>NC_143511.1:24517596-25192596 GCF_031878675.1 Megascapheus bottae
CTTGAGCTGGGGTACTACTTCTAGCTTTTTCTGTGTATGTGGTATCAAGGAATCGAACCCAGGGCTTTGTGCATGGTAGGCAAGGACTCTACAATTAGGCCACACTCCCTGCCCCAACCTACATTTTTTTAAAGAAATTACTTTGTGTTGAACTAACAGTCAATATATACTGCTTGCAATGAAAATTTTTGGACCAGTATACAAGTCCTTTTGTGCTCAAACATGACAGATATGTTTTCTTCCATGGGTCCATGGCAACACCAGAGACAGGGACCTTGACTATAAACTCCATGCATGTGTAACTTATGTAGTATCTACTTCAAATACTGGCAGAGTACCTTATGGACTTCAGGCACTTGAATGTTTGTTGGTAGAATACATATTCTGTTTTTGGTTTTGATTATGGATCATAAGGCTTAAATTCAGGGCCTGGGCACTCTCCTGCTCTTTTGATCAAAACTAGTATTCTACCACTTTGAACTACAACACCACTTGTCATTTTCTGGTGATTAATTGGAGATAAGAGTCTCATGGACTTTCCTGCCCAAGGTGGCTTTGAACCCTGATTCTCAGATCTCAGCCTCCTGAGTATCTAGGATTAAAGGTGTGATCTACCAGTTCCTTGCTAGAATAAGTATTCTTTTTTTCGTCATGGGGCTTGAACTCTGGATCTGTGTGCTGTCCCTGAGCTCTTCAGCTCAAGACCAGTGCTTTACCACTTGAGCCACAGCACCACTTCCTAGAATAAATATTCTTTTTTTTTTTTTTTTGGCCAGTCCTGGGCTTGAGCTCATGGCCTGAGCAATGTCCTTGGACTTTCTCAAGGCTAGAGCTCTACCACTTGAGCCTCAGCACCACTTCCGGCTTTTTTCTATGTATGTGGTACCAAGGAATAGAACCCGAGTCTTCATGTATGCTAGGCAAGGATTTTAACCACTAGGCCAAACTCCCAGCCCAGAATAAATATTCTTTAGCAACGTTTTTGTAAAATACATGATGGTATGAAGTAATGGTCTGAGACCATTCTATCTTTTCCTTAGCCCTCAGAACCCCTCATCCTATACACATGTATTTCTCATAAAGAAAAGGAAGCACATATTCTTATTGATCTCATTAAATTGCAAACTTAGTCGTCTGGCTTCTCCATCTGTTACATCTCTATGAGACTTGTCCCTAGCGCAAATATCTTTCCTAGTATTCCCCCATCAAGATGGGACACTCAAGTTAATTAGAACTACCACATTTGGATAACTAGTTTGGTTTAATCAGCTTTCGTAAGAAAACCAAACACTGTTCAGACACAGCAGGGTTGCTTTCAAGGTTGGACTGGATTGTTTGTGATGGCCAAGGATCAAGGTACCCAAGCAGCGCTGATGCGTGAAAAATCCCAGAGCTATTTGTCCACTGACATGTCACAGAGGAAGTGGACCATGCATTAGCAAGGCAAGCTGAAATCCTGCTTCACTGTTATATCTGGACATGAGAACAGAAGCCTTTAAAGTCTTTGAAGTCCCAAGGTAGGAAGGATAACTAAGCACAACCTCTCTCCCTGCAGAGAAAAACATTAAGGGTTTTGGGTTTTCATTTCTCTATCAATCACAACAATGTTGGCAATCAATTCCATTTTGTTGGTAACCACCCCCCCCATACATACTCTTTGTCAGGCATTGTAAGGAGGCTGTGATCTCTGTTCTCAAATAAAGTTACCCTCTGATGAGAGAATGTCGTGAAGACTCCACGAAGGAGACACTAATAAGAATCGTGGCTGAGTGGAATGTGAAGAATATCACAGCTCTCATCGGGGGCCATCATGGATGTTTTAACAAACTATTGGACCCTCAAGCCTGCATGGCATCGTTTTACAACAAAAATTCCTTAAGGTAAAGACCCAAAGGGTTGTTTCACTCCTAGTTTTGTAGGTTCAAGTTCTGATCAAGTGACCCCACGAATGTGGCCTTTGGTGAGGGTAGAAAACATGTCAATAGGGATGTAAAAGCAAAATGATCCCATCTCAAACTGTAGCAGAGAGAGGGAAAGGAGAACCAGAATCCTTCAATCTCTGTGGAGGACACAGCTTCAGACCCCCAAAGGCCTTCTTTCAGGCCTTACCTCTTAGAGGTCCATCACCCCCTCCTAAACTCCCACTGTAAGGACCAAGCCTTGCACATACAGATCCTTGGGGATATAAACAACCAAATCACCTAACCCCTAACAATGTTGTAGTGAAGACAACAGAAAAGAAGAGTACAGGTGCAGTGAAGAATCTCCCTCCTAAATACTTCCCTTACCAGCAATCTCTTCTTCAATGTTTAACACTACTTTTTCCAGATGGGTAGGTAATCACACACTCGATCCCAATCCTCCATATACAAATAATACTGTTCTAATTGAGCTGGTTAAAACAAAACCCAGGAAAAAGCTGAGGGAAAGTGATAGGAGGATTGGTAGGTATGAAAATCAGGGTCAGTCAGGTAGGAGGACTAGACCCTCTGGCCTAACTACCTGTGTCAGGCCTCTCGACATAGCTGGATCTTTCTCATAGCCTTCAAAACCAAGCCTTGTTGAATAGGATCCATCTATGGTGACCTAACAAAGGAGAACCTGCTATTTTAAGAAGCGGGTCTCTTTGTGAATCTTCTATCCCAGGATGCATGTGTGGAAAACAGTAGCTGTAGGCTAAACCACAAAAAGGTAGTAATAAAAAAAGCATGAAACCCTAGAGCAAGAAGTTATTTTTTTTCTTCCCAACATATTGTGACCTTGGCTGACTTCTACAATTATGAAAAGAGAAACATCCTAAGAATCCCCAGATGTCTTCTAGGGGAGCAAGCCAGAATCTGGATAGCAGCTCCCCATTTGACATTCCCTAATCTGAAAAGGGAGGGACTCAGATAATACCTTAGCCTGGAGAGGAAGGAGGTGGGCCTAAACAGGAAGGAATCTGGGCATACAGAGCCTCTATCCTACTGTTTAGTCAGGTGGCTAAGTGCCAAGTGGAGGGGTTAGGAGAGAGAGTACTACAGGAGCCTTCCTTAGTAATGGGTACTGAGTAATGGAGTAGACTGAGACTCTGGGGTACCAGTTGTGTGGGGCAGAGACAGGGGAAGTAGTTGGATGGGAGGAAGAATGATGGGTGCAGAGACCAAAGCATTTATGACACAAACTGAAAATGTATAGAGGAAAATGTATTACTCTATTGGGAGAGATAGCAAATCAAGTAGGAAATTCGATCTCATGGCTTTACATTCACACTTCCTTCTACCATACAAATGTGAGATGAGGCTTAAAATAGAGCCAAGGATTAGAAAAGCAGGGCTCTTCATCTACTTGGAATGAAGAACAAATGGCAAACCTACAAGAAAAGAAAATTACTCTTTCCTTGGCTTCTCAGAAGTTGTTTTGGAAAGTCACTGGAATTAGAATAACTAATGCTTACTTCTATTGTTGATAATGCTGACCGAGCACAAATCTAGTTGTAGTTAAGGGCAGGAATAACAACAAATTACATGAATAAATGCTCACTGGGTTAAATGTATTCATGTATTGAAGTATCACAACAATTTAAGGAAACTGAGATTCAGAGAGTGAACAAAGCAACTTTCCTTAGAAAGAGCACAGCCTGAATTCTAATTTACCAAAGCTGACCAGATTGGAGTTTGTATTAACCACAGTGCTTAAGCTGTTCTTCATGATAAGGAAGACCCCACCGACATTTTCATGATCTGATGCTGAACTTATTTAATCAGTAAAGGCATTTAAGAACTGCTTATTGTATCCCTCCTATGTGCCGGAGCTAGTTTGTGTGCTGAAGGCTGCAGATCAGAAAGTGCATGAACATGGGTGTGACATAAAAACGTGATCCTTTTGTAGCCCCAAAGCACTGCAGTTTGGGGATGTGTTAATTCTTCCCCGTGTCTGATATATAATTAGACCTCTGATGAAGAGTTTTCAACACAACCATGCTCCCAAAGCTAAGACCTAGAGGAGACAGAGATGCCAGTAGCAAGGCAGAAGACAGAACAAGAGGACCAAGGAAACAAGGCCCTACCCAAGAATGCTGCCGATGTGGCTCATGACCATGAGTGGTAGTGCCTCATTGGGCTTCAAAGTGAAAAGAGGGACTTGACTGGACACCCTGTAAGGCCCAGCTCCAGGACCAAGGATCCTCAGCAGAATCAGGGTAGTCGCTGAGCTGTGGGCAGGTATGATGCAATGCTAGGCTCACTCTGACAGTATTACTACTGACAGTAGAGTGACAAAGCACAGGGATATACCATGTAATACTGCAGGGAAAATCTGACCTACTTTCTGGAGCCAAGGCATTCAAGGAATGTTCCAGACAGGTGCTGGCTTCTAGCCTCTATATGCTGGGGTTATGCTTCTGCTTGGAGAGCTCCCAGAAGACAGTGAGCAGAGGTAGCACAGGACCTAGGAATCCTGGGGGACAGGGACTTGGTGGCATCAGGACAAGAGCTGTCAAGTGTAGGGAAGAGAAAGATGGCCTTCCTCTTAGAAGACCCAGCCCAAACTTTAGTTCCAGATGGGCCTCAAGGCCAAATTTCCCACTGTCAATAATCACAGGCACACGACTGAGTACAGAGTTGAAACTCAGACAGCCAAGGAACTAGAAGCATCCTTACAGAGCAGGAATAAGGATGCTTGGAGGAAAGGGTTAAAAGGAACACACACACACACACACACACACACACACACACACACGTACCTTCAATGTGATCCTCTACACTCCAAGGCACAGATTACTTTTTGCTAGACCCCGGTCACCTTCCTGCCTCCAATATTACTTATTACCTGATCCCACAAACCCTCTAGACTGTTTCTGCTTTTCCTGTTACTTCATCCTTGACTACCGAAGTGGAGTAACAAAGCAGATCTTGCTTACAAGTGTTTCGAATTTATTTTTCCTTCCTTTGAACCCAACATTTCCACATATACCTTCCTTCCCAGGTGTTTGTGTGGTCAAGACTTCTTATTAAGGAGCAGTTCCTGGGATTTTTCTCCCTCCCTCTTTCCTCCTTTCTCCTTTCTCCTTCCTCCCTCCTCCCTCCTCCTCCTCCTCCTCTTCATCTTCCTCCTCCTCTTCATCTTCCTCCTCCTCTTCATCTTCCTCCTCCTCTTCCTCCTCCTCCTCCTTCTCCTCCTCCTCCTCTTCTTCCTATTTTTAATGTCTCTCCCTTCCTCCATTGCTCCAATGGCTCCTTATAGAGTTAAGATTCAGGATATGAAGCTACAATGTCTGAAAGTGAGGGTGAAACCTAAAGATACTCAATAACTAATTTCAGTTACAGGGCCAACTCTCTGTATGGTTTCAGAGATACTTCACGCAATGTTTCATGATGTTTCAATTTAGTTCAAGACCACAGCTCTCAGTGGCTCAATATCTTTCAAAGTAAGATTGAATAAAGGCCTTTTAAAATTAAAGACAAATAAAGAAGGCTTCAGGGCCAGACATGGTGATACACTCCCAGCTGTTCAGAAGACAAAGATCAGCAGGGTCATGGTTTAGGGCCAGCCAACGCAAAAAGCTAACACAACCCCATCTCAAGAAACAAGCTACCCACGGTGGCTCACATCTGTAAACCCAGCTACTTGGGAAGCACAGGTTGGGGGGATTTGAGTACAAGGCTGGTCCCCAGGAAAATTGTGAGACTATATCCAAAATATTGCTGTAGCAAAAAATAACTAAAAGGCTGGGGTCATGGCTCAAGTAGTAAAGTGCCTGCCTAGCCATCACAAAGCCCTAAGTTCAAATCCAGTTTTACCATAAAACAGAGAGAGAGGTGGGGGGGGAGGGAGAGTCCTAGATGCCCATTTCCTCAATTGAGGTTAAATCTAGGATTTAGTTTGTGTCTGACATGATCTCATTTCTCCTGACAAGTTAGAATTTTTTTAAAAAAAATTCTACAAAAAAAAGCATAGAGGAAACTCAAGAAAACATAGTAACCACTGGGAAAAATCAAAACATAGACAGGGCCAGGGGAGGGGGCAATGTCTAGTCATTATGCAGTCTCAATTCCCCAGGGGAATACCTTCCACTGGATGTCAATCCACCATACTGCTCCATCAAAATTGGTCTCTTCTCTGCCCAATGGATGTAAAGCATATTTCAAAATAGGGCTAGGGACAATGCACTTGTAATCAGTGATGCTTCGAGAGGAGGCAAAAGGAACCAGATGGGCTTTTTACAGTATCAGACAGCAAGAGGTATCTTGAGAAAAGACTAATGCTTCAGTGATCCCTAGGTCTGACCTTTTGTTTGCTGAAATTCTAATGGTCAGATTTGCTTCTGCCTTACCTACTGTCAATTAAACCACTGACCATCAACATACAGGCAAATGCTCTTTGTGTCCCAAGGACTTGTGGGTCACAGTTTCTGAAAATCACTTACTTTCTATGGAACCAGCCAGCAGCACAGAGGTGTTTGGAATCTGTCTGGAAAGGTTTCTGTAGCAAGAGGAGGTAAATTTGCAAAGGACCTTGGGAACAGCTTGCCAAATTGCATCCTGGAATAATTATTTTATTATTATTATCTTTCATTTACCAACCTAGAAATGGGTTTATAAGGGAAATTCTTAGTGATGGTATCTGAGCAGGCAACCACAGCAACTGGCACTCATTTATTTCACTTCCCCCCTCAAGTCTGCTGTGTCCAAGTTCTGGCCTTGGAAACTTAGGTCTGCAACCACAAGTCTAACTTGCCTGTTCTGCCCTAGAGAGGGCAGAGAAGGATCAGTTGATCTTCTCTCAGCCAAGCCAGTTGTCGCAGGCATGAGCCAGAATGCAGTGGCTAGTAAAAAGAAAGCAGAAGGCAAGCCACAGTGCTTCCATTATACTATTAAACCGCAATCACCTTTTCCTATAAGCACCTTCCTGTTTTCCCTGAAGGAAACTGTTCAACTGCCATGCAGGGCTGAGGTGCCAGCTCAGTGGAGCACCCTTCCTGCAGGCTTGGGAGGCCCCTGTGCTCATCAGCCTGTGGCCTGCTCAATCCAGGATTGTTGACAGACTGGGGTTGGGGAAAGGGTTCAGGGACGTAGGCCCCTGGTTTCAGGAATGATACTCATCATTGTTTTTTCTTCAGGGATCCACCAAACAAAGCAAGCAAGAGCCTGGTGCTCAAAATGCAAGAAGCATATTCATTCCTAGGCTTGTGCAAGTGGTTTCTCTACCCACCCAGGCCCTACTCATGACCAATAGTATAGAGATGTGTATGTGTCTAGGGTTCTCCAAGTGTGGTCCTGAGACTACCAGCCACAGTCCCAGCAACTGGGAGTTTGGCCTAGTGGTAGAATGCTTGCCTGGCATGCACAAAGACCCGGGTTTGATTCCTTGGCACCACATACATAGAAAATAGCCAAAGGGGTGCTGAGGTTCAAGTAGTAGAGCTCTAGCCTTGAGAAAGTCCAAGGACAGTGCTCAGGCCCTGAGCTCAAGCCAGAACTGGAAAAAAAAAAAAAAGAAAGAAAGAAAGAAAAGAAAAGTCACAGGCAGGTGCCGTGGCTCATAACTGTAATCCTAGCTACTCAGGAGGCTGAGATCTGAGGATCAATGTTCAAAGCCAGCCCAAGCACAAAAGGAGCTGATACTCTTATCTCCAATTAACCTCTAGAAAACAGGAAGTGGGGCTTGGCTCAAGGCTAGGGCAGTAGCCTTGAGCTGAAGAGCTCAGGGACAACGCCCAGGCCCAGGGGTAGGGTGGTAGCCTTGAGTTGAAGAGCTCATGGGCAGTACCCAGGCTGAGTTCAAGCCCCATGACTCCCACACACAAAAACAGTCTCAGGCCTCTGTGACCCACTGAATGTCAAGGAGGAGCAATAAGCTGTGCTTGAACATAACAACCCCCAGTCCAGACTGAGGCAGCAAACATTTCAAAAGCTTTGGTATGGATAAAAATACTCTCCAAAGCCAGATTCATAAGACACAGAGTCAGCTATTAAAAATGCTGACACTCAAACTGGGGTTGGTGGCTCGTGGATATAACCCTAGCTACTGAGAATGACGTCTGAGGATTAAGGTCTGAAACCATACTGAACAGAAAAGTCCATGAGACTCTTATCTCCAATTAACCACCAAAATCCAGCAGTAGAGCTGTGGCTCGGGTGGTAGAGTATCAGACTTGGTACAGTACCCAGGTCCCCTAAGTCTCTCTCTCTCTTTCTCTCTCTCTCTCTCTCTCTCTCTCTCTCTCTCTCTCTCTCTCTCTCTCTCTCTCTCTCTCTCTCTCTCTCTCTCACACACACACACACACACACACACAGCTTTCCCTTAGCCATAGTGGGGGAAAAGGTTGTGTGCTCTCGCTACTGAACTTTTCCTAATGCCATCAACGAAGTAGGAATATTCTAATAGCAAACCAGGAATTGCTTTTTGCCAGATACCTGGTCAACATGAGAGAAAAATACAGGTTCCCATGGAATCAGTTCTTTCCTGTTTCTTTCTCTAATAGCTCACCACATGACACAAAGCAGCCGTTTCATTTAAATATCTGAAGATACCTTCCTGGTGTCATCATTTATCAGGATGGCCCAGAGAAGCTCATACACACAAAGTCCCCCAAAGAAGCCTGAGTGGAATGAGCTATGGTAACAGTTCATTCTAACCAGAGTTCAGGGATCCATGCTGACCCAAGGGAGCCAAGCTGGATGGTTTAGGGAGTCTGAGGACACATGGGCAGAGAGGGAGGGAAGGAGGCTGGCTTCCTTTTCTATCTTCTTGTCCAAATGGCTCTGGCTATCAGGCTTCAAAATGGTGAAGCAATGGAGATGAAAAGGAAAGAATGAGAGACAGGCAGTGTTAGGGTTGCATACTGTTTCTCCTATTTAAAACAAAAAATTGAACATTCCATTTAAAGTTTGCTACCAACACGCAAGCGGTGTGAAACATTAAGAGAATGATCCATGCCTTCTGCCCAGTGACTTCAGTCCTGGGCAATGGAACTTCCTCTTTTGTGCAGTGCTGGAGTAAATACAGAATGATGAATATCAAACCAAGCAGTCAAGCCACCATGGGTGGAAGATCTCATCCTCCGAGGTCTGCTCACAGAAGCATGGACATATTTCTGCCAGCTGGCTGAGAAGTTATCACACTCAGCGTTCCAGCTCACACTTAATGTGCTGACTGACCAGCAGCAAGGCCAGTGGCCTGCAGGAAGCACCCAGCTGGGAAGTGACCATCTCACTGGGTTCCCATGTGCATGAGTGGAGCTGCTATGTGCAGGCCAGGTACCAGAGGGAGCTATCTCCCTGTCTTCTTTGGCTATCACTTCCCTCAAAGCTGAATGTTGGAAGGAGAATCCCTGACTCACACTTGTCCTCCTGAAGGAAATTAACTCAGAGATAACATCCCACAAGGAAAGGGGAGAGGGGAAAAAAAAAATTAAAAGCCAGCCAAGGAAGAAGAAAGTTCATCTCAGGTCCCTTTCATCATAGCTCTCTTACCTTCCTCGTTTAAAATCCATGGCAGAAATTCCATCACTGAGTCAAAACCACATGTACCCTCTTCAAAGGCACACGACCCGGCTGGCAGGTCCAGGGCACTGGAAAGCTTCAGGGCTGCAGGCACAAAGCGAGTTTCAGTTCGGGTTCCTGCCCTGCAGATTTCACACCAGCCCAGGAAAGGGAGAACTACCTGGTAAAAGTGGGGCCAGGCATGCAGAAAGGGGCTGGAGAAGGATGCCCTGTCCCCCCCCCCCCCCGCCCCCAAATAAAACTGCAATGACAACAAACTCCTGGGGCTTTCATTGCGTGTCCCCACGCTGGCCCACTGTAGTGAGGGCGACCCGGGACCAGCAGTTGTGGGAATGAATCTCAAGGGGTGGTCTCCCCCACCCCGGGGAGGGAAGGGTCTCCCCAAATCTCTGCCTTACCTAGCACCATCAGCAGGAGGCTCCTTAGCCACATGGTCACGCTTGAGGGAAGGGGACCAGGCGGGGTGCAGGCTGTCAGCGTGCTGCTCCTGGGAAAGCAAGCTGAGGGAGGCGGGTACCGGGGCTCCCCGGGAAAGAGGAGCGCACGGGTAAAGCGCGCGGGGCGCAGTTGCCCAGCTCCTCGGGGCGCCCGCTGCGGCGAGCCGGGTCCCCAGGCAGCCACCGGGCAGGCTGACCGCGGCCCAGCTGGCCCTGGGCGGGCAACAGAGGGGCTGGGCAGGGAGGAGACAACTGCTCACTCGTGAAAGGCCAGCCACCGCCAGGGAGAGCGAGGTCGGCAGGCAGCGCCTTCTTCCCGGCTTTGAAGGCTGGGAGGAGAGCGGGTTTGCAGAGTCTGGGAAGGGGCAGGTCTGGGAGGCGGCCCTCTGCAGACCCAGAGCGCCCGGCCCGCCCCTCCAGGGGGGGAACCGCTTCTCTTTTCTTTTTCTTATTTTTTTTCTCCAGTCCTGGGGCTTGAACTCAGGGCCTGAGCACTGTCCTTGGGCTTTCTCAAGGCTAGAGCTCTACCACTTGAGCCACAGCACCACTTCTGGCTTTTTCTATATATGTGGTATTGAGGAATCGAACCCAGGTCTTTGTGCAAGCTAAGCAAGCACTCTACCAGGTGGCCAAACTCCCACCCCGGAGAACCTGCTTCTTTTAGAGTACAGCCTCCCCTCATCTGCCCTGTCAGTCCCTCAGGGCTGGCAGGACATTAACCTCTTCTCCCTGGAATGGAGGAGGACGCAATCCTTAACTGCAGGCCTAAGGGAAAATTTGGAAATGGCGAGGATGGAATTTTTTTATCTGAGACCTTTCAGCGTTTACAGTCCAGTGTTGCTAACCCTAGAATACTCCTACAACACCACACACACACACACACACACACACACACGAACCCACTACACATTATTATTATTATTATTATTATTATTATTATTATTATTATTATTATTACTGTTAGCATGGAATCCCTGGCCTGTCTGGCTCTCAATATTCCCTCCATTTAGTGAAATGGGAAAGGGCATTCTTTCTTTCGCCAGAGCCAGACTAGATGGGTCAGTAGAAGATTCTAGACTGGAATGTGGAGGGCGGGGTTGGTGGTGTTAGGTAGGGAAGCACACTTTGAACAATTCAGTACGTCTCCAACAGTGTTTTCTTCCAGAAAAGTTGTTAGTCCTCCTCTTCCTTCTCTTCTTCCTCTTTCTATTCCTCCGCATTTTCCTTCTTCGTAGTGACTCTCTTTCCTCTTCCTTTTCCCTCTTCCCCTTTCCTTTTCCCTTTTCCTCTCATCTTTCTCACCCATCTTCATATTTGGGGGCACATCAGGATGCCTTGAGAGTTTCTGATCTGGATCAGGACCTGGATCCCTCGAGAGTTCCACGTCTGGATTATGGACTCTGATTTTGCACAGTTTTAATCAGTTTCCTATTCCTGCTGCTTCCCCTCATCTAGAATAGTATCCTGAGGTCTAACAAACTCCTGCTCAGCCATCAAAACCCTGCTTCCATGTGATCAGGGGCAGTTCCTTTCCATCTCCTTTGATCCCCCCCCCCTCTCCATTTACTACTAAAGTGTCTGAGTGTCTGCAAAGTGCTAATTTTCATCTCCTACCCTCTTTACCTATTCCTGTAGTGATTTCAGCCAGTTGGTTGTTTTAAACACAATTCTGGGCTTCTGACTCCCAAATGAATGACTATTTCCAGTCTGGATTGCTCACCTACTCCAGACGCTTCTGTCTCATTGCTCATCTACTTTTTCATGTGGGTGCTTCAGAGCTGTAACCTACTTAACAGGTCCCAACACAAATGTTTCATGTCCCCCCCCCAAAACAGCCACCTTCCTCTACCCCACCTCAGTTAATAGAATTATTGTCATCATTAATGCCTCTCTCTCAAGACAATGCTGTCATGCTAGTCACAGCTAGTCATGCTCTGAATTATCCACCCTCTAGTTGTGGTTGGCTGCATACCACAGACCTTCTGCCTCCTCCACCCACTCGAGTCTTTAAGCTTTGATTGTTATTATAAAGGTGATGTACAGAGAGGCCACAGTTATGTAAGGCAGGTCAAGAGTACATTTCTTTTTGTTCTCTTCCAGTTTTTCCCTGCTGAACCCATCCACAAGTTATATAGTAGTGTCCAGTGAGTATCACTGTTACATTTGGTCACCCTTTGCCCCTTGTTTCTGTGTCCCACTTACCCTCCCAAAGACAGATAAACAAAGAAGACAAAAAGAAAACAAAAAATAGCAACAATGAACAACAAACTCTTGTTTCCATTTCCTGGAGTTCATGTCAATAGCTATTATTTCATATGATCAGATGCACATAGCTATTGTGTCTTTGTGATCCTTCCCTAAGAATATCTTACACTGGTCTCATAATGTGTGAGTGTCCAGAGTCCATATAATTAATCATGTCCTGGTGTATTTTAGACCTAGGTCCCACATATGAGAGAAAACATGTGCTATGCTATTTGTATCTCTGAGCTTAGCTTACCTCACACAATGTGATTTGTTCTAGGTGCAGCCATTTCCATGCAAGTAGAATGACATTATTCTTTCTGATGGCTGTATAAAATTTCACTGGGTATAAGAATCATATTTTTTGATCCACTCTTCTATTATAGGGCCTCTAAGCTGTTTCCTTGAGTAGATGCCCAGGATCTACTCCATTCTCAACACAGTAATCAGGATGTCTTTTTGATATAGAAATTGAATCATATCTACATATGCATGTGCATGTGTATGAATATATTTGTGTACATATACATATATACATGTGTATATGTAAAAGCATGTGTTGATATATATGTGTGTATACATATATATACATATGTACCTTTATTTTTTGTCTTTTTTTAGTGCCTGTACCAGTGATTAAACTCAGTATTTTCACCCAGCTCACCTGCTCACAGATGATGCTCTACCATTTGAGTCACTCCTCTAGTCCTACTTTTTGTTGGTTAATTTTTGCCTGGACTGGCTTTGAACCCTCATCCTCTAGATCTCAGCCTGTTGATAAACTAGAATTACAGGCTATTTTTTCCTCTTAATACATGAGTCTTTTCTGCTCTTGTCAAAACATTGTCTTTGGATTTTTGCATTTTTCTCTTCTCACCCACCACGCGCGCACACACGCACTCTCTCTCTCTCTCTCTCTCTCTCTCTCTCTCTCTCTCTCTCTCTCTCTGTCTCTCTCTCTCTCTCTCCCTCTCTCTCTCTCTCTCTCTCTCATTTCTCTCTCTCTCTCTCTCTCTCTCTCTCTCTCTCTCTCTCTCTCTCTCTCTCTCTCTCACACACACACACACACACACACACACACACACAGGTATCACCTCTACTTCTATACTCAGTTTTTTTTTAAATTTTGATATATTGGAATCACGTTAAATGTGCATATTGAATTATAAGAACTGATGTACTTACTTCAGTCAATTATTATTATCCAGTTTCATGTTTTTCTACAATCTTTGTAGAAATGATTCATTAATTGATTTTTTTGTGGCACTGAGGATTGAAGCCAGGGCCTTGTGAATGCTACACAAGTCTTTTACCACCTGAACCACATATCCCCACCCCCCTTCACTAGCCATTTAAATATGTCTATGAACTTTGCAAGCATCTGAAAGAAAAGATCAGATTTGCAGTACTACCTATACTCAGCGCTTGGCTCTGTCTTGCTTTCACACTGCTTCTCTTCCCCAACGCCTAATACCCAATGGCTCCTCATTCATTCTGCGCCATCAGGTTGAAACCAAGCTGATAAAACAATTCCAGTCCGGGGCCGGGAGTTTGGCCTAGTGGTTAAAGTGCTTGCCTAGCATCCATGAAGACCCGGGTTCGATTCCTCGGTACCACATACATAGAAAAAAGCCAGAAGTGGTGCTGAGGCTCAAGTGGTAGAGCTCTAGCCTTGAGAAAGTCCAAGGACAGTGCTCAGGCCCTGAGCTCAAGCTCAGGACTGGCAAAAAAAAAACAAAAAACAATTCCAGTCCCCTGGCTTGTCCTGCCAGCAACCTTTGCTGTGTTCCAGTAGAAGGGCTCTGCCCCCCGGGCCAGAGATGTCCCTTGGTTACTGCCAGCACCATCTGCCTCTCACCCCAGTGCTCCAGATCTGAATCATCACCATAAGAAACTGAGGCTCAAGGCAAGTCAGTTCTTACAAATCTCCTTTTATTACAAAATATATAGCCCACTGTCCAAATTGCCACCCTCTCATGACCTGAAGCCCTAGGTATTTGGTTCAGAGTGGCCTTTAAGAGGAAATCAAGCTCTTATGCCATCACTCAAACTTTTCATTAACTTACCACAGATCTAGGAAGTGTTTCTTTTTAATGCCGAGGGTGAAGGCTTAGTGCTGTAGCTTAGTGGTGAGCTTAAGAGGAGTCTTTGCTCCGCATGTGTAAGGGTTTGAGTTTGATCTCAGACACAAGGAAGAAAGGAAAGAAGAAAGAGAGGGGGGAAGGAGGGAGAAAGAAGGGAGAGAGGAGGGAAGAAGTGAGAAAGGACGGAAGAAGGAAGGAAAGAAGGCAGAAAGAGGAAAGAAGGGAAAGCAAGGAAAGGAAGGGAGGAGAGAAAGAGGGGCCTCAACAGATCAATGACTATGATTCATTGATCCTTAGTATAGAACCAAAGCTCTTGAGGGTGCTTCTGCTGGTTGGTGGTTAGGAATTTAGGAATGAGGCGGCATCATCATTTCATCATTAACAAAATAAAGTCCGCTTATTAACAGACGAGGAATGAAAGTTGTCGAAAGAAGACAGGAAGTTACATCAAAAGCAGAACATTTGGCCACATTGAGAGGTAAGGACATAGGCTCTCAACTTCTACCTCTATTTTCAGGAATTTATCCTCTTTCATGGATCAATACCCTCAACAGTAAGAAGAGGATTGGTATAGTAAATGGTCTCAAAATTTATTGACGTAATTATAAATAAAGTGTTGGGGGAATTCAACTGGGAAATAGCAAAGGCTCTGTATTTGTTGTTGTTGGTTTTTAAAATAAAATTAGCACAGTAACGTTCAAAAAAAGTAGACCATTTAGGATCAATCAATTTGTAACTCCACCACTTTCTATCTGAATGTAGTGTACATTATCTGATACCTCTGTGCCTCAGTTTCCTCATCTGTAGAACAGAAAAAAAAACAGAACCTATCTCACAGGGTAGTCATGTTTGTGAAATGGAACTATATTGTTCGGATGTTTAATAAAAGTAGTTAATTTACTATCACTTTTCTAACAATCCATGTTTTCTACAGGTCTAGGACTGTAGCTGAAGCTGATAATAGAGCTTATCCATCAACATAACCTTTCATATAGCATATTGTCTTTGGGGACAAGGGACACATCACCTAGAAATGTAACTTAGAACATTCCTAATCTATGGCATTAATGGTATGTTAGACTAGAAGAAAAAGACAAACTGCTAGTGGAAGCATTTTAAGTCCCTAAAACCGAACATTAAATAGAAGCATGGGGGTTAGGTACCAACAGCTCACACCTGTAATTTTAACCCACAACACAATAGTGTCTAGGAAGTGGCATCTTCTAAGACTGTATTCCCTGTAACTAAAGGAAATTATCTTGGTGCCCAAATCCTGCCTGAAGGGTATACATATTGTTACATATAACAATATGTCTTCTGGAATAGAAGAAATTGAGAAGAAACCTGTAGTGAAACATCTTTCTCTATGAACATATCGAAGCCCCTATAATTCTTCCCTAATGCCAAAATATTGCTTTTCAAATTACCTCTTTAGCGACCTAATAATTTGAAATTTTTGCTATGTGAAAGTTTTATTTATTCAATTATATCGAACAATTTAAAAAATATAGGTTCCTGTGAATATGAAGTGTTCAGAGTATTTGTTACTTGGACTACAATTTTCTTTATTTTTAGAGACGGGTAGGGGCTTCCTGTGAGGATTCTGGTTCCTCGCCTGTGGGTTCACTGCCAGACAGGCAAAAGGAATGAAACAGCGTCTTTCAATCTACCTGTGGGACTGACTTGTCATGGCTGCCTTGTGAATTCTGCTAAGGTTGCCTACTGGGTATGGCTACTTTCTTTTCAGAGGGGGGCTCCATATGGGTTTCTACCAGGATTCTGGCTCTATTTTTTTTTAAACTTTACGTAAGTTTCTCTGTTATTTAAAAGATCATTCACAAAATACCATATCCATAGATCTACGTTCTGTCAGAGCACTGAATGTGTTAAGTGTTTGGAATTCCATTTGCATTTAAAGGCCCTCTGGAAGGCCAGAAGTTTGGGTGGCTTCGCTCTTGTCTTCCCACACTGGAGTTGTAACTAGGGCATGTGAAAGCATCAGATTTGATTGAAACCACATAAGGCAAGTCTTCCGTAAGTTAATTATTGGATCTTATCTCAGAAGCAGAAAAGATGGCAAGCAAAAGGATGGAAGAGAAGAAAGGAGGGGAGGGAGGAAGGGAAGGAAGGAGGGGAAAGGAAGAGAAAGAGGAAGAGAGCTCCAGAAATTGCTGAGACTTTGCAACAAAGACAAACAAGAGCAAGCCTGGCAGTAGCGGCCACCATGTAAGCACATTGCATCTCCAGTGTGCCCAGGGCCTCTAGCCATGCCAGGCCACTTTCCCTAAGACTCTAGGGTGGGCTGACCTCCCACGGGCTCCTACAAGCCAAGCCCAGGCCCAGGCACTGCAGAGCTCTCCATCGGTATTTATTTGTTTGTTTGTTTGTTTGTTGTAGCCCTGGGCTTTGAACTCAGGACCTGAGCTCTGTCCTTGGACTTTGTCAAGGCTAGAGCTCTACCACTTGAGCCACAGCACCACTTCCAGCTTTTTTCTATGTATGTGGTACTGAGGAATCAAACCAGAGTGCTTGCTAGGCAAGCCCTCTACCACTAGGCCAAACTTTTAGCCTTTCTGGCTCTATTTATTCCTACATTTGGTTCCTTCCTCCAAGTTGACATTTTTTTTCTGCTAGTCCTGGGCTTGAATTCAGGGCCTGAGCACTGTCCTTGGACTTTCTCAAGGCTAACGCTCCACTACTTGAGCCTCAGCACCACTTCCTGCTTTTTTCTATGTATGTATGTGGTACCAAGGAATCGAAGCAGGATCTTCGTGCAAGCACTGTACCACTAAGCCAAGTTTCAGGCCCCCCAAGTTGACTTTTTTTTTTAAGTTTTATTCATTTACTTCTTTGTAATAGAGGTGATATACCAAAGGATTACAATTACATAAGTCAGATAATGAATGCATTTCCTTTCATACAATGTCTTCTGTTCCCTCATTCTCTCCCATCTCCATCCATAGTTTCCTTTCATCAGTGTCCAATGAGCTCCACTATTAGACCTTTTCACCCTTTGCCCTTGAGTTCTGTACCCTTCCCCTCCCTCTCCCAAAGAGTCACTCTTGAATACATCATACATAAAATGAAGAAGACAAAATCAACAAATCTTTTTTTAAAAAAATGTCTCCTAAGGGCAGGACTGTAGCCTAGTGATAGAGTGCTGGCCTCGAATGCAGGAAGCCCTAGGTTCTATTCCTTGGTACCACATACACAGAAAAATGGCGCTGTGGCTCAAATGGCAGAATGCTAGCCTTGAGCAAAAAGTGTTCAAGGACAATGCCCAGGCCCTGAGTTCAAGCCCAACTGGCAAAAAAAAATATTTAAGCTTCTTGTTTCCATACCTTGGAGTTCGCTTCAGTATGTATATTATTTGCTAAAAATATGAAGAGGCACTTAGGCATTGCACCATTGTGTTTCTCTCCTGAGTGTCCTTTTTGGTTTCTCTGGGTGTATCTAGAATCCTGTATAATTTATTATATCCCAGTATATTATAGGTTTGATTTCTGCATATCAGAGAGCACATCTGCTGTTTGTCTCTCTAAGCTTGGCTTACCTCACTTTTTTGTTCTAGTTCCCTCCATTTCCCTGCAAAGGCTTTAGTTTATTCTTTCTAATGACTGTGCAAAATTCCATTGAATATAGTCCACACTTTTTAATGCACTCATCTATTGTGAGCTGTTTCCATACCTTGGCCATTGAGAATAGTGTGACAAGAAACATGGATGTTCAGGTGTCCTTATCATATCCTGGTTCATGATTTTCAGGGAAGATGCCCAGGACTGATAAGGCTGGGTCACAAATAATGTGAGCTTTTTGAGGAACTTCCAGACTACTGTCCAGAGTGGTTGGACTAGTTTACATTCTCACCAACAGTGAGGTAGTGTTCCTTTTTCCCCACATCCCCACCAGCATTCATGTTCAAATCCACAATGTTGGCTAATATAACTGGAGTAAGATGGAATCTCAGAGTTGTTTGGATTTGTATTTCCTTTATGTCCAGGGATAATGAATATTTCTTCATGTGTTTCTTTCCCATTCTTAAGCTCCTTGCATATATATAGATATAGATATAGATATAGATAATGCCAGGTTTACTTTTGAAATTTATCCTTTATTTTGCCAGTCCTGGGGCTTGAACTCATGGCCTGGGCACTGTCTTTGGGCTTTCTCAAGGATAGCACTCTACCACTTGAGACACAGCACCACTTCTGTTTTGTTCTGTGTATATGGCACCAAGGATTTGAACCCAGGGCTTTGTGCATGCTAGGCAAGCACTCTACCACTAGTCCACGCTCCTGACCTAAAATATATCTTTTAGTAATTTTTTCTGCAAAGATCTGTAAGAGACTATTTTTTTCTCATTTTGGGACTAAAGAATAGGTTTACTGAGGTACAGATTTCTACATTAAAATTCTGAGTAAGCACAGTGGCCCGAGTAACCCATTCAAATTTTGTTCTATAAATAATACAAAAGTGCATTGAACAGACATTATTTGGAAATGTAAGAGTCTTTCAGGATATAGAAAAATGGGAAAGAGATGAAAACAAACTTTTGGAAGAAGATGGATGGTAAAAAAAAAAAAATTAAAAGGCCTAGTGGTAGAGTGCTTGCCTAGCATGCACAAAGACCCGGGTTCAATTCCTCAGCACCACATTACATAGAAAAAAACCAGAAGTGGTGCTGAGGCTCAAGTGGTAGAGCTCTAGCCTACCACTGTCCAAGGACAGTGCTCAGGCCCTGACCTCAAGCCCAGGACTGGCAAAAAGAAAAAGAAAAGAAAAGAACTAAGAAGTAGAAGAAACAGTCAGACTTGTCAGTTTTTTCTGCAGTAGCTTCAAGAGTCCTGAAAATGGTGGATGTGGGGTTAAAGAGCTTAAAACAGGGAAGATTAGAAGAGCTGTACAAATCTACTTAATGTTCCAGATGCCCTTTCCATTCCATGTTTCTAGGCGACTTTTCCTGCTCACCTTACCAAAAGAATGATAGTTTACATCCTAGAGGGTAAGACAGAGGCCCACCGAGCTTCTGGGAGTGAAACAGAGATAGTGAAGCCTGCGAGGATCTAAGCCCTGTTTACCATTGAGCTTTAGAAGGAAAATAGCCAAATCATTCTGTGCCTAGTAGAAGAACTGAAAGAATAGTAAAGTCATTCCTGGAGAATCTAACTAGCCCAAGAGGACAAAACCTAATCATTCTGACATAAAATTGTCTCCCTGCTGATAACCCAGCCCACATCATCCCACAATGAACCTCCCTTGAATCTCCAACCAGCTTTTTATTGGCCTACAATTAAACATGAGCACATGCCTAAGATAAAGATCAAGAAAGCAAACCACAAACAGAGAAAATAAAATAAAATAACTTGTAGGAAAAAATAAACTATTAAGGGACAGAAAACTTCAAAATAAAACTCTTAAAGAGATAAACAATGGTATCAAGTCCCAGAAACAAAGCTGGAATGCTACTTCAAAAGGCAGACTCAGGCAACATAAAAGAGCACTTAGATATCAAAAAGCAGGATAGGGACCGGGAGTTTGGCCTAGTGGTAGAGTGCTTGCCTAGCATGCATGAAGACCCGGGTTCAATTCCTCGGTACCTCACATACACAGCAAAAAGCCGGAACTGGTGCTGAGGCTCAAGTGGTAGAGCTCTAGCCTTGAGAAAGCCCAAGGACAGTGCTCAAGCCCTGAGCCCAAGCCCAGGACTGGCAAAAAAAAAAAAAGCAGGATAGCAAAATGGAAAGTCTCAATAGGAAGTCTACCTGAGAAAGTAGGGCCAAAAGCAAGGAAAAACAAAAAGGGGATGGAGTCAAGGAGGTGGGCAGGCTAATAGAAAGGAAAATACAGTAGTAATATTGAATATAACATGAAAGACGGAACTTGAGGGTGTGGACGGTGCATTGTACTCATAATCTGACTGTTGACTCCCTTGGTACAAGTAATTAAAGATAATAAAACCATAAATTAAAAATGATGGTACATTATGCAAATGCCTATTTGTACATTTATATTTTATAGAGAAAATATGAAGCATTATATGATAAAACATTACATAAAAGTTTAGGAAGGCTAATATCTGAAGAGAGTTGTAGAAGGACAGAACAAAGGAGGTGGATGAAAAACACATTCAAGAAAAATTTCTGGATTGAAACACAAGAGTTTCTTGATTCAGACTAATGGATGGATATAGACCCATATCAAGGAACAGCACTATGAAATAACAGAACAATGAGTACAAGAAGAAGATGTGAAAAGATTTCAAAGAGCAAGTACAAATGACATAGACGCAAAAACGAGTCATATTTATATCATAATAATATAAGTGAACTTCAAGGTATGGAAAAAAGAGGTTTTGTGCTTGTGGTTTGTAAAGTACTATGTGAAATTATTTTTTTTTCCTTATTTTTCTGCTCTATGCCCTGTGGTCCGTGTATTTGACTTTGGTACCTGGTGTATTGTATATATGTTTATTTGAATTAGGAAAGGAAGGGGAACAACAAAATGGTGAGACAAGAGGCAAAGGGCGAACCAGTGCAACAGTGGTATTCACAGCAATATTTTGGAAATGAAATTTACAATGTGGAGGGGGTTTGGGGGGAGGGGAAATGGAAGAAAACTGTGGAAGGGGGTAACAATGTTTGACAAGAAATGTAATCACTACCTTAAGTATGTAACTGTAACCCCTCTGTACATCACCTTAACAATAAAATTAAATTAAAAAATAATACCAATGTATAATACAAATAAAATTAACCTAACTCAATATATAAAATATGAAGATCTTAGAAGTATGTCTGGTGGACACAAAAGGAAGGGGAAATCCCCGAATCTTTATCTTCCAATGTGGAAATAATTGTATCACTCCCTAGTTTTGTTGAAGCTCTTAAGTTTTCAGACCCTATTCTTTGCATGTAATCTATCTTTATTCTCTGGAAAATTTTTAGTTTTACTGCTTGTCTTTGTCTTCTGTCATCTCTACAATTTTTCAACAATCTCAAGGAAGATGTGGATGAAGGATCTTTTACGATCCTTTAAGAATCAAGGTATAACTCTACAGTTGTAGGCTGGGCCCAAAGTATATATATCCCTAAACACAAAAATTATATCCATAAGGATAAGCCAAAGGAGACACTATAGTAGCCATTAGATGATACTCAAGTATACAGAATTCTGAAAGGAGCCAGTCATTAATGTGCTTTTTCCCAGAAAAAAAGAAATCACCCAAGAAGTGTACATAACAGAATGGTGAGCACCGGTTATGAACTGGTGCTGAGAAATAAAAGAGGCATGAAACGTTCTATATTTGAAAAAAATAGGAAAACCAACTTGGGTCTTGCAATGGAGTTTAGATGACAAGTGACATTCTTGCAGCTCATTTTCAGTGCAGCATACCAAAGAACTGAACATGGGAATAACATTTATCTATGTTCAAATCTCCCCATTTCAGTGAGCAATGAGAAAAGAATGTAAAGATCTAGAAACAAGCATAGTGAAACGGACATCAAGAATATCCAAAGCTATTTTTCTTTAGAAAAAGATTCTCAGACTCATTTCCTTTATCTCTAGGGGAAAAATATCAATAAAGGCATAAACCAAGGAGAGAGAGCAGCTAAATGACAATTAGCATCGAAAAGCCAAAATTTCCCTGATCTCCAGCTGACCTTGGACAAATTGCTTCAGCTGTCTGCTCTCTAGCTTCCCAAGGTCTACAATAAAAATAACACAATACCCTACTCTTTTAGGCACACATAAAATTGTGGGGAGCCAGAGCAGCCGAGACGGCGCCTGTCCCCTGTCTCGCTCATTGTATACAAACTTCTTAGTTCCCCTTATCTGGTGTGTGAGTGCAGAGCCTTTGCTCGTTCCGCTGAGTCTGCGCGTATGACGTCAGAGGCCTGACCAATCCCGAGTTTTAAAATGACCTTAGCAGCACAGCAGCCAATGGAAAAAGACCCGCGTTCCTTGATTGTTTATAAGCAGCTGCACTTCCCTGCCCTGCGCCCCTCCGCTTCATCTTTCCCTTCAAATAAGTTGCTCTTCCATAAAGCGTGATCGAGAAGGATCCTCGTGTGGTGTCCGTTCTTCCCTGCTGGTCAGGGGTGCCGGGCGCCGCATAAAATATTTCAAATAACAAAATGGAAACTTTATGCACACTATTGGTGTTTTCGGCATTATGACTTTAAAAAGTCTGAACATACTGGCTCACTTGTAAATCAAGTTCACCTCATGGGTCTTGGTATCCAAGGAAGAAGACAGGAAGTAGCTTAGCAAATGGACAAGAGAACCAATCATTTCCTTTCTTGCAGAATTCCTGTTTTTAGCTGGGTGTGGTGGCTCACACCTGTAATCCTAGCTACTCAGGAGGCTGAGATCTGAGGATTGCAGTTCAAAGCCGCCCAGGCACTAAAGATCATGAGATTCTTATCTCCAATTAATTACTAGAAAATCAAAAGTGGTGCTGTGGCTCAAGGGGTAGGGTGGTAGCCTTGAGCTGAAGAGCTCAGGGAGATCACCTAGGCCCAGAGTTCAAACCCCATGACCTGTGGGGGAAAAAAAAAGAATTCCTGTTTTTGTTTCCTAATTTGATTCATCCTTGTGCAATTAAACTGCAAGCCTGAAAGACAAAAAAGAAAAATCGCAAGCCTGGATCCAAGCTTGTGTTCCTACGAATCTTTCAAATAATTTTCCAAGATTGTTCCAGAGTTGAAGTATGCTAGTTTGATCCTTTAAATATAAGGACATTTTTTTTCACTGTAAGAGGAAAATAATAAATCCATCAGATGGCCTGTTAGGCTTAAATTCTTTTCCAAGGATCTCAAGTTAATTAAAAGAAGACAATATATAAAAGATGATGACCTTTTCCATATAAGCTATAAATATGTCATCATTAATGAATTTCATTACAAGGGAGAAAAGACAATGAATAATTCTAGTTTAGTTCAGCGTTTAGTTTAAGAAGATGGACCAGCTGACTGGTAGTTAATGTTTTAAGTAGTTAAACTATTGTTACAAAGCCATTCTTTAAATACTGGTACGAGCATTAAAAGTAAATGAATTTACTGGAAAGCAATAAACTTTTGTTTAGATATTTGGGTTCATATCAATTATTTATCTGTCTTGTTCTAGGTAAAGATAATTTTTAACTATTAATCAGAAAAGAAAAAAATTAGAGTGCTGACTGTCTTACTATTTTCCTCCTTGCAGTTACATGGTGTTTTATTAATTGCCTTCTTGAAGGGAAATCTATTTTACACCGATGACAAACAAAAACAAATTTAGCCATTGTGGTAGGGGAAAGACGCTGTACATTTTTCAAAGCAAAATTACATTAGAATGTGGTGATACATTCAAAGCAACTACTCTGAGCAATGAGTGCATAGGAAAACTGCAGGGGGAAGGGACTAAAATCCTAATAATAGAAAGGAAGTATCCTAATTTATTTTTTTCCCTTTAAAGAAACAGTGTGTTTAGGTTTCAAGTCCTTTCACCCAACCGTTCCAAATATCTTTCATGAGTGCCACTCCAAAAAATGCAAAGAAGGAAAACAAGAGAGATATAGGAACACCCAGTCTGTTCCTATTAGAAGTACACAATTAATTTTCATGAGTAGCAAAACTATTTGCTAAGCTCACCTATCTCTGGGCCAGCCTGATGGCAGGGTGCTGATTCCCAGCCAGTAATACTGGGCGGTAAAGTACTACAATGCCAAAAGCATGGTGTTGGTGTTAGACTGCCTGGGTTCAAATCTCAGCTGTATCACTTAGCAGCTGGATGATTTGAGACAAGTTCCTTAAGCTCCCTGAACATCATTTCCTTCTATGAATGAGAGATAGGAACAGTCACTTTATCTTGTACATAACACATAGGAAGGAATGCACGTTTGCTGTAAGTCAGATGATTTGGGAAATTCGAAGCTTTATTTAGGCAAAAAGGAATGGTGGATGATGTAGTCATGATCAACAATGTGTACATGAAAATAAAATTAGGAAACTTGAGGGGAGAGTTGGGATTGGGGCGGATGGAGGGACAGTACAGCGGAAGGGGTGATCAGGATGCATTGTGCATGAATGCACATGCTGAATTGAAACCTCTTTGTACAACTGTTTAAAACAACAACAAATGTGGCCAGGAACTAGTGGCTCATACCTGTAATCCTAGCTCTCAGGAAGCTGAGATCAGAGGATGAAAGTTCAATGCCAGCCCAGACAGGAAAGTCTGTGAGACTCTTTTTTTTTTTTTTTACCTTTACATTTCTCATGTTTATTTTATTTATTTTTTTTAATATTTTTATTGTATTTAATAAAAGGGTTACATGATCTTTGTCAGATAGACGGTGCATTAATTCACATACATTGATACCCTTCCACATGTCTTGGTCCCCATTACCCTCCCCCTCTGTGAGACTCTTATCTCCAACAAACTAACAAAGTTGAAAACAGAGCTGTGGCTCAAGTAGTAGAGTGACAGCCTTGAACAAAAGAAGCTCAGGAACAGCATCCTGGCCCTGAGCTCAAGCCTCAGGACAGGCACAAAATATAAAAATAAGAATAAAATAAGAATAATTAAAAAAATAACCTCCTCTACCCTCACACACAAAATAACCTAGAATTCAAACCCCATTACTGTAAAGAGGGGAAAAAATTAGACTCAAGCAACCTAACAACATGCACTATTTCTGCCTATAATTATATAGTAATATTCCAAGAACAAATAGAAAAAATATTTGGAAAGAACCTGTTTGGAACATACCTTGAAAAGAAATACATGAAGCATATCAAGAAGGTGTAGCTCTCTTTCAGAGAAGAGTTTATAAAAAAATATTCAAACAGAAACTCAGATCAGGCTAGTGCAGGCGAGGCTATTTCATTATTTCCACCAGAAAAACTAAAAAGATGTCAGGCTACTAAGAATCTGCTGAGTTGTGAGCAAATTAGCTGAGATCTGAGGATCACAGTTCAAAGCTAGCCTGGGCACCAAAGTCCATGAGATTTTTATCTCCAATTACCCATCAGAAAACTGGAAGTGGCACTGTGGCTCTAAGTGGTAGAGAGCTAATACTGAGCTGAAGAGTATATCTTTAAATAGTTGTACGTATGAGTTGCTATTCAAGAAAGCAGTTTATTAATACAGCGCCTTTTAATCAATGTCACCCTTTTCGACATTCTTACCCTCTCCTCTGAACCCAGCCTTTCCCACACCTTTCTTTGTTAGGTTATGCATTGAATTTTTTTGCCAACACAGATTATATATACCATGCATCTTGATCTATGTCATCAGACTTAATCTTGAGAAAGAGTAATCACGTAGAAGAAATTATTATAAGCAAAGATTGTTGTGTTTCTCTTTTACTTTCTTCCTTTTGTTGGCATTGGTGGCGGTTATAGGCCTTGAACTCCGGACATGAGCTCTGTTCCTGAGGACAGAGGAGCAGCTCCACTGACCAGAACAAATGGACAGACACCAACCAGGACGCTCCAAATCAAGTCTTTGGTACACAAACTACGTCGATGGAAAGAACTGGAAGATCTTTGGTTGCACACACACAGTCAAAACAAACTCAAAAGCCCCCACAGAGTGTCTGATTCTTTTTTTTTTTGCCAGTGCTGGGGCTTGAAATCAGGGTCTGGGAACTGGGATTCTCTCAAGGTTAGAGGTCTACCATTTGAGCCACAGCACCAGTTCCAGCTTTTTCTATGTATGTGGTACCAAGGAATTGAGCCTGGGTCTTCACACATGCTAGGCTGACACACTACCCCTAGGCCAAACCCCAAGCCCCACAATCACTTTTAAAAATAATTTTTTAAGAACTTTATCTTGTGTGATTGTTTTTCTTAATGTACTATGTTATTTCTCTTCTCTTTTGTTGCCCTTTGGTTAATTTCATATTGTTACTATATCTGAGTGTGTTACTGGTATATTGTATATACATTTGATTATTTGAAATAGGAAAGGGAAAGGGGAAAAATAGGATTGGGAGGGGATAGAGGGAGGGAAAGGGGTAAAAAAACACAAGAAGGGGTATCAATGTGTGAGAAGTAATGCACCTACTATCTGGCAAATATAACTGTAACTCCTCTATACATTACAATAAAATTTTTTAAGAATAATTTTTAAAGTATATAACATTTTTGACAGAAAAATGTTACTAGTATCTTTTATTATTTTTTTCTAGTTATGGGGCTTGAACTCAGGGCCTGAGCACTGTCCTTGGGTTTTTTCCAAAGCTAGCATTCTACCACTTGAGCCACAGCACCACATCCAGCTTTTTCTATGTATGTGGTACCGAGGAATTGAACCAGGGTCTTTGTGCATGATAGGCAAGCACTCTTACCACTATGCCAAAATCCCGGCCCCACTAGTATCTTTTTTATATAGCTTGCAAGTTTATGGATTTTTTTTAGTCTTTTTTTGTTAATTGGAAACATCATTTTCCTAAGCATATAATACCCCTCTAAATTGAATGGCTTACCTTCACATGATATTTCTTTCTAGTAGCTATATATTAAGTCATGTTTCCTTTATTTTTTTCTCTAGAAATACCAGTTGATTAAAGACAGTACACATCTACAGGGTGAGAGTGAAGTTTTCACCATTCATAGGCTATTTCCCCTTAAATCAGGTTAAACACACACACACACACACATATGTATGTATAGATGGATGGATAAATGGATGGATGGATGGGTGGATGAATGGATGGATGGATGATCAGTGATCATTTCTTTATGGTAAAAGCATCCAGAATCCTTTGGGAAGTCCACTTTTATCCCTGGAATGAGGATACAGTTCCAGATAATCTCTGTGATTAGAGAAAGATATTTATAGCAAATGGCTCATCAAAACGAAGACTTAAGTAACAGTTTTCTGTAAAATTGTGTAGACACAAAAATAGTCAACAATGTTATAGGGAAGGAAAGAACAAACACCTTTTTTTTTTTTGTCAGTCATGGGGCTTGAACTCAGGTCCTAGGAACTGTCCCTGGGCAATTTTGCTCAAGGCTAGCAGTCTGCCATTTGGAGTCACAATGCCACTTCTGGTTTTCTGGTGGTTCATTGGAGATTAGAATCTCCCGGACTTTCCTGCCTGGGTTGGCCTTGAACCACTGTTCTCAGATCTCAGCCTTGTGAGTAGCCAGGATTATAGGCATGAGCCACCAGCACTGGCTGAAAAAAAAAATGTATCTTGTCCTCACCCACTGGTAGCTCCATATCAGTGAGCCCTATCACAATGAAATAAGTTGCACTGAATATAAATTTTATGTAACACAGGACTCACCAGGAAAAGAAGCCTCAAAGAAACAGAGGCACTGTGAATTTTTCTAGAGTCTGGTAAAGAAGTGAACAAATATGGTGATGAGTTGGAGGAGAGAGTGCTTTTTGTTTTGGGTTTTTTTTTTTTTTGCAAGGCTTGTGTCTCAGAGATAAGGACATTCTTTTTGCTGTGCCTGGTGAGAGGCCTTGTAGGATGAAGTTTCCATGGCCTGCTATAGGAGAAGGCAAGGGGAGGAGAGAATAACCTTTTTATCCTAGTGGTTATCTCATATGCAAGATGCAATTCTGGGGGAGCTACGTCCTAAAACCCCTCAAAGCACATATTCAAAGCCACACACACAGTCATATAAACTTCTGCTTGCTGCTACTGTGTGTGTGTGTGTGTGTGTGTGTGTGTGTGTGTGTGTGTGTACCAGTACTGGAACTTGAACTCAGGCCCTGGTGCTCTCCTTTCACGCAAGTCTGGTACTCTACAACTTGAGCCATAGCCTCATGTCCGGCTCTGTGGTGATTCACTGGTGGTTAAGAATCACAGACTTGGGCTGGGAGTTTGGCCTAGTGGTAGAGTGCTTGCTTAGCATGCATGAAGACCCGGGTTCAATTCCTCGGTACCACATACATAGAAAAAAGCCGGAAGTGGTGCTGAGGCTCAAGTGGTAGAGCTCTAGCCTTGAGAAAGTCCAAGGACAGTGCTCAGGCCCTGAGCTCAAGGCCAGGACTGGCAAAAAAAAAAAAGAATCACAGACTTTCCTACCAGGCTGGCTTCAATCCTCAGTCCTCCTGAGTAGCCAGGATTATAGCTATGAGCCACCCATTCCTGGTTTAACTACTTTTTGAAGTATTGTTTTCATCAGTATATATTAATTGGTGCTCTATGGTGATAATTCTATGTATCAGATAATGTCTGTTGATCCAATTCACTGCAGAACTTTTTAAAATCTCCCTCTGCTCATTCCATTAATGGCTCTTCTTATTCAGTTTTCATACATGCCTAAGAAGTACTTTTTACCATACTTACTCCCATTGCTCACTCCTTCCGACCCCCTCCCAAACAGTACTTGTTTTATATTCATATCAGTTTTTTAAGGTCTAGATTGTAGATATGAGTGAGACCAGGTGATATTTATCTTTCTCAGCCTGGCTTATTCCACTTAACATCATAATTTCCACTTCATTTTCATTCTTCTTCATGGTCAAATAATGCTCCATTGTGTAGATACACATTTTCTTCTGTTGTTTATTTTTATTTATTTATTTATTTATTGTGATTTACAGAGGGGTTATAATTACATAAGTCAGGTAATGAGCATATTTGTTTTTGAACAGTGTCACCTCTTCCCTCATATTTCCCATATTTTCTTTATTCACTTCCTAGTAAATAATACTGCAATAAACATAGGTATGCAGGTATCTTTACTGTATGTGGACTTACATTCCTTCAGATCTATGACAAAGAGTGACATTGACTCTTTTAAGTCTCCTAAAAGATAGGTTCTAGGTTTCATCAAAACCTAGGAAGTTAGCCAGGCATGGTGGCTCACGCCTGTAATCCTAGCTACTCAGGAGGCTGAGATCTGAGGATCAAGGTTCACAGCCAGCCCAGACACAAAAGGACCTGAGACTCATATCTCCAATTAACCTCTAGAAAATGGGAAGTGGAGCTTGGCACAAGGGTAGGGCAGTAGCCTTGAGCTGAAGAACTCAGGGACAACGCTCAGGCCCAGGGATAGGGTGATAGCCTTGAGCTGAAGAGCTCTGGGACAACGCCCAGGCCAAGTTCAAGCCCCATGACCCACAAAAATTAACAACAACATAAAAAACAAAAACAAAACAAAATCTAGGAAGTTAACACACATACCTGGCTAGAGTTAAGCTGTGTTTCCATCCTGGGCCTGGTAAACTTTTCTACGGACTACAAAATTCCCATTTGGTATTGTGGACCTATGAGGGGAAAGACTTGCAGAAAACGTGGAAGCCACTGAAGAAAAAGCCCGCTTTTTGATAAAGCACACTTCACTGCAAGGAAAAACATTAACTGCTTACCTTCTATTGCTAAAAGTGACCCCTCACATTGAAGACATTTGTCTGGTCTCATTTTAACACTAGCTTGAAGACTCTTCGGACTTTTTACTTTGGAAAGGAATATTTGAGTCAGACACCAATCTCAACATCTATGCATGAAGAGATCCTGTTCTACTCCTTCATGAGGCCTAGACTGGGCCTGTGTGAGACAAAACCATGAGTCACTTAAGTGGATATGAATTTAGTTTCATGATCAAAACTTCTGGGTTTCTGGAAACATCTTTAGGTTCTGACACAGGGAAAGAATCTGAGGCTTAATTACTATTTTTCTTGGTCCAAATCCCAATGTGAATCATAACAGAGCTAAAAACAGGAGAAATAGAAGGCAAGGGGACCGGAGTCTGGAGAAGCCATAGCTTTCCACCATCAATTATGACAGGGGTGGCCCTCCACAAACCTTGGTCAGGACCTGAAGTGAGAGCCCGAGACCAAAGAGACTATAGACCCCACAAGTGCTGCTAAAATAAAACAAGCACTCATGATGAGAATGGAAGAGTCTAGAGGTAGACAGGCAGAGGGTAGGGGAGAAGACAGCTGAGAGCCACGAGCAAAAGGAGCAAAACAGATTGGGATGAAAGTGGGGCTAGGAGAAAACAGCTGCCAAGAACTCTGGACTGACCCTGATATATAATTGTCACATAATGTCACAGAACATTCTCCTTAAAATTTAGGTCACTAAGTAACATTCCTTCCAATAATAGAATGAATGGAAGATGGCATATGTAAGATGAGAAGGGGCCAGTAAGAAACCCGTGTTTTATTTAATTTATAATCAGTTCCTTAGCAACTCCATGTATACCCGCTGAAGGCTTCAAAGACAATGGCTTTCATTGTCATAATAACCTGGAAGGGAAGACGTATGGTCAGTTCCATGGCACAGATGAGGAACTGAGTCTCCCAAAGGAAATGGGATCCTAAAGGGTTCTGCGTGGCAAAGAATTTGCCTAGCAAGTGTGATGTCCTGGATTCCATCCACCCCCAGTGCCAAAAAAGAAGAGATAAGTAAGTAAATAAATAAAAGCACTCTCATTTGTCATTGCTAGATTGCAGTTTCAAAGCTAACAATTTTCAAAGCTTTTCTACATGCAAAGAGACATGTAGCAACTCAATACAGACTTCGTTTAAAACCAACCTGTGTCCCATTCTTGCTGTGCTACCTTATACCGGTTCTCAAAGACTGGAAGCTGGAGTTATGTCATCACTGACAAGCCTAATCACTCTCAGAATCATAGCTGGAAAACACCTACTAACTAAAGCATGGGTATGTCTGGCATAGTAATGAGGTTAAAAAAAATAACATCTCTAACCAAGAGGCAGACCAGAGAGTGTAATCTCTGTTTATAGACCAGGACAATGCAGGCAGGGAAGGGAGGGGCTTCCTTAAGACCACAAGGTAAAACCAAGAACTAATGTTATCTGGTGTAAAGTCTAGCATTCTTTTCTCTGTAACTGTTTGGCCCAAGTCATCCATGACATCACTCCATGGTTCCTAGTGGCTTGCTTATTCAAGACGCCTGGCTACAATAACCATCAGTGCCAGATGCAGGTACTCTTCCACCCAGTGAAGGTGGCTGGAAGCTCTGTCGGGCAGCTCAGGAAGGAAATTTTCCCCATTGTGTTGGCAAAAGTACATTGGCATAGGGACATTTCTGTTCCTGGATCTCCTTCAGCAAGGCCATACATTGGGCATGGTGCCTGAATCCCTGCTGGGTTTGAAATGATGTACTGTCATGGCAATGGTGGCGATGTAATGGACAATACCAAGTCCCAGAGGCAAACAGGGAAATACATTTCTACATGGTTTAATGGATCCAAGATGGAGAGAAGTGTTGAGGAGAGACTGTAGGAGGAAAAAGACTGTCAGATAAAGGAGCAAGTATAAGGCTGTTTTCAAAAATTTATAACTGGCTTGCTTCTGAGTCATCTGTATCTAACAGCGAGCCTATTTCCTTCCTATTGGAATTGGCAGTACCCGACACAAGCGTGAACTGAGACTGCTTGCTACTCCCTTTCATCCTTGGCTTCTTGTTCAGCCTTCAGAACCCTTTTACCAGTTCTCCATTTGTCCTGTGAGGCTGGCCTCCAAAACTCACCCCTGGCATGTGATTTTTGTACTTTATCCTCCCTGGAAAGCTGCCTGAGCTCCACTTAGAATGAGAAAAGGAACAAAGGCATGGGGTTCAGCCATACTGAGCTGTGATGACTGATGTTTTCCTATTTATATTCAGATTATTCACTAGAACATCCTACGTGGCAAATATTTAAAAAGATTTTCATCGAAACACTAGTTGAAAGACACTACTGACTCACACCTGTAATCCTAGCCACTCATGAGACCCAGGATCAAAGTTAGAGTTTAGTCCAGGCAGACAATCTGAGACTCTAATTAACCAACAACAACAACAACAACAAAAATAAGCTAGAACTATAAGTGTGCTTCAAATGGTAGAACACCATCTCTGAGCAGAAAAAGTGAAGCAAGAGTGTGAGGTCCTAAGTTGAAATCCCAGTACTCTTGGGCACACACACACACACACACACACACACACACACACTACAGACTAGTTAATTTTCTCAAAAGCAGATTGCTACACTGAATTCATTACATTTTGAATCATTCATAGATCAACTATAAAACCGAACCAAACCAACCAAACAAACAAACCCCACCTTATTAATGGCCTAGATACTATGCTAGGAAATTAATAAGTTCCAAAAAGAAATCCTGCTTCTAGTATACGATCACAACTAAAGAACCTACACTGTCCACTAGGGGGAGAAAGCTGGACCTGGGCTGCATTGTTGGCTTGGTCCAGTGCTTTAAAGGAACTCAAGGTTGAAGGAGGAAAGAGAAGAGGTTGGAGGAAGAGGAAGTGGGAAGACCGAAGGGCTATAGGCTAGGCTTACATTATAGCTCTACGTTACCAGAAGTTATCTATTCCTATGGGCTTTATCCCCCATTACCTGCTTGTCCCCTAAAGCATTTCATTTTGCTATCCTGGTCCAGGAGACATTCTTGCAATATACATTTGCACCATGATTATTTTACAATGTAGATATTTCTTTAAACCATCCAACTTCAAAACAAAACTTGCAAACATACAATTAGAGAATGAGTTCCCTTAGAACATGAAATCATCCAAAGATCCTTAGAATTTGTTTCATTTATCTACATTTGCTTCTTCTAAAACATAGGAGATTTACATCCTCCTTCTCTGCATTCTTTGCAAACTGTGTGACCTTGGTTAAATGACCTTGACTTTCTAAACCTGTTTTCTTACCACCATCTTCAAAGTCTTTTAGGTGAAATAGAGTTCTGATGCTACAGCTCTTGACTCTTGTCCCAGGCTTCCAGTGAGATTTTAATAAAAAAGAACTTGTTTTTTTTTTATTCATGGATGATATGACTCAGCAATCTATCCCAAAGAAATACAAAATAAAGATTGCCCAAGAAAACAACAGACTTTAATTTCCTGGGTTAGATGCTTCCTATGAGATCAAGCATATCCATGTATTAATTCCTGTTATGAAGGAAGCGTTCAGAGCTGTTGAAGAGGAAAAGATCAACAGAGAGCCCAGGTGAACATATGCAGGATGTTCACATACATATAATCAGATTGACACCTTCTGGAGTAACAAATGAAATATGAAGTATCTACAGTATTCTTTAGGTTTCAGACCCTCAAATTATGCAATACAAACTTGACCATCAGACAGGGCCACAAGACTACAGAATGGGTCTCCTGTGGACTATTTCCTTTATGTACCCTAAAAGTATGCTCTAGCCACAAGTCCTGGGCCCAGAAGGAGGAATCAATGGCTTAGAACTGTCTTGCTACCAAGTGGAGAGGCTATGGTTATGGAGAATGACTTCAATATCTCTTAGAAATGAGTGACTTTACTGGGGTGGGGGGAGAAATGATGGTTATGTTCAGTGAAGATAAAGGACATAGAAGGATGTGATGAATGCCTCAGCTGTAGGCAAGTTGTTTACAAAGGAACCAAAGCTTAATCATTCAAGTAGGCAGCTCACAAATTCTCCTTTTCCTATAGTGCTGTCCATGACCCAAAGAGAGGTGAAAGGAAATAGAAGAGATTATCGGCACCAGAAGATAGAAATTAAAATGTTTGAACCAGACAAAAATCTAAAGGTTTGCTAGTCACTCAGCCTCATACATAGAAAAAGTGATATCCAGAGAGGGCAAAATGACCTAGCCAAAGACATAATACTTCATTCTTAGCCTACCTAGCTCCTGAACCCAGCACTTCAGATCTTTAAATCTACTTTTCCATTCCTTTCAAAGACCCTTCTTTGAACAGCAAACCTCTAAGTTCAGCTTGAAGATACTTATGAATGATTTAATCTATTTGAGCTTTGCGTGTCAATGGACACTACAACAGAGCCCAACTCAATGTAAACAATGTACCATTCAGATGGAACCATCCACTCCATTCAGTACACTCTGAAAGACAAGATAACTTATTCATTCATGCATGCATGCATGCATGCATGCATTCCTGTAATGCTTAGTGTTTGGCATATCAGACCTTATGATAGCTGCAAAATTAAATTGATTCAGGTGGTCACTTCCACTAAGCTAAATCCCCAGCCCCAGTAAAATCTTGAAGATTGAGATTTCTCCAGTGGCAGGAAGCTTGTAAAGAATCTTGTTAAAGATTGTTTCATAAGTCAATTCAATTCTTGCAATGTACACTTCATCCTATTTGATTCTCACCATCCATCACAGACATGGGCACAATAAATACCTGAAAAATCAGACATGAAATGGAATTAATGTTGAATTCACTATCCAGAGGTAGGTAACAGTTTCTTCTACAAAGACAAAAACTGAAGGAAACAGAACCAAGCTGGAATACTTTGTATCACAGAACAAATCATAAGCTATCCAGGCGCAGGTGTTGGGACTACCATGAGGGGGTTATTTTCATCCATTTATTAGTCTAGGTTCCACTCATGTTCATTTCTATTTTCTTTATTGCCAGCACTGGGGCTTGAACTCAGAGTCTGTAGTTCCTTAGCTTTTTTGCTAAAAGCTGATGCTCTATCACTGGAACAACACCTCCTCTTTCAGCTTTTTGCTGATTAGTTGGAGATAATCATTTCATGGACTTTCTTGTCCAGGCTGGCATCCTATTGCAGTCCTTAGATCTGAGCTTCCTGAGTAGCTAGGATTACAGTCACCAGCCACCTGTGCCAGGCTAATTTATTAACTGGTTATTGTGCAATTACTATACAATATGTAGCTCAGCACATGCCAGCTTAGACTTTATGTTGCAATCATCTGGGAAACTTTAAGACTAGAATGTGCTGGTGTGGATATCTAAAAGAGTTTGATTTATGGGTCTGGAGTAGGATACCCTTGAAGGAGTGGCTAGAGCTTTGATCATTGGAAGCCAAGGTTGGAACGATTGACTTAAGATCTGGAAGTCCAGGCATGAACATATGGAGTACTTCCTCATCTGTAGACCCTGGTCATTGCTCATTTGTAGCTGGCTCTAACTCTTCACTGTAGGAAAGGCAGTCAATTTCAGCCTTGCTAGAGGTTATTTGCTCTGCAACTGGTGATGCCTCTAGTAAGAGAACTCACTGTCTACTAACAAAATGAATGACCGTACATGGTCCTTTTTCAATCTCTCTGATTTGTTTCAGTGCTGTTTCTCACAGGTGCAATTTCCTTACACAGCTGAAGCAGTCCACCCAAAGCAGAAAGCTAGCCTCTCCTCTCCCAAAGTTCCTCCATTGTCTAACTCAGCCATTGGCATAAAGACATCACACCATCAATCTTGATTCAGCCGGCAGAGCTGGTCACAAGCAGTCCATAAATTTTGCCCTGGGAGACAGTCTACTGAGGTGCTTATGACTACAGTGGTTTATAAAACATTACTGCAAAGACTTCCTAATCACACGGGATAGAGCAAAATATCTTCTACCCTGTTAAGCAGGATTCATAATGTTTTCCACCAGCTGAGAGCCCGGGTCATCCCTGACCTGTGTGAGAAGTGTTCTGAGAGTGGATACAGGACACTCTGGGAAATCTGTGTGCAGTGCTATTATTGGCACATCTGGAACTTCCTGTGTCACATCTGGAACTTCCTGTGCCAGGCACTCCTTATCTATTCTCCAACCTACCTCGAACACCCATCGACCATCTCCATCAATCATCAGCTCTTACTTGTCTGTAGCAATGGATGTCTGCCTTAATGACCCAGCTTCATAATGTAAATTATTTGCTTGTTGCAACAAAGCCAGGACCCCTGGCAGCTGAGAAAAGCCTCATCCAGCAGAGCCATAACCAGAAATTGTAGAAACACTCTCAAATCATGTTTTCATATTTTCCACCTCCCCTCCCCAGTGTGAGTACAGTACACAGATGGAGACCCACTTGTGGCTTGGAGGGGCTTTGGTCTCCCGCTCTCCCATCACACTGATAATGGATTTCACATTGTACATATGACTATTTAAAAGTTATCAATCAAAGTATCTCTTAAATAAAAGCAATTCTCCTTGGCAGATTCTCCTGCCTTGTCAAGTATTCACCTTCATAACAGCATTTATTATTTCCCATAATTATACTAAATTTGTGTAGTATCTGCATTTATCATAATTCCAACTGATAACTGTGTCTCAATGGCAAAAAATTAAAATTTAGTGTACTCAAAGCACATAAATCTTCAGTAGTCTCAAAATCTGTTATTAAAATTGTCTTCATGTGTTTGAAATGTAGTTTTTTCTGAAATATTCAAAAGTGTGCATTAAAAGGAGGTTCCAAGCACATGTTGAAACTCATGAATTTCAAAATGTTAAAAGAAGCCTAATAGTAGTAGCTCACACCTGTAACCCTCACTGCTTCCACGGTTGAGATCTGAGGATCCTGCTTTAAAGCCAGCCCAGGCAGAAAAGTCCAAGAGACTCTTATATCCAATTAACCATCATTAAGCTCAAGGGACAGAGTCCCAGCCTTAAATAAAGAAGAGTCAAGTAAGAACACAAGTCTTCAAATCCCAGTACTAGCACTCACAAAAATGTTTATAGTGCTAGAGACATAAAATTTGCTTTTTCACACATTTGTTTCTCTTAAGTGAATATTTTAGTAAAATCTACATACATTTAAAAAATTTAAACTTTTCATAAGTCTAGGAAGTAAGGCATCTTTATCCTATTACATGTAGCTATATCTAAACCTAACAACATATGAAGTTAATAATAACTGCAAGCACTCCTAGCTGCCATGTGTAATTCAAATGCTACAAGGATTTTGTGAATACCCCTGGTACCACAATTTGTAACATCAGGAGATGCAAGAAAGTGATCAATGAGTTTATTACTATGTTCAGGCTGTTGGACAGGAAAAGTCTAGCAAGCTAATCTGTCATTTTTCTCATGAATTACTTCTGACATGTAAATACTCCCCAGTATTTAAAACAGCCATCTGTCAATCTCTGAAGTCATCAGTAGTACAGTCAGATGCCCTTAAAGCAGTCAAATGAAGTCACATTTTGTAACATGGCAGAGAGCAACAGCTCTAAAGAAGTCTTCCCCACCAGATTCAGGTGGCTCACACTTGCTACGTACTCAGGAGGCCGAAAGATATGAAGAACTCAGTTTGAGACCAGCTTGGGCAGAAAACTCTGTGAGACTCTTAACACTAACTACCAAAAAGCTGGAGTGGAAGTATGCCTCAAATGGTAGAGTACCAGCTTTGAATGTAAAAGCCAAGTAAGATCTCAAGATTCTGAGTTCAAGCCCCAGCATGAAAGGAGGAGGAGGAAGAGAAGAAGGAAGAGAAGGAGGAGAAACAGCTGCCTGTGGTCTGAACAGAAAGGCACTAGTTTTTTGGGGTCAATGCTATCAGTCAGGTGTGTGTGTGTGTGTGTGTGTGTGTGTGTGTGTGTGTGTGTGTGTGTGTGTGTGTATTTGCTTGCCACAGGAACATCTCTTGCCTTGGCCACCAGTTATCTAAGATTCTGGCTCCAAGCTAGAATACTTTCTTAAACACAGCTGGGAAAAGGTTTCATAATTCTAAAATACTGAATGTTGGAAATCCTGCTCCCTACCAAGATTATAGTTATTGGAACTAAACTTAAAACTCCCTACACTTAAAGTCTTAGAGGTTGCTCTGGCTTTTGTCTGGAGTTGACTTATGGATTTATGGAGAGCAGTATAGAAAGGAGGATCCACAAAGATTTGTAAGGAATAACTGGGTTGAAGAGACGAAAGCAAAGGCAGCTGGAGTCTCTAAGGAGGACACAAGGCTCCAGACATATGCTCAGGGCTCCTCTTGAATCTGCAGCTAATCTTGAATCATGAGTGAGTTCATAGTGAAGCTGAGCGTTAAGGACAGAGCCCTGCCTGACTTCCATTTCACTCCATTGGACCCTTGTCTTTCACATTAATCACTGAGCTATGTTTTTCTTCAGCACCATGAATTTGGTAGTCAGCCACAGGGCTGGGCAGCTTCCCACTGTGGCTCATCTATTGTGTAATACGTCCGGAACTGCTAGTGGCAAACTAAACAGTGACAAGAATAGCCTGAGGAAATACGGGGCTTTGTTCTTAGGATTTGCAGAACTGAACAAGAAAGTCTTGTGACTATTAGATGTGCATCACTGGGCCATACAATCTGTGCCTACCAGTCAGTAATCACCTATCTCCTGTATAAACCACTCCTGAATCAGCTTCCCAGAACAAATGCCCCTTCAATCCAGCTTTTTCAATCAGCTAACAACTCATCACAATCAAGTTCTATCTCTACTACGTTTATGTCTCTCAGCCAATTGGCTTCCCTCATGAAGTGAGCAAAGCCAGTTAGCCAGTGCTAACAGTGGGATGGAATTCCTCCATGTCAGGGTGAAGAAGGGCTGGACAATTTTCAGAGCTTACTGGCCCATTCTGATTAGCTAGAGCGGAAACTATATACGCCTCTAAAGTTTCACAGTTTGATGTCAGGACAAAGTAGACTATGGAAATGGAGGAAGCTGATCAGTTAGCACTGCTACCCACAGAACAGATTCTTTAAAGAAAGAAAACCAAATCCACTACTCCTATCCTCAAATTAAAACCTGCCATTGCTGAATAATAATAGAAAAACAATAGACATGGAACACAGGATAAACATAACTTGTAACTGAGAAAGAAATTAGTCAATGGATTAGTCAAGAAATCAGAAATGGATTCGGAAATGTAGAAACAATGGCATTCGTGCAAAGGAAAGTATGATAGCTACTGAAAAAATGTTCAGCAACCGAAAGGAAAGCAGAAAAAAGAAACAACAATAAATAATAAATACATAAATAAATATAATAATACACAATAAAAGTACCAACATTCAGAAATTCTAATGATGAAAATGTTCAGTCTCAAAGGTAAAATTAATAATAACTTAAGTAGTTCAAAGGAAAAATTCCTCAAAGGTGAGTTGAAACGATTGGAATGTAACTAAAACATAGAAAGAGAAGAAAAACTGACAAAAGAGCTAACAGGTTTTTAGTGACTTGTGGGAAATATCAAGTAAAAATCTAATATATATCAAACTGGATTCCCTGAAAGATGGTAGGATAAAAATATATTGCAAAACCTGGAGAATAAAAAGATAAGCCGCAGATTGGCTTTGAAAAATATTTATCTGTGATATTGCAAACATCTATTTGCAAATATGTCTGATAAGGACCTCATATCCAAAACGGTTTTTAAGACTCATAAAATTCAATAATAACGAAACAAACCATTTAAAATGGAAAAACAGTTGACAGATACATCACTAAAGAAGAGACAGCAAATGATAACTAAGCATACAAAATATGCTTGGTATTATATGATGTTGGGAAGCTTCAGCTTCACCTACGATACCACTAAACACTTACTATATTGACTACTAATTTAAAAGTAATAATTCAAACAATGGCAAGTACTGACAAGAATAAAGAGCAAGAGAAACTCTTACTCATTGCTCATAGGAATGTAGAATGGTAAGTCAGTCTGTAGGGCAGTTGCTGTTTCTTAAAACAATAAATATACTCAGCATATGATTCAGCACCTTAGGATGAGCCAGAATGCACTGAAAACTTATGTGTACACAAAAATCTGCATGTGAGTGTGACATACATCTTTAGTCATAATGGACAAATATATGAAACAATCAAAATGTCCTTTCAAAGGTGAATGGATAAACTGTGGTTACATCTTTATAAGGGATGTATTATTTTTAGCTTTAAAAATAAAGCAGCTTGATAGTATGGTGGTTCCTCAAAAGACTAAACATAGAGCTCCCCTATGACCCTGCAATTCTACTCCTTGGCATTTACCCAATCGTCCAGAAACAAGGACATACTAAACCCACTAGCACAACGATGTTCATTGCAGCACTATTTACCATAGCTAAGATATGGAACCAACCCAGATGCCCCTTGGTAAATGGTTAGGTCAAGAAGACATGGTATTTATACACAATGGAATTCTATGCTGCTGTCAGAAAGAATGACATTGCCCCATTTGTAAGGAAATGGAAAGACTTGGAAAAAATCATATTAAGTGAAGTAAGCCAGACTCAAAGGAACATAGGCTCAATGGTTTCCCTCATTTGTCATAATTAGTAAAAACCTTGGACTCTCCTAGCAGAGGTTTATAACAGGGCAACAGGCCATATAGGATGATGCTAAATGAAAGGACCTCCAGGATATAGAAACATGAGCCATATAATGTGTGATTGTTGTTCTTAATGTACTATCTTATTTCTCATCTCTTTTGTTGTCCCTTGGTTATTCTCATATGGTTACAGTATCTTACCTTATTATCTAGTATGTTGTATATATGTTTATGTGTTTATTTGAAATTGGATAGGGAAGGGGGAAAACAAGCTGAGGAAAGGGGGTTGGGGAGTGAAATGTGGACAAAAAATGAGACGGGGTATCAATGTTTGTGAAGTAATGCACCTTCTAGCTGGTGAATATAATGTAACCCTTTTATTAATTATAATAAAATAAAATTAAAATAAATAAATAAATAAATCAGCTTGAGGGCCGGGAGCATGGTCTAGTAGTAGCATGCTTGCCTAGCATGAACAAAGCCCTGGGTTCAATTCCCTGGAACCACGTACACATGGTGCTGTGGCTCAGGCGGCAGAGTGCTAGCCTTGAGCAAGTACCCAGGCCCTGAGTTCAAGCACCAGGACTGGCAAAGAAAAAAAAAACCCAAAAAGCAGCTATCAGTCACAAGACAATATGGAGGAACCTTAAAGAAAGAAGCCATTCAGACAAGGCTGTGGAGTGAATGATTCAACTCTGTGATATTCTGGACCAGATGAAGCTGCAGGGACAGGAAAAAGAGCATGAGTTCCCAGGGGAGGAGAGACATAAATGTGTGGGTTACAGGCAGTGAAGCTACCCTACATAGTGCTGTTACACTGGGTACATGACTCGTGTATTCCTCACAGACCATAAAATCTGCAACATAAAACATGAACCCCAACTTAAGGAATTTAATTTATAATATTTGATGGATATTGGTTCATTGATTTTGTTAATGCACTATACTAATTCAAAATGTTAATGACAAGGGAAGCTATGAGAGAAGGATTATGGGAGGATTTTTAAAAAAATAGGTTTAGTGCTGTTATTTTTTCTTGTAATCTAAGAAAATATCGCCCATTCTTCTTGTCCTTTATGTAATTGAATTTAAAAATTAGTGTTCTTGAAAAAATTTAGTGTGATTGGAGTCACATAGAATAAAAAAAACACATTGCTTACTCTTGATTAATATCCCTGATGCACTGCACACTTATGGGTGTTCTAACAGACTGTCAGCTTTTAGTTTATCGTGTACAAAGTCTACAAAGCTGTGTAGAGTCCTGAGTTCTCTGGCTCTGGTTTCCTGTCAATCCTAAGGATGTTTAAATACTCATTAGAGCTTGGCAATGAAGGAAGGACCTGGCCAGCTCTCCTCAACTATCATAATGCTTCTGTTTCCTCATTCTTCAAAGACCAGTTTCCCAGAAAGTAAAACAGGCTTTTTAGGAGGAAAGAGGTACCAGCATTGGTAGTTGGAGAGGGGTGATAAACAACAAGGTGAATGAGGATGAATGCAGCTTCATAGCTTGTTTGCACATACAAAAATAGAAACACAAGGTTCCGGGAGTTTGGCCTAGTGGTAGAGTGCTTGCCTTGCATGCCCAAAGACCCTGGTTCGATTCCTCGGTACCACATACATAGAAAAAAAAGCTGGAAGTGGTGCTGAGGCTCAAGTGGTAGAGCTCTAGCCTTGAGAAAGTCCAAGGACAGTGCTCAGGCCCTGAGCTCAAGCCCATGACTGGCAAAAAAAAAAAAAAAAAATAGAAACACAAAACCCACTGAAATTGTTTTAAGAAAGGGGAAGAACAGTAAGGGGGAAAAAGGGCAGGGTTGATAAAGACACATTGTGTACATGTGTGAAAATATCACAATGAAATCCTCCTTGAACAACCAATGCATGCTAATAAAATATTGAAAAACTAAAAGAAGCAAAGGGGCAGGGGGACGAAACAGACACATAATTGTTTACTGTATTATGCTTCCATATTTTGGCATAATAAAACAATGGAACTTAATTAGTTCTCTAGAGGGAAAAAGAACAGAATTTTTTTGCAGAAAGGCTAAGATTTCTTTAGCTTTAACATTGTATGATCCTATGGCTGTGTCTATATAGGGTCCATTTAAATCATGCTTATAGATGGCTATATAGATATGATATGCAATGTTTAATAGCCAATCTAACTGATATAGAATGCTGTATGATTTCTATTTAAAGGTAATTCTCTTTTAGGCGTTTTTGTTCTGCTTTGGGAAACCCAACTAAGTTATTTTCTACATGAAAATCTTCATATAAATGCATATGATGTCGCAAGAAAGAATTCTGTATGCTATTTAAAGAGGGAAAGGGGTAATTACTACTGGGACAAAATCACATGGATTTCAACATTTATGGCATCTTCAAACTCATCACACTGTGCTTTTCTGGTATCCATGAAATGTGGACCAACTGAAGGTGCCGTATTTGATACATTCTGGAAGAATTGAAGTGAAAATTAGGTTATTGGATTTTTTCCCCCGTCACTTGATTTTAAAGCTTTTTTGCTTTCTGGAAGAAAATGTCTTCTTTTAATATTATTGGTCTCCTTCCATAAGATGTATTTCTATAGTCTCTGGCCATTTGGCAGCCACTAATCATGATTTCCTTTTTTACTACCTCTTAATCTTAAAACAAATCATTTTAGTCAAGAGTCTTAAAAACCTGGAGTCAGCCAAGCACGGGTTGTTCACACCTAAAATCCTAAGCTATTCAGAAGGCTGAGATCTGAGGATCTTAATTTAAAGCCAGCTAGGGCAGAAAAGTCCATGATATTCCTGTCTCTAATTAACCAGCAAAAAGCCAGAAGTGGCAGTGTGGCTCAAGTGATAGAACATCAACCTTGGGAGAAAAGCTGTGGTTGAGCTTTAAGGCCCTGAGTTCAAGTCTCAGTACTGGCTTGACATACACCAGCCAGTCTAAGGGAGGAGCAGTGGGTGAGACTTGAGTGGAACTTCGGGCTATTGGACCCTTCCTCTCACATTTCAGTCTGGCAGCCCCTGACAGATCCTGAAATCTTTTGTTAACTCTCAGTAACCTGCTGCTTTACCCTGAGACCAGTACTTGGTCTTCATTGTTCTCAGCTGGAGGATGAGGAATTAAATAGTTAATACCAAGAGCCTCTTTCAGTTGGAAACTCTGTTGTTTTATAATGCCACACCTAAAAATAAGAATGTGTATTTCACTCTATACTGCCTGATTCTATTTTCCATTGATCCAAGGAAAAATTCAACATGGTAACTTTTATCCTTTCTGCAATATGGCAAAATACATGTGGTCATATTGTCTAGTTATTTCTAATCCTTCATCAACAGTTCTAGGTGGGTAAGATGGGTGAAGGTCACCTGAAACACAGGTAAGCTTCAGGCTTTCCATTTGCCAGACATGCCTTCCGTTCTTTCTGTGTCTAACCATCTCAAAGGAGAAACAGTTTTAGATTTCCCTCCTATGTCTCATATTCTTGTAACTTTATATATAATAGGCTGGTATGGTAGGAGAAGAACTTAACTGCTGTGCCCCCCCCCCTTACTTCCCGGTTTTATTTTCTAAGTCTGGTCTCTTAGGTACTCGCTAAAAATAGTGTCATATCCAACCAGGTTCTAGTGGCTCATATCTGTAATTCTAGCTACTCAAAAAGTTGAGATTTGAGGATCACAGTTTGAAGCCAGCCTGAGAAGGAAAGTCTGTAAGATTCTTATCTTCAATTAAGCACCCAAAAAGATAGAAGTGGCTCTGTGACTCAAGTAGTAGAGTGCTAGGCTTGAGCAAAAATGCTCAGGGGATGTGTCTAGGTCCTAAATTCCAGCCCCAAAGCTTCCCTCCAACCCAGCCCCCACACAATATAATTACCCCTTCTCATCTATCTGTCTTGCCTGTGGCTGTGGAGTTGGGCCTCAGACCATTTTCATAGCAGAAATATCCTCTTAAAGCAAGAAGTTGACCCAATAGGGAAATAAAGATGTCAGGTTTTCCATGAGAAGTGAACATTTCTTTCCAGAATCTGTTTAACCTACCACGAAGCTGCAATCTATGATGTCATTTCATTGGGAGATTTTTTTTTATCATTTTCTTAAGATTACTAAGATTTAGTGCTTTTTATTAAATAACAATTGCATGCATCACAATTTTCTAACCAGAAATCTTAAATGAGTTGCCTAAGTTGACAAAAGCTCTTGAACAGAAAAGGAAAGTGGGGGGATGCACTTCTGAGTTTTGTTGTAGTTTCATATTCACCCAGATGAAAACAAAAGCACAAGAAAATAAACAAACAAATAAATGCCCTCATTTTCTATTTCACTTTCTCATTTTAGCCATAGCTACTGTTATGATTGATCCTCAATTTCAAACCTCCTGTAAGTTTTGATATTTTTTCTCTTTTAGTTTCTATAACTCCAAATTTTAAAGGGAATTAAAAAATATGTTGTATGACATGAGAATGTTTACGTTTTCCAAGTTACCTATATAGCTTTAATTTACTGAATATTATCCCTTGAGAAAGCCAATATTAGCTATCTTTTGTAAAATTCACAACAGTATTTCTCCTGTTCTTTTACTAACTAGGTTGTAATAAAGATAATGTAATTATTTGGTTGACTTTAGCACCCCTAAAACTCATTTCAAATAAGATAAGTTTTAATTGTTCCTTTAAAGCGATTTATGTGCAAACAATACAAAATCTATTTTCATTTGGGACCATTTGCATTATAACATTTCGGGTTTGCTCATGCAGAAATATGATGTGAAATCTGATTGCTAATTGCTTAACTACATGAAGTAATTTCAAGAGCTGCATAACTGTAAGCCATTTTTGAGAAATAAGTGTACCCGGAACAGTCTAATCTACAATGACAGGAAAGTGTGCAAAAGGGAAGCACATTTCTCGGGGCTTATTCAAAGAGCAATTGTGACAGCAGAAAGAAGAAGGTGCAGATGCCTTGTGAGTTATTCTGAAGTCATTCCATTCTCCCTGAGGTCATAGTTATTATTTTGTTACCTGCGGTATGTCCAGTAAGGTAAATAAGTGAGAGATGTGAAAATGTATTTTCTCTATTATTATCTTCAAGAAGCAATTTCAGGACAGCCCATGAGAGGAGAAATGACTCAGGTAAACTTAGTATCAGCCTGAGCCTGTGCAGGCATCATCCTGCAATTCGGATACCTCATACTAACTTGCTAGTTTAGAATTGGAAGCCAAGGGGTACCCCAAAATCTACTGTTTTTCTCATGGCTGTAAGAATGAGAAAGGTAAGCTCCTGAGAAACAGTGATTTGCCCATTGTTAAAAATGTCTAGATAATAACAATAGTAAGATGAAAACCCAAGGGTTTATTTTTTCCCCTGTCTCTCCTCCGGAATTGCACTTCAAATTTCTGCCTCTGTTTTACCCTTTCCAAAGTCAAGTTAAAGGTGCATCTTTTCCAAGAAGATAGCCAAGCAGACTTTGTGGCAATGTGGCATGAAAATGATCAAACTGATACAAGGCCAATGTCCATAAGCTTAGGTCCCCGAAGCTCAGAATTCTTTGTATTCACTGGTTCTCAGATGTTAGCTAGGTGGGAAAAATGCTGAAAGAAACCCCTAGAAGACACCCCAAATTCCTTCTCCTCCTTCATACCTCCCTTAGCCACTCTTTCTTGGGTCAGTTTGAGTTAGTACATGTCCCCAGGGGAAGAAAAGCTTTAGGTCAGTTCTGATCAAACTGAGGCTTCAGTGCTGTGGAACTCTATCAGTCTTTAGCCGGACCTTTGCTTGACACACTCCTACTTGCAACTTTATGCATATGCACTGGATCTCACACACATAAAAGCCATACACCTAAAATTTTGTGCACATGCCGATCCATTCCAAGTCATAATCCCTTATTTTCCTAAGATCAGCTCGCTATCATTACCATAAACACTCCAAATCCTTTAGAAAACTAAAATTTCCTTCACCATGTGTTTGTGCTTGAGCCATCTAGCTTGAGCCCAGCTGTTTCCCTGAAGGTTGTACACTCTTTGTCCGTGTCTCTCTTAAACTCTGTGGCTCTGCCACTTTACATCTGTGTGTCTTCCTGGGCTTCAGTCTAGTATCTTCACCTTTGCAATCACCACCCTCCCTCCCCCAGTAACAACTCCCATGATCATCTTGTTCGTTTTCACTGAGCCCAGGTGTCCTCAGCCATAGAACATGAAAGGAAAGATCAAGTGAGATAGCATGGACCAGTATTTGTTCCATCTGAATTGACTGGCTAATCTGGTATCTAAATAAATGGCAGCATGGGACTCTCATAAAGTAACTTAGATTTTGATCCTTTCCAAAGTTCTTCCAATGCACCTATTCAGTTAAGAAGTATTAATTCAGCACCTGTGGCAACTAGGCACTGTACTAGGTCCATAGGATAAAGTGGTGGCAGGAAGAGGGCAAGAACCCTACTCTTGAGCTGTGTGAGAGACTAATGGAGACAGCGACATAAAGAGACCCTGACCTGGCATCACGACAAACTAAGGACATGCCATGATGACATGATGACACAGCATGGATACAAAGCCTGTACTGTGGTTAAGGAAGGTTCCTCAGAGAAAATCACTTAGCAGCGGAGGATTGGTTAAAAAAAAAAAAAGTCGGAGTTACACAAATGGAGGGAATAGGTGAAATGTTCCAGGAAGAAAAAGTCCAGTGTGACAACCCAGAGGCCACAGAGTTTGGTATCCTAGAAGAAATTATGCAACTTGGATATGTTGCAATATCAGTATGAAGGTTGGTGCTGCAGAAGACAGCAGGAGTTAGAGGTCTTATAGACTGGCCTCATGAACTTGAACTTTATCTTAAGAGCAACAGAAGAGTTCAAAGAATTTTAAGGAACAAAATGAAACAATTACATAAATAGCTTTCTGGTTGAGCAAATAGATTTTTATTTTCCTATTTTACAATTTTAACAGGCCCCTCCCCCAGACTCTTTGGCCTAATTCTATATATGTACATTCATTTCAATATTTAAATAACTTATTCTCTTTTGTCCAGAATCAACACAAATCACCACTCAAATTATATCTGCCTACATTGGAACTTCGTCTGCAATTTTTTTTTAATGTTCACTTCAAATAACAGCAGGGTCCAATAATCACAAGTGACCTGACAGGGCAAAAATATATTTATCAACTACATGCATGCACTACAAAAGTGACATTCAATTTCCAGCATTCCGATTATGAAGAAAAGACAGAAATGATCGCAACAGGAAACAAAAGAGTAACTACATGAAAAGAAATGGGGAAATATTGTATTTTGAACTGTAGCTTGCTAAACTCACCACACCCAGCCTATTTGCAACTGGCCAGCAGCTCTGGAAAGCTGGATGGAGCACCATTGACCAGCTGTGCCAGATAAACCAGGTCATGCCAAGCAAGCTGGGGCCTCAGTGGAAAAAAGATGTGTTTGTGTTTGCCAGAATTGATGCCATGACAAACAAACGTTTCCTGTAGCCTAGAATGTCTCCCTGCAATGCACCTAATGACTAAGACTCTGGGCCAGCAGCTGGTGAGTGAGGTCTATAACCTGGGTTAGGAAGGACGCCACACTCTTATACCAAAGCCTTTTTGAAACAGGAGATCTGCCTTATATTACCTGGCTCCTCACTTCTGTGTATGTGGGGGTTCTATTATAAAATGTATGAGCTATTTCCTGGCCAGAATTATTTGAACATCTACATTCTTAACAACAAAGTGAAGAGAAACTGTAACTATTTGCATTTAGAATATTGTTTCTTAAGATGCCAGAGCTTCAGATTTCGGTGGTGGGGAGAATGGGGAGAAGGCAGTCCTGGGGCTTGAACCCAGGGCCTGAGTGCCGTCCCTGAGCTCCTTTGCTCAGTACTGGCGCTCTACCACTTTGAGCCACAACACCACTTCTAGTTTTTGGTGGTTATTTGGAGATAAGAATCTCATGGACTTTCTTGCCAAGGCTGGCTTCAAACCATGATCTTCAGATCTCATTCTCCTGAGTAGCTAGGATTGCAGGCATGAGCCAGAGCTTCAGAGTTTGATCATATTATTCGTTGGGGGAAAGTACTCTATTAAAGCTGCAGAATTATTTTCTTATTTGTTTTTATCAAATCAAAGGATTTATGCACCACAGACAATGAGGGTTGTGGGTAGTAGCAGATAGGGGAGAATGAGGCCTTCAGGGTTAGAAATGTAATAGCCCAGATAGATGAATTGGCTCACCTGGTAATCCTAGCTACTTGGAAGGCAGAAAGGGGAAGATTGTGTTTCGAATCTAGCAGGAAAAAAACTACAAGACTCATTTCAACTAATAAGAGCTGAGTGTGTTAGTATATTCATATCATTCCAACAAACAAAGTACAAAGTGTACCTATGAAGATTTTAGTCCATATCAGCTAGGGCATGAATGTGAGATCCTGCTTAAAAACCAAGTGAAGCAAAATTAACCAAAAAAAAAAGCTCCTACCTGGCAAGTCTGAGGCCTTCAGTTAAATCTCCAATATAAGATAAACACCTAAATAATCAAAAAAAAAGAAGAAAAGACTTCAAACCCAATAACAGAGCATATAGAATTTAAACCTTTCACTTTCTAGTCCAGGTTATTTCTAGTATCTCTGCTTACATTCCAGAATTCAAAGATGTAACTTAGAACAACTTGGACTTTTTAAAACGTAGTACATACACAGAATGTAGTAAAATACACAGAATATAAATTTAGCACCCTAACTCTTGTTTAGTGTGCCACTCAGCAGTGTTAACTGTGACTGAACAACATTCACATTAAGCATGACAAGATAATATTCACATCATTGTTCAACCAAGCTCTAGGACTGTTTTCCCTAAAGTGAAACCTCTAAATTCATTCAGCAACTTGCTATTCTCCCAACGCCTCGTCCCTGGTGAGAACCTTCTACTCAGTCTCTGGGAATCTGACTGCTCTGTCTACTATACAGAGATGGAATCATATAGCATTTGTGACATGCCCTCAATGTTTATCCATGCTTTAGCATGAATTGGAATTTCTCTCCTTTTTCAAACAAAGTGCATTGCATGTGTCTTCCATGTTCTGTTTACCCATTCTCCTGCTGATAGCTGTTTGACTTGCTTCTACCTTCAGTTGTGGGTAATTCAGTCAAGATTTACTGGCTGGGAGAGGAAAAAAAATAGCATCCAGTTCCCCTCACTTTCATGTCTGTGGCTCCAGTCCCCATAAAGACTCTGCCTTATATGTCTTTCTCAACCCCAGAATCTGAGGGAGAAGACTCATTTCCCTGTACCACATTCTGTGTGATATATTCTCATCCCACCAAGGAAGTTCAACTCAAACTGTACGGAAGGATCACTCTGGGCCCCCTAATATGGAGATGTGTGCTGAGAAAGATCAGTCAGTAATCGAAACACCCCAAATCATCACGAGTTTGCCTAACACCTAAGTAGAAAGGCCAAAGAATGAGAGTCTCCAAACACTTCCACTCATGATGAAAAGGTTGAGTGTGATGGCTCATCCCTATCATCCCAACGAAGCTGGTGTGTGATGGCTGATCTTGATTGTCAACTCCATGAACTCAATCCAACAAGGCTGAGAAGCAGTGCCTGGGGAATTAGTGCAGTGCACTTCTGTGATTGTCAGAGGAAGCATCTGCAAAGAGAATTAACTGACTCACCCCAAATGTAGGTAGCACACCCCAAAGGCTGCTGGACCAGATGGAATAAAATGGGTAAGGAGGAAGCGCTCAGTGTAGGCATCTTCTTTCTCACCCCTCCTTCCTGCCCTACTTGAGGCTACTAGGATGTGAGTTATTCTGTGGCACCATACTCTCTCCACCATGATAGATGAAATCCTCTGAAACCATGAGCCTAAATAAACCCTTCCTCCTTTGTTTCTCTCTAGTTATTTGGTTACAGTGACTAAAAAGAAAAACTAGCACATTAAGGCAAAGTAATGATAGTTAGCCCTGAAATCTCTTAGCCAAGTTTTCTGGTGTCTTGTGGCCAGTCCCCCAGGTAATGTGAAAAGGAAAAGAAAAGGGTTCCCAGCATGCCAAGAAAGTCCAGAGGCCAAGATTTTTTTTTTAAATTATAATGACACCCAGAGAGATCCTAACGATCACATTTCCTGGAGAGAACGTGTGAGTTTCACCAACCTCCAAGGCATTCTTTTAGATAATTAGGTAGAGAAAATGCAGCAGCCTCAGGAAGAGCAAAGAAGCTGTGAAATCATTGCTAAGAACCAAAGCTAAATCCTGCATCCCTGGAAGCCTGCCTCTGGTCAAATGTTCCTCCTGTTTGTTCATCGATTCTGAATGTTAAGTAAGTCTTTCCAGCCGTGACTCCAGGGCTCTGTGGGATTGCATCTCAGATAGCAAGTGAAAAAAGGAGGGCTGCAAAGTTCAGGAAATAATAGAAAATTAAATCTTCATTGCTGTAAATATCACAACAGAAAACAGAACAGTAGCAAATTTGATTTTTGCTCCCCATACATGTTTATCAGCAGCCACAAGGAGGGTATTTGTGAGCCTAAGGGTGAGGAAGGGATTAATAGGAGAGAGGAAAATAAGCGTTGTTCTTAATTTAAAATCATTTCTTGGTAAAGGCCAGATCAAGTAATTCACTTAATGAAGACCCCCACCTCATTCACTATAGCTCTTACCATCATGGCATTTACCATTGTATTATTGTGGTGCTTACCACATTGCTTATCTATAGTTATCTGGGAGCAAGTCTTAACTTCTCAATGAGATTAGAAACTCCTGGCAGGCCAGAGGAGGGGACCCCTTCCATTGTCCATCCTTACAGGCCCACTGCATCCACAGGAGCTAATGTCTATAAATTATCTTCAGCATTATAGTGTTGGGTCCTGCTGGCTATCTGCAAATACTCTGCAAGAAAAGAACTGTTGGGCCAGGAGTTTGGCCTAGTGGTAGAGTGCTTGCCTAACATGCACGAAGACTCGTATTTGATTCCTCAGTACCACGTACATAGAAAAGCCAGAAGTGGTGCTATGGCTCAAGTGGTAGGGCACTAGCCTTGAGGAAAGCACAAGGACAGGGCTCAGGCCCTGAGTTCAAGCTCCCCCGGACTGGCACAAAAAGAAAAGAATTGTCGCATATTACTGAGAAACTAAAACTCTGAGCGGTAAGCAACTTACCCAAATTCACACCAAAGATAGTGGTACAGAGTGGCAAAACCTATGTTCTTTCCTCATCTCTCCATTATTCAGCTGGAAAATGGCACTTCTGTTCTCTAGTTAGCATGCTGACAACAATACCAGTTAACTACAACAAGGCTTTCTCCAAGTCATGTGGTACAGTAGATAATTTACGAATTTTATTTTTTATTCATTCTCATCACAGTCCAAGGGTGAGACAGTGTCACTCTTGTCGTCTAACAGATAAGAAAAGTGAGGCACAGCTAAGAAAATTGCACTAAATTTTATTCTTATAGTTTCGCTAGTGGTGAGATGCTAACCTGGCCTGTCAGATTCCATGGAGTATCACATTAATCACCCGATCCAGTTTTCATGTCAAAATATAAAAGTAGTTGTGCATGTAAGTATTTTATAGGTTTTGAGCATCTACTCCATATCAGAGTCTGTAATTTTTTGAAATTGAATCTTTAGTAGAATTCTCTATGGGGACAAAGGAAGTATTCCGTTAGATGTCCAAGAATGAACAACTGGACAAAAAAGCTACAGTTACAAATATGATGAATCAGTAATGAAAGAAAAACCAAGACACACCTCCATTGTTGCATTACTAACACCATAAGCCATAGACTATGGAGAATCTGGAAAAATAAATGAAAACTTGCAAGAAAGACACACAAGAGCAATCCAGATAATAGAGAGGAAAGGTTAGAATCTGAAAAAAGGAGCCCTGCATACAATTAATAATGACCCACCTCATGAAAGAGACCTTTGTTTTGATAGCATCTTAAATGAACAGTTTCAGACAATCAGCTTTTAAAACTAAGATGAAGAGACATCTCTAACTTCAGGCTCCATTTTACATGAGAAACTCAACCCTCCTAAGGAAATGTCAGCCTGTTTGAGGGAGACGGCCAGGTGAATTACAGCATTTGGTATAGCAGAGGGCATCGGGCAAGCATTTGAATTGCCTTGGTTCTACTCTTGGCTTTGTCATCCTTCATAATTATTTGTGCTACCCAACAATGGCTTCTCAGACATCTGAAGAAGACGACTCTCTGGCCAATGAAATGTGGCCAGAGGTGAGGTGTCACTTTAAGATCAGAATGCCATTTATAATATTCTCTCCTGTCATGATGACAGATTGGCATTCCAGAATGTATTTATAAGTCATTCTGTGTCACTAAGTGAACATAATAGGGAGCAGAGCTCTCAGTTAGCCTACAGTAAAAAACCACAGGAGTCATGGGGGGAACCTTATTGTTTTAAACTAGGGAAATTATTGTTGCTTGTTACTACAGGATAATTTAGCCCCCATGTAATTAATGTAATCCACTAATGGGCCATGTGGCCCCTAGTAAGCCATTTAGGTTGTTTATCAACCAATCAGAGAGATTATCTTAGGCAGGAGGCAGAAAGTTAATATGGGGCCTATGATTGGCATCAACAAAAAACAAATAGTACGATAGTGTGTGCATAAACACATGTACATTCGTGCACCCTTGTGTGTGTAAGAGAATAAAAGGATCCTCTTAGAAGGCCAAGGCTTTGTAGAACTTCCACAGCATTTATGTTATCCAAAATGAGGTTAAGAATCTGGATAATCACCAAAGTCTTTAATAGTCCTAATGTGCTTTGTGGCATCAGGAGTATCAGAAAGTAGCTAAGTCTTGTTTTCTTTCTAATATGGTATTTCAGGACTTGCTTTGAGTCAGACTTCATTAATTTGTTTTCTTACAATTACATTTAAGATTTCTTACTTAAGATGGCTGGGTGTAAGTGGTTCATGCCTGTAATCCTAGTTACCCAAGAGGCTGAGATCTGAGAATATCATTTCAAATTTCGCCAGGGCACGAAAGTCTGTGAGACTCTTATCTCCAATTAACCTCTAGAAGTGGGGCTTGGCTCCAGGATAGGGGCTGTAGCCTTGAGCTGAAGATCTCAGGGACAGCACCCAGGCTGAGTGCAAGCCCCATGACCCCCCCACACACACACAAAAAAAGATGACAAATACAAAAACCTCAGGCGATATCTCTAAGAAAGGGAATTCAGAGCACAGCACTTCTTTTTTTACCAAATAAGGAAAGCTTTTACAAAAACTGAACATGAACACCCAACGCCCAGATCACACTTGGTAGGTAGGAAAAGACTAAACCAATTGCTATGGAAGGAGTCACTCCTCAAAACCACAGCCTCACACATAACACTGAGTGTGGTGATGACTGTGTAGCCAAAGGTAATGTGCTCTCAACAAAAAGGCAGTGGGCATGCTAGGTAGTTAGAAAGAACCTGAGTTCAGTGTCACTTTCCCTAGCATAAATTCATTGCTTAGGTTACATCAGTTCTTAGAAAGTTTATCTTTTTGGGAAAAGTTAGCCAGTGTACTCTCTCTAAATATCATTTTAAACCAGCTAGAGAAGATGTATTTATACACAATAGAATTCTATGCTGCTATCAGAAGGAATGGCATTGCCCCATTCTTAAGGAAATGGAAAGACTTTAAAAAAATCATATTATGTGAAATAAGCCAGACCCAAAGGAACATAGGCCCAATGATTTCCCTCTTTTGTAATAATTAATAAACACCCAAGGTTCTCCTAGCAGAGGATCACAATAGCTCAAAAGCTACTTACATATGTTCATATAGGATGAGGCTAAGTGAAATGAACTTTGTTGTTCTTAATATACTATGTGAACTTACTTCTTTTCTTTTTTTCCCCTTATGGTTTATCTCATATTGTTACTGTATAGGACTTTAGTATAATGTATACACATTTATTTATTTGAAAAAGGGAAAGGGAAAGTCAGGATGATTGGGAGGAGGTAGGGAGAGGAAAAGTGGAACAAAAACATGAGAAGGGTTATAAATATTCAACAAGTAATGTACCACTACCTGACAAATGTAGCTATACCCCTCTATACATTACCATGACAATAAAATACAATAAAAAATAAAAACAAACAAATAAAAAGAACTTGAGTTCAAAAGATGAACCGTTTGTCTGGATTCAAGTCCTTCCCAGTGAGTTTCAACATGCTGTTGGGCCTTACCTTGCTCAAGGGAAAAGACAATAATACTCAGCTATTATAGGGAAAGTCTGCCCAACAAATAAAAAGTTAAATAGCTAAGGAGAGTTTACCAACTCATATACAGTGTTTAGAGAAAACAAGCAAAGAATGCTAGGGCCAGATAAAACAAAGAGCTGTACATCAGCACCACATCTAAAAGAATAGAAGCCAGGCACGGTGTCTCACGTCTGTAATCCTAGCTACTCAGGAGGCTGAGATCTGAGGATTATGGTTCAAAAGCCAGCCAAGGCACTGAAGAACAACATGAGACTCTTATCTCCAATTAATCACTAGAAAATGAGAAGTGTGGCTGTGGCTCCAGGGGTAGGGAGGTAGCCTTGAGCTAAAATGCTCAGGGACAACAGCCAGGCCAGGCCCAGGGGCTGGGCTGTAGCCTGGATCTGAAGAGCTCAGGGACAGTGCCCAGGCCCAGAGTTCAAGCCCCATGACCCACAAAAAAAGAGGAAAGACAGGGAGGGAGGGAGGGAGGGAGGGAGGGAGGGAGAGAGAGAGAGAGAGAGAGAGAGAGAGAGAGAGAGAGAGAGAGAGAGAGAGAGAGAGAGAGAGAGAGAGAGAGAGAGAGAGAGAGATATTGGGAGAGAGCGCACTGATGATTCTTTATACTTTAATTTGCTTTTTAGATAAGGCATCATGCTTTATCCAAGGCCCTCTAACTTCTGCCTTTCAAGTATTTTGAATTACTATCATGTCTGGCTTTTTTTTTTCAGATATGCTCTTACTGTTTCCCCAAGCTGATTTTGAGATATGATCCTTCCATGTCTTCCAAACAGCTGGCATTATAGGCGAACATCACCAAATCGGATCTCATTTTGTATTTTTCTTACCTACTTAGTTTTCTTTTCTTTAAAAAAATATAAATCCAACATATTCTTTTTGGCTTAGTATTGACCAAAGAAAAGCCACAATGGAAAGAGTTTCCAGTTAGACATTTTACCTCTCTGTACATTTACATACTTCTTTCTGTAAGTTCTCTCCAAAATCTCAGCAGCAGCCTTTTCAAATTTCTACCAAAATGATGTTGGAATCACTTAACCCAAGATTTACCATAGATTCTCTGCTTTAACATGAGTAGCCAATAACTTAGGTAAAGGAATAATTTTGTCCTATTTCCTGGTTTTCAATTTGTTCCAAGGTGACAGCCATTAAGTAGGAAGAAAGGCAAACTTGTGTGAGCCAGGAGCCAAGCTTCAGGAGAGTACCTGCACCCAAAATATCCTTTCCCCCCCCCCCCCCAGCCCCACTCTTCCTCCATTCCCAAAGTACAGAATTTCATTTCAGACAAAGGAAATAACTGGGTTGTTGAGCAGAGCACTGTCGTCTATAGCTACCGGCAGCGTGACCATAAAACCATGAATTCCTTGCAGAGCATTTTTATCTCTGCACAGGGAAGAGGAACCGATCACTCAGAGCCACATGGAAGGGGAATATTTTTTTTTTAAATAGCACAATGTAAATCCCAGTAAAGACAGCATCCATCTCAAGTGGCCTGAAATTATGGCTAGCATTTAAGGATAAAAGCCAAAGAATTTGGAACAGAGCAGGCTTCTTCCTTTAAGAGCAATCCATACATCATCCAGAAGTTACAAGGAAAGACTGGAATTCCACCATGAGATGCATCTGTCCCTTTTCTCTTGACTTCTCTCTTGGCTTCTACCTCCTGTTCCCGGTGGTCATGAACCCTCCAGGTGAGAGATAAAGCCCATCATTCCACTTCCTCTGACTGCTCAGAATACTCTTCTGAATTCATGTGAACTGAATGCCTACAGCAGGCAGAATGAGGGTAGGAAAACTGTCAACGTAGTTGTCACAGAGCCTCTAAGACAACACTGTGGATTAACTCATGAAAAGAATGAGAAGACAATGGAAAGCACTGATTTATAAAATAAAGGGAAATTATAATATATATATATATGTATGCTATTTTCTGAAGAGAGATCTCTCTATATATAGAACTATAGAATTAAGGAAGGGAAGGGGAAACACAAGAAGAATAGACAAAGGACCATGGTGAACCAATGTAACAGCGATAACCACAAGACAATATGTTGGAAATGAATTTTACAACTTGGGACGGGGTAAGGGGAGGAAAGTGAGAGAAAAACATGTGAAAGGGTAACAATATTTGAGTTGTAATGTGCTCACTGCCTTACGAATGTAACTGTAACCTCTCTACACATCACCCTGACAACAAAAATTTTTTAAAAACTGTATATATCTCTAGATATGTGCATATATAGAGAGATACTATCAATTTTATGTATCTCTATAGATATATATGTATATGTTCATCTATATATTTATAGGCAAACTATCAATATATCCATGATATATACATATATGTGCATATACATGTATCTATAAATATACATTTCCATACATATATGTAATTTATATATTTATATCCCAGTCCTTGGAAATCATGCAACAAGCACTCTTACCAAACCTCTTTCTGCATTTCTCTGCAATTCTCTTACATGTGGAAACAAAGCTCAACAAAGGGAGCACTTCCTTCAATGACTAGAGTTTTTGTCAGATTCCAAACAGAAGAGAAAACTGGGAATCGGGTTAATTGTAGTTTCCACTACAAGCTCTTTAAAAACATCCCAGCACCTATGCAATATGCACTGAATTCATGGACTCACATGGGAACAACCCTGCAGAGACAGCAGGTGAAGATGAAGCTGTGCTGTTTCACCCACTCCCCCTGCCTCATCTCTGAGGGACAGCACCTCCTCACGTCACTTCCTTTAAGCATTATTTTTCAACCACTTTCCGTGAAGACAATGGAGGTTAGCACATCTGTTTGCACAGCTGCTGTGCATTAGAGGAGGAATGATGCTTCCTGCGCTGAGGGCAGAGCAAGGATGCCGAGAAAACAGGCTTTCACCCCTTTTCCCTCCACCCCAGTGAGCTGACCTTAGCTTTGCATCCTTTTGTTCAACTCTTCCTTCTGACCTTCTGAAAAAAATATTTTCTTCAAAACAGATTTCCTTTTATTTGACATGGGTTTGCTTGGTGACCCTTTTCGAATTTTAGGAGAAGGACACTTATGCTTGAAGAACTCGGAAGCAGGTCTCCAAAGAGCTGTTCATTTACACTAGAGAACACCATTAGGGATTTTTCATAATCACTATGAAAGAAAGAGCCATCACAGGCCAATGTCAGCCAGGAAATAAGTAGGTTACACTTGAGCAGATGGTTAATATTAAGTGAGCGACGTCCAGATCCATGAGTCTCTTTTTCCCTAACAGCAGTATCAACAAAACAAGACAACCCTACCTCAGGCAGTTGAGGTGAAGAACTGTACTCTGTTCCTATTCAGCCTTAACTTGTGGCTAGCTCCTATTGGTCAATTACTATGTAATGACCAGTACTACTACATGACTAGATTGGTTTTTTTTGTCTTGTGTTGAGATTTATATTTCTTGCCTAATGGGTTGTTTCTCTCAATTGATGGTTTCTATATTCGTCAGAGTTGTGAAAAGTTTCTTGAGTTGAGAAAAGTGACATATTGCACTTTGGTCGCACTTTGCCCTTCCAAGCTAATGGATGTTTTTAAAGGATTCCTTCTGATTTATGAGTATGAATAGCTGCACAGTGTTAAGCTTATAGCAGTTTTTTTTTTAAACCGAGGTCTGCAGATCAGGTCATTGATATAATAGGCTTATATTTGTTTAAGGAATACAAAGCATTTCTGAAATAATTTTTGCTTCCTCTCTCCATGTGGGTGTCTTGGGATAGGGTGGGTAATATAGACATTATTATGAAGAAAAAAGGGGAAGATTAAAAACAGTGGGAAAACCCATCCTGATCCCACCCTCTGCCAATTGCTAATCTTAATTCTGTAACGAAAGGCATTTGTTCATTTAGATTGCCAAATGATGGCCAGATGCATCAAAGATTATCATTATGAAAAGAAAGAACCATCTCGGAGAGTCAGGAAGCTTTAAACCTCTCACTAGACAACTCTGCCTTGACGACAGAAAACATACTGAAACCTGATCCATATGTGTTGTGTATATTCATAATTTTGCACTATTTTAGTCAAACAGTTTTAGATAGCACCATCGCCACCCTCTCACTCTGAAAAGTGTGAATTTCAGTAATTCATAGAAACCCATAGTTTCATCTGTGTTTCACTGAGGCGAAAGCAGACCCAAGGGAATGAGATCCTTTGGTGGTATCTGCTTTAGCTCCTTTCGGAACTTAACCCACTTAGCCCATGACCTCACTGTACTTGAAAATCAAAGCCATGAATCTGTGAACCTGACAGTTCCTTTGTGCCTCTCCCTCTGCCATTATATGGGCCACCATTTTTCCCAGCACCACTTTAGGACTTGAATTCATCATTGACTTAGGTCATTCCATTGTGGACAATACAGTTGGCTCCATTTGTCTGTGGCTTCTACATGAAAGGATTCAGCCAACTGTGAGGAGAAAAAAAAAATCCTGCATCTATACTGAATATATGCACTAATTCATTTTGATATTCTACCCTAAACAATAGCAACTATTTACATTGTGCAATCTAGAAATGATCTGAAGTGTATGAGAGGATGTGTGTAGGTTCTAGGTAAACATTGTACATTTCCTATAGCAAGTTGAGCATCTGATGAGTTTGGTATCGGGGAGGGGGCAGTCCTAGAATTAAACCCCTGCAAGACTAGACTATTGCCTTCAGTTTGCGAATAACACTATATTCAAGAGACTGTGCTAGATGTTGTGTGGGATAAAAAAGAAACACATAAGCCAGTGTGTTTACTGCAGCAAGCCTGGATTGGATAGCCTAAGATGCATATACACAAAAAGGTAGGTAAAAAAAATATAACGCAAGAACTAAATTGCTGCAGAAACCTCGCTGTGCAGATATACGGGAAAACCTCAGACAGTATCTCTAGCCATGACAGGAACAAAGATTGAGAGAGACTAGAGAGCACCCGCTAGGGTCCAGGTAAGGAACAAAATCTCTGAATTCTGCTTTCCACATGCTCTGTGAAGCTATTCCTTTCTGAGCTTTTATTTCCTACACATTCCATAACTGTAGCTACTTGCTAGTATTTGTGGAGTCTACTATGCTTCAGTAACTATTGTAAACACTTCACATACTTTAACTTATTGAGTCCTTATGAAACCTTTAGAATTCAACACTAGTATTATCCATATTTTACAGAGGAGGAAATATAGGCACAGAGAAGTAGATAATGCTTGCCTAATTGAAGACCAGTCTTGGCTAGAGATCTTGAGCCATTTGGCTCCCCAACAGCTATTACTTTTCCACTGCATAACTTCCAAGGTATGTAAACTATTACATCTAACTTCAAAAAAATTTCTCACCTGAATCCTTTCCTAATTACCAAAGGCTGTCTAAAGCACAAGGCTTACATGTAAAGCTCAGAATTCAGAAGTCCAGTCACTGCTTTCTGCTTTACCCCTCCAATCAATGTGAATTGTCTGATGTCTCTAATGAGAGCTCCCCATTCTATCCAAGCTGTTCTGCTCATTAGCCCCAGAACACACACTGTATATTTCTGTCCTCAGGACTCAAGATTACAGATGGTCAGAAAAACTGGGTATCTACTCCATCAATAGATCAGGTCAGAGCTGCCAATTTGACTTCCAAAAATGCAACCCAGGATGAAACAATAGTTGGAGTGTGTTCCTCTTGATTTAAATTTCATTCAACATCAACTAAAACTACCAAACATTTTTTTTGCTTGAAAATAAGAATTTCTACAGGTGTTGGCAATCTGGCTACATCTGCCACACCCCAAATCATTAGGATTGGTGCTTCTGATTTGGGTGGCAAAGTGTGTAAGTATTCTCATCTTGGCGAAGTTTATACATTGACCACTTCTTTCCACGACACTTGATGAGCAAGCACTCCTCCAAAAGCTGCAAATTTGCTCACAGAGAATGACCTTTCCAAACAGAAGAGAAGTATTCTTCAGTCAAGGGCAGTTGAGTAGTTGATCTCCCATGCCAGAACTTTCATACAGGCTCTCACCATTTTTGCTTTTCCACATCTCTATGCCACACTTTTATAACTTGCTTTAATCTAATGCCAGTATTTCTGTATATCCCTTTTTTTCAATCTTACCTTACTGGCTTCTGTCCAAATGTTTCACCCTGGGGGAAAAAAACCTGTTGAAAGACTAAATCTTGAAACTAGACACTGGTGCCTCACGACCAAAAGTCTAGCTACTCAGAAGGCTGAGATCTAAAGTTAGAGGTCCAAAGCCCACCAAACAGGTCAGCATAAGAGACTCTTCTCTCTAATTAGCCATTAAGTTGCTGCAAGGGAAACTGTGATTCAAGTGGTAGAGTGACATTCTTGAGCAAAACAGTGAGGTACAGCAACATGGCCCTAAGTTCAAGCCCGTACGCCAGCACACATACAAACATTATTTCACTCATCCATCATCATTGTTTTATCTACAAATCTAGTAAATATAAAAAAATTCATAGCTTCCATGTGGTTGATGTGTGTGTGTGTGTGTGTGTGTGTGTGTAACAGAACTCAGGCAAAGATAGCAGAAAAGGTCGTTTCTTGCTTCTGACTTTGCCTTTCCGATATTTATCCATTAATTCAATGTACTTTGGATGCATTGCTCAGTCAACTATAAATGCATCTAAATTGACCATTATTAAATCTGCATTTAATTATCTTCCCTGCATAATCATCTTTAGGCATTTAATCAAAAGCTTTGTTGAATCTTTTAAGTGCTTGATACAGATATATTCCTGATCATAAGTCTAATAGCTTTAAAATCCAAGTCACCTGATAAGGAGATAATTGGTTCTTATTTACATTGTTTCATTGCGAAGTGTTTACAAGCCAGTTGTTTACAAATTTAATCCAAATTTTGACCAGCAGTTAGTACTAGGTTTGTGCATATTTTAGGGCCACTTATCAAATTGGAATGAGATGTGCTCATCTTCAACTTGGGATAACTTTCCTTTGTGATAATTTTATAGTTCTAAGGAATAGGAAACTATTCCTGCTGCAAGAAATGACCACAGACTTTCTGTCTTAAATGATACAGATTGGCTATATTTCTACTCTTTAGGTTGGAAGTCTCAAAGGCTTCACTGAGTTAAAATGACGGTCTTGGCAGGGATGGCTACCCTCCTGGAGGCTTTCAGGGGAGGACCCATTCCTTTGCCTTTTTTAGCTTTTAGAATCTGCCTGCATTCCCAGGTTGTGGCCCCAGCCAGCAGTGGCACCACTCCAACCTTTCTTTTCATCCTTCTATCTTTTCTTTTTCTGACTCTTTATCTCCATCTCATAGAAACCTTTGTGATATCCTGGAGCCTATCTAGATAATCGCATCGCAAGAGCCTTGAGTTGGTCACATACAAAACCTCCATTGCCATGTAAGGTAGCATAGTCACAGGTTCTGGAGATTTTGGTTATCTCTGAAAGAGACCATTGTACTGTTCTTATATATCAAAGATCCACGGCATGAGTAAACTGCTTCAATATCTTTGAATATAACTCATTTGGCTTCATCACAGAAATCAGTTTTAATGGGCTAAACTCTTCCTGTATCTTCATTCTTTTAGAATACAATTCTCTCTGATATGTGAGCTTTCTCATGTTGAAAAAAACACTCTTTTCCTAAAGGAGGAACACAGACAAAGTGACAATTAAGTGATTATTTTCTTTAACTTCCTCAAGCAATAACCTTTCTCTTCTTTGTTTGTTTTTTTTTCCCTTAGAAAATAAGCCAAAGAAGATGGATGCTGGTGGTGGTTCAAGTCTATGATCCTAGCTACCCAGGAGAGTACAATCTAAAAATCTGTTTGAGGTCAGCTCAGGCAGATAAATCTGAGGTACTCCTATGTCCAAATAACCAAGGAAAAGCCAGAAGTGAAGGTGTAGCTCAAATGGTAGAACCCTAGGCTTGAATATAGAAACTGAGCAAGAGTGCAAGGACAAATACTAGTACTGGCACAAGAAAAGGTCTTAAGATTTTCTTGAGTTCTGACTTACTTAGCCAGATTTTCAGCTATTTTATTTACACAAATTTGTGCCACATCCACAACCTCATACCCAACATTGACTACATGCCTTTCTTCAAGGAGTCTTTCCTTGTTATTTCTAAATGTGGGCTTGGACAGTTCCATAGGCATGCTCATTTCTTTAAAGTTTCCTCTGTGCCCTTCTCATTAGGATAACCCAAGATTATAGGGTAAGCCTTCCTTGTCTAAAATGCTATTTATTCTTCCCAAGTGACAGCCCCTTTTAGAAATACACTACGAATTCATTTTACCTTTCTCTGATTTAAAAAAAAAAACAAACAAACAAAAACCCCAATGGACAAGTCTGGACATGCCCATTTTTTTTTCTCTGCCATTCAGAATTCCAGGGTGATTCAGTCACGTCCCCTCAAATTGCCTATACCTTCTGTTACACCAACTGGCTTTTCCTTTCTGGTCAGAATTAAGTAGAAACTGGATTTATGCTGTCCTCTAATCAGCTGTTCTTCTTTTAGCAGTAGGAGCCTCCCAACAGATGTTCGGAGGGATGAAGCCATGACATCACCTCATCACTATTACAGGGCCAAGCAGGCCTTGCCCTCACCGTCGACTTAGATCCTTGCATTTCTGACCACATACTTCTGTACAATTTTGAAATTTTCCATAGGATACTTGTTTACACCTACTCTAACTTGAGTAGGAAGGCTGGTTTGAAAAAGATTTGTGTAAAAACTAGAAGTATACGGAGATGGGGTCCAAACCAATCTCTAGAGGTCTTGGAAGTACATTATTAGAAGATGGATGTCGATTTAATTTAGGGGAATCTCAATTTTAGGAGCAACACATCCTTTCCACCTATAGCAGTAGAGCATCTGTCCAAGACCACAGCAATTATTGCATTCTCGCTAGAAAACCACTGTGTGATTGGTTGAGAGGCAAGTACAAGATTTCAAGCAGTACAAACCTCAGCACTTTTACTTCAGCATGTGGCCTGGAGTTTCTCTTGACGAAAGAGGTGAATAAAAAGCTGTGTGTATAAACAAGAGACCACAAAAAGAATTCCTTTAAAATAAAATTGACATTAAAAGGGGAAATAGAAACAAATGGGAGAAATTGCTTTTTAAGGACATCACGGACAGCCATAAAGCCACACCTTCAAGTGGCCAACTTGCTTTGGGTTTTCAGTTCCTTTTTGTGTGCTTGATTGGGTTTTAATTCATAATGGGTTTTTTCCACTCCACAACCAATGTGAAGTTCTGTCCTTCCAAGTTTCAATAATCACCATGAGATTGGATTAAAAAACTATATTTATGTTTGTTAATTACTACTATTTTACTCTGGGCAAAAAGAAAAACAAGCAGTATTTTGTTTTGTATTTTTTTAAAAAAAGAGACTGGAGAAATTAGGATATATCAAAGGAGAAAAAAATGAAGTGGTAAAATATATGGGATTAGGTAAAAAATGACTTGTCTCGGATAGAAAAGTGGAGGAACTGGGCTGAGACAAAAAGGATGTTTGAGAAGATAAAGTATTTCTGAAGGAAGTGGGACTCTGGTGGCTCACTACTGTACTCCTGGCTACTTGGGAGACTGAGATATATGGATTATGGTTCAAAGCCAGCCAACATAAGAAAGTCAGTGAGACTCTTATCTCTTCTGTTGAGAAAACCAAGAATAGTATAGTTATGCTACATTGGTAATTCTTTATCACTTGATGGATATTTGGATTGTTTCCACTGTCTTTTGGCCATTGTTGGCAATGCTATGAAGGCCATTCATATACATGCTTGTCTGGGAAAATACCTTTTTTATTCTCTTGAGTACCTATCAAGAAATGGAAAGGCTGAGGCCTAATTGGTAACTCTATGTCTACTTTTTTTTTTTTTTTTAGAAACTGCCAAACTATTATTTACAGTGACTGGAACTATTTGACATTCTAGTAACATATGAGAAGTCCATTTCTCCATGCCTTCCCAACAAAAATTTTCCTTTTTTGTTCCAATTATAATCATCCTACTGGGAGTAAAGTAGTAGTATTTCATTCAGTTTTGATTTCCCTAACAGCCAATGCTTTTGATCCTTTTAATCTTTTCCTTATTAATTATTTGCATATCTTTTTCTAGATAAAGGGTTATTCAGAATGTTACTTAAATTAGATTAAAATGTGCTATTAAATTGTGTAAATTCTATATATATTCATGAGAGTATAGAGAATATATGATTTGGATTTTTTTTGCCAGTCTTGGGGCTTGAACTTAGGGCCTGGGCACTGCCCCTGAGCTTCTTTTGCTCAAGAACCACAGAGCCAATTCCAGCTTTTTCTGTTTATGAGGTACTGAGGAATTAAACCCAGGGCTTCATGCATGCTAGGCAAGCACTCTACCACTAGGCCATATTCCCAGCCCTGGAAATATTGATTCCGTGGGTTTAATTTTTAGTTTTACAAGACAGTCCTTTGATACTCCAACTGTTTGATTTTGGCAAAACCCAGTCTACGTTCTGTTTCTCTTTTACCTGCTTGCGCTTTGGCCATTTGAATTCCAACCCTCATGACCAGCGAAAGTTTCTCTTACTTTGCTTTCTGGAGAGTAAGTCTACTAACTCATTCATTCCTCAAGGAGAAGGACAAGAGAGTAGAGTCTGGAGAAAAGAAAGCCCAGTAAAACATGCACACATATGTATGCTTTCTGCAGGGACTATAAACAAAGGATCATTCTGAAATCTGGTTCATGAGATAGCCCACAGATCTCAAGGAAATTGTCCAGGGTAGATATCTGACACCTGGCAACTGACTGCCATCCAGTGGCAGAAAGAAAAATGGCCTGGAGGGTATTAGTTTTACTAGTTCAAACAATTGCAGAAACTTCTTAAAAATTTATTATTATTCCTTTTTTTTTTTGCTTGCTTGCTTGTAATTGCAGGTAAGACATTTGTTTGGAAAGCATCTTGGCTTTTGGATTGCTGTGGCTTTTCTTGAGTTTGGGTAAAAGGTAAGTTTCTAGCTTTATTTATTTGAAATATTGGAGATAGAGAGGGAGGGAAGAGAGAGAGAGAGAGAGAGCGAGCGCACAGGACACACCAGTGCCCCTAGGTAGTCACTTCTATTTAGGAGAAAGTTTGCTTTATGACTCATTAATATGCTGCCTCTGCATTTTATGGATTTCTGACCTGCCAACTGGAAGGTGGCTAACAGTTACAACCCAGTAATAAGACATCTGGAATTGTTCCAATGCAATTCAATTCAATTCAGCTTTCCATCTGCTACAGACAGAAATCCATCTTAGAAGATCTTAAGAAAAAAAGGGGGATTCAGAGTAAAGAGTTGGGGACATCCAAATTGAAAGAGTGATATGTATTACCTTGTCTTATGCATATAGGCAATCTAAACTCTGATTTAAATTCTCTCCTGCAGTCCCTATGCATGCTACAGCCTATGTTGACTCCAGCCTGATAGAAATGGGGTGTGTGCATGGGGGGGGGGGCGTGTATTCAGTGTTCACTTGCAGAATAGAATCTGGTTTTGTTCTAAGAGTTCCAGTTAAGAATAATGAGGCAAGCCAGGAGAGGTGGCTCACACCTATAACCTTAGCTACTCAGGAGGCTGAGATCTGAGGATGAAGGTTCAAAGCCAGCCAGGGCACAAAAGGACCTGAGACTCTTATGTCCAGTTAATCACTAGACAACGGGAAATGGGGCTTGGCTCAAGGGTGAGGCAGTAGCCTTGAGCTGAAGAGCTCAGGGACAGTGCTCAGGCTGAGTTCAAGTCCCATGACCCACAAAAATAAATAAATAAATAAAAGAAGAAGAAGAAGAAGAAGAAGAGGAGGAGGAGGAGGAGGAGGGGGAGGAAGAGGAGGAGGGGGAGGAGGAGGAAGAGGAGGAGGAGGAGGAAGGAAGCAAAGCCATGTTACAAAAGCTGACTTTATGAGGAGGCCACAGTGGGAGGCTGGCTCTGTCAGGTAGCTTCCTAGGTCCAGAACTGAGTGAGTCCCCAGATTGACCCCAGCTAGAAAAGTAGAAAATGCTTGGGGAGGGAAAATCTTGAAGGGATCCTAGACAGTAGTGGTTCCCACCTGTAATCTTAACTACTTAGAAGGCTGAGATCTGAAGATTTGAAACCAGACTTGCATAGAAAAATCCATGAGACTTCTATGTCCAATTCATCACCAAAATGCCAAAAGTGGAGCTGTGGCTCAAGTGGTAGAGCACCAACTCAGACTCTGTTTTTTAGCCCCAATACCAGCACCAAAAAGAAAATATCTTCGAGGGGCAAGGGGAAAGGGCAAGACATTATTAGGCCCAGCACAGTTTTGAGAGGAAAAGGATGATCCTCAGATTAGAGAACAGTGCGCTTTGGAGTGTATTCATCACAAAGGATCTGCTGCACAGCTGGACATGGATCCTGCACTCCCAAGCACTCTACAGGGAACAGATGTCCACAGATGCATGCACATCTTCTGTAAGCTAAATTATTATATTAAGGGGAGGAGTAAGGTGGAGAAAGAAGTTGTAAGGCCTCCAAAATAGCACCAAGGAGAAGGAGAGCTATTCAAAGAAGAACTTTCTATAAAGCTCAGCACTGAAATTTCACATTTCAGACAAGTGCTGATCACATAGCTCAATATATGTTGAATTACATTTTTTGTAGAATTCAATTTAATTGCCCATACAATCTATTTGAAATCACTTTAGCTATAGACACAAAAGTAACGATCATTGTTTTTGCCCTGTCTGATGCAATTGACAGAATAAAAAGTACTTCTCTTAAAGGAGCATAGGTTTCCCTATAGAATACCTGGTTTGATGTCATTATAAAAGGATATGTCAACAAGATGAGGGGAGGCAGTGTGGGGAGGGAAATGGGGACCAAGGCATGAGAAAGGATATCAATGTTTGTGAAGTAATGCACCTTCTATCTGGTGAATATAATGTAACCCTTCTATTAATTAAACTTAAAAATATATGAAAAAAAGGATATGTGCCACAAGGTCATATAGGATGAGACTAAATGAAATGAACTCTATGATATGGAAACAAGAGGTTTATTTTTGTGATTATTGCTCTCAATGTACTATGTTATTTCTTTTCTCTTTTTTTCCCTTATAGTTAATCTCATGTGATTACTGGATCTGACTTTGTTACCTGGTATATTATATATACGTTTATTTGTTTATTTGAAATAGGGAAGGGAAGGGGGGAAAACTGGGTGATTGGGAAGGATGAGAGAGAGGAACAGGGACAAAAACATGAGAAGGGATATCAATGTGCGAGAAGTAATGCACCCACTACCTGATGAATACAACTGTAACCCCTCTGTACATTACCCCAACAATAAAATAAATAAATAAAACGATATGTACCCTTAAGTATATAGAAATTCCCTGATTCTTTCCCCTCCCTTTTCCCACTGAATCTCCAAAACATAAATCCAATTTGATTCTGCTTACTATCAATGTACTAGCCAATCCCATGCCCAGTGAGGGTTGTCTTCTTGGTTTGCAGACAGCACTATGTCTTTGTATGGCTTTTCCTCATTTCATCTGGATGAAGAGAAAGAACATAAACTCTCTAGTACCTTTTCTTATCAAGTCACTAATTCCATCATGAAAACCCATGATGATGAGTTCTTCTAATCCTAATTATGTCCCCAAATCATCTAAGGCCCACACTGGATGTTAAGGCTTTAACATACAAATGATATCCTTATTAAGATTGTTACACTCAGAACATTCAAAGGGACTTCTGCTTTCTTAACCTACTGGTTTCAGCAAGTAAAACAAACAAACAAAAAAGGTAATAGCAAATGACGCTCAGTGGGAGGAACAAGTTGTGTATCCTTCAAACTCGAGGAAAAAAATCACCCAAACCACATCCTGCCTTCTTGTCAGATATCACACAAGGAAGCAGTTACCACTTCCAAAGGAGCCAAGAGGAAGTATAGTATTTCAAGTTGTCCATATTATAGTCTCTGCCATTTCCTACTAGAAAGAAGGCTCAGCTCAGGTCTGAGATCTGGAACAAGAAATGTTCGAAAGGAAGCTGTCATAGACCTCCAGTGACATTTGAAATTAATCAGAATTAATTTTGAAAAAGGCTCCTTTTAGCCCAAACTGAATTTCAGTAAGAAAACAATCATACCTGTGCATGATAAGTCCCTTGAAGGCCTATATACTAAAGGCTTGGCGTTATTTAGAGGTGGAGGAATCTTTAAGAGGAGGAGCCTAATGGGAGGAAGTTAGGTTATTGGGATTTGCCATGACAGGGATATGGGAAGCCCAACCCTTCTTCTTTTCTGCTTTCTTGTTACCATGGGATGAGCAGCCTCCCTTAACACATGCTCCCACTATGATGGACTGCCTTGCCACAGGCCCCAAAGCAACAGACCAACTTGATCATAGACTGTAACCTCCAAAACTGTAAGCCAGAAGAAACCCTTTCCACTTCCTAAGCTGATTTTATCTCAGGTATTTGTTACAGAGATAGAATACTGACTAAAACAGCACACACTATCTGCTGCTACAAATTTGTAAGTTCCTATGGAACAAAAAACAATAAAATTAGTCACTGTTCTAAAAACCATCAATTTTTCTGAAAATGATGAATATTTATAATTCCGTTATTCAAACTAAGCAAATAATGGGGGGACAAAGTTCAGAAAGAAATTCGTTTTTGGTGAGCAGAGTTCCTGAGCAGCAGTCACTCTTCCAAAGCCACAGTTTCCCGCACTCCCAGAACACTGCCCTCTGCCCATACACCTTCAGGCAACGGAGATGGCATTAGTTTGCTAGGGCAGCTATAATAGAGTTCCACATGCTGATTGGTTTACACAACAAAATCATATTATCTCACAGTTCTGGAAATTGGAAGGCTGAGCTCAAGGAGTCTCTTACCCATTCTCAGAGGTTTGCTGGCTACCTTTGAGTTCTTTGGCTTGTGAAAGCATCAGTTTGATCTCCGCATTTGTGTTCACATGTTATGTGTGTGCTCACACACATGTGTGTGTCTCTGTCCAACAAATTTTCTTTTTATATAAGGTTATTAATCATGCTGAATTGCTCTTTGCTATGAATCTCCTTTTAACTTTGATTATTTCTATGAAAAATGTATCTCCAAATAAGGTTACACTTCAAGACATGACCTGAGACCATTAGGATCATGGCATACTTCTCTTGAGAAAACAGTTTAACCCACAGCAGATGGTTACACCATCTAATATTGCTGGTCCCTTGATACCTCACTATTTGTCACGGCTGGTTTCCACACCTTAGTTAAAATTTCCTGGAGCATTCCCCGTCTGCTCTGGAGACATTTCCCTGGGTGGACGATTTAATGAATTGACTTAGCATGGATGGTGGAAAGAAGTGAAAGGCAGAGTGTTCCAGCACAAATTCTTGTCACTGAGATCAGGCTTGCAGAGAACGACTAAGTTGGGAAATGCAAGGGAGATGATGAGTTTGTGTTTAGGCATAGGGAGATGGTATAAGGCAGACATACACAAATCCCAATAGCATATGCCGTCTGGTGTTTCTATGGTTTGGACATACAAATTCAGCAGCAAGGTTTCCAATCCTGACTCTACTACATATTAATTAAACTACTTAGGAAAAAAATGTCCCTTTTCATTCCTCATATTTTCCATTTTATGCCTCCTAACTTGTTGTTAAGATTGCTGAGATGAACCTCCTAAATTATTAAGCGAAGAGCCCGAAATGTGCTAAAGTCATGATAAAAACGTTAGGATCTGCCAGAATTACTTTTACATACTTACTTCACATCTGGAGAATGGATTACCAACAATAAATTTCTTGAAATGATCTACCTCAATGTGATCTAATTCTTACTTTCCACTGCAAATTTACAAGTATTTTAAATGCAGTTCTGGATGGAAGTGAAGTTATTGGCAGGCTTGTTCTTCTGAAACTCTCTTTTCTACATGGTTTTGGACTCAGTAAGTGGATTTAAAACAGCTTCTAGCCTGGTTGTGAGTAGCAGTTGGACATGTAGGTAAATTTCAAAGTAATGTAGGTATTTTAGGGTGTCAGGGGCTTTGAAAAATATTATGGTCTGACCTCTGTTTTTCAGATGATGAAATTAAAGCCAAAGAGGTTAAATGACTCATCTGAGGCCATATTGCTGGAGGCAAAGGTGGGACAAAAATCTAGTCCTCATGACTCATAAACTGGCCCTTTCATCTCCAATATGGCAGCGTCTATCAAGGTAGTCTAAGGAAAAAATGTTTTTTGAACAGAATTATCCATTTATGCAGTGAGTTCAGCCTACCCCTATAGAGCGATACAAATTACAAGTAGAAAAGTGGAACCATAGCAGGAATTCAAAATATTACTATGTTCTTCGAAATCTACCACATGAGATGAGTAATGATTTAACTAGGATTTTAAAGCTTTTGAAAGTGTATACTCTTAGCAAAGAATCAACTACTTTCATACATGGGAATACATTTTTCTCATAGCTTTGAACTTGGACTTGTCATTTTTCTGAGTTTTCTTTTGAAGCCTTCACAAATTTTCCCCTCTGTAACAATCAGTTAGCCTAATGCCGTTTGAAATTATGCGCTGTAAATAGATTCTATTTTAAGGAAAACTATCTCAGTGGAACAATGGAATGCTGAGGAGATGATTATATGGTTTTTATAAGTTAACTTGCTTCTTTTTGAAAATTTCACGTAAAAGACTTAAGCATCACAATGGATCACTTGCGTGGTGATACTTGTACATAGTTTTGTGGAACTAACTGGATAATTTCATTTCTTCATCTCCCTTTACTGGCATAAGGGGGAAGGGATTTAGGGGGAAAAAGGAAAGCTGCAAGACAAAATTAGAAAAGAATTACACATCTGATGTACTCTACAATGCTTTGGTATTAAAAGAAAAAGTATATTGAGTAGATAAAATATTCACAAGAAAAACCCATTTAATGAACTGGATTATGGTGAAAGAATTCTATTCTCTAGAAGACTTTGTATCCATAGCAACCTAGCAACATCTGTACACTGACTTTGCCTGTATGGAGAGGCAAACAAATAACCAATGTATTTGCTCTTTCCTGATATCCTTATGTCATGACTACTAAATTACAATATGAGAGAGATGTCTTAACAAACCCTATTATTGCTATACTTTTAAAACTGGACCAACAGAAAAGGGGAATCTAACCAAATAAGAGAGATGAAAAAATAGTTTACAAGATGGTGATAGGGACGCAATGATGTTTCCCATAAGGGATTGCTACTCTGATCTTCACCAGGAGTTACATAATAGTCAGAGGAGAGACTCAGGTTCCCTGATCTGCTGACAAACTATAAGTCATCTGATTCCAATGCATCATTACTGTGTTGGTCCAGATAGGCAGGCCAAATGCAAACATATTTTAAGCAGAAGGCCCAATTAGCTGCAACTGTGTGATTTTGCATTATATATTGATTGTATTGGATAATACATGTGCTGTCTATCTTTATAAGCCAGCCACTATGAAAGTTTCTGAGGATGTGAAAGCTGTGAATGAGTTTGTCCCAGCTGACAGAGCTATGAATCTTGCTTAGAATCTAAATATCAAATTTTCCACTGGTAGCAGAGAAGGATCATTAACATCCAACCATGAGGGACATATCATTATTTAAAACCCTTAGGATCCAGTACAGTTTCTTGCAAACAACTGACACATAATAAATGTTGACTGAATTGAATATCTCTAGAGAATTATCTAAAGGAAGTTATCACACAACATCCAAATTATCTGTAGCAGGGAGCCTCAAGTTGTAGCTAAATCAAATGCTACAAGTAAAATTATTTTAAATAATGATAGAAATATAATTAATGATTTCAGAAATGATAAGTAGTAAAGCTGGCATGTTAATTATACTTGGCTCCTGAGATTTGTGCTGAATCGATATACCATATCTCCTCTTAGAGAGCAGACAGGGAGAGAAATACTAAAGTCTCTCTGTAGCTGTGGTGCTTTGAGGAAAAAAATACAAAAGAAAATCAGTGTCAGAGTATAAGCTGCAAAAGTTTAGATGCCAAACATGCAGCATGAATGACAGCATTCATTTATTCAACCAATGTTTATCATGCCTCCCTAAGCCAAGAGGTCTTCAGCCTCATCACTAGCCCAGGATGGAAATACATTCACTCATTTTCTCCACAGGATAGCTACCTCCAAACATACCCTATGAGCTACCTCTTTATTAAGTGTATTGATTATTGCCTATTTCCCTGAAGTCATAAAATGTAATGTTTTGCTCCCAGAGCAGTGCTGCAAAACAATAATCTATAAACATTTGTTGAATGACAGAATCAGTGTCTACTCCTTAACATGCCCAAGAGTTTTTAATTTTCATGAAGTCCAGTTCATTTTTTTGGTTACTGCAGTTTTTGATGCCACAGATAATAATATTTTGTCTCCATATCCTAGAGTGCACTTTGTTTAGTCTCATCCTGTATAACCATATATCCATAGCTTTTGAGCTATTGTAATCCTCTGCTAGGAGAATCCTAGATGTGTACTAATTATTACAAATGAGGGAAACCATGGAGCCTATGTTCTTTTGGGTATGACTTACTGCACTTAATATGATTTTTTACAAGAGGTTTATCTTTGTGATTGTTGTTCTTAATGTACTATGTGAAGATTTCTTTTCTCTTTTTTCCCCTTATGGCTAATCTCATGTAGTTACTGTATCTGAATATGTTACCTGGAATATTGTATATACATTTGTCTATTTGAAATAGAGAAGGAAAGGGGGGAAACAAGATGATTAGGAGGGGGTGGAGAGAGGGAAAGGGTACCAAAAATATGAAAAGGGGCATCAAGGTTTGGGAATAATGCACCCATTACCTGACAAATGTAACTGTAATCTCTCTATACATTATCCTGACAATAAAATATAATAAAAAATTTTGTCAAACTCAAGGTAAAAGATTTTACCTCTAATTTAATTTTAGCTTGTATTTAGGTCTTTGACCCATTGTGAGCTGAATTTCGTATATGGGGTGAAGGAAAGGTTCCGCTGTATTCCTTGAGACATGGTGATTCAGTTGTTTACCAGATCCCTTAGCTGACAAGAACATTCTTTCCCCATTTCCTGGTCATGACACACACCATAATAGTTTGCTGCAGATGAGTATCTGGAGGTTATCTGGGAAGGGGGGAACAGGCCTTGAACTGAGGGCCAGGGCTCTGCCTGGGAGTTTTTTTTATTCAAAGCTAGTGCTCCACCAAGTGAGCCACAATTTCAGTTCTGGCTTTTCGGTGGTTAGTTGGAGATAAGAGGCTCATGGAGATTCCCCTCTGGGCAGGATTTGAACTTTGAGCCTCAGATCTCAGGGTGTTAAGTAGCTAGGATTTCAGACATGAGCCACCAGTACCCTTGTTTTCTGGAGTTTTAAATCTATTCCATTGGGTACATGGATCATGATGTTTTTACCACTATTGCTTTATAGTAAGTTTTTAAATTAACAGATATGGGTATTCTTCCTTTCAGGATTTCTTGAACTATTTTTGGTCTCTTGCAATTCTATATACATTTTAGCATCAATGTATAATACAGAGAAAGCTCCTGGGGTTATGATGGAAATTGTGTTGAAGCTGAACATCATTCTAGGTCTGTCGCCATCCTAACTGTCTTCTGTTGTGTAAACATAGATTGGTTTCCATCTACTCAGACTTTTAACTGTTCACCTATGTTGTGTAGTTTTCAGGGCATTAAATTCTGTGGATTATTTTTCCTGTGTGTGCGTGTTAGCCCTGAGGCGTAAACCCAGGGTCTGAGTACTGTCCCTGAGCTTCTCTGCTCAGAGCAAATGCTCTTATAACTTGAACCAATGCTCCACTTTCAACTTTTTGGTGGTTAATTGGGGATAAGAGACTTACAGACTTTCCTGCATGGGCTGGCTTTGAACTGCAATCCTTAGATTTTTAACCTTCTGAGTAGCTAGGATTATAGGTATGAGCCATTGGCACCTGACCGATTATGTGATTGTTTTGTTAATTTTTTGCCTAAATATTTTATTCTCTTAATATTATTGTGAATGGAATTGTTTTCTTAATTTTATTTTTGGATTGTTCATTGTATCTGGGGGTAAAAGCATTGATTTGTATGCTGGAAATTCACTGAACTCTTTTGAGTAGTTCTAATATTTTTTAGTGGATGCTTCCTTAAACTATTGTGCATAAAACAGCGTGTTTAGGACCGGGAGTTTGGCCTAGTGGTAGAGTGCTTGCCTAGCATGCACTAAGACTCGAGTTGGAGTCCTTGGTTCCACATACATAGAAAAAGCCGGAAGTGGTGCTGTGGCTGTAGTGGTAGAGCTCTAACCTTGAGAAAGCCCAAGGACAGTGCTCATGCTCTGAGTTCAAGCCCCAGGACTGGCAAAAAAAAAAAGCGTGTTTATCTGTGAACATTTCATTCCTATCCATATATAACCTTGGAAAGAAGGTTGTCTATCCTTTCACTAATAATTAACATCTTAACTCAGATTTCTTTTTGTTGTTGTTGGCAATGGGGTAGGGTCTAAGTGATGTTTCTGAGCTCTTTTTCTTTTCTTTTTCTTTTTTTTTTTTTTTTTTTTGCCAGTCCTGGGCTTGAGCTCAGGGCCTGAGCACTGTCCTTGGACTTTCTCAAGGCTAGAGCTCTACCACTTGAGCCTCAGCACCACTTCCGGCTTTTTTTTTTTCTATGTATGTGGTACTGAGGAGTTGAACGCAGGTCATCATGCCTGCTAGGCAAGCACTCTACCATTAGGCCAGACTCCCGGCCCCCTGAGCTCTTTTGCCCAAAGCTAGCACTCTACCCCCTTTCAGCCACAGCTCCTCTTCCAGTTTTTTATAAGAATCTCACAGACCTTCCTGCCCAGGATGCCTTTGAACTGCAGATCCTCAGATCTCAGTCTCTTGAGTAGCTAGGTTGCAAGGAGTGAGCCAGCAGTGCCCAAGATGCCTTTTCTAGGGCTGAGGAAATTCTACCTCCATTTGTTAGGTGTTTCTATCTCATTGAGCTGGGAAAGGGGAAGAAGAGAGCAGTCTTGGTTCAGAGGCCATAGACTCCCCTTTCTTACCAAACTGTAGATTTTCTTGAATGAGTATTTCTTCATTTGCTATCTGTCATTTTGGATCATTTCCAGAAGCTTTAAACCTGTTTGTCTTTAAGGATTTTCACTTGTCTCTGTGGAGTAGCATGTCAGCAGAGCCTGTCCCATTGAAATGCAGAAAGTCCAGTGACTGTTTATTTTAATGAGTGTATTTCTTTGCTAATTTACAGCAGTAAGGCTGGGGCATAGATGTCATCCACTTATTAATGCTAAACAGGGTGGCAGCAACTGTGGTACAGCATGTATAAGATCCACAATTAACAATGACGAGGTGATTCTCTGCCCTGATAAGATCACAGGCACAGAGAGAAAAAAACAGCTAACCGACGTTTGGGGCTGTCAGTAATTGGGCAGACACTACACAGAATGACATATGATTAAATACCTAAAACTCAAACCTGTTGTACAGGCTTTGAAGAAACTGCAAACCAATTAGTTTCTCTTTATCTTTCAGAAGCAGCTTGAAAAAAATGGATTTTACTTCAATTTCAGCATGATTTCTGGATGGTATATAGTAAGAGACATCAATGATATAAAATGGGAATCTATTGATTAAAGTCTCATTCAAGTTTTGAAAGCTAAGTGTTCACTAAATCTCTAGTCCTGGCAGTAATCCCTGTTAAATCTGCCTTGATGAAAAGGAGGAAGTTTGCTCTGGCAGGCATTGCGTACGGTCTAGTTCTCAGGTGCTAAGGGTAGAGCCCTGCTGGCACATGGTGAACATTAAGAACAAGTCCTGGACCAAGAGTGTGGCCTAGAGGTAGAGTGCTTGCCTAGCAGGCATGAATCCCTGGGTTCAATTCCTACGTACCACATCCACAGAAAAAGCCAGAAGTGGCCACTGTGTCTCAGTGGTAGAATGCTAGCCTTGAGCACAGACAGGCTCAGGAACAGTGCTCAGGCCCCAAGCTCAAGCTACAGAACTGGCAAAAAAAAGAGACTGAGTCCTTTTGCTGCAACTGTATCTTGCTTTAATGTTCAAAATCTAAGAATCACCAGTGAATTTAAAAAGGAAAATGTGATTTCTAAAATTTCTGAAGGAAAGACTGTAATACATTCAAATACATCTTCTTTGACTTTTTGACATAGTGTTTTTGTTTCCATACTTTTTATATCTCCTAAGCAGAGGGATGACTGTAGCAGGGGATTCACATTTAGATCATTAGATTAGGACTAAGATTTCTCATTCTGGTGCCTGTTGTTACCAGGGGCTACCTCTCCCCCAGATAATAATTCCCTCTTCATCTACATCCAGAAATAGCATACTATGCAATTTATCTAGTTTTTATCTTGCAAATTACCTTTTGAATCCTTGCTTAGAATCCATAACTACAATGTCTTTCTTATACATACAAATCAACTAATAATATTTATGAATATATATGCATGTCATGTATGTTCTTTTGCTAATCATCACAGCAACCTTGTGAGGAATGTGAAGCACAAAGAAATTAGGTAACTTTCTTCCTCTCTATCAATTCTTTTTCTCTTTTTTTTTTTGCTTTGTGCCTGTAGCAGGACTTGAACTCAGGGCCTCATACCCTCACTTGGCACTCTCTACCACTTGAGCCACACACTTCCAGCATTTTGGTTGTTCACTGGAGATAAGAGTCTCATGGACTTTCCTGGTCCAACCTTGATCTCAGCATCTTGAGTGGCTAGGATTCCAGATGTGTGCTACCAGTGCCTGGCAGATCAGGTAACTTTCTAATGGAACATAGCTGGCAAAAGGATATTGGCACCGGCCATCATTTCAAAGCACTGCCTCCAATGTGAACAGCTACTCCATATTGCTTCCTTGTGCAGCAGAGCAAATTGTCAGCAGAGTGTTCCAAATAATACAGGAAGAATGGGTTTAGGATTTCTCTACTTAAAAGTTAATTCTTGGTGAGAATATAGCATGTACACAGAGTATAGTATTACTATACTCATTGTACTACACTGATTATAAAAAGACTCACATGAGTATCTTAGTGTTACAAGATGAGAGAGCCAGACCCATAGATAGCACTAGATCCTCAAAGAAAATTTCCATGTAATGGGTGAAATTCTGATATTTCTACCTACAAGTTACAAAAACAAAACTTCAACAAACATCTGACACCACACTGTGCTTAGTCACAGTCTTTGAACTGTTTCTCCAGTTCAGAGAAAGTCAAATCAGAAAGTCGGCTGTCTGTAAGCCAACACCTAATCAAGAAGATTATCTGTGCAAAGAAATTATCAATCATCTGTCCAGAATTCCTACTTATTAATGTGAAAGCCTCATTTAATTGGCTGTTTAGAGTTGTAGACTTGGCAGCTATGTCTGTCCTAAAACCATCATTCGTACAATTTTAATTAACAATAAGCTCTTTATAGAGCAAAGATCACATCTCATACATCTTTGTATATCTATCAGTCTTCATACCCTCTGTCTACACTCAAGGTATTTCTTAATGTACTATATCATTTCTCTTCTCTTTTTTGCCCTTTGGTTAATCTCATATGGTTCCTGTATCTGACTTTGTTACCTGGCATATTGTATATACATTTATTTGTTTTTTTGAAATAGGAAAGGGAAGGGAGGAAACAAGATGATTGGGAGGGGTGAGGGGAAGGGAATGGGGACAAAAACATGAGAAGGGGTATCAATGTGTGAGAAGTAATGCACCTACTACCTGGTGAATGTAACTGTAACCCCTTTATACATTACCCCGACATAAAATAAATAAAATTTAAATAAAAATTTTAAAACAAAAAAATGATGTTTCTCATAACTTGAGTGGGTAAATAATCATTGTGCAATGTTAGAGAGCTCAGCCATGTAATTTGTGTTAAATCCACATTGAATATCTTGTAAAGATCTGACTTAATGAAATCAGCTTCCTCTGAACCTGTGTTCTTTCACCAGGAAAATGGAGAGTTGAACCGCAGGACACCCTAGAGGTTTCTTCCAGTTCTGAAAGTCTAAATTCAGACCAGTAATATAGGTCCCAAGGAAGGATATATTGAATAGCAAGGTTATATCGTTATTTACCATCAGGACTGAGTTAAATTAGCTTGAAATATAATGGTGGCTGATCTACAAAGAATGACTTTTTCCTCACTCTAATGGTCAATGAAATAATATCTGTATTTGAATGAATAATGGAAAACTGTGAGGGTTGGAGGTGTGGCTCAAATGGAAGAGATCTTGGTCAGCATGGGCAAAGCCCTGAGTTCAGTCCTCCAGAATGTCTCAAAAGAAAATATCAAACAGAAGAACCCTGAGCTGTGAATCTCCATACTCTGGGGTGTCCCTATATTCTGGGGAGTCCACTTCCAAGGAAAGGGGAAAATGTCATATTTTCCAGTAGAGGGAGCCAAACAAACATTCACCAGAACTTGAGTTAATGTTCCATGAAAATGTTTACCAGATCTGAAGAAAATATGTATTTTGACATGGAATCCTCATTTGTGATATTACCTAACAAGTGTGAGACCAGTTCTCAGAGGTTGAGGTAAAAGGATTGTGAGTTCAAAGCTAGCATGGGATATATAGTGAAACTGTCTTATAAAAACAAACGGAGGAGGAGAAGAAAGAGGAGGAAGAGGAGGAGGAGGAAGAGGAACCTCACTCTTCTACAAAAGAGGGCACGGAAACAGCAGAAAGATATTCCTTGACATTACTCAAAACCTCTAAACTCTACCCTGACAGAGACTTGATCTTGGACTTTTCAGCCTCCCAAGCAAGGGAAGCTATTCCAATCTAAGGAATATTATTATAGCAACCCTACTCACCTAAAACCCCCCTGGGCCTTTTGTTTGTACATTTGACATATGGGGTATTGAGTCAAAACAATCACTCAAATTTCTTCCATACTTAACTCTAGGTGACTCAACTTCCTATCACTTAAGATTTCATTAAAAGATTTCACTGCCTGCATCTTTGCTATCCATGTACTCAAAAGATTTTTTTCTTGGTGGAGGGAGGGAAAGTGGGAAAAAATATGACAAGGTGTATCAATGTTCAAGAAGTAATGTACCCACTACTTGACGAATGTAACTGTAATCCCTCTATACATTGCCCTGACAATAAAATACAATAAAAAAGATTTTTTCTGAAATAACAAAAATAATCACATTAAATAAATACAGTGCAACTAGCTATCAGAGGTTAAAAAGACAATACCCCCTTGCCACACTCACCTAATACACATAAATATATAACATTATCATAGAAGCAGAATTGCCCAAATGCCAGTCCTTCAAGTTTTATGTCAGATCTGAATATCATCTCCAGCTTTATCCACTTAACACTTTGTAGAATATGGAAAATAAAATAGGGGTCAGTGGGCCAGGAGGTTTGGTGAGATGAAGACAGAAGCTGGAGAGGATAACAAAACACAGTTGAAAAGAGAAATAAAATTCTGGCATGCTATAGCATTGATGGGTGAATATAATTACCACAATGGAATGTGTATTTCAAAACAGCTAGAAAAAAGAATTTTAAGTTTTCCAATGCAAAGAAATTAAATGATACATCTTTAAAATGATAAAAATAGTATTTGCTTGATGTGATCATTATACAGATTCAAAACATATGTGAACCAAAACATTGCACAAAATAAATATGTACCATCAGGTGGTAATGTTCTAGGATCTTTTGTTGTTGTTAAACAGAATTTTAATTGGCTCAATTAAAAAACAATCAAAGAAAAGCCTAGTCAAACGCTAAGCAACTAGATTGACTGTGCTGTCTTCATCTCCTTTATTTCTAATAATAAAATAAATATCCATAAAATAAACTAACATAGCCATGAATAGTGTGATGATAATATACCCTCAGTGGCACACACAGTAAACATCAGAAGTTACCAGGATAGCCTAGGGGGGAAAAAGAATACATGCCAGTTTAGAACATCAGACTTTCTCTTGCAAGAAACCTCCTTCCGTTGCATTTAAAAGACAAAAAAAAAATCAAATGTTATATTTATTATTCTCTTCTTAGAGAGACCAGTTCCATACATTATAACTTTTTAAAATGGTGTAATAGGATTCTGAGTTAATGAGTAGAGTTTTAGTTTCGCATCTGAATTAGCATAGATTCCACTTTCATCATGCCACATGTTGATGCCAAATCTTTTGGAACCATTGAGATCAGTGAACTGAGACCGGCATTTTCTGTGGACTATCGAATAATCATCATCAGAGGAATAATCCTATGGGGAGAAAAGAGACAAATGACACTCAATTTCTAAAATACATAGAATGACTTCTAAATGTTGATTTTAATATCTTTGTCTTAAATTCAAGGTATATTTTCAACAGTTGATTAATTTGATCTCTGAACAAATACCAAAAGACTATTGCAGCTGTAAGAACTTCAAATCCTAAAAGAAGAATCTAGCTCAGTTATTTCATTTATAAAACTAGTAAGCTATTAATTTTATATGTATTTTTCCTTTTCCCTAAGAACATAACATAGAGAGAAATTTAAATATTATGATAATCTAAATAAAACAAGACAGTGACAGTTTAACTACCATTCAATACCTTTTTAACTTTGAAATCATTCTCAAGAATGATATGTTGGGTTACACCAATATTAATACTACTAAATGAATGGCAATGGTAAATGCTAATAATCTCTAAGATTCATTCCTATGAGATATTTACCTCAAAATAATCCAGTATGGTTTAAGATGTTTATCCTTACCCCAATTCATGAAAATTTCATTGTAATAGAGTAAGACATTATCACTGACCATTTCCCAAAGGAAATATTGATTCTCTCAGACTACACCGGGAGTGATGATAGATATGAAACATGAAACCTTTTAACTGATTATCTAATTTTGGCTATCAATTGGTTCTAATTTCAAAGCACTAAGACAATGTTGAAATTACATTACCAAAGCTATAAAACAGTGACAGAAGACCAAAGTAGATCCAATCTCAGATTAGTTTTGTTGAAAATGATTGTATTTTTAGCAATGTCCATTTATCTACTGAATGCCTATTATGGTTGGGCACAATTCCTGAGCATGTACAGCTCTTAATCCTGACCCCAGTTTATACATAACATCATTTGCCTAAAATCTCCAAAGGAGAGAACTTAATGAAATTAAAGAATTTGAAGAAAGCCAAATTATAACTGACTTAGACAGGACTAAAAAATTTAATCTACCCCACTGTCCATCTATAAACTTTTAATAAGAAATAAAAATAAAAACTATGAAATCATAAAGCTACATAATACCCATGGCTAGGGAAATAGGATGTAGTTTGAATTTTTGCTTTTGTCATTGGGGACTGTTTCTTTGGGCTTTTGTGTTGGTTGGCTGGTTGGTTGGTTGGTTGGTTGACTGGTTGATTGTCAGTAAATCAGATACAAGTACTTTACATGAGGTTTGATCACTGGGCCGAATTCTGCGGCATCTTCTCACTCCCATGATTACTGCACTCTAATTACAAAGAGTTTCAAATGCAATGTCAGTACATTCCTTTAGAAACACAGGCAGAAGGTAGGATATATTTTTGAGATAAAAGACAAAATGTTGTACTTCAGGAAAATGCTTCTGGCAGCATAACTGCTAAAAACAACTAGACATAGAAAGGACTGGATTCTATAACTGTGATTAGAATTGAATCACAGTAACACTCACGTCATGAATTGATGGATAGATAAACAAATGTGGTTTCTACATAGACTGAACTATTATTTGGCACCAAAAGAAATAAAACATTGATACATGGTATGACATAGATGAGCCTTGACAACATTTTTCTTAATGAAAAACAGATAAACCACAAGATCACATACTCTATGATTTGGGTCCATAAAATGTCCAGAGCAGGCAAATCCACAGAAACAGAAAAGGAGACTGGTAGGACTGCTACCAGGAGACTGTTAAAGGATAGGAGAATGAGGAGGAATAGAAGAAGATTTAATGGTTGAAGATTTCTTTTGGGGGTGATGATAATTAGCAGTGGTGATAATTTACCTCTTCTGTGATATACTGAAACAGTAGAAAATTGTACACTTAAAGGGGGTAAATTTCGTAGTATGTGGAATTTTGTGGAGTAAAGCTTTTATTTTTGTAAATATTTTTATTGTTATTATAAAGGTGATGTACAGAGAGGTTATAGCTACATAAATCAGGTAAAGAGTACATTTCCTAGCTGGGCCCCAGTGGCTCATGCCTGTAATCCTAGCTACTCAGGAGGCTGAGATCTGGGGATCCTGGTTCAAAGCCAGCCAGGGCATGAAAGTCGGTAAGATTTTTATCTCCAATTAACCACCAGAAAACTGGATGTGATGCTGTGGCTCAACATACAGCACTAGCCTTGAGCTGAAGAGCTCAGGGGCAGCGTCCAGGCCCAGAGTTCAAGCCCCATGATGAAAGAAAGAAGAAAGAAAAGGAAGGAAGGAAGGAAGGAAGGAAGGAAGGAAGGAAGGAAGGAAGGAAGGAAGGAAAGAAGGAAAGAAGGAAGGAAGGAAAGAAGGAAAGAAAGAGTGTGTTTCTTTTTGGCCAGTGTCACCCCATCCCTTGCTCTTTTCCATTTCTTCCCTCATCCCAACTCACATTTTCAGCATGGTATCTATTGATTACCACTGCTGCACCTGTTCACACTTTGTCTCCTAATTTCTGTGCCCCTCTTACACTCCCAAAGACAGATAAATGAACAAACAAGACAAAAAGAAAACAAAGAAAAAATCTCATTATCATTTCCCAGAGTTTATTTATATAAATGCTATTTTATATGATCAGAGGCACAGAAGCATTGCACCTTTGTGTTCCTCTCCTAAGAATATCCTCCTTTGGTCTTACTCTGTTTAAATGTCTAGAGTTCTGAATGATTTATCCCAGAGTATTTTAGATATAGCTTCTGCATTTGAGAGAAAATATGTGCCATTTGTGTCTCTGAGCTTGGCTTACCTCCATGTGATATGATGTAGGTCCATCTATTTCCCTACACATTATATAATATTATTCTTTCTAATGGCTTTGTAAAATTCCATTGTGTATATATACCACAATTTGTTTTTGATCCACTCATCTATTGTAGGGCATCCAGGCTGTTCCCATAGGTTGGCTAATGTGAATAGTGCAGCAATGAACCTGGACGTGCAGGTGTCTTTATCATACTCTGGCTGTGATATTCTGGATAGAAGCCCAGGAGTGGCGTGGCTGCATCACAGGGAAAATCTGTTTAGCTTTCTGAGGAACCTCCAGACGGCTGTCCACCAACTGAACAAGAGGGTTACTTTCCCCCATATCCCTTACCAGCATTTGTTATTGTTCAAATTCACAGTAATTCACACAGTCTAACTGGGTTGAGATGGAACCTCAGAATTGTTTGGATTTGCATTTCCTTTATGGCCAGAGACAGTGAGCATTTCCTCATGTGTTTCTTATCTCTTCTGATAAGTAACTCCTTAGCTCCTTTGCCCACTTAGTGACTGGTTCATTGAAAGCTTTTATTTTAAAGGGAAAAAAAATGAATGCATTGAAGAGAGCAGTTCTGAAGTTAGGCTAAATGACAGTTGTCTGTTAAGACACATTTATCCTACGTGCCTCTCATTGACCAAGGTATCCATACACCAGTTCTAAAGACAAAAGCAACAATGCTTAAACAATTGCCAGGCTCTGTGCTTTAAATAATCCTGATACTCCTAACTTTAGGTTACCAGAGAGACTTCAAAAGACCTAAGCACAATAAGATTGTACAAACTGTTGGCTCCAGTTCACCTGAGTCTACTTCTCTCATTTCTCAGTGCCAGGCAGCACAAGGATCAATTGCAGTGACAGGCCACACAAAGAATCTTTCTAGCCTTAGAAAATAAATCGTCTTACCACATTATCAAAGGCAATGCTGCTCACATTATTACGCACAGTGCTTGATTCTATCAATCACACTAAAGCTTAGGATTTTTGTTCAGTAGATTAGGTAAAAGAAACTTCTTTTCTACTGTTGGACATGAATGAGGCAGCATCTAGTCCGGTCTACAACCAAGCATGATATGAAATGGACACCTTAAAAAACAGACTTGAGAGTCAATAAGAAGTGTGCTATGGATGCTGGAGGGGATGTGGCCAGGAGGGATCACTACTACACTGTTAGTGGGAGTGCAAACTTGTTCAACCACTATGGAAAGCAGTATAGCAGTGCCTCAAAAGAGTTAACATAGAGCTCCCCTATGACCCAGCAATTCCACTACTTGGCATTTACCCAAATGTCCAGAAACAAAGACATACTAAATCCACTAGCACAACGATGTTCACTGCAGCACTATTCACCATAGCAAAGATATGGAACCAACCCAGATGTCCCTCAGTTGATGAGTGGATCAACAAGATGTGATATTTGTACACTATGGAATTCTGTGCTGCTGTCAGAAAGAATGACATTGCCCCATTTGTTAAGAAATGGAAAGACTTAGAAAAAATCATATTAAGTGAAGTAAGCCAGACTCAAAGGAACATAGTCTCAATGGTTTCCCTCATTTGTCATAATCAGTAGAAACCCTGGGCTCTCCTAGCAGAGATTTGCAATAGAGCAAAACCTAGATACATAAAGCCATATAGTATGATGCTAGATGAAAGAACCTCTAGGATATAGAAACAAAAGCCATATAATGAGTGATTGTTGTCCTTAATGTACTATGTTATCTCTCATCTCTTTTGCTGTCCCTTGGCTATCTCATATTGTTACAGTATCTCACTTTGTTATCTGATATATTGGATATATTTGTATTTGGTCATTTGAAATAGGATAGGGAAGGGGGGAAAACAAGATGAGGGATGGGGATGGGGCAGGAGGGAAATGGGGACCAAGATATGAGAAAGGGTGTCAATGTATGTGAATTAATGCACCTTCTATCTGGCAAATATAATATAACCCTTCTTTTAATTACAATAAAAAGATATATGGAAAAAAAAGAAGCGTGCTGTGTTGCTACATCAATGTTGTCTTAACACTACCAAAAAAAAGTGAGCCAAACAATTCTTTTACTGGCTGATTTAGTTAGAGCTGTGTTTTGTGTGCTTTACCAAAAGTATCCTAATGACATCCTTAGTAATGCACAATATAGGGATATTGAAGCACTTAAGATGAAAGGAAGTAAATTAGCCAAAATCAAAAGAAGTAAAGAAGGGCCGGGCGTTTGGCCTAGTGGTAGAGTGCTTGCCTAGCATGCATGAAGACCTGGGTTCGAATCCTCGGTACCACATACTTAGAAAAAACCAGAAGTGGTGCTGAGGCTCAAGTGGTAGAGCTCTAGCCTTGAGAAAGTCCAAGGACAGGGCTCAGGCCCTGAGCTCAAGCCCAGGACTGGCAAAAAAACAAAAAGATGTATTTAAAAAAAAAAAGGAAGACAGAAGCTTCACGACAAAACAATCAGGTATCAGAAAAAGGGAAGTTCTTGTGAACAAATCAGATATTCAAAAATTAGGGGCAAATTGCCAGGGGCCTAGAGGATTTAACTTATCATTAGAAAGCAAAGTATGCTTTGTAAAGTCTAATACAAAAAGGCTGAATAAGAGAAGACAAAAAGTAGATGTACCAAGAACCAACTTAAAAGACCTCTACATTGACTGCAGCCCAGTCCAAAGGCAAAGCTGAGAGAGCAGAAGTTCCAGGCAAGCAAGAAATGTGAGTATCCTCCAAATGAGGAGGGAATCATTTGAAATTACATTTTCCCCCTTTAGTGTATGTAACCACTCATTTGCAAAGAGGAGATTAAAATATGTTTCAGGAAATACAAACTAAAGAGCAACATAATATCAACTTCTAACTGGCAAGATAAGAATTTTTTTCAGTAAGAGCTTTGTAATCAAATATACAGGATTGAAAACTTTGAAATATCGATGATGAAATAACAGAACATAGAGTTCTCTAAATTTGTAGGGGAAAAAAATCCTTTGCTCTGAAGTCTTAGAAAATAGTTTAAGAGCTGGGTGTTGGTGGCTAATGTCTATAATCTTTGCTACTCAAGAGGCTGAGATCTGATTTATCACCAAAAACCCATATGAGGAGTGGTGGCCCACGTGTGAAACTCTAGCTTTGAGGAAGAAGGAGGGGGGAGGAAATGGAGAAGAAGAAGAAAAATAAGGAGGAAGAGGAGGAGGAAGAGGAGGAGGAGGAACAGAATAAGGGTGAGGAGAAGAGGGAAGAGTAGGGGAAGAAGAAAAAGGAGAAGGAAGTGGAAGTTAAGGAGAGAAGGAATTGTAGGAAGGAACTGAGGGAAAAATCAAACAGCAGAAAAGGTCAGTGTAGACCCCAGTTTTACCAACCCTATGCTTCAATCAGGCAGGGTTCCTTTGTTCTAGATAAAGAGAAGTGTCCGATACTTCTCAGAGAATATAGCGGAGAGATACAGGGAGGTCTCCTGCCTCCAACCCTGTTGAAACTCCAAAAGCAGACCACCTCTCACACTGCAGAAGGAGCCTTCACGGTTCATCCCCTTAGAATGTCTGTTAGCATCCTGTGACACAGGCAAAATACAAAAGGAGCAGCAAATGTTCAGAGGGTCACTAATAGGAGCTACAGCTGAACAATGGAGCTGGAACTAAATGAGATTTGCAGATGGTTTCCTGTAAGGTCTGTAGCATCCGTGGGAGAAGAAAGGCAGCTGAGTTATTAGTTGCGCCCTCTGAACTCCAACCAAGCTCAGACACAAAAAAGAAAACCACTGTCAATTACAATGTACGCATATGTTACCCAGGAAAGCCAGCAAGGGAAAGAGTGCCAGGCAGACCAGATCATCACCCTAGAGACTGAAATAGGCAGAGAACGCCATCTGTGAAACCCCACTCTTTCCTTCGGACATCAGACATCAGGCTGCTAAGTCACATCCCCCCTTGCCACATGACAGATGCTCTCTTTGGGAGGGGTGTTGATGTTTTTGCCTATGACACCATTCTACACATAACCGCATACAACAGTAACTTTTATTATGCCTCCAGATTCCTTCAGTGGGAATTCTGATAGGATACAGTAAAGATGGCATCTCTCTTTTTTTTTTCTTTTGGCCAGTCCTGGGCTTGAGCTCAAGGCCTGAGCACTGTCCTTGGACTTTCTCAAGGATATAGCTCTACCACTTGAGCCTCAGCACCACTTCCGCCTTTTTTGTAAGTATGTGGCACCAAGGAATCGAACCCGGGTCTTCGTGCATGCTAGGCAAGCACTTTAACCACTAGGCCAAACTCCTGGCCCGAAGATGGCATCTCTCTACTACATAACATCTTGAGTCTCAGCCAGAACCACTTGAAAATAGCTGATGACTTGAGGGCTAGAGTTTGCAAATATTTCTTGTTTTAGATGGTTGATGTCGGCTGGGATCTCAGCTGGGCCATTGGCTGTCGGAACCACACATGCCCTCTCTGTGTTCTGGCTTGAGTCTCCTCACTACATGGTGTCTATCATGAGAAAGATGGTGCCAGGGTGCACGCCAGCAGGAAAGGTGGGTTTCTTTTAATCACTTAGCCTCAAAAGTCACAGAGTGTTCCTTTCACCATGGTCAGAGAACAGTAAGACATGAAGACAGTTAACAGAATGAGTGTCATGGTAACATCATGTGGGTTAGATAGGTGTTTTCAATAAAGCTGGTTTTTTTTAGGGATATGTGTTTCATTTTATTTTAAAATTTTATTGTAAAAGTGATACATGGAAGCCAGGCAGGGTGGCTCACACCTGTAATCCTAGCTACTCAGGAGACTGAGATCTGAGGATCAAGGCTCAAAGCCAGCCCGAGCACAAAAGGACCTGAGACTCTTATCTCCAGTTAACCTCTAGAAAATGGGAAGTGGGGTTTGGCTCAAGGGTAGGGTGGTAGCCTTAGCTGAAGAGCTCAGGGACAACACCCAGGCCAAGTTCAAGCCCTATTACCCACACACACAACAAAAAGTAGTACATGGGGTTGCAGTATCTTAAGTAAAGTAATGAGTACATTTCTTTTGGACTTTTGGAACAGTTTCACCACCCCCCTGATTTTCTACCAGTTTTTCCCTCCCAGCCCCCCTTACCCCAATTTGTTAATTTCATATCGGACATGGTGTCTAGGGAATACCACTTGCATTGTTCTACCTTTTCTCCCACCACTTCTGTGATTTCCCTTTCCTTCCCCAAATCAGACAAACTTATATACAAGACAATGGGCACAGAAATAAAAAACACTGTCAATAGGGAATAAACAGGGATAAAAAGATAAAAAAGAAAAAAGAAATAACATTGAGATTCCATCTCACCCCAGTTAGAATGGCCATGATCAATAAATCTAGTAACAACAGATGCTTCCAGAGATGTGGCCCAGAGGGATCATTACTCTGTTGTTGGTGGGAATGTAAACTTGTTTAGCCACTCTAGAAAGCAGTATGGAGGTTTTTCAAAAACATAGAGCTCCCCTACAACCCAACAATCCCATACTGGGCTTTTCCCAAATGACCACAAAAAAGGCCATGCTAAACTTACCAGCACAACCATGTTCATTGCAGCATTATTTAACATAGCCATGACATGGTAAGAATGGATAGAAGAATAGATCAAGAAAATGTGGTACTTACACACATGGCATTCTGTGCAGCCATTTTTAAAACATGCATTGTTTCCTCTTTCTAGGGACACACACACACACACACACACACACACACACATATTCTTGTACTCATGGATATGATTTATTAGAGCAAAGAACTCAAACCAAAACGAGCAAAGAGAAAAGATGCCTGGGCTGAAGTTTATAGTGCAAGCCAGGTGCAAATCAAGAAGCATCTCCCAGTGCAGCCAAAGAGTTATGGCATGCTCTCCATCAGGAAAGCTCCTGAGAGATTCAGTGCCCAGGGTCTTTATTGCAAGCTGAGCACATGTACCAAAATGTCAGCCTCCCAAATGGAAAACAGGTGTTTGGCAACAACCATATTGTTTGCACAAGCAATTTAGGAACAGGGAACCATTCTAATCAAAGACTTGTTAGTATGAAAGCCAAATGTCTACATGGCATCCAAGGGCCATGTGGAAATCTCAGCTCTGCTCTGTAATTCTTCACTGCACACAGGATAAGAGATAATCCTTAAGAAAGTGAGTGCATTTTCAAAGGAAGACTAAACACTTCCTAAGGAAACTGTTGAAATTATGGAATAAAGCATTGTTTTAATGCAGGGAAATGAGTGTTTTCCCATTGGTAGTGGGCTGGGAAAGGCCAGTTATCAGATGCATTTCTCAGCTGCAGATTGTTGTTCCATGTTCAACCCTAACATAATAATTAAATCTTTTTTAACATCTACTTATTGGGACTAGAGGAGTTTAAAAACTGTATTTTGGTTTTGCGAATTACCATACAAAGTTGATTAATTCACTATTCATACACTGTTTTGTGGCTCCGTTTACTTAAGTTCAGGCAAAGATTTGCAAGCTTTTTCTAGGCCCTTCAGATAAGTGAGAAGTCACTGGAAAAAATTAGTCTCTGGAAAAAATACACAATGGATAGGCCTTAAGGCGCCATTGGTGGAAAAGACATTTCTAGGGAGACCCTTGGACACTTTTCAGGGCTAACAGGACAAGGAATCAAGGATGATTCATCACTTCACACCTGAATGGCTGGTCATTAAAACACTGCTCGAAAGAATGAGACATGGGCATGTGGAGGGATTTCTTCCAGCAGGGGAATGATGCATCACATTTTGGACATGTTTAATTTGCAATGGCATCAACCCAAAGTGCTTATGTGGAAGCTGGTGTTATAGGACAGGTGGTCTAGAGAGGAGGGAGGGCCCCAGGCACAGCGGTTGGCAGGGAAATAACAATCACAGTATTTATGTGTGGACTGTGATTATATACTACACTCAAACTATTTTACTTATGTCAAACACTGGACTGTACCTACATACCCTTGTTCTGGAGAATTAAACATTGAGGCCTTTGTTATCCTCTTCTCAAGAAAAGAGTAGGGTTTATCAAAGTCCCCAAGATCTCCCTGCAGTGGGATTATCTTTCAGGGACATGATTCTCCAACTTAATCTCATAGGCAACTCCAACACATTTTATATCTTGTGCAATTCTTGAAACTTTCTTATAACTTTAGAATTAAAGGATGAGTTTTTTTTAAGTTGCACCTTCAGAAGGATAGATGCAATCACAGGAGTAGATTAATTTTCTGAGAGTGTATAAGGAAGATCAGGTTCGATTCCTTGGTACCACAAACATAGAAAAAGCCAGAAGTGGTGCTATGGCTCAAGTGGTAGAGCTCTAGCCTTGAGAAAGCTCAAGGACAGTGCTTAAGCCCTGAGTCCAAGCCCCAGGAATGGCAAGGAAAAAAAAAGCTGATACTGCTGTTTCTTATTCAACAGTATGCACAGTCCTCATCCAGTTTTTTCCCAGTCTCCCATGAAGTAGTTCTTTGGTTTACTTAGTCTGACTTGATTTCATTCTCACATATACCTTTCTAATTTTTTCTCCATATATTTCTATCGTAATTAATAGAAGGGTTACATTACATTCATCAGATAGAGGGTGCATTACTTCACATACATTGATACCCCTTCTCATGTCTTGGTCCCCATTTCCCTCCCCCCACCCCCACTCCTCATTTTGTTTCCCCCCCTTCCCAATCCGATTTCAAATAACCAAATGCATATATATCCAGTATATCAGATAACAAGGTGAAATACTGTAACAACATTAGATAACCAAGGGACAGCAAAAGAGATGAGAGATAACATAGTACCTTTCTAATTTTTTTTTATAATTTCATTCTTCAAGGTCATTTTCCATGTTAGAATCACCTTCTAGAACATCATTACCTCTGCCTAATTTAGTATTATAAGATAAATGGAAATCATAATCTCCATCCCTCCATCCAGTTCATCCATAAAGAAGCATAATGGGTTATATTTCCTGGCCAAATCAGTTACTGTGAACTAACCTTGTGTCTACCATTATGAATGGTCATTAGCCACCTGGCATTACTACAGCAAAGACCATCCTTTCCCAGCATGCCTATCAAAAACTATGTTCATTTGGGGTATTCCATTTACACTTAGAAGGTATTTGAAGCACCAAGCTTATTTGTGTGAATGTCACATTGGATGAAATGAATCGCTACAAGTAAATTGCTGTGATATTTCCTTTCATTAGTTTCAGTACATATAAAGACCATAGCATTTATATGCACTTGACTGATGATCTGCCTTCTCCTAACCAGGCTTTCTTCTAAGCCTGCACAGAGTGGAATGGGAAGAAAAGAGTAATCCCCGCCAATAGAATTCATTCTTACTCACTGCAAGTGCCTCTGACTGATTTCCTCTTTTAAGTTTCAAGTGATTTTATTCCTTTGGATACCTTTTTCCCTCCCAAACAAAAGAGTAATCGACACCTGTCTCAATAACAACTACATAATTCATGGGACCTATTTAAGAATGGCATATGTTTAAGTTTAGTGTTATATGTTTATGAAATATTTACCTAATTTTATCAGGGGAAAAAATAACAAGTGTTTTCTCAGAGGAAAACAGTACTAGAATGTATGAAGAATTTTAGGCTGTGAGGATTAATGAATTGCAATCAACAGAAGGTATCATTACAAAAAATATGGCAATCTCTATGGACACACATTTTACAAAGCAAGATGACATTTTGAGGGAAGAAGGGTTTCAGTCATGGAGCTTGAACTCAGGGATGGGTCGCTGTCCCTGAGCTCTTTTACTCAAGGCTAGAGCTCTACTACTTTGACGCACAGATCCACTTCTGGTTTTCTGATGGTTAATCTGAGATAAGTCTCAAGCAGCGCTGAACCATGATCCTCAGATCTCAGCCTCCTAAATAGCTAGGTTACAGATGTGAACCACCAGCTTTTGGCTCAAGCTGATGTTTTAATACCACACAGCCCAAAATAGTGGTACATTATTGAACATTAGCTTCTGACACTCTCTTCTTTCTTCTTTTTATTTTTACTTTGGGGTAGTTTAATTGCTTTTATAAAATTATCTTTAAGTAGTTGTACAAAAGAGTTGCCATTTAACAAAGCAGTTTATGAATACAATGCATCTCAATCAATGCCACCCCTTTGAACATTCTTACCCTCCCTTCCCCACTCTTTTCTTCCCAATGATAGTCCTATCATTTCAATCATATAAAATGTAAGTATTGGTTTACCCTTTTGTTTTCAGTTTATGCCATGTGAAGACATTTACCTCTGTCACTGTTTATGTTTATAAAGATATGGTCTAATGACATACTTACAAATCTGAGGCCCAGAGCAAGATAAAGAAGTTTCAAGAGAAATGATAGCTTTCTACTGACAGGGCTAAATAAGTTAAGAATCCAAACTTTCTGCAAAGTGAGGCTCTGTACTTCTGTACTTCTAGTGACGCTCCAAATGAGCAGAGAGTGGACGTGTGCATTTCCTAATTCTCAAGTAGACTTGAATTACATGCCTGCTACAGTCTTTAATCAAGGGGATTATTTGCTTATAAAATAACTTTATCAATGGAACTGGATCGATAGGGTAGCATTAAATGCAATCCAACAGTAGGATGCTAAAGTGAGAGAACTTTCAAAGATCGTTCTGTCTATAAGCATCAGGAAGATCCAGAGAAACAAAATTAATATTTGGGTGTGGTGGGAGAGACAGAAGGCATTGCGTGGGGTATTGAATCTGTAGATTGCTTTTGGTAGAACAGAATTAATGAATTCTGTCAATCCATGAACATGAAAGGACTTTCCATTTTCTAATGTCTTCTTTAGGGATATCACATCTTATATTACTGATCTCGTAAAACAAAGATACTCATCAATATATTTTAAATGTATGTTGTATGGTAAACATAGCATGTCTGTTTTTCTCTGTTATGATTTACTAATGCTGGTATAAGTGAAAGCAATTATATTCATTCTAATTTCCTCTCAGTTTAATATCTTCATTCTTTTCTTAGGTAGAAAATCATACTATGTCAAGACAATAATGACTTTTTCTCTTCTTTAACAATAGTTAAATGTGTTTTGTTTCTATCTCCTGTCTCTTGAGACATGTCTTGCTAAGGAAAGGCTACTAGCCATCAGCTTTGTTTTGTTTCTGATGTCTATTCTCTCCTCCTCCACCCCTGCGTGTGTGCGTGCATGTGTGTATGGATTCTGGGAATCAGCTGTTTCTGTTACCTAGTAATTCTTTTTTCTCTATCTTTCTTCCCCCCTCCTTTTTTTCTCTCTCGGTGTTGAGACTCGACTATTTCTATTGCCTAGTGATTTTTCTCTCTCCTCCCTCTCTTCTTCTGGTCCTCTCCCCCCAACTCCCCCACCCCCTGACTCCAGGCAGGGAATTGGACCAAAATCTCACTAATGTTAGGAAACACCCCTTACCATTGAGCTTACAGTTCTAGCTCAGTTGCACAATTCTTAAAGCATTATATTCCATTTCTGAAAATGGAGTTTTAAAATGTTTTATTGTTATAAAGAGGGGTTGCAGTTACACAAGTCAGGTAATGAGTACATTACCTTTTGGACAATGTCATGCTCTTCCGTCACTCTCTCCTAGGTTTTCCCTCCCCTCCCTACACAAAAGTTATATAGTTCATTTTCAACATGGTGTCTAGTGAGTACTACTACATTTGGTCATCCTTTGTTAAAAGGCATTTTTCAAAGATAATACACATTTTCCAAATCCAAATGAATTCACATATATGTCTATAGGATACAAGTGAATAGAAAAGTAGATTATTATTCCAAATACATTGAGTTCATGATTGAGCAAGGAACAGAATAAGAAAGTAGGCCATACACATGTTTCAAACAGGAGTTTTCTTCTCCAAATATGTAAGTTTCTAGAAATGAGTTGTACCCACAAAATATTCTATTAGCCCTCCTAGACAGCTAATATCTCTAAGTAGATAGAAAACTCCATAAATCAGTTGACTACAGACACTATATATAATACCTTACTTCAAGTCACAAATAGGTATTTTAATATGGCTCTTGTACTCACACATGGCAGATAATTATACAACGAGACATAATCTTCAGAGTATGTTGACAGTGATGACCTGAGAGGAATAAGGCAATATGTGAGACCAGAACCACTCCAAGAAGAGACACAGTTAAAAACATCTGCATCGTATGTTTCACGTGTAACCTACCCATTTCAGGTAGGGCTTACCCTGATTTTAAACCCACCACTGCCCAAAGCCCTCTTTATAGTGTCTCTCATTATCAGCACGTACCTCTCTTTCTCCTTCAATTACTTTTCTATCTAATTCTGCATAACTTTCTTCTCTCACCTAAAAATGATCATTTATGGCTATCAACCAAGTTCCATATTTTGAGCTCAGGTACTCTGAACTCCAGGCCTTCTCTCTATCCCCCTCTTCCTGCTCCTGAAATCTTTTTGGCAATAAAGCCTCTTCCAGATGACAGGGAAGAGATAGCAGAAGATGACTGGGCAGACTGAAATCAGAGTCCCCAATACCCAACTCAATTATACCCACAGAAATACTGGGTGAAACACACACACACACACACACACACACACACACACACACACACACGAATGCACACCTACGTAATTTATAAGCCTAGCCAAGCTCAAAAGGGAAACCTTATGGTGCTGAAAATGAAAAAGAATGCTCACTATAGTGAGGAGACATAAATGTAGATGCCCTGAGCCTTGAACTTTATCTATGTGTACAGCACACGAAAATGGCCTGAGGCTCTGTGTACTTCCCCATAAAAGAGACCAGAGAAATTGATGAGAAAGTTTACCTCTGCTTGGGGATTAAGGGAAAAAAATATTCTCTTAGCAGAAATTAAAACCTTACTTCTATTCCTCCCAATGCTAGGGGAGCAGATAGTCAAATTCTTAAGAATCCCAAATAACAAGTGCTAGTATTTCATCTCAAGATAACAACCAATTCCTGTCAGCAACCCAGCTGTGGTTTTCAGTGCAGCATCCACAACCTGGGAGCCTGAGAGAAAGAAATGTAAATATTCATTCTTAGGTACGGGAAGGGAATTTGGTCATAGAACCTTAGAAAATAACAGAAAATAGTATCTATCTATACTCAAGTCCCATATGTAGAATAATGAAGTCCTTTGACAGATCGTGGTACCTCTTTCCATATACTGTAAGTTATCTCTGTGTTATTTATGATACTTAATACTTCTAATAATCTAATAGCATTATACTTTATTGCACATTGTATAAGAAAAGGACACTGCTCTTTTTTCCACCTACAGCTGGTGGAATCCACAAATGTGAAACTTGTTGATACTACTGAATTAGAACTGTGGCTGGGCATCAGCTTGCGGTACTACAACTAGCTCTAAGGTACTCATAATGCAACTAGATGAGCAAAAAGGAAAAAAAATTGCAAATGTGACTTTCAAGCCAGTAAAGAGTGATTTTTTAAAAGACAGAGAGGGCTGGGAATTTGGCCAAGTGGTAGAGTTCTTGCCTAGCATGCGTGACGACCTGGGCTCGATTCCTCGATACCATATACACAGGAAAAAGCTGGAAGTGGTGCTGCAGCTCAAGTGGCAGAGCTCTAGCTGAGAGAAAGGCCAAAGACAGTGCTCAGGCCCTGAGTTCAAGCCCCAGAACTACTAGAACCAAAAAAAAAAAAAAGAAAAGAAAAAGACAGAGTAATCTCTTAAAAAGAAGGAAAGGAACTGGACACTGATGGCTCATGCAAGTAATCCAAGCTACTCAGGAGGCTGAGATCTGAGGATCACGGTTTAAATTCTGCCTGGACAAAACAGATCATGAGAATCTTATCTCCAATGAACTACCAAAAAGCAGGAAGTGGAACTGTGGTCCAAGTGGTAGAGTAAAAACTAGACTTAGGGATAACACCCAACCTCTGAGTTCAAGCACCAGGACCAGTGCAAGAAAAACAAAAGAAACTTGTGTTGTTACTGTATCTGACTTAGTCACCTGGTATAAGTTTGTTTATTGAAATAGGGAAGGGAAGGGGGGGAACAAGATGATCGGGAGGGGGTGGGGAGAGGGAACTGGGGAAAAACATGAGAAAGGATATCAATGTGTGAGAAGTAATGCACCTACTATCTGGTGAATGCAACTGTAACCCCTCTATGCATTACAATAAATAATGAAAACCTTTTATAATACTGTAATTAGATTCTGGAAAAGAGCCTGGCAACTGGGAAGGTAAAGAAAAACATGAAACACCAGGAATGAGGCTCCTAGAGCAATAAGATAGGAGATCAATATAGACTGACTTCCCCCCATCTCCCTCCCCCCTTACCCCTCCCTCCTCAGTGGCATGAATTAAACTTCACTTCAGTATAGTAACAGAAGAGGGAGCACTTTAATTACAATACTGAGCAAGATCCCCAACCTTCTCCTTCCCCCAGGTAGAATAACCTATCACTGCTGCTTGTCCAAGAATGTCCACCATACTTTAAGCAGAAATCATTAACATTGTTGAGAGAAGAACTATAAATGCAAATCAAAAATTAAGCTCATGAAAATTCGCTCCTCAGAAATATTCCCAACCAATGACAGAAGCTTACCACCAGCCCTTCAACATACAGATATACTGCAGACTCTAGTAAACACAATTTAAAAATAAACAAGTATAATAAATGTTATTATCTCTGCCAATGAGAAAATTTCTACATTTTTATAAATTTACAGAAGCTACAAAGCATAATGAGTAAGTAGACTTCCACAGGGTTGTTGGATACAACATCATTATACTAAAAAAAAATACAACCATATATCAAAATTAGAAAGTACAAAATTTAAAAAAACCTTACAACTATAACAAAATCCCTAAGAATACATACAACAGAAATTACACAAGATGTTTACAGGGGAAAATGTAAAATGTATTGAAGGATACAAAATAATTCCTCTCTTTGTAGATGAGCAATTATTTCATCCAACAAATTCAATTCACTTCTAATCCAAACACAAACAAAGCGATCCATGGAGTCTAAGAAACAGTCAAATAGTCATGGGTCTCCATAAACTTCATAGAGTTGAGACAACTTTGAGAACAAATGTTTGGGGGAGTCAAACTTACTCTACAGAATAGAGCAAAAGTAACCAGGTATGGTGGCTCAAGCCTGTAATCCTTGGGAGACAGAGATTAGGGGATTGAGGTTTGAGATCAGTGCTTCTCTCCACCCCTCAACACACATAAAATGTTCAAGAGACTCCAATCAATTGCTGGGTACAGTGGCAAGGACCTGTTACCCCAAGCTCACATGCCTGTCATCTCAGTGACATAGGAAAGTACAAATAGGAGAAGTGTGGTCCATGGCAGCCTGGGCATAAAACAAGACCCTCTCTCAAAATTTACCAACCCCCAAGGTGGCTGGTAGAGTGACTCAAGTGACAATTTGTTTAGAATTTGTGAGGTCCTGAATTCAAATTCCAATACTATCGCACCAAAAGAGATATAGCATGAAGCTACAGTAATTAAGATGATGTTTTGTTGGTGCAAGAATATGCAGGCAAATGAAAAGAATAGAATATATAGGACGCAGAAATAATCCACTCATGAGGATTTGTTGTGTGATGGAATGGCTTTATAATCAGTGAGCAAAAGGAATAGCTGGCTTATCTTATTAAAATGTCACAAATATATACATATATATAAAACTAAAAGGCTTTACAGGTTAATATTTGAGGAATTATCATTTAAATGTTATGATGATCAAGACACCATAAATAAGTTACAAGGTAAGTCATATACTGCAAGGAGATATTCCTGAGAAATTTAAAACATAGTGTGTAGAATAAAAATCTTTCAAAACTCCTATAAATTAATGAAATAAAAAAAATCCAAGTAGGAGAGAATAGAGAACAACTATAAACATTTGATGCACCACAAAAGAAACCCGAAAGTCTAACTAAACTCTGAAAATAAATTCAGTCCTAAATCCAGCAATCAGTGAAATGCAAAATAAAACAATGAAATGTCATTTCAGACCCATTTAACCTATCTTCAAAACTCCTAATGGTGGGTAAGGTACTATTAAAGAACAAGTGCCCTCAGACACTATGGGTAGCAGCAATGTCTTACAAAACTGAAAGGGCTCACCCTTATCTTATTAAGCAGCTATCTTATTGCACTTCCCTATCTAGCAAGAGGTACCCTGGGCTGTAAATAGCTCTGGTTCTGGGAACACAGCTGGATCTTATCCGCGTCACTCAATGGCAACCAACAGTGAGCTGAAGACTCGGTGTGGAATCACACCAAGCCTTAGCCTTATGGATCCACTCTACTACTGCAGCCCTATCCACATCTGAAGGGTCAGAGATAAGTCTTGAGTCCATGTATAGTCAGGGCTCTCCTTTGGAATTTGCCTTTTTTTTTTTTTTGTAAAATTCAATGGCAGAGAAGCAGTCATTCTTCTATGACAAAAATATAAGGTTGTCATGTCCTCACCAGATCCGAGTATTTGGCCCTTCAACAGAGCAAATGGAGGGAAAAGAGAATCCTAGCAACTTTTCTGACTCTTTTAGCATATTAACTCAAGGCTGGCACTCTACCACGTTAGCCACACCTCCACATCCAGCTTTAATTGGCAATAAAAGTCTCATTGACTTTCCTGCTTTGGACTGTGATCCTCAGATCTCAGTCTTCTGAGTAGCTAGGATTATAGACATGAGCCACCAGCTCCTGGCCCAAAAGAACTTTAATTGTTTTTCTATCACCCAGAAATGAACAAGTCCTATTACAATCAGACAGAGTCTAAGACCATAGATCATTATAATAAGATATGAATTCCCCTTGCTCTGATTTCAAACACTGAGCAATATCCTAGTTGCAAATCTAACTTCCCATATGGATTTTTATAGAGAGACTGTTTTTATTAGTCTGACATGGTTGTCTAGTGGACTGGAAAAATTTATTTCTCATTATAAATTAACTAATTACAGTTCTGGCTTTCTTAATGAACATAAGTCAATCTCCACAAGTCAGATGATTCCTGAAGCACAAGATAAAAATGATCTCTCTGGAAATGTAAAACTGGACACCAGAGAGATGCTGATAAAAATCACTGGGGTAATGCCAGCTTGCTACAATGCTTGAAAGTTAGACAGCAGGCTTTCTCCAGTTCTGCCCACAGTTTGCCACACATGCCCTCTTTGACCTTTAGCAGGTGCAGCTATGAGATTCTGTGCAGAATAGAGTAACTGCAAAGAAAGGTCATATAATATTAAAGTTATTGTTATAGCTCCACTATGCATTGAAATAGCTACATCTGCACTAACACAAGTGCTATTATGCACAGATTTAGTGACGAGGATTGTATTCAAACCCACAGAATCACAGATTCTGAAAGGACCTAAATGGTCAACTGTTCCTTTTTTCATCTGAAAAGGGAGCAGATAGTTTCTCAACAAGGATCCTGACAGTCAAGACAAGGGAACATTCCCTATAGTCACCAAATCACATGGTTCAAATCAAGACCTCTGAAGTTGAGTAAGTGCCTCAAAGAAACAGTTAACTTTAAATCAATCTCATCATTGACAGCAATAGAAAGACATCCATTGTTTTGACAAATCTAACCACAGAGAGCCATGGAATGCCACATCAACTCTTCGAAGTTCTGTCTTATTCTCAGGAGCAAACATCTTTTTTTAAAAATTAAGTGGGCATGGATGCCTTTGTCATTTCCTCCTACTTTTTGAAAAGAATAAAGAATCTTTCACCATATCCTACTTATGAACTTGATTTTCTGTGTTCAATTGACTGAACCAAAGAATACCCAGTGTTAGCACAAAACCATTTCTGAGTATGACTGGGAGAATGCACTAAGAGACCAGCATTTGAATTAGTAGACTGAGTGACAATCACACTGACCCATGGGCAGATATTATCCAATTCACCTAAGTCTCAAGTAGAACCAAAGGAAGAATGTATATACATACACACACACACACACACACACACACACACACACACACACACATATATATTCTTCTGGAGTTGCAACATCCATTTTCTCCTGCACTGGTAGAGCAACCTCTTACCTCTTGTCCTCTCATTTTTGGTCTCTAGGACTTAAGCAGCAGGACTCCAGTCCTAAATTCTCATGCCTGCAGACCTGAACTGAGAGTTCTGCCATTCATACTCTGAATTAGTGGATTAACTGGTTCTATAGCTTGCATACTACAAATAGAGGAACTTTCTGAATGCCATAATCCTGTGATTCAATTCCTATAACAAAATCTATGTCAGCACTACAGGGTTCAGGGCCTAATCTACCTAATGATGGTAATATTGAGAAGGAAAGTGATATTCAGAAACTGACAGATGTACCACAATTCTCCTAGTTGACCTGTCATTCAGACAGATAGCACAGAAGAGGGTCCAAGATGACAAGCTCTGATGTTTAACTATCTCAGTTTAAATCCTGACTTGTCATTACATTTGAGCTGTGAGAGTCTTCGCTTGTTATTTCTCCGCACTTCTCTTTCACCTTCTACAGAGTACAGGTACACTGGAGAGTTGTTGTAGGGAGTAACACATTAACATAGATGAAATATTGTAGTCATTCCCTGCACATAGCAGGCTTTTATTAATATTGCCCTTACAGGTAGGAGTTACAGAAACTCAGCTCAAATTTGAATAAGGAAAGACAGGGAAACTAAAGCTTACACAAATGGAATGTGACCCGCATGAATTTATTCTGTATGTTTGCTTGCCTTGGTTTACAGGTAGATGTTCCCCAGTAGACAGAGGGTTTTTTTCTCTGAACCTGCTGCCTGGAGAAGGCGGGGCTTTCTCCCCCAGACTCCATGACTACCTCTGCATGTTCTCTGATTGGCCTGGCCAGGACCACCTGGGCTTATGGGAAGGTAGGGGGATGGGGTCAGCCAATCCATCATATAGCCTAGTTAAGTGACACAGAGTGGGGGAAGGATGCAGCCCAAAAGGCAAAAAGCTGGACACATACCAAAAGCAAGAGGTAGTACAATGAATGTGTCACAGAATGAAGAATGGAGCTTCCAGTTTGTTTCATTACACCACTTCACATTTTTGTTGTTGCTGTTATTCTCATCATCGTTATCATTCTCAGAGGTTAATTTTGCAAACTTGTTTTTTCTTCTGGAAATACGTTCCACAACTGGGTGGTATTTCAACACGAGACAAACCACCCTCACAACCGTCTTGGTAGAAAAGAAATGCTCTGTTTTGTATTTGAGAAAAGAAAAGAAAAACAAACACAAAAAAATACCTGCTCAAATGCAGGCGAGAGTAAAGAAAAGGTTTAACAGATGCTGAATATCCCCGTGAGAGGAATAAAATGAAAGAATTTCAACAATGGCCAAGTATGCTACTGCCATTACTTTTGGGTGACCACTGTGCACCCATCAGGAGATGTGCCCTCTGCCAGTAAGTGACGCTTAATGGCCTGAGCTACTTTTTGGCCTCATTTAATGTGCCTTTTTATGTGACTATAGATGCCTTTCTCTTTAGAGCCATAAAATTTTAGTAGAAGAAAGGACTTTACAGCTCATTTGGTTCAATCCTCTTATTTTCCAGATGGCATCAACTGGAATCCAGAGAGGGTGATTAGCCATGACCTTGTGCTAGTTAGTGCTTGCCCAAAAGCAGATCCCAGGTTGCCTTAAAAAAAAAGTCTCACAATGTTGAAAAGCCGGCAGTGACCCAATGCACTACTTTTCTTCCCCAACGCAAAGATCACGTAAGTTGTTCAGATGAATTCTGAGGACAAGAGTCATCTACCATTTCAATGACTATACAGTCATCACTGCTATGTGGAAGCAATAAAATTTAGTACAAATTACAGGCTGCAGTAGTTAGAGCCTACTTCATATAGGGAATATCTTGGGTATATCTCCTCCTTCTGGTAGGTGCTCAGTGCTCAGTACTCCTAGTCTGATGTCAGACTAGCAATCCTATCAACTTGCTTCTCCACCTTGACAAAATCGGCACAGTATTTCCAATTCCTGTCCTTTTAAGAACAAGGTGACTTGTGGGCCCAAGGAAGATATAAGGTTATATGTGAATATTTAAATGGGATCTTCAGAGAAATGAAACCTACATATACAATTATATTCATTATCACATCTCTTTTCCAGTACAGGCTCTGCTTCTTGTTATTTTGTTTCTGTTGTTTTGATTTCTAGCTGTTTACTTCACATAATCTAAGTTGTTTTTTTTTGCCAGTCCTGGGCTTGAGCTCAGGGTCTCAGCACTGTCCTTGGACTTTCTGAAGGCTAGAGCTCTACCACTTGAGCCTCAGAACCACTTCCAGCATTTTTCTATGTATTCGGTACCAAGGAATCCATCAGGGGTCTTAGTGCATACTAGGCAAGCACTCTACCACTAAGCCAAACTCCTGGCCCTTAGTCTAAGTATTTTTAAGCAAAAAACCTTACTCTGTTTTGTTTTGTTTTTGCTAGTCCTGGGGCTTCAGCTCAGGGTGTGGGCCCTGTCCTTGGGCTTTCTCAAGACTTACCCCTTGAATCACCACTACTTCTGGATTTTTCTGTGTATGTGATACCAAGGAATGGAGCCCAAAGCTTTGTGCATGCTAGGCAGGCATTCCATCTTTAGGCCATTCTCCCAGCCAACTTTACTTTTTGTAAATGAATGAGCTAACTCTATGGATAAATATGAAAAGACTCTGTATTAGATAATCAGATACATGGGAATTCTCTGGTAATAATGAGTTTGTTTCCCACACTTCATTAACAAAAATGCACTTCAAATTTTAAGTTAAATTTACTTGAGGTGCTTGAAAATCTGTAAGTGGGAAAAATAGACTCTTGAATGATCTCTATTCATTTTTCCATCCTCCTCCCTATCTACATTAAGAGAGCTTTGCCTCCCATTACTTTTTTTTCTGCCAGTCCTGGTTTGAACCCAGGGCTTGAGCACTGACCTTGGACTGTCTCAAGGCTAGAGCTCTACCACTTAAGCCACAGAACCACTTCCAGCTATTTCTATGTATGTGATACTGGGAAATTGAACCCGGGTCTTCTTGCATGCTAGGCAACTACCCTACCACTAGGCCAAACCCCCAACCCCAAACTTTTCTTTTTTCCATATACTTTTATTGTAATTAATAGAAGGGTTACATTATATTCACCAGATAGATGGTGCATTACTTCACATACATTGATACCCTTTCTCAAGTCTTAGTCCTCATTTCCCTCTCCCTACCCCTGCACCTCATCTTGTTTTCCCCCCTTCCCTATCCTATTTTCAAATAACCAAATATGCATATATCCAATATATCAGATAACAAGGTGAAATACTGTAACAATATGAGATAACCAAGGGACAGCAAAAGAGATGAGAGATAACATAGTACATTAAGGACAACAATCACTCATTATATGGCTTTTGTTTCTACATTCTGGGGGTCCTTCCATTTAGTGTCATACTATATGGCCTTATGTATCTAGGTTTTATTCTATTGTAAATCTCTGGTAGGAGAGCCCAAGGTTTCTACTGATTATGACAAATGAGGGAAACCATTGAGCCTAAGTTCCTTTGAGTGTGGCTTACTTCACTTAATATGATTTTTTCTTAGTCTTACCATTTCCTTATGAATGGGGCGATGTCATTCTTTCTGACAGCAGCATAGAATTCCATTATGTATAAATACCACATCTTGTTGATCCACTCATCAACTGAGGGACATCTGGGTTGGTTCCATATCTTTGCTATGGTAAATAGTGCTGCAATGAACATCGTTGTGCTAGTGGATTTAATATGTCCTTGTTTCTGGATGATTGGGTAAATGCCTAGTAGTGGAATTGCTAGGTCATAGGGGAGCTCTATGTTTAGTCTTTTGAGGAACTGCCATACTGCTTTCCATAGTGGTTGAACAAGTTTGTGCTCCCACTAACAGTGTAGTAGTGATCCCTCCTGGCCACATCCCCTCCAGCATCTGTTGTTATTAGTTTTCTTGATCCTGGCCATTCTAACTGGAGTGAAGTGGAATCTTAGAGTTGTTTTGATTTGCATTTCTTTTATGACCAGAGATGTTGAGCATTTCTTCATGTGTCTATAGGCCATTTTCATTTCTTCTTCAGAGAAGATTCTCTTTAAGTCTTTGGCCCATCTTTTAATGGGATGCCAACCCCAAACTTTTCTATACCTTTGCTTTCTGTAACCAGAAGTAAAGTAATGTATATTACTGTGTGTGTCTGCTATTGACCAGAAAAGCATTGTTGGTGTTTAAAACATTTTTGAGCCTCCTAATTTCAGACTTCTCACCAAAGGCCAATTTCAACTTCTTGAAAACTCCTTAATGAGAATGTGACCAGCCAGAAAAATAATAGCTATAGCTCCAGATGACTCAATCCAGCCTTAAAATGATCTTTAAAGTTTAAGACTTTGAATTATTATTTTTGTTTCTACCTGTATCATGTGTTTCATGTTTTTCCTATTTATCTCCATCTGTAGTTTATGAGGAAACAATTATTCACAACAATTTTTTCTAGTCAAATTCAAGAATGACCAGTCCAGGAGTATCAAATACTCTAGTTCTGTGGCTTTTCAATATGTTTCACTAATGTATTCGCTACCAATTTTTGGAGGAAATGGATGGTTTTTCTTCATGTAGCTAAAAGTGAAGTTAAGGATAAAGGTTACATTATAAGAAAAAGAAGCAGACAGTCATATGCCAATACAACATAATGGATACTCTCTAAAAATTAAGATGAGTGCATGGACTAATGATTAAACTATACATTTATATTCAGACTTCTTTTCATAGAAACAACCTGAAGTATGATTACAGCCTTTTCTTTATAAGTTCGAGCTCATTACTTTGGTCGATTAAGCAAACTCATTCTTATTCATTGCCTTTTAAGGTTGACATTTAAGCTCCTAGGTAGTGCAGTTGGCAAGAAACAAAAGAACATTTAATATTCAGCAAGAGTAGATTTTAAATCACCACAGCGGTCTATCATATGCAACATCCTATAATTAGTATATATTAGCTGAAGGAAAGCATTATATATATAGAATTAGTAGAGGACAGTTGAAGGAATTCATCATATATTTATTTCCTCACTAATGTTCATGAATCAAATAACACAAGTAACTCAGGAACTGAAATTTAAAAGTGATGTTCTAAAAGATCGTGTCTTCTCATGCATTTATCAAAATAGAATAGACCATTTTTGGATCTACAGGCCTTGAATCCCTAAATCAATGGGAATTAGACATTTCCTTTTTCATTATAATTTATCATTAACATCAGAAATAATTGATCTATTTGTTCAAGATATAACTCTGCTGCAACTGCAGTGAGTCAGGCTCTCATGGGTATGTCAAGAACATACAAACAAGATGAAAAGATTTGGGGTTAAAAAAAAAAAGGAGGGAGAGATAGAAATCATAGGTACTCTGAACACCCACAAAGGTCCTTTTCATTTCTCCAGATTAATAGAGGTGGGTGTGGCAGGAGATAGGGGAGGTCCTCTAGAGGACATGGCCTATCAGATCTCCCCAAGTCATAGGAGTGGGTGTGGCTGTTCTCTGGAGGAAGGAACCTGTCAGATGAAACTTTATCATGCTAGTGTGATAGTGTTAAGATTGCATACACTGCAAAACTTACTTCCTGAAAATCCTCAGGAAAGCCTTAAGGAGATTTAAAAAGATAAAACCTCCCAGGAATACAATAAAGAGAAGGGATAAGAGAAACAGAAATTGAAAGCTCAAGGAAAGATGGACAAATGGTCTCTGAATTAGCCAAATTCTAAGTGAGCAGGATTAAGGAGAGAGCTGTGTTTGAAGAGCCAAAGGTCTTCTTCATCCATGGACCATCCCTCCAGGTGGCTAAAGATACATTCTTTGGCAAGGCTAATGGAGAAGTCATAGATCAACAGCACAGTTGGTGTGACTTCACCCATTGTAAGGTTAACAGTAGCATCCTAGGACAATCACCTTTCCTTCTAAAGTATAGGAACACATTGTCACATCTTTTTCTCTTCTGATAAGAGATTAGGGCACTTATGCAGCAGAGTGTTCAAGAAGAAAGACTGGAGTCCTGATACTGGGCTGCTTTGGAAAATGAGCTATGGAAATTTCTCCAGCAGTGCTTCAAGTCAGCAAAACTCAATCACAAGCTCTGAGACCCAGCTCCAATCATAAGATGAAACCAAGGATGCATTACTGGTCCTGTGAGGAAAACACCTTTAGCATTAAAGATGTATGCTACACAACCAAAAAGCTGAAAGAAAAGAGCATCTTTGACTATATATGGAAGAATAATAACAAAAGAATAAAACTACTATGAGCATGCATCCATGGAGATATTGTGATCCCCAAAGGATCATATAAAAACAGAAAAGTCAAAAAGATTTAAAAAAAGAATGAAAAGTAGGGAAGATATTAAAGATGGGGGTGGTGATGTAGAAAGAATTTTTAAAAACCTATAAGGCCAGTACAAGCAACCCAATATACTAATAAAGGATTTCCGGGAGAGAGCAAATGCAACAAAGTAAATCAAGAGTGAAATAGGGCTGGAGGTACATAACTCAATGGTATAGGTGCCAGCAAAGGTTAGAGTTTAAGCTCCAGTCACACCAAGTGTACAACAAAGCAATAATTAAGTAGGCCTTGGTTTGCATTCTAATTGTGTTACACACATTACCTTGGACAAATCTTTACCAAAATCCTGTTATGCACAAGCAAATGCTTAGAACTTCATCATGATCTTAAGTAGATTCCTAGACCACTTACCTCTACACCACTAGAGCTTGTCTTTTTTTGAAAAAGAAGAGTTAATAGGAATTTTTGTAGTAACAATTCATGCTACCTCCAAATAAATCTTGTTATCAGTAAAAAGTATGACTGTCTTGCTGAGAAGGCAGTGTTTGTTGTTAGTACAGTAAGTCCACCTTATTCATTGATCTTTTACATGTAGTTTTGACCAAATGTGGTCTAGTAAGTTAGAAAAATTAAAAGAAATTTAAAAACAAATATAAATTCCTGCATTCGTGTAACTTATTTGATACAGAAACATTTTATAGTTCTGCATTGTTGTCAGTTATTTTTAACTTACTGTGTTCTCTGCCCTTAATTTTGGTATATATAATTTTTAATAAAAGATATATGTGTCTAAAAAGCTAAATGTGCTTAACTGAAGTGATACAGTGAAAAATTTAGATGTACTGAAAGGCAGGAAATCCTTAGCGAAAACTGGGCTGTGTTATGGGAAAATTTTCATCTACAATCTCACGCTGAGCTCTAAGCATCCTGAGCTCTCTGTTTCTCACAGTGTTCTCCCCTGGAACCACCACCCATGGATACCCAAGAGTCTGTTGTAATTCTCTGTAAAGCTGTTAGCACACTAAATTAGCAAACATGTACTATTGCTTTTAGGGAAAATACAAGGTCAGGTCCTTATACAATTTTGGATTTTATTTGTTTGCTTTATTTGGTTTTTATTGTTCTCAGACACCTTCACTACTTGATGTAGGCTGCCTCAAATTTCCAGTTCCCCAATGTCTGATTCCAAAATGCTGGGATTACATACATCATACTGTGACCGGATGCAAATCTTGATTTGAAAGTTACAAAAAAAATAGAGTTGGAGAATTTGCAAATTAAGAAAATACAAATAAGAATTGATTGCTTTTCAAAATGAACTCCAAGACATGGACACAAGGGTTTTTTCTTTGTGGTGGTTGTCTTGTACTATGTGAAGTTTACTTTTTTTTTCATCTTTCCCCCCTATGATTTATCCCCTGTTGTCACTGTATTTGATTTTGGTACCCCATGTGGTATATATAAGTTTATCCGAATTAGGGAAAGGAAGGGGAGCAAGGAAATTGTGAGACTAAGGACAAAGGATGAATCAATGCAACAGATACTGTCAAGATAAGATGTTTTGAAAACAAACTTTACAACTTGGGGGCAATTGTGGGGGAGGGCAACTGGAAGATAAGCCAAGGAGGGTAACAATGTTCTAAAGAAATGTACTCACTACCTTACATATGTAACTGTAACCCCTCTGTACATCAACTTGACAATAAAATTAAATCTAAAAAATGAAAAAAAAGAATTGAATGCTTTTATGGAAACAAGAGCTATATAATGTGTGATTGTTCTTCTTAATGTACTATTTCTCATCTCTTTTGTTGTCCCTTGGTTATTCTCATATTGTTACAGTATCTTACCCTGTTATCTGGTATATTGTATATATGTTTATTTATTTATTTGAAATACGAAAGGGAAGGGGGAAAACAAGATGAGGGGTGAAGGGAGGGAAATGGGGACAAAAACATGAGTAGGGGTATCAATGTATGTGAAATAATGCAACTTCTATCTGGCGAATATAACTGTAACCCTTCTATTAATTACAATAAAAAGAACTTAATGTAAAAAAAGAATTGAATGTTTTATTATTATGACTACTGTCACAATTATTAATGCTATGCCTGTTGGTGAACAAAAATCTTTTGTTGGGCCAGGAGTGTGGCCTAGTGGTAGAGTACTTGCCTAGCATGCACCAAGCCCTGGGTTTGATTCCTCAATACCACACACACAGAAAAAGCCAGAAGTAGAGTTGTGACCCAAGTGGCAGAGCACTAGACTTGAACAAAAAGTGTCCAAGGACAGTGCTACAGTGCTCAGGCCTTGAGTTCAAGCTCCAGGACTGGCAAAAAACAAACAAACAAACAAACAAACAAAAGTTAAAGATTTGTTAAAGATTTTTTTTACCCGCCCCCAGCAAATTTCTTAAGCCAATATTCATTCTTGACAAGCTATAGCAGTTCAAAGACAACTTACATTTTGTTCTTATCAGGTGGATGTCTGCTAAAGATAGCTCTAAAGCCTGTAGCAGGTAAGCCAGTATCCCTGTGAATTAAGAGGTAACTTTTAGAAAACTTGTCTACCTAACACATATAAATTTTCAAAACCATACAAACTTAATTTGGGCTTGCAAAATCAAAGAATTTTTAATGTTTTCAATGTTTATATATTTTGAAACATAAAACATATCAACACACACAAAAATGGAAATCTTATAGGGAAAGGGGGAAAACAAGATAAGGGGCAGGGGTGGGGGAGGGAAATGGGGACCAAAACATGAGAAAGGGTATCAATGTTTGCGAAGTAATGCACCTTCTATCTGATAAATAAAATGTAACCCTTCTATTAAGTACAATAAAAATATATAGAAAAAATGAAAACAAAGGACAGATGAATGTACGACTTTAAAATTTACCAAGCAACCAGTGTGGATGATGTGAAAAAAAAAATTTACCAAGCAACAAAGCAGTTAATTAACTTTCTGAGTGTAACTCACTTTGAGATTACGTATTGTTACTCTCTTATAGAGTAAATATTTATACAGCCCTCATACCATGTAGAAGTGCATTAAAATTTTGAAGAAACAAAAAAATGGAAATCTTAGCATTTTGACCTTACTTTGTATTTTCCTATAATTACAATAAAAGGTAAAAATCTATGTCATGCATTCCCATGAAATAACAAAGTGTGACTAAAAATAGTTCCTGAACTCAAGGAATTTTTCTTTAAATCTGGAGAAACATAGACAAAGACAATTAGCATACATGACCAATTGTTACAGAGGGCATAAAATGCTCAGATGGCAAGACTAGAGCAATTAATTCTCTGATTCTTGCTGCATTTTGGAAACCCTTCCTAGGCATATTTCATATTGTATTTCACCTAAATGACCATATGAACCAAACACTTTCATGATTCCCATTTTACAGGTCTACAATCAGGACTGTGACAGCAAATAGAGATTTTAGCTGAGCCCAGGGTGTGTGGCATCTTAAATGATGGAGGGAAAAGGAATTCTAAGCAGAGGTGGCAGCATGAGCTGAAAGAAGGGAAGCTTGAAAAACTATTTGGTGTGTGCTGGGGCAAGGATCTTTCCTTTCTCTTAATACGTTTCCATGAGCATGATTCCAGAGCAGGCTGTGTAGGCAAAAGAGAGCACAAAAGATACCTCTCAACAATCCCAGAGCTCATTGTTTCCTCATTTAGTAAGGCCTTGTGTTTTTTTCCAGCCAATCCTCGGTTTACATAAACCTGTGACATCTGTTCCTGTGTTTCTGTTACCCAAGCCTGGAAAAAATAGAAACTACATGTAAGAGAAATAAATTAATCACCCATAGGGCTAGTTGCTAAATACATATTCCTATTTAAGTACATTCTAATTTTAATTGTAGATTCCAGTTGACATTTAAAAAAATGAGTAATATAAACTGATAGCCATCAACTATTTCATCATGAATATGCAATGAATAATTCTTTTCCAGGCCAGAAAACTATGCCCTCAAATATAATTCAGAAAATCTCATACTTGAGACTCTATCTCATAGCCTGTACCCAGGAAGAGATTTAACTTTCCAAGCTTCTTATACTTCAATGTAAAAAAATTATGCCAGGGTAAAAATAATTGTCATTATTGATGATCTGCTTTCAGTCTTTTGAAAGTATATTCCTTTCCTAATAATCTTCAGATCACTTTCAAAATATATGTAAAAATAGCAGTCCCTTATTGTGTGTTAGTAGTAAACAAACCTCAGAGGCTAAGGTGACTATAATTTAGAAGATTAAAATAGAGCATGGAGGTAAATGCTTATTACTAATAAGAGCAGATGTCCAGATCCCATTCTAAATGACTTCACATTGTAAGTCCTCACAGCTCTACCATTCTCATTTTGCACAGAAATGAATGAAGATAGGGAAAGTTTAAAGACTTTGGATCAAAGTTGATAACCTCTTAAATAATGTTGCCAATAGTTAAGAGTTGCTTAATTCCAGAGCCCAATCATGACCTCTATGTTTCCGATAATCAGAGGCAAAATCCCCATATTCAAGTGATCACACGGGATTGCATTTACTAGCCTCCCTTAAGTGTAGATGTGATCAATAACTAGCCTGTGTAATAGGTGTAGGTATGTTACAGGTCCTCCAGGAAAAGTCCTATCCACGGGACTGCAGAGCAGAAAGCTAGAAGCTAGGTCTCTTGAGAAAATCTGTACAACTACCATTCTGAAGTTGACCTACTATCCCAAGATTTAAACATAGAAGAACAAAACATTGTATAAACAGTCTATATTTATTTCTGGTTGTAGGTACATGTGGGAAAACCTAATCCTACACTATCTTAAGGTGAAAAATCACTTTAGTGTGGAAATGTTCATAACCTGACATAAATGTGGGTAATTCATACAAACACTCCAGATGGTTTTTCTTTAAGTTGTGTGTGTGTGTGTGTGTGTGTGTGTGTGTGTGTATCAAGTCGGAATGTGGCAATTTATTAAATGAGATAGCTAAATTAACATGGAACAAACAGGATAATAGCTAAAATTTCCCTTGAATTTGCATAACAAATTTAGCTTGAGTCAAATGATAATCTATAAACTACTGAGTATGTACAGGAAGCTCATTTCATGCTATCATTCTCATTCTCCATTATTTGGAGTTCTATTTTCTAACTTTCAGATTGAACTCCACCATATGTCTAGCATTTAAGAAACTTGGGTAGTCCATGCACAGCCTGAGTAGCCTGTACAGAGAATGGAAGGCCATTTATGACTCCTCTTTATGGTGCATATTTGAGGACAGACAGCTTCATTCTGTTGAGTATTTCTTGCCCTCTGGCATAATCATACCAAACTTCATTGTTGATCTTCAATTGACCATTTCTTTCGGGGGGTTTTGGTAGAGCCCACAGAAAACACATCCATCCAACCTATATTGATGGAAATACAGATACTTCTGGCATCACATTTTCCCCTCTGATGCCTCAGCTTCTTCTGGAACTTTCTCTCTCTCTCTCTCTCTCTCTCTCTCTCTCTCTCTCTCTCTCTCTCTCTCTCTCTCTCTCTCCCTTCCCTCCTCTAACTCTAGGATTTGAACTTAGGGGACTTGTCTTGATTGAAGATGTTAGACCTTAGATGTTCAAAGCAAAATAAGAACCCAGGCACTGGTGACTCATGCCTGTAAATTATAGCTACTTGGGAAAAGGAAAAGAGGAGGATTGTAGTTTAAGGATAGCCCTGGCAGAACGTTTCAGAAGACCTGGAAGAACATTTCAAAACTAAACATCAGGCTAGGTATCAGTGGCTCATGCCTACAATCTCATGCCTTGTAATCAGGATGCTGATTTCTGAGGATGCAGATTTGAAGCCAATGCTGGGCCAATCCTGTGACATTTTACCTTCAATTAATAGCAAGATGCTAGAAAGAGTATGTGGCTCATGTGGTTGAACACTAGCTGACAGGTGTGAAGCCCTGGGTTCAAAGCTCATTACAAGGAAGGGAGGAAGGGAAGAAGGGGAGGAAGGGAGGGAGGAAGGAAGGGAGGAAGGAAAGAAAGAAGGAGGGAGGGAAAGATGAGGGAAGGAAGGAGGGAAGAGAGGGAGGGAGGAAGGAAGGAAGGAAAAAAAGAAAGGGAGGGAGGGAAAGGAAGGAAGAAAAAAGAGAAAGAGGCTGGAAGGGCCTTATTTTAACCTGACACTCTCCTACCATAAGCAGCTTTTTTTTTTTTTTTCAAAATCACACTCAACCCCCTGGAAAAAAATCATAATCTCACCACTGTCACTACACCACCGCCACCACCACCACCACCACCACCACATCATCATCATCATCATCATCATCATCATCATCATCATAATCATCATCATCATCACCACAAATGGGTAATAACAAGATTTTGTTGTCAGACATCAGTGTCTCACACCTGTAATCCTAGCTACTCAGGAGGCTGAGATCTGAAGATCATAGTTCAAAGTCACCTCAGGCTGGAAAGTCTTTGAGATACTTCTCTCTAACCATCAAAACAGCCAGACTCCTACGTGTGTGTGGTGCAGGTGATAGAGTGCTAGTCTTGAGCAAAAACACTATGGGTCAGGACCAGGTCCCTGAGTTCAAAACCTAGGAAAAGCACATGCACACACTCAAAAAATGCTTTTAACTTAAAAAAATCATCAAAAAGGCCTTTGTGATGTCCTTGAGTTTCTGGCTCTGCTTTTACCTCTACATTAACTCAGAAGTGCTATTTACAGATTCCAAAAAATCCCAGAGTGGTCCCCCAAAATATAACCATCATTCTTTTGATCAAACAAGACTCATAGGTTGCAATCAGATAAACAAATTTGTTCCCTTACTAACTAAAGCCAGCTTTTACAGGGTAGTTATTCCCTGTTCTCAGAAGAAATAAATCATAGATTTCTTAGTCATGTACTGCTCCGTCTCAGCTAATAACATAATTTTTGGCCAGAAAAACAGTCTTGGTCAAGTAATTAATCATAGTCAGCTAATCATAAAAAGGCCTTCCTAGTTTGTCTGAGAGAAAAGAAGACTAGAGCATGTAGAAAACAGAAAATGAGCCAAGTTCGCCTCATTTTTCCCCTCACTTTGTTCTCTAGACTTTCTTACCTAGAAGAGGCTGTAGCTTAAAGATAAGGGAGAAAAGATTTAGACTTAAATGAACTTCCTCACTTTGGTGAAGTATTTTTATAGAAGTATTTTATAGTATTTTTATCTGAGAATGATTATAAAAAGAATAGCACCTGCCCATGATACTATCAAAGTATTAAGAAATAACTATTTCCACCAAGTAGTATGTACACTGACACTGAAGGCAAAGAATACAGATAAATGTGTGTGGATACTAGCCCATGATTACATTGTTTAAACCCCATTTATACAATGTAGCTGTTATACATGATTTTTTTTTTAAAAAAAGGGGGGATGTGATAGGAAACAAATAAGACCCAAGTTCCTTCTTTGGTGACTCTTGTATCCCAGGAGAGGAAAATAGACAATAAGGAAATTGACATTGTCTCCAGTAATTTATGTGACATAAAGAAAACAAAGGAAAGTTAACAGATAGGGAAAATAAGAATGGGTGTCTCTTTAATATACAAATAGATAACTGGCTCATTGAACAAGTAGAACTTGGGAATACACAGGGTCAAAAAAACAAACCTGTCCTTCCTCCATCCCTGCTCACCTTGCTCTTCCATCGTTCTCCAACCTCTTCCTCCATCCATGCCTACCCTTTGTCATTTGAAGGACTGGCAGTTCTCATGCCTAGTGAAATATAAGCCCTAGGACTTTTTCTGGCTACTCTTCTGTCTCAACGGTCTTAAAGTAAATATAATAGCCAATCCCATGTAACAGTCAAAACTTTAAACTTTTTTGTTAAGGTGAAGAATCTCATATCTCCACCCACCTGGATTTGCTTTGACCTGTCCTGCTTGGTGTGGAGGGGGCCGTGCGTATAACTGGTTTCTTTCTCAACTGTCTTTCATGGTAACGGTTTCTACACTTCTCATTCCCTTAGTCCCCGCTTTAGGGCTGATACCATGAGTGCCAGCATATTAGGAAAGAAGTAAACGCAAGGCAGGAGAGGCTGGTTCCTGTATGTCTATATTTGACTTTTTTGATACTGATATTTAAAGCTGACTTCTTAGTATCTCCTCTGGTAAACTTCAAGATCCTTTCTGGGAAAAGCAATGGCTTTTCTCATGATATAGGATGTATTTGATTAAATTTAAATGCCCTACTTGGATTCTTGGAAATCTGGTCAGTCTTCTTCCTATCCTGCATAAGGGCAGGCTCTGAAAATTGCTCCATATCATCCTTCTCTTCTACATGGTCCACATCTTACCCAAAGATCCACAGAGACCTGTACCTCAGGCTTTCTCCTTCTGTTCTTCTTGTTCTGATAGGCCTTGTGCCTAAATGATCACCTATATGATACCCAAAGACCTTTGCAGACAAGACTTATAGCATGATGCTTAAATTCTTCTTCTGGCTTCTTGTGTTTTAATCCTCTTCATGTGAGTGTGGGCCTAATGGCACCATCTTATTTGAAAATCTCCCTTATGTAACCTAATACTTCACTTTGGCTTTTGAAACTACTGCTAAATTCTTGACCCTTGGGAACCTTAGCCAAAATGTAAGCAACAAACAATCCTGTTTTAAATACCACTCCTCAACCCCCAAATGATGTACACATTCACTTTGGTAGCACAATTTAAATGCCAGGAGACCGTCAATCAGCTAACCAACACAACTCAGCAGCAGTCTTGAAATGTTCAAGAAGGGGGAAGAACTAGAGACTAAGATTAGAGAGCCTGTGTGTAGACATAACTCATAAACAAGACCAAAGTTGTAGCTGAGATGTAGGCAATCAGAGACCCAACACATACACAGTGAGACAGAGAGTATACCCAAGCCAGATCAAAACTTAATCATGTTGCATTGTAGGAAGGTAAAGGAGCCATGGTTGGGGATTTAGTTTAGAACTTTGGCCTGGCAAGTACATAGCCCTGAATTTGGTCTTCAGCTTTGAAAATGAAAAAAAGAAAGAAAAAAAGGAAAAATCCATGACACCAGTGACAGAAAAGTTTGACCCATCAAGATATAATTTGTGAAAGCATTGAAGAGGTTAGACTGTAGTCTGACTTTTATATACTTCCTGTTTCAACTTTGCCTGAGTCCAATTTCTGCATTTGTGCTGCCACAGAGTTGTCAAGAGAATGGAATGAGGGAACTTACAGTAGCTGCCTTACTGAATGCCACTGTATCAGCACAGTGTGATCAGGAAGCAAGTTAATTTTAATTAAACTCTCCTACGTGCACAGCTAGTTTCTTCCTTCTGGAGGGGCCTATCTAACAGCTTTTCTCATCCCCTTGAACTTCAAGGAGATCTCATTCTAGTTAAGGAAGTTCCCAGACTAGTGCCGTTTTGGGTTATATATATGCTTCCCTGGTTCCTCAGCCAGAACTACCTTAAACCTGGGAGCCTGCAGTGAGTTGAGCTTTGCTTAGCTGCTGCTGTTTCCCTTGCTGCTTCTTTTCCATTCCTGAACTCTTGCCAGGTCTGGCTGCTGGGGAGAAATAGGGTGAAAGGCTTAATGCTAAGTTGTCCCATACTCTCTTAACCTTCTCTAGTGTCCTAGAGCTTGGAGGGCATTCAAACTAGCAGATTCCTCTTCTCTTAGGCACTTGTGTAATTGTTTTCAATAGCTCTCTTAATGAGGACTCACAATTGCAGCTTGCTGCAAACAGGCAAAACTCTTTCCTCCTGGATAAAACCATGTGACAGGAGCTTTTTCAAAATCTCCCTTCGCTTCTCCTGAAGGATAGCCCTCTGTCCTGATTGACTTCATTTTTGTTTCTTGGGCCTGTTCTTTGTCCCATACATCCTTGCCTCTCTCAGATTCCAGAATTGATCTATGACTAACACTCTATGACTAACCCAGAAGATGTCCTCTCATTTCCAAGATTGGAGCAATCATCTCAGGACAGGAAGTGAACATCCTTTCCCTCCCCCCTCCCCCAATACTCAGCAATAATGACATTCCAGGCCAGCACAACAGCAGGCAAGTAGTAGCAATTCCTTAAGCACTTACCACATACCAGTGCTATAGTTAGGGTGTTGAATTTCCCTATGAAAGACTTACATATTAAAAGGGTTGGTCTTGGGAACAGCAACATTGGGAAATACCAGTACCTTTAAGAGGTGGGGCCCCTGTGGGAGGTCATAGGTCACTGGGATGTGCTCTCAAAAGCCCATCCAGTCCCACAGACTCCCTCTGCTTCCCCCCAATCAAGGTATGACTACTCATTCCGACATGCACTCCTGCCTCCCTCCCCAGAGACACAAACCAAGAGGACCACATGATTTTGGACTTTGACCTCCAACATTACATGCCAAAAGAAATCTCTCTCTACTTTCAAAGACAAACCTGTGTCCGGTGTTTCATCCTAGTAATAGAAAGCCAAGTAACACAGCCAGGTGCTACGTTGAGCACTTTGCATTTGCTTTACGTACCCCCTCCCCCCAACAACATTAGAAAGTAGGCGCATTTTACAGGGAATTTTGGTGAAGGATACACTAAGTCACCTGCCAAAGTAAAGATGCAGTGCTAAAAAACATGTTCTTCTTGGCTCTTATTTGCATGGCTGTGACAAAGAGTCCACACTTACAGAAACTAACAGCAACTACTTACCGGAGTGTCTTGAGTTCCCAGTCGACGATATGTTGAGTTACACAGGTTTATTACTTCCTTTGTACTGTCTGGATTATAATCTTTGGGAAAAGCTTGTCTATCTTGGTCCCTGCAGAAAAAAAGTAAGATTCCATGAAAGGTTAAATCTTATTATATATTGCAGTACAAATTTTTAATTATCCAATGAAAATTGACCCTATTTGTGGTGTTATTCTAGTTATAAACTGAGTCTATGGTGAAGTATTTTCTATCACTTTTCAAGTGACTAAGGCTACTTTCTGAAAGCAGCTTGGAAAATTTGATATTTCAAAAGCACTTGGTATCCAGACAGTAATTATTCAGGAACTCCAATGAACTGAATCTATTTAATAATGTAGATTAGTTACTGACTGTAAATTCTAAAAAAGAGATAGTAATGTCTTAGAAAAGCAACTTACCACTTTGGAAATTCTTTCAACCATGAGTTTTAATTATAAGTATTTTTCAAAATAGGACAGCAGAGTATTTGTCCACAGTGATTGATAACCCATGCTTCATGCTTTCTAAAGAGTAGAGGAATCTGACCATTAATCATAAGCAAAAAAAAAAAAGCAGAAGAGAAAGAAGAATCATTCTTTGAAGTGTATATAAAGAGGGAAAAAAATTCCAAGCCTCTTTTCTAAAAGAGCAGTTGAGAATAATTAAAGTAGAAGGATTTAAGGAGAAAGAATGGGAAGGAACTCCTATAATGGTAACATAAGTAGCCTTTATCTGGGATGCCAAACTGGCTTGTATAAATGACACTTGAATACCTGAGAATTCAACCATCCATTCATTCACCCACTCAGCGGATATTCTTAAAAACTGAAACTTGAGTTGGCATGCTATGTGGCAGTGGTGAGAGGTGGGGCCTTTATAAGGTAAGAGAGACTATGACCTTCCTCAGGACTAGGTCACTTCTCACAGTACTGAGTGGGTTCTCACCTTTTAAAAATTATCTTAAAGTATTTGCACAAAATAGTTGTACAAAGTTGCCATTCAATAAAGTAGTTTATGAAGACAGTACGTCTTGATCACCTCTCTCAACATTCTCACCCATGTCTCCCAACCCACCCTAGCCATCACTTTTGAGTGTTGAGAGCAGGTCAGTATAAGCTGATGCCACCTTTTGTGTTGGCATCTTCTGCACTTGCCTGCTGCTCTTCTACATTCTTTTTTCCATGCATGATATGCCATGAGGCTCTCAACAAATGTGATCATGTGATCTTGGACTTCCAGCCTTCAGAACCATGTGTTAAATGAATTTCTTTCCTTTGTACATGATCCAGTCTCAGGCATTCTCTTACAGCAACGTAAAATGGACTGGGACCACTACTCATACCAGGCCTTTGGCTGAGAAATGAAATGGGGAGCGAACCTGATAGAGACCCAACTTTCACTTACTTCCAGTCCAGCCAAAGACGAACTACTATGTAAGAAAAAAAAATCTACGGTGTGCTAAGAGTGAGCATAATGCTGTGCAGACAAAAGAGCATCTTTAACCTGAGCCCAGTTAGGGCCTGGCCCCCCTGCCTCCATCTCACATACTGGGTCCCAACTACTGCACTAAGTTCTCCTAATACCCAGGGCTCCCACCTCTGAGCATGAGACAGAACTCTACAGTGGCATGTGGTAGCCAGGAAGGTGGGATAGATAGAGGGCAGAACACTAACATATGAGTCTTCTCTCTTTATGCCAGGGCCTCAAATCACAATAATGCGTCTCATACCATTTTTATGAGAGCCTAATAGAAAATTCTCACATGCTTAGGAATTGAGATACCAAAGAACATTAAGGAACTGTAAGATGAACAAGACCACAGGTCCTAGCTCTGCAACCATGAGCATTCCACTTAACTTTCTATACTTCCCTTTTCATTTGTGTAAAATGATAATAGAAATAACAAGGGTGAGGAGTTTAGCCTAGTGGCAGAGTGCTTGCCAAGTATACCGGAAGACCAGGGTTTGAATCCTCAGTACCACATACATAGAAAAAAGGCAGAAATGATGCTGTGGCTCAAGTGGTAGCCTTGAGAAAGCCCAAGGACAGTGCTCATGCCCCGAGTTCAAGGCCCAAGACTGGCAAAAGAAAAAAAGGAAAAAAGGAAGGAAGAAAGGAGAGAGAGAGAGAGAGAGAGAGAGAGAGAGAGAGAGAGAGAGAGAGAGAGAGACAGAGAGAGAGAGAGACAGAGAGAGACAGAGACAGAGAGAGACAGAGAGAGACAGAGAGTGCAAGCCAGGTGCCAGTGGCTCATGCCTATAGTCCTAGCTACTCTACCTGGGAAGAAAAGTCATTGAGACTCATTTCTAATTAACCAGCCAAAAGCTAGAAGGGGTGATAAGGTACTACATTCTGCTGGAAAAAAAAGTTAAGGGACAGTGTCCAGGCCCTGAGTTCAAGTTTTGGTACGAGCCCAAAATAATAAGAAAGAATGCTGTTTAAGATTTTCATAGATGTCAAATGCAAGAAGAAAGGTCCTATACTTCAAAATATCATAGATATGCATAGTAAACACTGACTGGGCTTCAAAATCTGGTGTAGGATAATTGCATCTTTATTTTTGCATTATTGACAACCTTCCTATCAGCCCAGCTGTAAGAAAGTATGAGGTTCAGAAAAGAAAAAAAAATCCATCTTTGCTGTCATTGAGTGCCCTTGCCTGCATCTGATGAAACTTCTCAGGCCTCCTGCCTGCCATAACAGACCTATCATGGCATCAAACATTCAGGCATACACCTGCTACCATTTGCACATTTCCTTTTGAAAAGGTCTTTTAGGTTTACTGCCCATTTTAATGATTGCATTACTTGGTTTGTTTGTGGTACATCTTTATACATTCTGAATAGTCACCCTCTGTCAGATGAATAATGGCAAATATTTTCTCCTCTTTTCCTCTCTGGCTTCCATTAGTGTGCAGAAGCTCTTTAGTATGATGCCATTTCATTTGTCCATTTCTTCCTGTTTCCTGTGCCTTGACCTTCCCAATGCCCTCTATGTTTTATTCTAGTATTTGTGCTATATTTTAACATTTCCTCTATATTTTATCCTAGTAGTTTAATGTATTACATTTAAATCTTTAATCCATTTGAGACTATTTTTACACTTGGTGAGTGAAGTGATAAGGGTCCAATTTCATTCTTCTCCATATGGATATCTAATTTCCCTAGCACCATTTATTGGAAGGATTTGTTTCTTATGTATTTCATTTTTCATGTGGCTCTTAAATCCCCTAAATTGAGTTCACAATGTACTAATAGGATGAGACCATAATTTGAAAAATTCCGCTCCAAATCAATAGGGCTTGAGTAGCTTGTTTGGGGGGGAGGAGATCCGTTTTCACTCTCAACCCCCCACAGACACTGCAGGCAAAGCAGACAATCTGTTAATATTTGGAGACTTTTTGTTATTGTTATTGAGATCAGTTGTTGCAATGAGGCCCAAGATCTTGGAACCCACTAACTAGCTGACACTGTCCTCAAATTGCATTTCTCTTGTTTCTACTTCCTGCGTGTTGGGTTTTCAGATTAACATCACCAAGCCTAACCAGTGATACTTTTTATTGTAGTATCACAAGTTCAAGAACAGCCTGAGCTATATAACATGGCTATCTGAAACAAGAACAAATACAAAAAAAGAAAAAAAAATCCAGCTAAGTGTAATAGCTTAAGCCTATGTTTTTAACTTCTTGGAAAGCAGCAATGGAGAGAACAGCACTGCCAAGCCATCCAGCACAGAGTTTCTAAGACTTCATCGTCACATATGTCTGGGCATAGTTGGCCTATGCCTATTCACTCCCAGCTATGCAGGGAAGCAAAAACAGGCTTGCTATCCACACTAGCTTAGGGAAAAAGTGAGAGCCTGTCTCAAGAATAACCAATGACAAGCCGGCCTTGGTGGCTCGTGCCTTAATCTTAGCTACTCAGGAGGCTGAGATCTGAGGATCACGGTTCAAAGCCAGCCCAGGCATGAAACTCCATAAGACTCTTATCTCCAATTAACCACTAGAAAACCAGAAGTGGCACTGTGGCTCAAGGGTTAGGGTGATAGCCTTGAGCTGAAGAGCTCAGGGACAGTGCCCAGGCCCAGAGTTTAAGCCCCATGATCGGAAAAAAAAAAAAAAGACAAAAGTGCTAAGAGAATGGCTTAAGTGGTAGAGTATCTGCCCACACAAGGCCAAGTTTAAACCTCAGTATCACCAAAAAACAAAATTAAAAAAATTCCCCAGACATTTAACTTTAGCATCTGAGGAGGGTGGATTGTTACCAGTGTCTAGCAAGTAGCTGTCAGTAATACTGACAGACATCCTGGTACAGGCAATCCTGCACAACAAAAGAAGTCTGGCCTCAAATATCATTAGCAATGAGATGGAGAAAGCTATGGAGAACAGCTGCAATCCCAGATTCTTGGGTCAATGATTTCCAAAACATTGCTTCGTGGAGCAGCCAACCTTCCTTCCAAAATAAATAGGAACAAATATAAAACTGTCAACTGTTTTATTTTTTTTGACAAGCACATTCAAAAGAAAAGAATCATTGTCTTGAAAAATAAAATCTTTAATACCAAAAGAAAAAAATCATCAAAAACATTCTCAGTCCTTCAAATTGAATAAATCTCAGCAATATGTAAATATATCCTATTGTCATTATGGTTTCTATGTCACCTTGGACTAGTGCAAAGGTCAGCATTGGCTAGTCAGAGCTACAGTCTCTTGCCTATGTTAATTCATCCAAGCACAAATTCGATAGCACTTGAGTTAGTTGTGTATGCTGACCACCTGAAGGAAGCCAAACTGGACATTTAGGCTGTAAAGGTCAGCAGGATCTCTTGTCAATGGTGCCAGCACTTTCCCTGAAGAAAATCTTGATTCTGCTGAAGACTCTGTTCTATCAAGACCAGAGATGAAGGCTGCAATTGTAAATAGTACTTTATAAGAATTATCTATCAGCTGGGTACAGGTGGCTCACTCCTGTAATCCTTGCTACACAGAAGAGGCTGAGATCTGAGGATCTCGATTCAAAGGCAGCCTGGGAACTAAAGACCTTGAGACTCTTAATCTCCAATTAACCACTAGAAAATGCTGGGAGTGGCACTGAGGCTCAAGGGATGGGGTGGTAGCCTTGAGCTGAAGAGCTCAGAGACAGCTTCTAAGCCCAGAGTACAAGCCCCACAACCAAAACCAAACAAACAACAACAAAAAGTTCAGAGATAATGCCCAGGCCCTGAGTTCAAGTCCCAAGACTGGCAAACACACACACACACTCACACACACACAATCAAGATTTATCTAAGACATCATTAATTACCAGTAAATGAAACCGGTTTCTCTACTATTTGTGAGAAAAACAATGTAACAGTGTTCAACAAAGTTTTTCTGAGGCTATTCTATACTAGACTCTACCAGGGCATATCAAACCAGAATGAAATCACTGTGCAGAATCCAACAGGCCAGTTTTCCAAGAGAAGACCTGGTCTATCTGAGTCAACACGATAATAAAAGTCCTCTTATTGTAACCTGATCATAAATGTCACTTCTAACATGACTAATATATATATATATACATATATGTGAAATAAGTTAAATGACTGATCTATTTTTTGTTCTGCATATGCTTTTTTTCAACCTCTTTTTGCCTATAAAGACAATTTCTCTGGCCCATCCAACAGAGAGCTTACTCTATTTCCTGGAAAGAGATATTGCCTGGTTCTAAAATTTCGAACCAAAGCCAATTCAGTCTTCAAATCTGTTTTAATTCTGTGTTTTAACGCCATGAAGAGAATCAGAAATGGAAGGAGGACTGATAAGAGAATCCAAACTGTAAACCATATAAAAAAAGAAGCTCAAAGTTCTGGACTGTGTTTGCAAAAAAAAAAAAAAAGAGAGAGAGAGAGAGAAAAAAATGATGCTGTGGATAATTTAGAGGGTTCAGAGAAACAGAGGGTATTGTCAGCATATTGTCTGAGGGTAAAGTCCAGCACAGGAGACTCCACAGTGGACCAATGTCCAGAATATCCAATTGTACACAGCTTCCAGTCACCATCTAAGCCCTCTACCTATCCCCACCTTGAGCCTGGCACATGGTCATCCCAAGTCATGGTTTATCATCTGTTGAAACATGGGGTTTCCTCCATGAGAGGTGCCTGGGTTCTCATCAAATCAGATCTTGAATTAACCTGAGTCCAAGACATAGTAGAGTTCAACCACAGGATTCTCCTAACACTCTAGAGTTTTTCCTAGTCTCATGTTTGCACCAGGGAAGGAAAGGGTGGTTTACAGAGAAACCAGCACCCCCTTACTGTATTGCCTTTAGCTTTGTTTTATAGGCTATGCTAATATATCTGCCATTTCCCTTAGTGTAGGAGCTTCTTAAACACAGAGATTGCTGTGTGTGTGTGTGTGTGTGTGTGTGTGTGCATTTAATCCATCTTTGCAATATCTATGACTAGTATAGTCTGACACATTGCAAACACTCATTAAATCTGTCTTGTTTGATTGGTTTTCTATTCCTACATTTTGTGAGTGAGCTTAAAATAAATGCTGAAAGCAAGGGCTTTCAAACATGCCCATAAAGTTAAAGGGGATCATCTTAACTCCATCTGCATCACACTCACCAAAAGAAAGTGATCACTCATATAGACAAGCTTGTTCTTTGCAATACCACCAGCATGTCTCTAGGGGAATTACAAATCCACTTGCTTAATGGGGAAACTCTCAGTATCTATATGCATTTCACTGACTAAAGAGGGGAGTTTTGATCTGAGCAATACCTGGCATGAGAACAATGAGAATCTGAGCCCAGTTCTACTTCTGGTTACTTGACAAGAGACACATTTTTTTTTTCCATTTTCAGATTTCAAAGGCATTAAAAAATGTTTAGTTAAGACTCCAGATGGCAGAATATATTAACATTAAATTTTAGAATTATTAATGTAGCTCACAGCTCTGCTGTCAGATATTGTGTTTCTGATGTAAATGTAGCATAAATGAAAAGAGAAAGATACCTTTTCTGCTAGGTTTTATAATCATCTGCTATCTAATACTTCAAAAGAAAATTATCCTGAAGAGTCAGCTATAGTCTCTGTGATATTAGAAATATAAAACCAATAGAAGTTGAGATGGTAAAGAAATGTTTGACAATCCTCTTCAAAGCTTTCATGAGAAAAAAAAAGATTTATATGCCAAAGTAGAGTTATTTGGTGGCATATCCAACCAACTGACAAATGTTGACTTTTTAGATAGATTTACAGAGTCAATAAAGAAAGAAAATCTTACATTTGGGGGAGAAATAATGGCATGTCAGTTCAGACTTATGAAGAGGGAATTTTGTTTACCAGTGTGTCTCATGCTATGTGAGATCTGTGCATCGGTGCCACAAAATCACAGAACTTGAAACTCATTAACTGAAGATGGGACTAATAGTTTTCTACACTCAATGTCCATTGAATGCCATGTAGATAAGGCCAATCATTATTGGAACCATTCTTCTTTGAAAAGCTTTGGAACCAGAAGGAAAACAAAGAATACAACTGCAAGAAGTGTTGTCTGTCCTACAGTTAAGTAAACATCAGGATGATGAACAGCCAAAGAATGATTTTGAGCATACTGTAAGGAACAGATATTGATTACAGTAGATTGTCTGACCTGGGACAAAATAGACAAAATTGTCAAATGGCATTAGGTCCAGATGGGTTGACAGTGGAGAATACTTTCAACGTGTGTATGAATGTCGAGCAGGACCTTTGACATGCCTTAGCCAGCATCTTTATCAAAGCTCCAGAGCCAGTGGGGGAAAATCTGAACATATTACATTCTTTGTAATGTGACTTTAACATAAATCAAATCTAGCCAGAGACAATCTTTGCAAATTATTTGGATTTGTCAGAGGATTATTTAACACAAAAAGAAAAAGTTTCAGGTAAGGGGCCAGGAGTTTGGCCTAGTGGTACAGTGCTTGCCTAGCATGCACAAAGACCTAGGTTCAATTCCTTGGTTAACACATACACAGAAAAAGCCAGAAGTGGTGCTGTGGCTGAAATGGTAGAGCATTACCCTTGAGAAACCTCAAGGACAGTGTCCAGGCTCTGAGTTCAAGTCCCAGAACTGGCAAAGAAAAAACAGGTAAGAGATTTATGGTCCAAAAAGAAATGTATTAATTACCTGACTATGAAACAGTAACACCTGTACACATCATCTTTATAATAACAATTTAAAAAGCAGGCAATTAGTTCAGACTATTTTGCAGTACTGAAAATTGAACTCAAGCTTGCTAAGCAGGCAATCTACCACTTGAACCACTCCTTTGGTATAGTACATACTCCTTTGAAGTCTGTAAAGAATGTCATGATAGTTTAACCTCCAGTCGATTTTCTACAATGGCCCATTGATTCATAAGAATGTATTCCCACAAGAAAAGCAGGTGCTACTGGATTCTGAAATCTTAGGATTATTAGGATTCTTAAGAGTGGGAATTCACTTGCTCTAACTGAGTTAATGGATTTATTACAGATTTTGCTCTCCCTTGCTTATTGTGCCAGCCATTTAAAAACAAGTTAACCTTTGGGTATGGACTCCAGATGCATGCCAGCTGAGCTGTTAGATTCTTCCTAAAGATCTAAATCACAATTCTTGCAATCACATACTCTACATCACAAAATATTCTGAAATAAGAAATTCCAATACATATTTCCAAAGAGTAATTCTCTTGTCAGTTGAAAACCAGAACACCATGCTTCAGAAGTCTCTGGAAGATCCTAGGGGCTAGACAAACTTCCTCTAGGAAATTTTATCTGATCCAAAAAGCTAAGTTAAATGCTTCTCTAGGATTCTTCCAAAACACCCTACCTATCTTTGATTATACGATGAATCACAATGCATTGAAATTGGTCAAGTGAACCCTCCCCACTGTTGACTCACAATAATGTCTGATGTCCTAAAGACAGAGAGGCCAGCCACTATGATATACCTAACCCAGCAAAGTGCCACTAACATACATGATAATGACTCAATACATATGTTTTTAACCCTGTGTTTTGGTGTGTGTGTGTGTTGGTGTATGTGATGTTAAAGATCCAACTCAGACCCTACACATGCTAGGAAAGAACAGAGCTATAGCCACCTTTAGTAAATACATTTTAGAAAGAGTAGTTCACATTTTCACATTCATTAAATAGGTCCTTCACTCATTAACTAGAAAGGAAATAATGGGAGAAAATAAACTGACTAGAAGAAAATAACTTCACTTAAGCTCCCAGATGCCCAGTTCAAAGTTTTTCTTTTTCTTTCTTTCTTTTTTTTTTTTTTTTTTGCCAGTCCTGGGCTTGAGCTCAGGGCCTGAGCACTGTCCTTGGACTTTCTCAAGGCTAGCACTCTACTACCTGAATCACAGCACCACTTTTGGCTTTTTTCTATGTATGTGGTACCAAGGAATCGTACCCAGGTCTTCGTGAATGCTAGGCAAGCATTCTACCATTAGGCCAAACTCCCGGCCCTTCAAAGTTTTTCTAAGTGTTTACAAATTATTATTTTTATTTAAAGATATTCTTCCTCTCACTTTCTACAAAATGATATTAAGTTGTTTACACTGTTATTCAGCAATAAATAACATTATATTTATTCTTCCATTTAACTTAACCAGGTACAATTTGATTAGCATCTAATTAGTATCTCAACAAAGAAACATTTTATATATTCCAGTCAATTAATTATCTTTGCTAATGAATCAAAACTTAGTTAAACCAGTCATTAGTGTGACTAATGACAACTAAAATTTAATTTCAAAATGGAATAAAGGAAACAGCAATACAAGATTATAGTAGCTATCAATAATAATCACACAATATTCAGGTTCAATCATAATTTACTTTTTCAAAGCACCATAGAAACATACTCACCTCATTTATACATGATTTTTTTCTTTACATGTAAATGGAATGTGTGTGTGTGTGTGTGTGTGTGTGTGTGAGAGAGAGAGAGAGAGGGGGGGGGTAGGAGGAGGGGAAGAAGGAGGGAGGGAGGGAGTCTGTGTATGTGCCCTAAGGCTTGAGCTCAAGGTGTGTGCACTGTCCCTGAGCTTTTGTACTCAAGTGGTCTACCAGTTCAAGCCACAGCACTGTTTCTGGCTTTTTGGTATTTAATTGGAGATAAGAGTCTCATGGGCTTTCCTCACATGGCTGTCTTGAGCCACAATCCTCACATCTCTGCCTCTTGAGTAGCTAGGATTATAGATGTGAGCTACTGATACCAGACAAGGTCAACTTTTTTAACCTACACTGAATTGGTGCAGATTGGTGGGGGAGGGGAGGCTAAAGTCAAATTAACATCAGAAGTAGGAATTCCCCATATGTTAAGAGACATATACTACACTGTTGGTACACTCAGTGTTCAGAATTTGCGATTTCTTCTCTAGTATAGTAGCTACTTCTGAGATTATCGGCCTTGCATCCCACCTGGATATTCCCATCTTGCTCCACTGCCATTGGAGAGCTCCCTCGTTCTCATTTCATCTTGCCCACAGTTGATACCAAACAGATACTTCACACAGGATAGGAATCTAGCCTGTAATCTTTTTTTTTTTAATTTGGAACTGAAAATATGTTAAAGACAAACTTTCTTTGTGGGATAAAGATATAAATTATCAATTTGGAGTACAACAATCATGTTTCTCATAGTCTGTCCTAAGACAAAGCAAACCCATAACAGAGGAAAAGAAAATAAAAACGAAGTGATATCTGGTAGTGTCCTTTATTCCACCGGTCCAGTTGTATCTCTGCTCTCTTTATCTGGTAGCCAGCCATGCATGAATACTGGAGCTTTGTTTGTTCTATTGCTTAGGCTGGTACATATTGAGTATCTGTCACTTACAGTAGAAAGAATACTGATGCATGCACATAGAAAATAGTGGCTGTGGTAATGAGCCATTAGTTTGACGGTCTGAATGTCACTATATCCCACATTTTTCTCACCTCCTTTCTCAACCCCCTAGAAAAAGATCAGTGAAGTAAAAGAAGGAAAGCTTGGTGACTAAAAACCACAACAACAGCATTTTGATGAGATGGCGGCTGCGGGAAGTACTGTCTAATTGGTAGATGGACCAACGGATAGGAAGATGGTTCAATGACTCTTTCCAAATTGACTTGTGCCCATAATGAAATTTCTATTCTATATTTTTCATCTTCCAAGGGTTCATCTTGCACCCAAATTGTTTTATTTTCATAAATGTCAGTTCAATTGGGTAAGCCTTCCCACATAAAAATCATAACATCACTATTCTATAATTATTCATTCTGGGGAAAAATATTATTTGGAAATTATTTGGGAAAAATGATGAGAAGTTCCTAAAAGAGAAAAGTATTGAAAGAAAAATGTTGTAAGAACAAATAAGAGCAGCTTCTGAATTTTCTCACAAAATAGGAAATGAAGTGCCCCTCTCAGAAAAAAATAAAAGAAACTACTTCATTCAAAAGCCATTTGTGGATAGCATGAATCTATTGAGGAAGACAAACGTAGAACTAGATTAAAAATAACAGTGCGTAGGAGCTACTATTCTAGAACTTAGACAAGAATGAAGGGTAGTTAAACCAAATGAAGATACATAGCATCCTCCTCTTTACCTAACGTAAACTAGCAATTAAAAAGATTCTTTAAAAAGACTTAGAAGCCATTTGGAATGAGTCAGACTGAAAGAGATGAACTATTGTGTCTATATGCTGATCATTTAGAGAATGCTTGCTTTGGGGATAAAGCTATCGAAAATGAGATCCATGTTTTAAAGTAATTTTACTTTATTCTTTCTATGGAAACAATATATATTCTTTTAGGCAAATATAGAAGTAGCAGGGGGACAAAAAAGTACAAATAGTTCAGTAACCCACTATTCAGTAATGTTTTATTTTATGGGATGGATATTGTTCCAGTGAAAATACTCTCGTAACCAAAGAAAGGCTCTAGTGCACACTTGTTTAGGGATGTATTTATAAATATATTTCCAATATTTAATCATTATACTTTGCTGATCTCCTGTGAAAAATAATTTATGCTCTAATAAACAAGTCCTCACCCAATTCCACTACCAAAGGTCATGTAACTTGGTACTTTGCACCTACAGGTGGCAGGGAGGGATATAGAATGTGGAGGAAGAGGAGGAAAGACTGGGAAAGAATGGGCACTATTTTAAACTAAAACAATCTAGCAAAACTCAGAGAGATAGAGATGAGCTTTACTTGGCATGTTTGAAATGCTTCTCTAGTAACCAGTAGTTAAAATAAGTTTGGAAGATTAGCTTTAGAAGATAAAGTCTATCTATTCATCTGAGTTGTATGTGGGCTTTGAACTCTGCTACCCATTAGGAATAGTGAATACATTTCTGTAGCCTTAGTTTTCTGTTGAATCCTCAATTGTCTAAGTTATACCCACATAATATTATGAGTCTAGAACGTTTGTGTTAGGAAATAAAAATACCTCTTGAAAAAACAAATATCTCTTGCCCCTATACGAACTCAGTCTCCTTAATGCCTGCCGTCAGATTTCAGGGCACTATAAGAAGAAACAACACAAATTTAACTCTGGTTTTCAATTCTCCATTCCAAAATGGAAGCCTCATGTGTTAGCTTCTTCCAAAGTCACTTATGTAGAAGAGACTAGCATACTGCCATGTTGTCCTGGGGCCTTGGTATTACGGCCGTGCAAATCAACTGGTTTTAATATGTCCTGTGCTATAGTCTTTTACCTCAAGGTCTTTTAAAATTACATACTATAAGACTCTGACACGTAGTGAATTGTAACTTTTATTCATTCTACCAGCTTATCTGCTCATGTGTTTGATAAACACTCATGCAGTTCCCATTGTATCTTTATTCCTTACTCTAAGCCTTGTTCTTCTCACGCATTCTTCTTGCTTGACCATAAAATCTAATAGAAACTGTCTTTCTCCAGTTTAAATGATATGTTGTGTGCATGGAAACCATACAACCGAACTGTTTTCAAATGTGCACAAAAATAAACTTTCTTTTGTGAATCACGGGCCAGACTGGGCAGAAAAGTCTACAAGACTCTTATCTCTAATAAAGCTACTCAAAAAAAAAGGCCAAAAGTGATGCTGAGGTTCAAATGGTAGAATGCTATCCTTGAACACAAGGAGACTTGGGGACTGCATCCAGGCCTTGAAGCCCCAGGACAAGCAAAATAAACCTATGTTAAAGTTTAGACACTTGCTAGAAAGAAAGGCTCCAATGACATACAGCAAAGGGGTAGACTGCAATAGGTGGTTAATAAGTACTTTTTGTTTGCCTTTTTATCCTAGTTCTTAAGCATATGTTGGAGATGTAAGAAGATGGAATTGCTGCTTGATCAGATCTACAAAACTGTAGTTTGGCGGTATGTGAAGTGAAGGACTATAAATAGTGCCAGGTAAGTACTCAGGAAAACCATTGATTATAGACAGGAAGAATGTAATTATTTGTTTTATAGTTGAGCATTCTATCCTAGGGCCTTAAAACTGGGTTATCTCTCTCCACTGAAGGTGGAGTGCCTTAAATACCTATAGGGGCATCAGGTTCAGATTGCATAGTAAAGTAAAAATATGAAATGTTCTACTAAAATATTAGTTTCTCCTTTAGCTCTCATTTGTTATTCATGCCTAAATGATTTTTTAAAAATATTGTAAAACAATGAGGTTCCCCTAACCCATAATTGGATTTTTTTTCTTTCCCTTTTCCCTTTCCTTTCTGTTTTCCTTCTATAAGGGTATATTGGAAGAAATAAAATACTATGTTTAATTTAAAGTGTAGATAAGAAAGAAAATTAATTGAAATGACAAATACAGAAAAATTAACCTGAGTCTTTAAAATGGAATGTCACCATGGAGACCAGAACAGACAGTGTCTCCATGGAGATCTGAATGATTGGGTTTGTTGTTGTTTACATTGTTATCACTTGTTATCAGAGGTCAATTTTGCCAAGGATAAGCTAAGAGTGAGTGAGTAAATGAAGTGAATGAGTGAATGCAAGAATGAGTGAAAGTGTGAGTGAGTGCAAATTATTCTGGTTCTTATTATTCGATCAATCTAGTAAGTAGGAAGACATCTCAGGAGATAATTTTACCTCAAAGCTGAATTTCTAATAGAAAGGTCTGATGATGTGGGTCCACAATGCTACAGAAAGCAGTAGATGATTTCTAGAAAAGATGATTTGTGTCTCAGAAGCACCAACTCGGGATGAGGACAAAATGTTTCCACAGAGTTACTGCTCTACCCACAATGCAGAGGGGGCTCTTTGGCAATGTCTTACCCCAGATATGGACCAGACATCTCCTTTAGCAACAGTCCTCAGAGTATTTATTGATTCTATCTATCCATACACAACTATTGTTAATGCATATAGTAAAGCTAAGTCTTCTCTTGCATACTAGATAAGAAAGTAAAAAACAAATATTTCAACTATATAAACAGAAATAACACAGAAATTCTCACAGTTATAGGTTGACTCTATAGATAGAGTCACTTAACTGATTAAATCATTGAGAGGCCATGCAAATAGTGGACTATTGAGATTAATATTCATTGGTCAAATAATCAGTAGCACAAGGTATTAGCTAGATATCAGTAGTTCATACCTATAATCCTAGCTACTCAGAATGCTGAGATCTGAACTGTGGGGTTTGAAGCCAGCCCAAGAAGACAAATCGATGCAACTTTTATCTCCAATTAACCAGCAAAAAGCCAGCAGTGGGTGTAGCTCAAATGGTAGAGCACCAGCCTTGAGTGAAAATGTCAAGTGAGGTGCTGAGTTCAAGCCCAACTACAGCATAAGAGAGAGAAATTTTTCTCACTGAAATTATTCATTAGAAATTAGCATTGAATTTTCTTCAGCTTTGTTTTAGTATAGGTGTTTAGGGCTGGCTGGACACAGAAGGAATACAACCAGTTGCAGAAGCTGTTAATGTTTATCAGTTCTCTAGTCAATTCTCAACTTTGCATGTTCCAAATATTGATTATAAAACACTCTTTTAATGAATACTGGAGCATTTTTCCCTAGAGGAAACAGAGTAGGTTCCTGTGAGCCTCGATCATAATATATTCATTTACATATCAAAGTTAATACCAACAGTATTGTACTTCATACCTAAAGAAAACTTAACATTTAGGTTGTCTCTGTGAGGTACATCACAGCCTTCTTCTGCTTAGACTGCACTTCAACATGTTTGTGGGCCATTCTAACAACACACAGCACATACCCACAAGTAGCACATGCCTACAGAAAAGGCAGGATTGAACAGATTATGAAAAGGACATTTGTGTGCAGTATCAGAGCTAGAGCAAAAAGGTGGAGTATTTCTTTATCTTCATTGAGAACATGGATGGGCTGGGAGAGCAGGAGATTTTTGCCTTGCTGTTCTGTAGGCTTCCGAATGATCATGAATGTACCTCAAATGCTGACTTTGAGTTACAAATAAGTTGTAATTAATATGTGGAATCTGCAATTGATGAAGATCAACATCATTTGTCAAGTAAAGGAAATCATTGTTTTCTATAGAGCTATCTCTTATTATTCCATGGCATTGGCCTGTTCTTTTTAAGTCCTCTTATGGAGCTTACATTCTGCCTTCAAAACACAGCCAGAAGTGCACACACACACACACACACACACACACACACACACACACACACACACACACACACACACACACAGCATCCCTTCTTGATACCTTTACTTCATATACTCATCTCTTTTGCACAAATCAATTTACATAGAATGAACCAGCATTAGTCTCCTTACTGGATTAACATTTCTTGAGGCCAATGACCACATAAACTTTACTGTGTTTACTGTACTTCAGGCTAGATTGTACTTCACATACTATTCCTCATTGATCAGATGGTAATTCTATCACCAGCGTTTTTACAATGGCAGACACATAGCCCTAGAAGAGTCAGGTTACATGGCACTTCATCTAGCAGTAGGGTAGATATTCAGATTTAGAGACAGTGGTTTGGCCATTATGTTATGCTAGATAGTGTCCTCTAATATAGATGTTCTAGGCATGACAATAGGAACTTTATACAAATTCCCTCTGATAACTTTTGTGTTTCTGTCTCCATGTTCCAACATGTGAGCCAAGTGCATGGCACAATAAATGTTCACTGGGTTGAATTTCAATCTTCTTGCTTCTAAATCTTTTTTCTAGAACCAATAGTAGGAAAGCCCTCTGCATTTTCAAAAGGTGCTAGACTGATAATACAGTATTCCACTTCCCTTTCTCTCCTCATCAGAATCCTGTCTTATGTTACATGTATGTTCTCCCGGTGGATTTTCCTGTGTATGTCTGTGTTCTTCACAAAGCAAAACTGGTGTTATAGAAGAGGACAGAAACACTACATCTTTGCAAAAGATGTAGTAGTCCCTTAAGCAGTAGTTTCCAGTATTGATTTATATTACAACCCAAATCCTTATGAAGGAACAGAACCCAGAAGAGCTGTATTTTTCTTGAGGGTCAATCAGGAAAGTCCTATGTAAGGGTGAAACAGGGAATGTATCTAGCTCCCAGTCTTGCTTTGGGTCCCAAATCCATATCTTTTCACACTGTGTAGTCTGAGAGTCCGTGTTTGAGATGAAAAATACAGGTAGGGAAGTCAGCTTGTAAGAAAGCAGGAAATGGTCAGGCTTTAGGATGTTGGTGAGAGAAAAGCCAAAGGTGTCATACACATTATTCTCATAGCACATATGGCTGGAGTCAAAATTCAGTCATCTCTTTTCAAAGTCAAAGTGTAAAGTAGACAATATTGTGCCTTCTAATTTTTCTTTCTGTTCCACTCCCAAACAATTCCAAATACTCCAGAAGTAATCAGTGTCAATCATTTCTCAAGAAAAGTTGCCCCCCAAAAAGTCTACTTTCTTTTTTCCCAGTTATACATTATGATAGCATGGTCGCTGTATATTTATGAAAAGAAAAGAATCTCCACATAAATCTTAAACACAATTGTTTTTTCTTTCTTCTTCCAGTACTGGGGCTTGAACTCAGGGCATATGTGCTGTCCCTTAGCTTTTTTATTGCTGATTGCTGGCACTACCACTTAAGCCATACCTCCACATCTGGTAGTTAATTGGAGATGAGTGTCACAGACATTTCTGCCCAGGCTGGCTTCAAACTGCCATCCTCAGATCTCAGCCTCTGGAGTAACTAGGATTGTAGATGTTGAGCCACTGGCACCCAGCCTCTGAACCCAACTCTTAAATATGGAAAGTAGACAAATGCTTCCTGGAATCAGGCCAGAGCCATATAAATGAAGCTCCTGGAGGGAGGTCGGGAGTAAATTCCATCTTGGGGACAGACCAGGACTATTATACAATCCTTGTGGTCTTATATAGTCCTTGTATATTCTTTCTGTAGCACCAAGCTTTTCAGTTTTCTAACTGAACACAGGTACTAGATTTGTATGTGAATCTCCTGCTTTTAAATACAATCAACTCATTAAAAAGAAGAGATGTAAGCAGATTCTATGTCAAAAATAAATCTGTTAGGAGCTCTGGCTAGACCATCCAAGAAATCACTTTGGTAATTTTTAGAGATCGCCTACCAAAGCACTGGTGTGTCTCTCCCCACACCCCATACCCAGTCCAAGAAACTGCAGCCCCCAAAAGCTGGTCCTCTGAACAGATCCTTCTCTCCTGTCCACAGTCCTGGTCTTCTAACAGAACCCACTATTTCAAGAGGAAGTATTTGTTTCAGAAAGGTGACTTCTGGGCCAATGTGTGGTAATCTGAAACCTCTGGGGCAGCAAGTCTTTGTGTGTGCCCTGAGACCCGACTCTGCATAACTCAGTGCCCAAGGATAGTGCTCAGGCCTGAGTTCAAGCCCCAGGACTGGAAAAAAAAAATTATCCTTAAGCAGTTGCACAAAGGCAACATGTTCAACATGTCTGTTGGAGAGTACATCTTATTCAATGGCACCCTTGTTTTCCTTTCTCTCCTGTCATTTTTTCTTTCTCTTCTCTTTCTACTTTTTTCTCCTTTCTCTTCTCCACCCTTTTCTCATTCTCTTCGGTGCACTCTCCCCTCTCCACTACTCTTCCCTCTCCTCGTTGTCTCTCTCCTGCCCCATCTCATTTCTCCCCCAGGACCCAGGAGGAACTGGGAACAGGTGGCTCACCAGGAATGCACCAACACAGGCGGGGAGTATTTCTTGTCTTGGGAGCGGAGGGTCAGCGAGCCCTTCCGCTCCAGCAAGTCCGGGGGTCCGATCTCATACCACTGTTGCTTAGCCCATGGGGAGCTATTTACACTATCCAGACAGGCGGTGAAGACAGACTTCGGCATCTATCCTTCTTCAACCAACTAGGACCAAGATTATGCGTCCCTCGTCTCCTAAGCAACCAGAGAAAAGGGTGTTTGTCCACGTAGTGGGCGGAGTCAGCGGAGGGGCGGTTCTGTTCCCTTGGTCTCCGTAACTGTGAACAGAAAACTACATTTCCCAGAAGGTGAGTTAACTGTTGTCACGATGGAGGGGATGCTGGGAAATGTAGTTTTGCTGATCTGCCAGCCTTCTTTTAGGAGTAGCTGAGAAGAGTTTAGGAGAGACAGAGCGTCAGTTAAAGACTAACAGAACTTGAGCCCCAAACTGGCCTATTGAGGCTATCAGTGAAGAAATTATTTTTACTGTCCATCATTAGTTAGAACCATACCAGTGCATATTTCTTTCACTAACAGGGAGTGCGAGAGCCCCTTTCCGAATACTGAATTATGTCTTTTACAGTTTTTCTAGCTGTCAGGAGTAAGATTATTCAGGAAATCAGTTTAAAAGTTTAAGGATCCAAAAGTCCGGTTCCAACAACAGCTTCTCCTTCAACCTTCCTGAGTACCTGATTTTTTTTTTTTTCCTATGAAAGCAGAGGAGGGGGTCCAACTTTGGAGAGAGGTGAACAATGAATGTTGGGTCCTTAAGTCGATGAAAGCCTTGCCTCTAAAGGGCAATTTAAGGTCTCAGCATTCAGTAACGTGGGATCTGCCAAGATCACATCCTTGTATCTTTCTGACATTTTATGATGATGCAGATTTATCATAGTATTGTGTTACATGTTATATGTGAGAAAGAGATTTCAAAAGTTTATGGTCCTGCGGAATGGATCAAGAAACTGTGGTATATATGTAAAATGAAATTATGTGCCTCCATCAGAAAGAATGCTAATGTACCATTTGTGTGGAAATGGAAAGACTTGGAAAAAATTAAACTTAGTGAAATAAGCCAGACTCAAAGAAACATAGGTTGCACGGTTTCCCTTATTTATTGTGCCTATAAACCCACAAGTAAACACACTGGGTGGTGAAAGACTACGCCCCCCCCAAAAAAAACCCACTTGAACATGATAAATTATACAGAATTCTACATATGATAAACTCAACAGGACTCTAGACATTCACACAATGAAACCAAAGGAGGATATTCTTTGGAGAGGATCACAAAGGCTCAATAACTATGTGTATATGATCATGTAAAATGATATTTATCGAAATGAACTCCAAGAAATGGCAATTAGAGGTAATTTTGTTATTTTTAGTGTAGTTTTTTAAATCTCCTTTGTCATTGTTTTTTTTTTTTTTGTCAGTCCTGGGCTTGAGCTCAGGGCCTGAGCACTGTCCTTGGACTTTCTCAAGGTTAGAGCTCTACCACTTGAGCCTTAGCACCACTTCCAGCTTTTTTCTATGTATGTGGTACCAAGGAATCGAACCCGGGCCTTCGTGCATGCTAGGCAAGCACTTTAACCACTAGGCCAAACTCCCGGCCCCTGTCATTGTTTTTTATTTCTATCTTTTGTGTGTATGTTTTTCTGTTTGGGGACGGTAAAAGGAAGCACAGAAATGATGGAACAAAGGATGAACAAAAATGCAGTGATACCAGAGACTATGTTGAAAATGAATTATACAACTTGTGGGCGGGTGTGGGAGGAAAAACCTGTGATAAAGTGAGGGAAGGAGTCAAAACAGAAATATACTCCTCACCAATGTAACTGTAACCCCTCTGTACATCAGAAAGTAAAAATTAAAATTTTATGAGCCCAGTGCAGTGTCTCACTGTTGTCATCCTAGTTGCTTATGAGGCTGAGATCTGAGGATTGAGGTTCAAAGCCAGCTCAGGCACTAAAGACCATGAGACTCTTATCCACAATTAACTACTAGAAAACTGGAAGTGGCCCTGTGGCTCCAGGGGTAGAGTAATAGGCTTGAGCTGAAGAGCTCAGGGATAGTGCCCAGGCCCAGCGTTCAAGCCCCACTGCAGACAAAAAAATACATATGGTCTTGCCTTTCAGATGCTGTTGCATATCTGTGTAAAAAGGAAAAGTGTGTCTTTCATTTATTTTTTACTTCCCAAGAAAAGAGTATTTAACATGTTGAAATTTTTCTCCCCACTGTGAATTGAACACCTTGAGAGTATTACTGTGATTAGTCATTGCCAACATTCTTACACAATATGGTAATCTTTTGAGTATTGAATGAATCATTAAAAGAATGGATGATTAAATGAATGAATGAATGATGAATGAATGAATATAATGTTATATCTACCTAGGCTTCCAGAAATTTCGTGGATAAGAAGATTACATGTACAATAAAGCCTCCTCAAACTTAGGAACCAATTGAAATAATTTACACTACAAATCAACTCTCATTTATAAATGATATATTACTTCTATAAGTAATCATATTTCTCAAATTTGATTGCACACAACTACTAAGTGCTTTTCTGTGGCCTGTGGTACATAATATGGGCCCCTGCTTTTCTGACAGCTACAGTTCAACCACGGTATTTAAGAGCATATAAATTGTCCACTATTCCAAGCTAAGCATTTGCAGAGTGCTGATTGCTATTTTGGTTCTTTACTTTTTTTTTTTGCCAGTCCTGGGCTTGGGCTCAGGGCTTGAGCACTGTCCTTGGACTTTCTCAAGGCTAGAGCTCTACCACTTGAGCCTCAGCACCACTTCCGGCTTTTTTTTTTTTTTTTTTTTTTTTTGCTATGTATGTGGTACCGAGGAATCGAACCCGAGTATTCGTGCATGCTAGGCAAGCACTCTACCACTAGGCCAAACTCCCGGCCTCGGTTCTTTACTTCTTGAGAGAATGAAAAGAACATTAGAAGTTCATTTTAAGAGGGTTGATAAAATGCAGCAGGGATTCTCTCTAGACTTTCCACTATCAGCATGAGTAGGAAATTTTATTAAATATTCAGCACACAGTATTTTATAATTTAGTGATTCCCTTATTTTTAATATCTAATCTAGCTAAAAAGTGAAATTCTCTAGCAGAATTATCCATAACTATTATGATACAATTTCAGTATCCTGGCTTAGTAATGACATGCTCTAACATAAATATAGATTAGGGATTTCTTTAATATCCAACAAACTGGATATCCTTAATTATACAAAAACGAAATATCCATTTTCATATATGATTAAAGTGATTGGATTCTTCCTTTTCTCCCAAGTGCTTCTGAGGCATCTTCCTTGATCATTCACAGCTGGCAAGAATGAGATGACTTAGTTACCAGTTCTTATAAAAAGAGTAGAGCTTGAAATTAAGGGCAGAATTGGTGTGGTTTTCTTTGTTCTTCTAATATAATTGAAGAACTTCCTCTCACAGGAAAACGCTCAGAGGTGACGGGGAGCTGGTGTCTTCTTCCTCTTCCTGGAAGAGATGGATATTTTCCTATGCAAGTCCCACCCCCAGATGTACAGTGGATGGGTTGGTGAGGATCTGAGTGAGTGGATTTCCACAGAAGGTCAGGTGTACAGAGGAGGTTTCCGGGTGTTGATGAAATTTAACAAGCATCTTGAGTTGCCTAGTTACCACTCTTGGAGAAAGGGAACTCAGAGAAGAAGCTGGAAAACTCTGACTCTCAGAAGTAAAAAACATGAAAGGAAGTACTAGTCTCCTTGATTTTTTTTTTAGGATTAAATTTGATAAGGTCATTTAGTTGCTTTAGTATAAAGCAGATAAAGGAATTTTCCAAGTAACACTAATGATAGAGTTTCTCTAATCCTTGACTTAGCAAGTACATTCTTGATGACAAAGAACCATTAGGACCAAGCAGAGAAATTCTTGACCTCCTGCCATTCCAGAGGAGCATCTGGTTTGAACATCGGTGACTCCCAGGCTCGATGGTGTCTCTATGTCTTGATTCTACTTCCCTTCTCAGATGGTCACTGCTGGGACTAGAGAATCCTAGTCTTTCCTCCTCAATGAGGAATCCATAGGTGGAAGGGATAACTGGATTTCTAAAACATTTCAACATTAGCCTTTTAATTATATAGTAGTTATACAAATGGGCTTTATTGTGACATTTCTACACACACACAAACAATGAATCTCCTTCATTCTCCTCCACTTTCCTCTACCCCAACCTATTGCCTCTCCTTAGAGGAAACAAGTTCCACTATTCTATTTTTATATATCAACATAAAATTTTACTTCACAATGGAAGATCATATGCTTTCTTCCCCACAAGTATATGATTTTAGAAAAAGTGTGACTTATTCTCAAATAAAAATGTAAAGAAAAATATCACCACAAAAAAGTTCAAAAGTCTGTATCCAATTCTATCATGAATTGCAGTTTAAACATTTAAAAACTATCCTGAAATATGTTTTAAATTTTATTATATAGCATATGCTGTATTCTCCCCTTTCATTTCCCAGTGTCTGTTTTATTTGCTTTATACTGAGCTAAATTTTATTTCTGACTTATCCTTATTATTATTAAAAAACATATCATATTTTCTCCCAGTGTAGTTATGCATGCAGGGAATATTTTGCAGAAAAATTAATTTCCTTTATTTCTTGTCATATTATCAAAATGACTATTTTAGATGTTAAATGTTAATAATGACTTTCATCATGTTAAATATGTTAATGAAAGATTTCCTCATTGCTATGTCACAAAATTTCCTTCCACTATAGGATAAGCAATAAGTAGTTTTTCTGGATGCTTATACTTTTTTAAGCTATAAAATATTTATTTAACCATGAATACTATTTCAGCATTTGTTAAGGACACAACAATTATTTTTAAATTTAATTTGTCAAAATGATGTTCAGAGGGTTTACAGTTACATATGTAATGTAGTGAGTACATTGTTGCTCCCTCCCTCATCTTTCTCCCACTTCCAGTCCCCCCAACACGCCTCCCCCAAGCTGTAAAGTTCATTTTCAACATATTGTCTTGTGAGTATGGCTATTGCATTGGTTTACTTTGTCCATTGTCTCACCATTTTGTTGTTCCTCTTCTTTCTAATTCAGATTTTGGTACCCTATGTATTTTAGATAAAGATTTTTATTTTATATCAACAGAAAAAGAGAGAGAAGAAAAATTAGAGCGGAGAGAAAGAGAGAGTCATAGAACAAATTGGTCTTGAATTTAACTACTGGAACAGCATCATAGCCAAACTAGAAATGCCAAAGTTACTTCTTCTGCATTGCATGAACACAGAGGTATGAAAAAAGAGAATTGCTAGCCATATGAAAGAGTCAGGTAAAGGCTGAGAGAGCAGCTTGAGGGACCACAGTTCATGCCAACAGAAAAAATAAGGACCTCAGACCTAAAACTGCAAGCAAGTGAATTCCACTAGTAGCTGGAATGAACCTGGAAGGGATTTTTCTCCCTCCAGGTGTGAACATACGAACCCCAGCCAACTGACACAATGATTTTGGCCTTAGGAGAGCCTAACCAGAGAGCTCAGGATATGAATGGACATTATTTGAAGCCACTGTATCCATGCTAACTTGTTATGCAGCAGTATACGACTAAAATACATAGTAGTTGAGAAGGCATTATCTTTTTAAAAGGTTCCTAAAAATGATGAGTTATATCTTGAGTTATAGACACTATGCCTAATGAGCAGCAAATGCATGAGAGCAGTTATTGTTATCAAATAATCCTTTGAAGACAGATATAGTGGACCATACCTTCCAACAGTAAGAATGAATCTAGTTCTTGTCATCTTTCCTAAATGATGATGGATTATGTTCAACAGCATAGAATTATAACCTTTCTTCCAATTAATTTGACCCTGTATTTTACTTGAAATGATACTGACGTCTACTCTTTGAATATTGGTGCACTTTGACATATTTTTTATACTGAGCCTTCTATAGTTATTTAGGACAGGGTTCATCTAATAGAGAATATAGTTAAATTTTATTTTAAAAAGGGAAGTTCAGCTGGATACCAAGGATTTATGCCTATAATACTAGCTAATCAGGAGGCTGAGATCTAAGGATTATGGTTTAAGACCAGCCTGGTAAAGCCTCTGTGGAACACTTAACTCCAATGAACTACTTAAAAACTGATAGTGGCACTGTGGCCCAAGTGGTAGAATGCTAGCCTTGAGCACAAAGAGACTTAGAGACAGTGCCCAAGCCCCGAGTTCAAGCCCCACAACTGACCCTCCAAAATGGAGTTCAACCATTTCCTTTGGCTGCTGCAACTCATATTTTTGTCATGTTATTTTTTCCCTTTTAAAGAAAAAAAGTCTTCCTTTCCTTTATTTCTGTCTAGTCTCTAGACCATGCACACTTGCTATTATATTTTTCATTAATTTGGATATATACACTATCCTACCATTTTCTTTATAGCTCTTCTGAAGCATCTTTAACATTTCCCTTGTCCTATACCTTCCTACTTATGAAGAGGAGGGATGAAATGTTCCCTTTGACATTATGTGAGATGATAATGTTGGTAACTAGACATGCTGTCAATAAATACTCATCCGATTAGATGGAGTTCAAATTCGTTTGCTCACTCTCACTTACAATAATTTGAAATATGGGATTGGCACAGCATCTCAGACATTTCAGAGAAGGAAAGAACTTGAACATTGTGGCCTCAGGTAATGCAGGCCTAAGTGTTTCTAAATGAATAATAGCAAGTACTGCCAACATTTCAATATTGTTACTGCTAAACTCATTGAGAGTCATCAAAGTGCTACATTTTGAAATGTATGCATAGAAAGCAATTTAGTACTTGACAGTCACTCTTCCTGTTTAAACAAAACAGGAGGGAGTATGATTGGTTCATTTACCTTTAGGTGTCTTTTCCTTCCTTTTAATCCAAACCCCCACACCTGGAGTAGCATTATCTCACAATTCCCTGAGCCCTGCATGAGGTGTCCTATCCAAGGGCAATCTGACAGTCAGGATATGTCAGCATCAACTCAGCAAGTTGCCCGATTTCTCCCTTCAACAGTGCTAAAGAGCTAAGGATCTTATTTGGTCAATGCAGTCCTAAATTGCTCCATCTGAGAGCATTGAAAAGCAGTTTCAAAGACTTTAACAGTGGTCCCATTAAGGTTTGTAGATAAAAATAAGATGGCCATGAAGCTGGTTTGGGAGGGAGAAAAAAGTAGTTACTTTCATTTCCTGCCCATATTACAGTTCCAATTTACAGGACAAGCTTTAGAGTAGATTGAAGGCATGACTCTTAAAGGCGCCTACTCTGGCTCTGCAGTACTAAATTTAAGAGTATTCTTGAACTGGGATGTCAAAGTCTGGGGATCCTAGGAGTAATGAGAACTCTTCATGCCTGGGTCTTCTTGCATTGCGTTATTGTCCTCTGTATCCATGGGGAGGCCGAATATGCAAGTGAACAAAGGCCAGCATATTCATAAAAATAGAACTCTAATTCACAACTTCCAACTACGCAGGATATCAACCAAGTCAGAAAACAGTAACCTGTTATCAGTCAGACTGGTAGGAAGTCTGATCTCTACCTTCAGTGACAGTCTAGGAAGCCATTAAATGAAGCTACATGGCCAGGTCTTGATTATAAACTGAAAGCTTCACTAATTTTTTTTTTCTGTCCACAGCCTGACTACGTTTCTACCCTTTGCTTAGGGTACACTATAAATCTCTGTTCCTGTGCCTACCTTTGAACCTCTGCCAAATTATAAGCAATGGTGGCTAGCAGGCTTGGCACAGCAAGCTCTGAAAAAATAGCTGTGTGTATTCTCATTTGGTTGATCTTCACTCATTTCTACAATATAAAGCTAAACTTAATGATTTGTTCCTAGCTCCGATGAGATAATTCCCAGCACAAAATAAGATGAGCCTATTTGTATATAAGCCTTATATTGTATATACGTATAGCTAGGAAGCTTCCAGGTGAGATGAATCTTACTCAGATGTTAAAAAGTGTGATGATAGAACCCTGTGATAAGGATTTCAGACTAAATGAACTTCTTCCCTTTATCCTGGATGCTGCTGCTGATCTCTGTGGGATGTGTCCTGTGTTGATTTCCCTGTGGATTCTTGCAGTAATTGCATCATGTTTAATCTACCCAAAGCATATGTGTCTAGTTTTTCCATTAGTTTGAACTTGCAAATGACACTAGTTAATATGTTGGTTATATATTTGGGTTATAAGTATGGAAGTTCTTGTCTTCTATCCATGGCTAGGATTTATAAACAGACAACCAACTGTGGTAGGGCAGGAATCATTTAGAAAAAGAAAGGGTATCCCTGGTACAGAAAGCAGCTTAAGGAAAATGAGGAGGCAGGAAGGTGCATCTTGTAGGCCTCTAAAATATGACACATGGTTTATAGCTAATTTTAAATGCAGAATTTTAGCTTCTACGGGCACAGATATTCTTAAAGGGAAAGACTGATGCCACCCTCTTTGCTCTCAGGAAGCCTTTTGAAGACTCATGGTTTGTAGGCTCTCGTTCTAAAGTGAGGGGGTAAGCAGCATTCACACAGTGTTGACACAGCCACCAGGATGTCCTTTTCTGTCTGTCATTCCCTGTGCACAGTGTCACATTTCAGTGAGTGGGACCTCTATGCAATCTAGAACTCTGCTTTCAGGCACCCGAGATTTAAATATATTAACATATATTTTGAAAGGAAGGTTCAAAAATGATTTGCTAGGTATGAATGTCTATTCTGCTAATTCTGTTTAGAATTAATTATGGTTGCTAATATTCATGCCGTCTTCTATAGTAGAAATCTCAATTCTGCTATTGAGTGCCACTCAAGAGCAGCGATTTTCTTAGCATTTTATCTTACATATGTCTTCTATATTTTATTTTATCTTCTATATTTTATTTTCTCTTGTATCTTACATGTGAGAGAGGAAGGAGGAAGGAAGAAAGGAAAGGAGGAAATCTAAGGTTTTGGAGTCAGCTTGCTGATTAAGTCCCGGCCCTGTATCCCTACCTGTTTACAAAAACCTGCTAACTTTGTATTCCCCTGATGTACTATTTTCATGGTGTGACGTACCAATTCCTACTCCAGTTCCAACAGTCTTATTATACTCCTTCTCCAGCTGACTCTCCACCCAAATTCCCATGGTTCACATAATGTGATCCACGGGACTGCGCCCAAAAATTTTGTTTCAATTCCATTCATACCTGTCGACTACTGCTGCCTCCATTTCTGCTTGGAGCATCCCAGCAGGTCTGTCCCCCAATAAAGCCTTGATCCTGCATTGGTAACTCACCTTTCATTTCTTACAGGGAGGAAAGAAAGAAAGAGGGAAGGCAGGCAGGAAGGCCACCAGAATATATTTTGGCATGAACCTTTTTAATTTTCTTATATAATCATAATGCACATTTGTAACATTCTTTGCTTGACAACGTATTAATATTTTGTATATCCTTGAACATTGTACAGTAATAGTTAATGACAAGAGAACATCCTATTGTTTGGGATTAGTTCATAAAATGTCCCTTATTGTTAGGTAGTTTCCTATTCTCCACTTACAAGGAGGCTTTTGTGTATTTACAATAATGTGTACATAAAAATATAGAGATTGTAGTTACAGATTTAAAAAGTGACCACATCACTGAGTTCGATCTCTTCACCATATCACCATCCAGAAAAATTCTGAGGGTTTAAATTCCATCTAGAATTGCCTGAGTATGCTCATTTCCCATATTCCCTTTGTTATGGGTATTATATTCAAGAAGTTCTTTCCCTATGTTTATCTTTGGCTGTCCTATTGTACATCTTACTGTGAATACAAGAAAGCACAAAACTTTTGATGAACAAAGAGAAAGGTGTGGTTTATAAGTGCTTCACTAGAAGCAACCCAAGCACCAGTGATACCATAATCTGCGAGTTGCAACTTAGATTCTGCAGGAGACATCAGAGACCATGTGGGAAAAGGCTATTTTAATTGTTTTATTTTTCTAGGCATCTATTATTTATTGCAAAACTTTCTTTTAAGTTTTTATTATTATTGTAGAGGTGATGTGCACAGGAGTTATGTTTACACAAGTCAAGCAACAGGTACATTTCCTGTTGTACAGTATCATCTGTTCCCCATTCTCTCCCACTCCCTCCCTCCCACTTTCATCAATGCCCAATGCACTCCAATGTTGCACTTTTTCACTTTTTTCCCTTGCATTCTGTGCCCTCCACCCACTCTCCTGAAGATATACACAGAAACACAACATATATAAGGTGAAGAATTTTTTTAAAGCCGGGGGAGAGACAGTGAAAGAAAACAAAAACAATTCCTTTATTGTTCAATAACAGGTAACTCAGTGGGAAAAGTAAACTTATGGGATTTTAGTTTTGTTTTGTTTTTTTCTTTTTTGCCAGTGCTCAGGGCCAGAGCACTGTTCTTGGGCTTTCTCAAGGATAGAGCTCTGCCACTTGAGCCACAGCACCACTTCCAGTTTTTTCTATGTATGTGGTACTGAGAAATTGGACCTGTATTTTTGTGCATGCTAGGTAAGCACTCTACCACTAGGCCACACTCCCAGCCCCTGAACATATGTTTTGTTCAATGGCATTAATGGCAACTTAGACCTTGAACAGAGCTTGAATGATTTTCAAAGGTTCATGTATCATATGTCTGGGCGTGGTGCTGCTAAATGGTATTGGAACCTTTTAAGGTTCAAGGCAATTAGGTCTTAGGGACACTATCAGAGACATTAATGTTGGCCTCACTGAGTGAATTAGATCTTGAAAAAAATCAGGTGTAGAAAAGGCCCTTGGATCTCCCATGCTTCTTGTTTTCTCATGTAATATTTCCCTCACTGTGATGAGATCTACATCCATCCAAGTTCTGATTTAGACAGAAGCTCTTTTCCAGAGCCGAACTGATGTGGATATCATGCTCTTGAATCTTGAGAACTAGAAACCTCTTTTCTTTTGAAGTATCCAGTTTCAGGTATATGAAAAACACCTTAAAAGTTAAACTCATAGAAACAGAAGGACAGAACGGGGGTAAGAAGCTAAGGAGGTATCAGTCAAAGGCAACATAATTACAGAGAAGAGGATTAAGTTCAAGAGATCTACTGTACATGCTGACTATAGTTAATATTTATATTAGACTCTGCTATACGATCTTCCTCTTTTCAATACTTTCACATTTTCAGCTATTTCTCTCACCACACCATTAGTTATTTGTTAGAATAACTGTCCATTAGAAGAGTTATTCATCCTTCCTTCAGATATATCTTTATTTATTCCACTTTTCTCCAGTGACTGCCATTTTGTCATTTCCCATTTGTCAATAGGCTGTTTTCCCCTGCTTCTATTACTATCCATTTCCTCACAGCAGCTAGAATAGGATAACCACATATGTCATCTTCCAGCTCAAATTAATTCGATGTCTTCCTTTTTCTTTTGCAATCAAATCCCAACTCCTTATCTGGCTTCTGTCCTTTGCACATGAATGTAATCCTAACCTACCTCTCCAACACTAGTCAGCATTGCTTTGCTCTCACCACTCCACACCAAACATACAAGTACCATTTCTGTCTTTGTAGCATATAAATATCTTTTAAATGAGAAGTTTCATGGTTGCTGGTTCATGATTCTTGACTGCTGCCTGGATTATGTTTCCCCTCACTTTTGACATGAAAAAATCTCTTCATCTATCATGTCATATCCCAGAAAGACTACCTTGAACTCTAATGTCATGTTTTCCCCTCAGCCCACATATTAACTATTGTCAGAAAAGCAAACCTACTTTTATTTATTTATTTATTTATTTTTGCCCACTCTATTATTCTCTTCTTAGAACATAATCCAATAAGCCACTCTGTCTCCAGAATACTTGGCATGGTGTTGACTTGAATGATAAAGGCAAGATATACTGACAACTAAAAACATATTTTCTTTCTGATAATAGATTTTATTACCTCTGCTTAAAATCATTATGGGCATGACAAAAGGGCTATTTGATCTTTTCATGTATACGTGAAGCTAAAATATAATTCTTAGAATTACTAAAGTGGCATTACTAGATTAAAATTGTATTCCATGTTTTATTCATATGTCTTTGATACTAAAAGAATTGATTTTCCATTAGCAGTGAACTAAGGCTACCTTGATATATATATATATATTTTTTTATTTCATTCAGCTAAAAGAAAGAACAAAAATCTCTAATGGATTAATAACAGAAAATATCTTATTCCTCACAGAACCAAAGAAGAGCAGTTTTCAGAGCTGCTTGCTTCAGTGGTTTGATAATGTCATTTTTCTTCACTCAGTTCACTGAAAGGATGCTGACTCCTTTGAGGTTTACAAAACAGCAGGAGTGGTAGTGCATCCCAACAAGACCAAAGTGTAACTGGATATAAAGATCTATCATCTCTTCCGAGGATGAGGACATTTTTTCCTAGAAACCCATGTTTTATTGGCTGGAAATGGGCATCCTGGCCTTCTACTATACCAATCAATGGACAGGGGTTTGGGATTGCCAGGTATTGTTTATGTCTAAATTTTAAACCAATGTGGACTTTTTCCCTAGAGTTGAATCACAGTAGCATCTGCCAGTAAGGAAGAAGTTAGGATAGAATGTATAGTGACAGACAGTCAACAATCTCTGGGCTAGTTCTTGTAGTACTTGATTACAAGAAACAGCGGTATGAAAATCTTGAGTTCATGGTTAGCCTGGATTACACATCAAGTTCAAGGACAACCTGAGCTATACAATGAGACCCTCTATAAAAAGAAACTATTTTTTTTTAGTTGGGCACAGTGGCTCATGCCTGTAATCCTAGCTACTCAGGAGGCTGAGATCTGAGGATCAAGGCTCAAAGCCTGCCCGGGCACAAAAGGACCTGAGACTCTTATCTCCAAGTAACTTCTAGAAAATGGGAAGTAGGACTTGGTTCAAGGGTAGGGCAGTAGCCTTGAGCTGAAGAGCTCAGGAACAGTGCCCAGGCTGAGTTCAAGCCCCATGACCCCACAAAAAAAAAAAAAAAAGAAGAAGAAAGAAAAAGAAAACAAGAGGGCCGGGAGTTTGTCCTAGTGGTTAAAGTGCTTGCCTAGCATGCATGAAGACCCGGGTTCAATTCCTCAGTACCACATATAGAAAAAAGCTGGAAGTGGTGTTGAGGCTCAAGTGGTAGAGCTCTAGCCTTGAGAAAGTCCAAGAACAGTGCTCAGGCCCTGAGCTTAAGCCCAGGACTGGCAAAAAAAAAAGAAAAGAAAAGAAAAGAAAACAAGAAAAGGAGGTGAGGTATAGCTCACTGCTAATGTGTTTGCCCTGCATGCTAAAGATCCCGGGTTGGAGTACAAACACTGATAATATTTACTCTTATTTTTTCTAATCCTCAAAGATTGGTTTGTTGAAGAACAATTCTTTTTCTTTTGTTTCTTTTTTATAGATGAGTACCAGAGCGTAATTGCAAGACCTCATATGGTGCTCAGCTCTTCACTTGAGGCTGCCATTGTGCCTCTTGAGTCATGCCTTCAGTTCTAAGAGCTATTTTTACAATAGTATTTTTTATAATATTTACTAAGGTTACATTAGCATTTTCTCATATATTCTGTACACTTTTCTTTTGGTTGTACTGGTGTTTGAACTTAGGACTTCACCCTGATTAGGCCAGTATGATTTAGCCATAGTTCCTGCCATTTTTGCTTTAGGTTATTTTCTCAAAGTCCTATTGTTTTTCTTAGCATAACCTGACACCACCATCTTGCTACCCATACCTTTCCCACAGTTTCCACCCCTTGAGTAGCACAGAATCACTGCATGAATCGCTGCACCCAGCTCATAAACTTTCTACTCAGTTTTTCAAAAGAAAGTCTGTGAGGTGGCTCATACCTGTAATCCTACCTACTCAGGAGGCTGAGATCTGAGGATTATGGCTCAGAGCCAGCCTGGGCACTAAAGACTGTGAGACTCTTATTTCCAATTAATCACTAGAAAAGTGGTAGGGCAGTAGCCTTGAGCTGAAGAGCTCAGGGACAGTGCTCGGACCCCAGCATTCAAGCCTCATTTACCCACAAAAATAATTAAATAAATAAATAAATGTCCTTTAGAGGCTCAACTGTGCTTGGTGACAGCAAAAGTAGAAAAGAAACTCAAGCCAGAGGCTGATACCACTATTAAAAATTCAAGCTGGATTTTAAAGAATCACCATTTGAGATGAATTATCTCAATGACTGCTGGGTCCCTGAGTTTCCTCCAAACATACTGAATCCTAGAATAGGTGAGATAATGAATTCAGAAAAACATTCATTATCTGCACAAACTCTTCATTAAGTAGAATCAGGAAAGCTCTCCAAGAAGTTTCTTAAGTCTTATGAGAATTCAGGTCATTCTGTGATTTCATATTATAATCTCTATCCCAGATTTTTAATGAAATTACCACTACCCCCAATCTTCTTTGGAGGTGGCCAAGTTATAAATACTGTTCCAGTTCCAGTTACTTTTTATCTATGTCTGTTTTCTCCAATATCTTCCTTTAAATTGCCACTGAAATGCATTTTAATTGTAACAGCTAAATAACAATATATTTCCCTCATTAAAAGTGTTCTGTTCGAACAATAAAAACTCATTGGTCATTTATTGGATATTTAATCATTTGCTTATTGATATGTGGGCTAAGAAAAATAATTATATGTTGTATGGATTATTGCCTTTTCCTTGATTTGATCTATCAAGCATGATTAATATGAGAGACAAGTAATAAATGATAGACTATATAATCTATTTTTTTAATGTTTTCAACTTTGGGTGACAAGCCACCATTCCTTTTGAGAATTTTGAAACTTCTAATTTTATGGTGTCAATTTTCTTTACGGGTATGTTTAGCGGATAGCACCAACAAGAAAAATACTTGGGGCAATATACAAGAATTGGCAGGAAAAATACCAACTTTCATGCAGGCCAATGTCATATGATAGCATTTTCTCTTTTACCCTGAGTCACTTTACCTGATATCATCATCACTCATGGCTGTTTCAGTATCAGCAATAACCACCACATCCAGGCTGAAGGAATTATTCCACACCATAGAAGCAGAAGAGGATTAGCAAGTCAGGGGTAAAACAGGCCTGGGGGCAAAAGAACTGCAAATGAAAGGTCAATGTCCTGAATGTTGTATTGGAAGGTAAAAGAATTTGGAATATGAATGTTTGGGGTTGTTTTGCTATGTTTTGAAATAAATAGTTCGTGAAAGTATTTGACTTAGAATCTTCCACATGTTCTATGAGAGAAGACAAAGACAGAAACTATTAGAACTTAAAATTAATAAATTAGATTCTGCAGAAAAATTTAAAGAGCTTGATCAAGGGCACTCAGTTAGGAAAGATCAGCCTTAAGAGAGAAATTCGACTTTGTGATTCTAATTTTAGTATTCCTTCTGCTTCTACTATAACATTCTCATTTTCTAGGATTTTGCATGTATAAGCTGATTACCAACAACTGCAACTGGTTTGGTAATATTAGGACACTAAGCAGATCAGATCGAGGAGTTATGGAGTACTACTGAGGGTATATGTTGTCATCATATCAGAATAGAACTGAGCTAAAGAGGCAAAGAGAGTTAGTGTTAAACAAAACAGATATGACTAGGAGATGATCTAGTGGTAGAGTGCTTGCCTAGCATACACAAAAACTCAGTCTCGATTCCTTGGTATCACATACATAAAACACACACACACACACAAAACAAACAAACAAACAGAAGTGGTGTTCAAGTGGCTAGCCTTGAGAAAGCCCAAGGCCCTGAGTTCAGACCTGAGACTGGCAAAAAGAAAAAAAAAAAACAGATATGTAAGACACCCCAAATCCTAGGAACAGCTATTTAAAAAATTTAAAAACCTGATCAGTTCCTTACAGGAAAGCATTCAAGGTTGTAGGGCCCAAGAGAAAACTGTTCTGTCTCTCACAAGTTCAAGTGTCACCCCTGACACTTAGGCATTGTGTGATTTTGGACTAAGTCACTTATTTACAACTTGCTTTCTTTCTCTACACATTGGACAAAAATAAAGCAACTACTGCATAATGTTGCTAAGGATTAAACTCAATGGTATATGTAGAGCATTTGCCACAATTCTGCCTACGTGATAAACAGAATAATCTCTTAATGTGATTTTTATCACAATAAGGAGCAAAATACTTCCAAGAGGCTTCTTCATGGTCTTCAGTTCCATAAACGGGGACCCACTTGTTCCATTCCCTTGCTCTTAGATCAGAGAATAAACCCTGATGTTTGTGTGATAGTCATAGAATTAAGAACTAAAGGGGAATCAACTTGATTTGTTGTGCAACTTTTTTTGACTGTCCTGGGGCTTGAATTCTGGGTCTGGACACTATCCTTGAGCTTCCTCAAGGCTAGCACTGAAACACTTGAGCTACAGCACCACTGTCATCTTTTCCTGTATATGTGGCATTGAGGAATCAAACCCAAGTAATGCTAGGCAAGCACTCTAGCACTAGGCCACACTCTCAGCCTGCTGTGTAATTTTTGAATCTGCAATTTTATTTTTTTACTCTAACTCTTTAATTCTGAACTAAGGATACCAATACCAATAAGATCTCACAGAGTTACTCAGAGGGATAAATAAAACACAGGGGTGAAAGATGGTGTTTTGTATGAATGTGCTTCTAATCTAAACCACAGAACAATACAGGATATAATTATCTTTCTACCTGCAGACAAAGGAGCAGAGCCTCTGCTTCCTACTTGTCTTACTTTCTATTATTACTACTATTTTACAAGCCTTATTTTCCCAGATGCCCATCTCTTCTTCACAGGCCAATTATAGGCTTCTTTATTATAACCAGAACTGGCCAGAGAAGATAAGCCTTTAATTATTCATTAGTAGAAGATAAGCCTTTAATTGTTCAGGATGTTAAAATGTCACAGTGATTCCTTCTCTGTGCACTAAGCAGTCCATTTCAGCTACTGAGCAGCAGATCCCCCTCACAATCTGTGAAGTCCCAAAGGTTATAAAATACATTTCTTAAATTTTTTTGTAATCCTAGTACAGAATCTGACATTGAAGAAATAACTTTGAAAATGGCAGCTTGGATTGGGCTATGAAAGCCTCTGTGTCATGAGCAAGAGTCCAGATACGTCATTTGTAATAAAGAGCAACTGAATGCTTTTAAATACTAGAGTGACACAGTCACTTTAAGTTATGTGACATGTACTGGCTCAAGTGACAGAGAACCTGCCTTGCAAACAAAAAGGCCTTGAGTTCAAATGCAAGTATTGACAAAAGAAAATGTGACAGATGAGAGTAATCAACATACATTAATTCAGGCCTTGTGCTAAGTACTTCTGTGCATTGCCTTGGTTAATATATAAAATTGAACTGTGTGCGGTGGCTCACACCTACAATCCTAGCTACTCAGGAGGCTGAGATCTGAAGATCACAATTCAAAGCCAGCCCAGGCACTAAAGTCCATGAGACTCATTTCCAGTTAGCCACCCCTTGCCATGGCTCAAGGGGTAGGGTGGTAACCTTGAGCTGAAGAACTCAGGGACAATGTCCAGGCCCAGAGTTCAAGCCCCATGACCGACAAAAATAAAAGAAAAAAACTATGTACAACCAATTTCACTTTATAGAAGAGGAAACAGGTATTTTTAAGAAGTCACTGAAGTGCAAATTTTGATTTTCAAATCAGAGTCTACCATTGGAGTCTGAATTCTTCAAAACAGTAAATAAAGATATATCATACTGTTTTAAAATTTCAGTACTTACTTGTTAAACTTGACATATGAAATATGATGTAAAAAATCAATGTTAATAAAATTAAAAAAATTAGGTCTTAAAATGCAAATCTTGATCATATAAAACTTCTAGTAATATAGCATCTTATCTTTAAATAGAACATTGCCTAGTGTCAGTAATTCTAAAAGCCCAAGTTAGTAAATTCTAAAAGCCCATCACTTATAAGTGATTTTGTACACTACAAAGGGAAAGAGTTCATTGCAACCCTTTTGGTTTTTCCACAGTACATTTAAGACACATGTTTCAATAGAGTGGCTGACTTATTCACCACCTGCCTTTTCACAGATACGGTGTTTCCTAAAGTTAAACACTCCTGAATCTGTACCATGTTCTTTTGTACACCAGAAAATTAAGCTACCCTTTTCTGGTTACAGAGTCATCCTTTTTTTCCCCCTGTCAGTCATGGGGCTTGAACTCTGGGCCTGGGTACTCTCCCTCAGTGCTTCAGTTCAAGGCTAGTGTTCTACCACTAGCTGCAGTGCCACTTCCTTGGAGATAAGAGTCTCACAGACTTCAGTGTCCAGGCTGAATCCTGATCCTCAGATCTCAGCCTCCTAAGTAGCTAGGATTACTGGCGTGAGCCACCTCACCCTGCTCAGAGTCATCCTTAAGTATACTATCTAACCTCTCAGACTTCATGTGAACCTACAGATGTGGAAAGCTCTTCCAATGCAACAATTTGGAGCCGAGAATGTCTAAGTCAAAATATTTAACAATTCTGTGTTTATGTTTGTAATTAATACATGTTGTTCCTGTTAAGACTTCCATTTTGGTAGAACTGTTACACACTGATGACTGAGCTGCTGTTCAAACATGTCTCCATATGGCAAAAAGAACCGTGTTCAGGGGTAAAATTCATCCATCTGTGCTGAATTTTGAACTGGGCTTCTTATGGTAAGTCATTAAAATAATAAACAAAACCTATTAAACAAACTTGGGGTCAGAAGTTTGGCTTAGAGGTGGAGTGCTTACCTAGCATGCACGAAAACCCGGGTTCAATTCCTTGGTACCACATACATAGAAAAAGCTGGAAATGGTGCTGTGGCTCAAGTGGAAGAACTTGAGAAAGCCCAAGGACAGAGCTCAGGCCCTGATACTGGCACACAAACACACATACAAAAACCATAAACTTCACTGGATATCTTCATCATAAAACTGCATGTAACCTACAATGATTATATGTTCATTTATTTTTTTTAACTATTTGAAGGATTTTTTATGGCTATGAAGTTACTTCTCCCTCAAAAGCAAAATGTAGTAATAGTAAATACTATCAATTCTACATTTCTTTCCATGGAAAAAGCAGCCTTCTCCATGCTTTTACTTCCAAATGGTTCTTATTAAGTCCTGGAAATGAACCATGAAAGATTGAATTATTAATTCCTAGTTCATTACTAAAGGGATGAAGTTGTCACTGCTGAGAAATGCCCAAGGGAAGTAATACATACAAACCATCCTGTGAAATAAAACTATTCAAGAGAACGGAAGTTGGAAGTTGGCATTTCAATAAAACATCTGTACTACTGGATGCAGACTCATGTCTTTAATCCCGACTGCTCAGGAAGCTGAGATATGAGGATTGCAGTTTGAAGCTGCTCCAGCAGAGAAGTCTATGAAGCGTTTATCTCCAATTATTCACAGAAAAAGCTGGAAATGGTGCTGTGTCTCAAATAATAGAGCCCTAGCTTTGAGCAAAAAGGAGCTCAGGGCAGTGCCTATTCCCAGAGTTTGAGCCAAAGGATCAGGGGGAAAAAAAAAAAAGTATGTGTTGAATGAATAAATGGTGATCAACTGAAATTTGAGGTTCCTCAAACGAACTCTTGGTTTTCCTTTTTTGTTTGTTGCTCAAAGCTAGCGTTCTACCCCTTTGAGGCACAGTACCATTTCCAGCTTTTTCTGTGAATAATTGGAGATAAGAGTCTGTCAGACTGCTACCCTGGCTGCCTTGGAACTGCAAAACTGCAATCCTCAGATACTCAGATACTGAGTATCTAGAATTACAGGTGTGAACTACTGGTGCCTGGTGGTTTTCCTTTATTCTTAAGAAAAAATATTTCTTGGGCATTTCAAATGTTAAAATGTTATGATTATAAAATATATAGCCTATGCATGATGAGAATATGAGAAAAAGAAGACAGAACAGGCTTGACATAAGAATGGCTGAGGATTTTCCAAACTGAGGATAGACATAAAACTGTAGACCCATGAAAATCAAGAGACACAAGCAGAATAATTACCCTTAAATCTGTAACTAACCATTTCATATTCCAACTGTAGAAAATCAAGGCAGAGAGAAAAATCTTGAAAGAAGTCCAGGTGTAAGGTACCTTACTTTTAGAATTACATTGTATTTCTCTTCAGGAGCCATTTGGCAAGAAAGTGAATGAAATATTTAAAGAGCTAAGAGGAAAAGCTGTACCAGTGAAATTATTCTTCAAAACTCAAAGACAAAAGGAGATTCTCAGACAGATAGAAGTTAATGAAATTTATCATACTAAATGAAGTTCTTCTGAGAGCAATAAAATTACATAGATCAGGAGCTTAGGTCTACACAAAAAAAGAAAATATGAAAGTTGAAGATATTTAACTTGTATTGTTCTTAGCTGAAAGAAAGGTTTGTTCAAAATAGTAATTGTTAGGTCTGCCTGAAAGTACAGACCCCCACCCCTACTTTGTCTTCTAGAAAAATGACATATATCCTTGCCAGAAATCACCTGCCCCAAAGGGCGGCTCAGCAAAGCTGACTCTATGGTTACTTCCTCATCTGCTGAGGTCTCTTCCTAAATCACCCTGCTCATATCTCTGTTGGACAATGAGAGGTGCTCACTTTCAAATTCACTGTGATTCCTCCTCCTGCTTTTCTCCACATAATCCCACTCACCCCTACGTTCCTCCTTTTCCTCTTTTCTCTCTCTGCATGCCTGATGTCATGAAGGCAGGCAGTTTGCTCTCCCCACTGAAAACTCTTTTCTGGCAGACTCCTTTGCTGAATCTTACAGTAATGGCAATTTTGTATTCGGTGATTATCACTCATGGATAAGAGAAATTAATATTGGTAATGTTATTCAGGATACCAGGGTGGAGTTAGGAGATTGAAAGACTTTTACTATCCTTGAAGTAGGATAGTGTTATTTGGAAGTGGGATTTGATTATCTCTAAATGGATGCTCACACAAAGACATCTATTAGTGAAATTTTTTTCTTTAAAATTAATTTTTTTATATTTATGTACTCCTATCTATTCAGGAGGCTAAGATCTGAGGCTCCCATTCAAAACCAGCCTAGCAAGAAATTCCATGAAATTATTGTCTCCAATTATTCTTGTCTCCAATTAAACACCAAAAAGCTGGAAGTGGAACTGTGGCTCAAATGGCAGTGTGCTATCCTTGAGCACAAAAGCTCAGGGACAGTGCCCAGGCCCCGAGTTCAAGCCCCAGGACTGGCACCAAAATAAAAAGGTATAACTGATGTGTGAATGAATGCAAATTGTATCCACTCCCAAATCTCTTGTGTTGATGTCCTAGCTCCCAGTATAGAATGCGACTGCTTTTGGAGACAGCCTTTCAAAACCTAGCTAAGTGAACACAATTGAATTAGATGTGATCTACTTCAAGATGAATGATACCCTTATGAGAAAAAATCTGAACACAGAAAATAGGGATGTTCACACACAGAAATAATTTTTTAAGTGGGGAAACAGCAACAATGCAGCCATCTGAAAGTAAGAAGGAACATCCCAAAGAAACTAACCCTGCCAATATCTTGGATGTGGATCACTAAGCCTTCAGAAATGTGAAAAAATCAGTTTCTGTCATTTCAGTCACTCAGTATGCGATATTTTGTTATGACAGCCTTGGCAAACTAATATGTCAAGATAAGGGAGCAAATGGAAACATACAAAATGTTCCATTAAAAGCAGAGAAAGCACCATCTCACCACTATACCTACAAGGCTCCGGTATAATGCCAAAGGATTGCAGCCGTAAGAATTATAAGACAGAGATTCTATGGAAACAGATCTCCTAGGTAAACCTAAAGGTAGTCGTTGAAGGAAAAAAAAAGACAAGCACTTACAACTACTGCAGACATTAAACAAAGTCTAGCTTCCAGCCAGATTAACATCTAAAGCTCTTACCTCAAGACCTATTTACTACAGTTCCTATTAACCCATCATGCTCAGTTCTCAACAAAAGGTTATATGACATGATAAAAGGGAGTTAAAGGAGTTTAGGGGCCAGGAGCATAGCCTAGTGGTAGAGTGCTCACCTAACAAGCACAGAGCCTTGGGTTTGATTCCTGGGTACCACATACACAGTAAAAGCCAGAAGTGGTGCTGTGTCTCAAGTGGCAGAGTGCTAGCCTTGAGCAAAATATGTCCAAGGACAGCGCCCAGGTCCTGAGTTCAATCCCCAGGACTGGCAAAAAAAAAAAAGTTTAAAGAAATAAAAAGAACTCCAAAACCACATTCAGTGGGGCAGGGAAGTAGTAAGAATGTTACAGAATTAGATAGTAGTAAGAGCTTATAACCCACCATGTAAATATACTACAAAATACTCCAGTATACTAAATTTCAACACTTTCAAATGATATACTTAATGGTCTATGTGTGTTTAATGAAAATGATTTTAAGAAGATTTACATGGCTATTTGTAACATTTTCATAAGTTTTCCTATACTCTCAATACAAACCCAAGTGGTGAAAATAATATCAAACTAGAGAATAAAATGCATCAGCAGAACAATACCTTTTCACAATAATGAATCTGAGGGCTAGCGAAATAACTACCATGTGCAAGAACTTGAGTTTGAACTCTTAACACTATGTAGGAAAGAAAGAATTATGGTTTTCTTATGGTGGAGAATGGAAAAGAAATAGGCCAGACTCCCGCATCAACAAGTGAGGACTGTTTATTGAGGAATATTGAGGGGCACAGACTTTCCCGCAGGATCAGAGGTTGTGCTAGGGACTGGATTTTGGGGTAGGTTTATATAGGGCTTAACAAGGAAGCAAAAGGGTAATGGTCTCTTGGAGGCCCTGGACTAGGCCCACAATGGAATGCTCCACCTTGGGTGTGGGGGCTATTATTCTTGGGGACCAAAGTCAGAATGACTTGCTTGCGGACAAGCCCAAGAGCAAGTACCTGATGCTTTGCTTGACCTTGGGAACTAAGACAACTCAATCCTTAATTATCCTTATTATTAACAATAAAAGAACAACATTTTTCTTTTTTTTTGTTCAATTCCCCAAGGAATAACAGCCCTTACACCCAAACTACAGACTTAAGTTCCTTCTGAATAGGCTACTGGCTAAATCCCTAGGTGACTTCTACTGCTTCGTTCTTACATTTTTACTTCATGTTGATTATTCTGTTCTTCATTATTCATTCCAACCTTTATTTTCATCCTTGCCTATAATGGCAAGGCAAGAAATAAGCTACACAGAATTGCATAGGACTGTGTTCTATCTAAATCCAAGTTTACATTCTATAATATAAAGGTATTCAATTAGACTTTTTATTATATTTAACATATGCAGGAGCCTATACATATGCAATGAAGAAGTTTAGTTCTTTATTTCTTTGAAGTATTTGACTTAACACACTCTAGATGTCTTGCCAAGAAATACATAGACAAGAGAAAGGAAGATAAGTCATTTAAACCTTCAAGACATTGCCACATTAACATTTTAAAGAGATCCTAAATGGGGGCAAAGCACGATATTTCTATCAAAGTAAAGGTTATTTTATTTTGCATATGTGATCACTGCGAAACATATGAGCCTCTTTGGGGGTGACATATACTGTCATCAGATGTTCTTTGAGTCACTTACTGAGTAATCCACACTGAAAGGATTCCAGAGCAGCTGGAGGCTCTGAAGTTGATATAAACTTGCATACAATCTGGTTTTAAGGCATATAACTTGCAGACCAAACTGTGCTTGAAATAGAAGATTGGAATACTCTCACAGCAGCAAAGAGAAGTGTCATGGAAATATCCTGAGGGATTTACAGAAGAAGCCATTCTTCTTCAGTTTATGAGTACTGTCCCTCTCAGAAACAGTCCTGGGCTTACTCCTGGGCCCTCAGGACTATGAGACAGCAGTAATCACATGAACTAGGGTGCCACCCGACCTACATGCCTGTTCCCTTTATTAATATGAAGTAACTTTGTCTCTTCTGAATGATTTTGAAGTCTATTTTGTCAAATATGAGTAGAGCTTCTCTTCAATTTCCCTTGAAGAGGAAACTTTTTCCATCTTGTCACTGTAAACCAATGTGTTTGTCAGTAAAATATCTTTTAAAACATAATCAGATCTTGATTTTTGATCCAACCCACCTTTCTATGTCTTTTGATTGGCAAATGAGACCATTAATATTTACTATTAATGGTGAAGGGAATGTAGTATTTCCTGCCCAGCTGTCAGGACGATATGATAGTTCTATTTTTAGTGTTTTCTCAAGGCTACAGCTCTACCACTTGAGCCTCAGCACCAATTCTGGATTCTTTCAATGTATGTGGTGCCAAGGATTGAACCCAGATCTTTGTGCATGCTAGACAAGCACTCTATCACTAGGCCAAACTCCCAGCCCCCTGAGGACTTTTTTTGATTCTTATAGTTGCTGCACTAACATGCATTTTCATCAACAGGTTATAAAAGTTCCTTTCCTGATGTCATCTTTACCAATATTTGTTGTCATTTATCCACTTAATATTGCCCTTCTATCTGGAGATAGAATCTCAGTGATGTTTGCAAAATGATCCCATCTCATTATGACTAATAATGTTGAACATTTCTTCATATATTGGTCAGTTGCATTTCATCCTTAAAATATGTTGGTTGTCCATTTATTAATTGCATTATGTGTTCTCTTGGCATTTTTTTTTTGCTAGTCGTGGGGCTTGAACTGAGGGCCTGAGCACTGTCCTTAAGCTTTTCTCAAGGCTAGCACTCTGCCACTTGAGCCACAGCACAATTTCCAGCTTTTTCTATGTATGTAGTACCAAGGTCTTTGTGCATGCCAGGCAAGCACTGTTACCAGTAGGTCAAACTCCCAGCCCCTGGTATTTCATTTTTTTAAATCTCTTTATATATTGTGGGTATTAATCCCTTGTTTTGATGTATAGCTTAGCAAGATTTTTTTTTCATAATGTAGCTTGTATTTTCACTCTGGTTTCTTTCAAGAAGCATAGCTTTTTGACATAATCTCCTTCATCAAGTCTTGTGTCCTCAGCAAAGCCCTAGTCAGAAAGTCATTATTTAATCTGTATGACTTTCTGTAGTAGAAAGTTTTGGTTCTTACATTAAGATCTGTGATCGGTTTTTAATTGATTTTTGAATAGGCTAAGAAACAGGTGTCTCATTTCAGTCTTATGCATGTGAATATTCAGAATTTTCAGCACTATTTGTTCAAGAGCTCCCTTTTCTCAAACATACATGTTTGGCACCTTTGTGAAAAATCAATTGATTGTAACCATGTGGTCTTACCTGTATGTGGTTTTACCTGTGTATCATCTGTTCTTTTGGGGTTTATGTCTACTTTTTCTGTCAATATTATGTTGTGCTGTTTCTCTATAGTATAACTTGAAGTCCTATATTATGATACCACCAGTTTTGCCCTTTTTTTCAGATCATTTTGGTTATGTGGGGTTTTTTATACTTTCAGATCAATTTTAGGATCTCCTATTCCTGTGAATAATGCCATTGGAACTTTGATGGGGAATGTACTGAATCTGTAAGCTGTTTTTGGTATTCTAGTAATTTTCACATTAATTTTGCCAATCCATGAACACGAGCCATCTTTCCATCTTCTATTGTCTTTAATTTCTTCATGGTTTTAGGTTTGTTGTAGAGCCTTTCATTTCTTAGTTAAATGTATGCATTTTTAAAGTCTATTATGATTAGGATTGTTTTCCTGATTTCTTCTCAGACCATTCATAATTGATATTAGAAAAGCTTCTCAAGCTGGGAGTGTGGCCTAGTGGTAGAGTGATTGCCTAGCATGCACAAAGCCCTGGGTTTGTACCACATACACAGAAAAAAGCTGGAAGTGGTGCTGTGACTCAAGTGGTAGAGCATTAGGCCTTGAAAAAGCGTAAGGACAGTGTCCAGGCTCTGAGTTCAAGACCCAGGACAGGCAAAATGAAAAGCTTCTGCAATAAACATAAGTGTACAGGTATCTCAACTGTCTGCTTATATTTCTTTCCGTATATGTCCAAGTGTTAGAACACTCATGTATAGCATGCCCTATTCTTGTCATTATTAAGAGTTCTAAAATGTTCATTTTTAACCTCTTTAGACTTGTTTTCATCTGTAAACTTGAGCTGAAACGTAGGATCTGGAGACATATAATTCACAGTTTTCAAATGAGTGTAAAATGTTGTTGGGGTGGGGTATGCTGGACACACAGAGAAATTAGTTTCTAGTACACTAACTTTATTCAGAGATTTTCAGGCCAAATATGTCTTTCTCCTATTAAACACAAATAGATGAAAGTGAAATTTTAAGATACAAATAAGCCCCTTGGGAAAAACTTTGCATTGCTAAGCTTTGCTCCCAGAAATCAGGATTTCTTTCCCACTGCTACTAGGACAGGATGCAAGGCTTGGATTAAGAAGACTTACTCAGCAAATTCAAACCACTGGAGAACTGTAATCATGATCAATCTGAAGTTGCCATTGAACTTGAAGTTTAAATACACATCTTACTCCTTTTACTACTTTATGGCACAACTTGCCATAAGATAAGATTTGCCAGGTGTGGTAGCTCATGCCTGTAATCTTAGCTACTCAGGAGGCTGAGATCTGAAGATCAAGGTTCAAAGCCAGCCTGGGCACAAAAGAACCTGAGACCCTTATCTCCAATTAACCTCTAGAAAATGGGAAGTGGGGCTTGGCTCAAGGGTATGTTGGTAGCCTTGAGCTAAAGAGCTCAGGGATAGCAACCAGGGCAAGTTCATGCCCCATGACTCCCCATCCCCCCCATCCCTCCATCCCCCCACACAAAAGATAAGGTTTCACTTTTTTTTTTTTTTTTTTTGCCAGTCCAGGGGCTTGAGCTCAGGGTCTGAGCACTGTCCTTGGACTTTCTCAAGGTTAGAGCTCTACCACTTGAGCCTCAGCACCATTTCTGGCTTTTTTCTATGTATGTGGTACCAAGGAATCGAACCCAGGTATTCATGCATGCTAGGCAAACACTCTACCACTAGGCCAAACTCCCAGCCCAAGGTTTCACTTTTAAGAAACAAGGCTACTAACATCCTTCAAGGCATACACACTGGAACTATCAACCAGTGGGTGCATGTAGTTGTTTCTAGATTGATTTTAAATCTAGTAGTGGTTTGTTCACATAGACCACATTTCACATGCTTCTAATGATTTGTACAAGGATAAATAGATATCACAAGGAAACTGCATTAGGGACTTGATTTTGATTTACTTCAAAATGGGCACAGCAGTTACTAAATGTTATGTAAAATAAGTAGGAAACTCATAAAATAAGCCAAAAACAACAATTAAAAAAAAACAACAATAGATGTGGCCTAGTGGTAGTGCTCGCCCAGCATGCACAAGCCCTAGGTTTAATTCCACAGTACCACATACAGAGAAAATGTCGGATGTGGTGCTGTGGCTCAAGTGCTTGCCCTGAGAAAGCCCAAGGGCAGTGCCCAGACCCTGAGTTCAAGCCCCAGGACTGGTAAAGAAGGCATGCGAGCATAAGCACACATGTGCGCGCGCACACACACATTCCAGTTCCCCTTTACTCCCTAGATCCAGAAAACATTTTTTTTTCCTTTCTTGAATGCATTACAACTTAACTAATTATTTTAAAAGGACTGCTTTCAAATGTCAGAGGCCCTAAATCAGCATGCAGGTACGAAGGAGGGCACCAAGAGTCAAACAAGGACTCCAGCCTCCAGGATGCAAGTCAGTCTCATCCCTGGGGCAAGGGGCCTCCAGTCAGGAAGCTCTGCAAAGGCCTGGGGACCCTTGGGTGTGGAGCAAGGCCTCTCCTCCCAGTTACGGGCCTGTAAGAGCAGGGTCTTAGCTGGAGGCCCAAGCGGGTGTCTGCTCAAGGGGAGTACTTTGGCCTCTCTGGTGGAATGGGCTCGATATTAAAATTAAACCAGCCAGGAGTGGGTGGCTCATGCAAGTAATTTTAACTACTCAAGAGGCTGAGATCTGAGGAGCGCGGTTTGAGAAAGTCGGTGAGACTCTTATCTCCCATCAACAGCCTCAAGTGGGGCTGAGGCTGAATGGGAAAGGCCTAGAGTTCAAGTCCCAGGACGGACGGACAGACAGACAAGACACACACACACTAAACCAACGGTCTGGGCTCCGGGATAACGTTGCAAACACATCTGAAGAGTCTTCCGAAGCGGAGACGGTTAGAGCCTCGGGAAGAAGATGAGCCCAGGGGGAAGCCGAACGGATCAGACGCCAAGCCACCCGCCCGCCGCCGCGGGGCTGACCTGACCCGGAAGTACTCGGCGGCCCCGGTGGCCACGCGCCCCTACCTATCAGCGTACGCAAGCACGCACGCACGTGCGCGCGCTCGCCCTCCTCTCCTCCACCCCCTCCCCACCCCCCGCCGCTCCCCCTCCCCCGTGGAACTCCCGCCGGCGGCTCGTCGGTCCCCGCGGCGCGCCCGAACCTCCGTCCGCGGCCGCCACGACCATGGCCGAGACGAGCGAGGAGGTGGCGGTGCTGGTGCAGAGGGTGGTGAAGGACATCACCAACGCCTTCCGGAGGAACCCACACATGTGAGTCCGCGCGCCCCTGTCGGTCTCCGGGGCAGGCGGGGCCGGGGCCGAGCGTCGGGTTGACCTCGGGTGACCCGGCGGACCGGGTCCCGCCTGGCCCGCACGGCCCGACTCCGGGACGAGTCTGGGAGCCAGGTGGGGCGGACTACTGTCCGCGCCCTCGCGGGGATGTGGAGGGGAGGGACCCCCTCCTCTTCGGTTACCGGGGCGCCCCAGCCGCCGAGCAGTGACCTCGGCGGGGGGGGGGGGGGGGGGCGGGGATCCTGAAGGAAGTTTGAGGTCGCGCGCCAACTTGTCCACCCGGTGAGAAAGTGACTCCGGGGAGACGCGTCTTGAAGGTGAACGGTGAGCCCGGGTTGGCCCCCCGGAGTGTAGCGTCTGCCGGTGGGCGGGCGGGGTGCGTCTGGATGCATCGGGTGCCACCTCCACACGTTGTACCGGTAAGCTGATTTCACAGTGGCCTGGGGACGTGGGGACACATTTCACCCCTGCTCGGCTGGAACCGGACACTTGCCAGACCCACACTTTTTTTTTTTTTCTTTAAATATCTCATCCTGCCTTCTCATTTGCTTGGGAGTATGATAGGAAGAAAAGCCCTATAGATGGTAGGTTTTCTGACACTTTACCCTTTACTTAATGAATGGGGCTTTAAAAAAAAGAGAGAGAGGAAAGAAGCTATTGCAAGAGTTCCAGGTGACATTATACAAAATAATTAAAAAAAAAAAAAGCAACAGTGTAGCTCCTCTCCCATCCCTCCACTTCTAAGGCAGGAAACCTGGGTTCCAGTTCTGCTTTTCTTTTCACTTCGTTTATAGGGTCTATTTGAAAACTTTTGTCTTGGAAACTGGCACACAGAATTGCTCTTTTTAAGCATTCCAGTCCCGTTCACTTTTCTGCCTAAAGGAGATGTGCCAAAACTACATTCTAGCAAAGTGGGATGGTTTTTGCCTCCTCCAAGGTGATGCTGTTATAAAAGAATTAAGAAGCCCTCAGATGTCTTGCTCCTGTGTGCCACACAATTGGAGATTTGGGACTGTGCCTCATTAAAAACAAAACACTGCTGGGACTCAAAACACACCTGCCACCTCTGACAGTGCTACTTCCTGTCCCCATCCTGACTGCTGCCTTTTACAGAAGGAGCCCCTTTGGAATGATTTCCTGGCAGTAGCCATAGTGGTTGCTGAGCCTTTTAAAGAATGCTTTGATGCCTCGTGTATCAGTCTTTCAAGACTTTTTTTGAGAGTGGGAGCTTCAGAACAAATAAGAGACATTCTTTAGAAAAGAAAAAAAAAATAAGTTGAGCAAATCAACTTGTTTTCTCATGATGGCTGCAATTTTTCTAGCAGGAATTATAACAGTCTAGAAGTCCAATTCAGTATCCACCTCATTGATTAAGGTAGATGGAAAGTCATTATTTTATATTTCAATAAATTGAGACTGGGTGTTAATTGGTTTGACGGGTTGACACAGTACAGTGTGGAATGTGTTCCAGTTCTGGACCACATTTACCAAAAACTCATAAGACTTTAATGTCCCTCCCTTCCTCATACTTTTACTGTGAAATCTCATTAATATGCTCCTTGTGAACACTTAATTTATGACATTTGGGTCAGTCAAGATTAAAAAGTTGAGTTGACAGTGCATTTGAACTAATATGTAATGACAGTCCAAAACATGTCACATATTCTCAAAAAAAAAAGGCTACATTCCTAGTTTTTTTTTAAATGATGCGTGTTTACCTTTATACTTGGAATCTAATTACAGTATTATAAAAGATTTTCATTAATTATTGTAATATATAGAGGGGTTACAGTTACATTTGCCAGGTAGTAGGTGCATTACTTCCCACACATTGATACCCCTTCTTGTGGTTTTGTCCCCACTTCTCTTCCTCCACCCCCTCCCAATCATCTTGTTTTCACCTCTTCCCTTTCCTATTTCAAATAAACAAACATATATACAATATACCAGGTCACAAAGTCAGATACTGTAACAATATGAGATTAACCAAAGGACAAAAAAAAAGAAATAACGTAGTATATTAAGAAGAACAGTCACACAAGATACAGCTCTTGCTTCCAAAGCCTAGAGATCCTTTCATATAGTCTCATCCTATATGATCTTGTTTTCCATTCTTTCCCAATACAAGACCAACTGATTTTTTTTTTTGCTAACATCTACTCCCTTGAGTATATTGACTGTCTGTAGAATATCTAGCCCAAACCAGTAAATAATGCCCTGAGCAAGATACAGATTTTGTTACTGTAGAGGTGAATAGATTTCCTCTCTCAGCTTTAGATTGCTCTTGGTCTTGTAAGGCTAATTAGCACAGGAAAATCACAATGGTACTTGTTACTGCTAAGTAACAAGTCATTTGCCAGTAATATGTTGATCGAATGAGAGATAAATGCGAAGTACTTTCTTGTACCATACAAATGTTTGTATGAGTGACTCATAAGAATTGTAATGGATTCTCTACAACTGAAGGCTTGGACTAGGGTCAGGTGTTAACATAAAATTTAGACCTTGTGTTAATGTGGAAAACAACTAACTGTAGTGTAATCAAGGTCATATTAAATAGGGCACATTGTTATTGCTTTGGCTGTCTCATCAACTGAAATACCAGTTTCACTATATGGGACAGGAAGAAGTACCTAATCCAATTTTTGAATGGAAGATACAGAAATTTCCTTGATAGAATTATTCTATATCTGTTGGAAAAGCCACATAAAGCTATTTTAAATTTAATTCTAATTTGTACATAAAGGTGTCCTGTGTCCAGTGATTACTGTTTGTCATGGTGTGGGTCTAAAATGGAGACCAAGATCTGTGCGTGCATAAGCAATAAATTAACCCTGTAATTCAGTTTATAGTCAAGGTTATATTAGTAGTATGACATGTAAGTGAGTCTATTAGAAGTATTAGGGAAGCTGGATGTGTTTGGGGCAGTGGGTTTTAAGCTACACACTGATGCCTGGGATTTACAGTGTCTAGGAGACAGAGACCTCCACTAGAAGCAGTCAGTCCACCCAAAGTAGTGAAATGTGATTGAGGAGATACTCTCTGGGACCAGTTGTAGAAGTCTGTGACTGGCTTACTTTCTTTAACCCCATTTATACATTTCAGCAAAAGAACACCTGTAGTTGAGTGGCTCCTGGTCCCCATCCTGAGTGGAACTTTAAACAAATCATACAGGTTATGCAGAAGTAGAAAGGGTAAAAAGGGTATCCTGAAAGAATATTAACAGGGAAACCTTATTAGATTAGATGCTATTTCTGAGGAAATAGCATTTAGATTGAAATCATGTGAAAAAGAGTTGGTTTAAGGAAGGTACACCTTTTTTTTTTTTTTGTCAGTCCTGGGATTTGAACTCTGGGCCTTGGTATTGTCCCTGAGCTCTTCAGCTCAAGGCCACCACCCTACCTACCCTGAGCCACAGTGCCACTTCAGTTTTCTGGTGGTTAATTGGAGCTAAGAGTCTTCACAGACTTTAGTGCCTGGGCTGGCTTTGGGCTGACTTTGTGATCCTCAGATGTCAGCCTCCTGAGTAGCTAGGATTACAGGCGTGAGCCACTAGGCATGACAGAAAATATGCTTTTTAAGTAGTATAAGGGCCCAGTGGAAATTTTTGCGTAGGAGGGAAGTAATGGAAGACAGTTTTAGGTTGTCTTCAGATTGAACTGAGGAATAGGAAATCAGAAAGTCTAATAATTTTCTTTTACTTGATATTTATTTAAATAGATATATAGTGGTAAAAATTTGGATTTAGAATTTGAGTCTAGAAGTAGAATCTTGACCTTTTATTTACTAGCTGAATAGACCTAGACCTCATTTCTAAAAGAGGTCATTTTTTTTTTCTGTAGAAGCCTATTGTGCAGAATAAATGAAATAATGTATATTAAACTAACAAGATAGCATCTAAAAAATAAGATTTCTGTAGCTGTTCTTGAAGGTCAGTAATGTAATTTTGATGGTATATAAAGTTATCTTTAAAATTAATGAGAAAGCCTATTAGGTCATTGAACTCTAATAAGCTAATTCCTTTAGATATTTTACTATCATTTCTCTTTCTTTTTTAATCATTCTAGAGAGTTTTGATGTGAGGGGGGTAAGCTAGCAACAACTATTAAAGATATCTGACTAGTTTGTGATCCTTGGACTGTTGTATTTTTTTCTCATTGACTTTACATATCATGTCAGGTTTCGGTATTTGGGACATTTACCTCTCTTAAAAGGATGATTGATGATAATTTTATGAATAGAAAGTAGATTTACTCTTGATGATTGGTGTTTCCACAAGGCACAACCAAGAAAAGCTAGCTAGACATACGGAAAAAGGTCTTTATATTATATGAACTCCAAACTCCAATGGATCTTCATTAAAAAGTGAGGGACTCAGAACTGCATTTTGCTGTGTATTCTCTTTAAAAAACATGCTTATTCATTCCTTGTTGCATGTCTTTAGAGTGCCTTTTGAAGATAACCTAAAACATGAATACTTTGTTATCTATCTCCTTCTGAGTAATAGAACTTGCTCTCTTCCTCGTCTTTAAAAATTCTGTGCCTTTGACAATGCAGATAGCAATTACTTGAGCATCTTGGTAAATACCAGGAATCCAAAGGGCTGGAAACGTACATGTAAAACAATGAAATTTAATGGTGATAAAAGGGTCATTAATTTTTTTTACAAGTCTGTTTTGTGAAGAAATATTTAGTAACATTTATATTCATTAAAATACCATTTAGTTATGTAGGAAAATAATAATTGTGAGTTTTGCAAAGAACAAACAAAAGGATCATCTCCAATGTGATCACCCACTTTATAAGATACTTGGGGGATGGAGGGTGATATGTACCCAGACTTCAATAGTGTAATTTTTCCCTGAGTATGAAATTTGAATGTAAGGTGCCAGAAATTTAGAAGGAATTGGTCTAAATACTGTTACGATTTTCATTCTAGTGTCTGAAGTTTGGGATTAACTATTTAGAGGTTCTAGATTCTTAGCTACTAATCAAATAACCTTAGATAACATGCTAACATCATTAGACTTCAGTTGCCTCATCCTATAAAATGGCAGAAGAGAATTGGATTCCTTGCAGTTTTTAAATGATTCTTGCATGCTACTTTAATGGTCTGAAAAAACAAAAAACAGTGGACTGTAGTGGGGCACCATGAGCTCATGTCTGTAATCCAGCTACTCAAGGAGTCCAAGATTTGAAGATAGAGGTTGTAAGCCATGAGATTCTTATCTCTAGTTAACCACCCAAGAACCAAAAGTGGCTCAAGTTGTAGAACATTGGCCCAGGCCTTGAGTTCAAGCCACGAGACTGCCACACAAACACAAAATAGACTGATCTATAGGACTCTCCTGGAGATCTCACAGATATGTACTTGGAAGCTTAGTGACACACCTGTTTGTACAAAATGAAGATTAAATGTTTAGGAAGCAGTAAAACATCTCATCTTTAGACTCAGATAACAAAGGCTTAAAATTTTTTACCTCTACTTCCCTTTACCTTTTAGTCAAGGAGCTTTACTAACATGTCTCAGGCTCTTAAAAAATAAATGACAAGGAAAGTGGGGGGCACTGGCCCGCTACTCAGGAGGCTGATGTTTGAGAATCACAGTTCCAAGACAGCCCAGGCACTGAAGTACTAAAGTCGGTGAGACTCTTATCTGCAGTTAACTACCAGTAGTTCAGAAGTGGTCCTGGGGCTCAAGGGTTAGGGTAGTAGCCTTGAGCTGAAGAGCTCAGGGGCAATGCCCGGACTCAGAGTTCAAATCCTGTCTCCACCAAAAAAAAAAAAAAAAAAAAAAAACAACAAAAAAAGAATAAATGATAATGCATTTGTTCATCTTTGCCTAGCATTTCATAATATACCACATTCTCCACATTGAATTATTTGTTTTTTAATGAGCAGGAGATTTATTATTATTAGGCCTGTGTTTCAGTTTCACATGGACTGTCAGTGGTAAAATATACAATTACAGTTTTAGACATGTGACTGAGTTTTGTGTTTCTCTACCCACTTGTTTTATTTTCACACCCACCTTCCAAAGCTTTATATTGTTTATAACTTTTTATTCCCCCTACATGCAAATAGCTGGCAAGTTTCTCTCTATCATAAAGTTGGAAATCTGGATGAAGCTTTCCTTTATCAGAGATAATGTAGTCCCACTATCTTACAGCTGAGAAAACTGAGGTCTGTAGTGCCCAGAGTGACAGATCCAGAGTGACAAATGGATGATCCATGCTGTTTCCGTACACTATATAGTAGAAGAAAATCAGAGGTAACTTTTTTTGTTAGGGTGAGAAGTTGTAGCCTTTGAAAACTATTTAAATCTCACTGAAGTAGAAGGATAATTAGCCTTTTAGGAAGTATTTATTTAACATCTACTTATCTCTAAGACATTTTTGTTTCTTGAGTGTCTCTTAGAATAGGAATAGCCAACCAAAATAATGCTTTTTTGTTTTTTTGTTTTAATGGTACAGATGGCTTTGTCCTGTAATTTAGATACCAAATTAGTACTTGGACATTTTATTCCCAGTACAACTAGTGAACATGACAGCTTTTACAGTGGAATTAAGTTTAAAAAGCAGAACAACAGCAAAAACTCTCCCAAAAAAGACTATACTCAGAAGCTAGGATTATTTTATTATAAAAATTTTTAAAGTATTGTAAGTAGTTATTAGATGTTAGAGAACAGTATCATACACTGGGTTTTAAAACTAAATTTAGCTGCATTTCTCTGTGAACACTAGAAAGTACTAGTGTGTAGTTGTCCTAATAATGAGTGAGATTTCAGGTTAGCCTCATCAATATGCATATTTTGAAATATTAGTCATTGCATCGATTTTCACCCAGCACTGCCTCCATTCTCCTTACAGACTTTGTGTAGTAGAATGGCAAAGTGACACTGACCCCTCTTCAGCAAAACTGTTAGCTTCCTGAAATCTAGGACACTTGTGTTCCGTTTTGTTTTTTAATTACTCATTTTTGCATTTTCAGGAACTAAAATATTCAGAAAAGTATTATGATATTTTTTATTAAATTATTAACATTGATTTTTACATCATATTTCAAATGATGTGTTTAACAAGTATTCAAGAAGGGAATCTATATACAATCACTGGCACTTAGATTTTAGAACATAATCAAAATTAGGCTGAGGGCTTGTATGTCATAGATACATAATAATCTATGTAATAAACATTATGTCTATAGAGTCATAAGTTTTTATATCTATGTAGTTGTGTTTATATTTCCAGTACCATATCCATAGCATTGGGTATGCAACTTTTGAGTCCTTGCTCTTGTACTGTTTAGATCTAATAGCCACATATTAAGGATACTATGCACCTTTTGTTCCTTTGGTCTCGACTTGTCTCCATCAATGTGATTCGCTCTAGCTTCATCCACTTCCCTGCAACTACCATTATTTTGTCTTGTCTTTTGGCTACGTAGAATTCCATTGTGTATATATACCACATTTTCTGTAGTATTATGATATTTTTATGATCATCGAACTGGTCAGTATATTGAAATACCATTGAATCTTTTGAACAGGACATCAGGTCCCCAAATCTGAAGAGTTACATTAGTTTGAAAGAATTTTTAGTGACTTTCCTCTCCTATGGTTCCCTTGTTTATTGACATATTGTTTGATCACTTCCTTAGCGATGCACTGTATAGAAAAGGTTACCTTTGAATGATCAAAAAGTAGACTTGAAAAAAATTATTTTAAGTGAAGTAAGCCAAACCCAAAGAAACAAAGGTTCCATCGTTTCCCTCATTTGTGACAATTAGTATATATCTAGGATTTTCTTAGCAGAGGGTCCCAATAGCCATCTGCATATGACCATATAGAATGATGCTGAGTGAAAGAAACTCCAGGATATGGAAACAAGAGGTTTCTTTGTGGTTGTTGTTTCTGATGTACTTTGTGAAGTTACTTTTTTCTCTTATTTTTTATTTTATTTTTTCCTTTTACTCACATGATTTACCACCTGTTGTTGCTGTGTCTGACTTTGGTACCTGGTGAATTGTATATACACATTTCTTTTATTTGAATTAGGGAAGGGAAGGGAAAAAACACGATGATGAGATACAGGACAAAGGTTGAACCAACGTAACAGTAATATTCACAAAACAATAATTGGAAATGAACTTTTCAACTCTGGAGGGGATGGGGGAGAGAAAGCGGTAGAAAAACATGGGAAGGGGTAACAGTGGTCAAGAAATAATGTAGTCACTACCTTATGAATGTGAGTGTAAACCCTCTATATCTCACCCTGAAAACAAAATAAAATAATAAAAATGGAGTTTTCAGCTGGTATTTTCCTTTAGATCACATTCTTCTACCAAGTTGTGATAGTGATCTAACAGAAGAGAATTTTTTAAGGATATAGTTTTTCCCCCTTAGTATCTGCCAAACTACCATCTTGGCTAGGAATTCTGGGAACTTAAAAGGTAAAGGCATACACAAACTCTGGAAGCCATTTGTATTGCTTATTTTTGTTTGTTTGTTTTTGTTTTGCCAGTCCTGGGACTTGAACTGAGGGGCTGGACACTGTTCTTGGGTTTTTCTCAAAGCTAGAGCTCTACCATTTGAGCCACAGCACCACTTCTGGCTTTTTCTATATATGTGATACCAAGGAATCAAACCTGAGTTTTCATGCATGCTAGGCAAGCACTCTTCCGCTAGGCCACACTCCTGGCCCTGTATTTTTTTTTTTTTTTCCAAATTGGTGTTGGGGCTTGAACTCTGGGCTTGGGCACTGTCCCTGAGCTCTTCAGCTCAAGGCTGCCACCCCAACCCTTGAACCACAGTGCCATTTCCACTTTCTAATGGTTATTTGGAAATAAGAGTCTCTTGAACTTCTGTGCCCAGGATGGCTTTGGGCTGGCTTTAAACCATGATCCTCAGATCTCAGCCTCCTGAGTAACTAGGATTATAGGAGTGAGCCACCAGCACTGACTGTATTCCATTTCTTTAAAGATATATTTAAAAAAATAATCCCTAAGGACATTAACTATTCATTGTAACTGTTCTTGTTAAAAAAAGTTCTTGTTCTGCTCTGATCTCAGCCTCTCAAGTAGCTAGGATTACAGATGTGAATCACCGCAGATTAAGGGCTTTACATGCTATAAGTGGAAATAATTGACTTTTAAAATTATTTTGCATTTTGATATTTCTAAGGTTGTCTTTTTTCTTTTTTTCCAAGTACTGGAGATTCCAGCCCAGGGTGGTCTTTTTAACTCAGAAAAGAACAAAGAGATTTAAAAATGACTAAAAATCTTACCAGCAAGATAACTTATTGATAGTTTGTTTCCATTCTGTATACATTTATTAGCAGGCCACCATTTTGTTTCTAGTTTTTAACAGTAGCGATAATACAAGTAACCAGACAGTTTAAGCTTTATAAAAATAAATTTTTCCTCAACACCTTCCTCTCCAAAAATTTCTTAAAGTCCTTGTGAGAAAAAATTCAATATATGTGTATACTCATATACATATATACTTCATATACTTTTAAAAATGCATGTATATGTGTATATATATACATATGCAAGATACAGAAAAGGGTAATGTTACAGTTTGCTTTTCCCCCCAAGTTTCTCCCCCATAATTAGCTCAACTCTGAGGTTTTGTGTGTGTGTGTGTGTGTGTGTGTGTGTGTGTGTGTGTTCATGTGCGCTGCATGCATGCATGCTGGTTCTAGGGACTTGAACTCAGGGCACTGTCCCTGAGCTTTGTAGCTCAAGACTAGTGCTCTACTACTTGAGCCACAGCTCCATTTCTGGCTTTTTGGGTTTAACTCTCATGGACTTTTCTGACTGGTCTGGCTTTGAGCTATAATCCTCAGACCTCACTTTGCCTCTCATCTAGGATTCTAGGTGTGAGCCATCAGCACCCGGCTCTAAGTAATTTTTTTTTTTTAAATATCTGTGTCACACAGGTGGACTGTGCTTTAAAAAAAAAAAAAACAGCTTGTTAATATACCGTTGCCCATTCTTTTGCAATGGAATTGCTATGTCCAAGTTTGTGTGCACTTAACATTTTGAATGGCACTTTGAAATTGTCATCCAAAGATAAGGTGCATTTTCATTTCTGAATAATGTGTATAGTAAAGCATACTTGCTTCCCAATTCCCTTGCAATTACCAACAAACCTGTTTGTTTTTTGTTTACATTAGTTTTTTTCATTTCTAACACTCCAGGAGGTGAGCTAAAATTCTCAGCAATATTTCCTAGAAAGAGAAATAACATGAGGCTTTAATGTTCTGGAAGTAGGAAAAATGTGATGTGGCCAGTCTGATCTTTAAACCTCCTTTATGTTTTTTTTACATTTGAAGAGATGAAATCGGCCTGATTCCATGTCCTGAAGCAAGATATAACCGGAGTCCCATTGTCCTGGTTGAAAATAAACTTGGTGTGGAGAGTTGGTGTGTTAAATTCCTTTTACCCTATGTTCACAACAAGCTCCTTTTGTACAGAACAAGAAAGCAGTGGCTGAACAAAGATGGTAAGTAACAACCCTATCTTCCTACTCTAATTTTTCCTACCACCATGGAAAATAGTGGGAAGAGCCCTCTGGGTGTTGCCATTCCTGGTTTCCTGATTTTGACTATTCCCTTCATTTCCTAGACAACTGTTTACACCTCTGTGAAAGTGAAGAGTTTGAACTAGATTATTAGTTTTCAAAATTTGTAACCATAGTATCATACAGAAAATGCCTCAGGCAGGATTCCAGGCCAGGTGCTGCAACCAGAGTGATTCTGATTATACCTGTTAATAGATTGAGGTAATTTGAAATATTGTTTAAAGATAATATTCTATGGCTTTTAAAATGTAATCCTAGCTACTCAGGAGACTGAGATCTGAGGATCAAGGTTCAAAGCCAGCCCGTGCACTAAAACCTGTGAGACTCTTTAATTAACTACCAGAAAGCTAGAAGTGGCACTTGACTCAAGGGATAAGACAGTAGCCTTGAGCTGAAGAGCTCAGGGACAGTACCCAGGCCCAGAGTTTAAGTCCCACTACCAACAACAACAACAAAAAAAGTTTGAGTACTACTGAAGAATACATTCCCTTTAAGCCTAAGTTACTTATTTCTGATCATTTAGCATTCTGTGGGCAATAACACTTTTTTTTGTAGCTTTTTTTTGGAGATGTGATTGAAGTAGTTATAATTTATGAACGTACCAATTTTCTCTGAATCCCAATCAAACTCAGGTCTTTTGAGTCTCTTTTCTGTGTTGAAATGAGAAAAAGAAAACAAAGCAAAACAAACAAAAAAAAGCAGTGCAACAATTCCTTTATCTATTTTTCTGAGTCAGTTCCTTACTGTAGCTAATAATCTCTTAATTACCTATTTTTTTCCCTTAGTGCTCCCCCAAATTAAGCCTTCATGTAGGCAAATTATGTTTATTTTTTACTCTCTTTCCGGGGGACTTCTCATCTAAGACCATGTTTTCTAAAGCTTCTTTTCTCACATACCTTCAAAAGTACTCAGTATGCTGGTAGACTGATTTTTTTTCTGTCAGTTACTGTGCTTGAACTCCGGGCCTGAGCACTGTCCTTGGACTTTCTCAAGACTAGAGCTCTGTCACTTGAGCCACAGTACCACTTCTGGCTTTTCTATACATGTGGTACCGAGGAACAGAACCCGGCTCTTTGCGCATGCTAGGCAAGCACTCTACCACTAGGCCAAACACACACACACACACTCACTCACACACACACACTCTCTCTCCCTCTCTCTCCTCTCTCTCTCTCTCTCTCTCTCTCTCTCTCTCTCTCTCTCTCTCTCTCTCTCTCTCTCTCTCTCTCTCTCTCTCTCTCTCTCTGTGTATGTGTCCCCGCCTTAAACCTTGATATTTAGGATTATTGATGCGAGTCACTACACTAGCATCCATCTTTTTAAAAAAAAATTTTTTTTTTTTTTTTGGTCAGTCACAGGGGTTGAACTCTGGGCCTGGTGGCTAATTGGAGGTAAGAGTCTCACAGACTTAACACCTGGGCTGGCTTTGAACCACAATATCAGCCTCCTGGGTAGCTAGGATTAAAACTTTTTTTTTTTTTTTTTTTTGCTAGTCCTGGGCTTGAGCTGAGGGCCTGAGCACTGTCCATGGACTTTCTCAAGGCTAGAGCTCTACCACCTGAGCCTCAGCACCACTTCCAGCTTTTTTCTATGTATGTGGTACCGAGGAATCGAATCCGGGTCTTCGCGCATGCTAGGCAAGCACTCTACCACTAGGCCAAACTTCCCGCCCCAGATTAAAACTTCTTAAGGAAACTAAATTTTTGCCTGCTCTCATTAACATGATGAGTTTCTTAGACGTTTGGAACACATGATGTTTAGTAAATCTGCTCAAGTAGTGATCTAGTGCTGCTATGCTGAAGTTTCTCATGGAGAATGAGTGTTTTGACTTGTCAAGAGTAGAGAGGAGAATTCTATTAAAGTATAAACAAGCTGGTCACCAATATCTCATGCCTGTAATCCTAGCTACTGAGGAGGCTAAGCCAAAAGGATCTCAATTCAAAGGTGCCTAGAAAAAGAAGTCTGTGATGCTGTCTCCAGCTAGCCAGCAAAATGTTGGACTAGCTTAAGGGACAGAGCACCAGCCATGAATAATCAAGCCAAATAAGAATATGAAGCACTAAATTCACCACCACCACCACCAACAACAAAAAGCAAGCGGGGGCATAGTGGCTCATGCCTGTAATCCTAGTTCCTCAGGAGGCTGAGATCTGAGAGTCAAGGCTCTAAGCCAGCCCAGGCACTAAAGGACGTGAGACTCTTTTATCTCCAATTAACCTCTAGAAAATGGGAAGTGGGGCTTGGCTCAAGGGTAGGGCTGTAGCCTTAAGCTGAAGAGCTCAGGGACAACGCCCTGATGAAGCTCAAGCCCCCTGACTGACAAAGAAGAAAAGGAAAGTAACTATCCATTAATGTAGAAAGGGTGAATCTAAGTGACATAGTACCAGTTTACACAGGTAGTATAGCAGCTTTTTGAAAATTATATAAAAAATTCTACAGATCTCTCATGTACAAAGCTTTCCACATAGCTAATTATATGTCACTCATTTTTGAGGTTTATATATTTAGACAACTTCACTTAAAAACAACTTTGATTAATGATGAAAATACTTCTTAGTTGTTAAGTAGCTGCAATTTTAGTTGAACAGGTATTTATTTAACAATTACATTGTGGCAGACAGCTATGGAGGAATGGAATGAACTTACAACATTATGAAATTGTCACTGTCCCCATTTCGTAGGTTAGGAAACACACACAAAGAAGTTATGTTTTTGGGGTAAAAACAAGATGATTGGGAGGGGTTGGGGAAAGGGAAAGTGGAAGAAAAACATGGGAAAGGGGGTATCAAAGTTCAAGAAGTAATGTACCCACTACCTGACAAATATAACCCAGCAGTAAGATACAATTTTTTTTAAAGGAAGTTATGTTTTTATAGATAGTAAGAAGCTGGAATTCAATTCCAAAGGCTTTAGCTGTGAAATCTGTCTTTTTATTGCCTCTTGTACTGTAGTCTAACCTGGAATTTCTTTTGGGCAGAGGCTCTGGCTTATTCATCTTCAGTTCCTTTCTTATCTGCAACAAAATCTGCTGAATGAATAAATAATTTAAAAATGCCTCCCTAATATATAGTATACTTGAGTGAAGTATAATACTTATTTAAGAAGTAAAGTTTAAATGTGTACAAAACAGACAAAAGAGTTCTGAGTTAGATCAGTGAGGACAGCCTTTATGAAGATGTACTCTAAGAGCTTCTGAGATATATATATATATATATAAAAACAAAACAAAGCACTTTTTTTTTTTAAGTCTTTGAACACAAGCAGACAGTTCTGGCAGAAAAACAAGGAAGCAGGTAAATCTGAATTATGTGCAGAGAAAAGAAAGCAAGCAATAGAGGGTATGTTTAGAGTACAGTGAAGTTTGATTACAGATAACACATGGAAGGAAGCAATGGGAGCCCGGCTGATGAGAGAGGGGCACCCGGTTTGAGAAGGCTTCATTTCCTAGTATGTGTCCCCAGCACCAAGTGCTATAGCCCCATTGTTGCTGACTTAATCTCTTTGAGCATGCACTGTATGTCACACTTTTCCATGTCTCTGGTTTCTCTGCTGACTTAACAATCTCCCAAGGGTACTCTAGTAATAATTAGTTGCAGCTTCCTGTTTCATAGAACCCAAAAATATGGTATATGCTTCTACTTCATAATTATTTCATTTTACTTTATATAATTATTGTTTATATGTTGTTCTAGTTGAGGGCAACCATATTAAGAGCAAGATCAGGACGTGTATATAATTATTTTCTTTTAATTCTAGGGACAATTTTAATATTTTAAAGTTTAGTCTTTGCTGGCTGTTGGTAGTTGAAATATTTGTGAGATTCCATGAATAATGGCAGTATTATTTTCCTTGTCAATATTAAATTACTGCTGAAAACTATGGAAAGTAAAAACAAAGGGTTAATGAGATTGTTCTCTGTAGGCATACTGTGTTTATCATATAATAATTTGTAATAACTGAATGCAGGTAAAAAAATAAATGTATACTGATCCTGCTTTGTACTCACATTTTAAAACGTTTGGCAGTACTGAAATTACCAGTTCAAAATAAAAATGTTTCTCATTAAGATGCTGTGAGAGTGAAATAATTGATTTTGATATTAACTAGACTTTAAGTCACTTACATCTATTCTTAGACTTTATGGTTTTTATCTTTTTCCTGTACCCTGAAAATGTCTCATTTGCTTGTTGTTTACACACATTTCAATTGCATTATAACTAATTTGTTGAAAGCAGTCAGATGTTAATGTACTCACAAGCTAATTGGATGACTATGAGCAAACCCTCTAAATTCTGTAATACTAATTTTCCTTTTGTAAAGTGGGATAAGAATGTCTTGGATGTTATCATGAGAACTCAAAAAGTGATGTGAACGTCGTTCCTGGTAGCATGCGTGTTTGGAATACAAAAGTGCTACATGAATTATAACTTGTCTTTATTACTTTATTTAATTGATACTTAATATAATTTGGGGTTATATAATTTAGTATTATGCTCCTAGAGTGATAATCCTACTTGTAGAATTAGTTTCAGTTTCAGTAAAATTAAAAATATCTCTAAATTTTACTGATGTAGTTTTGTGGGTTGTTTTGTTTTGTGGTTTTTTGTTTTGTTTTTTTTTTTGTTTTGCCAGTCCTGGGACTTGAAATCAGTGTCTCAAGACTGTACTTGGACTTTCTCAAAGCTAGCACTCTATCACTTGAGCCACAGCACCACTTCCAGCTTTTTTCTGTGTACGTGGTACCAAGGAATCTAACCTGGGTCTTTGTGCATGCTGGGCAAGCACTTTACCACGAGGCTACACACTCCTGGCCCACTGATATAGTTTTTTTATAGACACTATTATGGAATTCGTGAGTAGGGTATTTGTAGATAAACTATCAATAGAACAAAGTTATGTAAATTAAAGATACAAACTAAGACAAAGTACAGGGTTTTGTTGTTTTTTTTTGATCCATCACATTGTTTTTTTCCTAGCCCTGGAGCTTGAACTCAAGGACTGAGCACTGATTTTGGGTTTTCTCAAGGCTAGAACTCTACCACTTGAGCCATAGCACAATTTCTGGCTTTTTCTATGTATGTGGTACCAAGGAATTGAACCTGGGTCTTCGTGCATGCTAGACAAGCACTCTACCATTAGACCACACTCCTGGCCTCACATTGCTTTAAAAAAAAAAAATTGAATTATATCCAGGCTCAGTGGTCCACATCTGTAATCCCATCTGTTTAAGAGACAGACGTCCATCTGGGTTCAGATCTACCACAGGCAAAACATTAGCCAGATCCCATCCTAATCAGAAAGCTAGACATTCAAGCTACCTATGAAAGTAGTGCCAAAATGTTCTAAAAGAATGAAGAGATTATTCTTCATTGATATAATATTGTTTCACAAAAGTAGAAGGAAGTCTTGAGGATCATCTTTGTGTCCCTAACAACTTCTGAAAGGGTATCTGATTTAAAAAAAAAAATATGAGACATGCATTATTGTAATGAGAGAAAGAGAGAGGGAGGAAAAGATGGAGAGAACCTTAGAACAAACGGGTGTCAGAAGGACAGGACTATTTGCTTTTAATATGAGTTCTCTTTATTTTAGAATTGATAGATGTCACTTGCACCCTGCTTCTTCTAAACCCAGACTTTACCACTGCATGGAATGTGAGGTAAGTCATTTTCATCAGTGAAAAGATTTCCCAAGACATATCAACCTCTTGAGTTGTTAGGTATTTGGAAAATGAAATATAAACCATCATGTCCTTGGCATCCTGTACTTAATTCTTTATAATACCTCCATGACAGTTCTAAGATATATGCTATGTTACTTTTTGTGTGTCTGAGTCTATTTTCTATTGCTTGAAATACAGATTTTCTTATTGCATTGCAGCAAACTGTGCATATATTTTCCTTCCTTTTTTAGAGAGTTATAGACATTTGGCATAATTGACCTGGTTATAAGGCATTGGTTGGCATATTTTATTTGAGAAGCACTACAATTCAGAGGGAAGCATGTAGGATGAGGACTCAAGGCTCTGAGCTTTTCATTTTAGTCAGTCACATTGTAATCTCTGTTGGAAAATCATTTGAAATCTATAATTCTCAGTATTTGGGAACCAGAATCATATTTTTTAAATGTATCACATTCTCTGATTTTGATTATTACAGCTTTTAAATACAAAATATTTGATAGATTAAAATTCAAGTGAAGGTTCTCTCTCTCTCTCTCTCTCTCTCTCTCTCTCTCTCTCTCTCTTTCTCTATCTTTCTGTCTTCCTCTTTCCCTTCCTTCCTTCCTTCCTTCCTTCCTTCCTTCCTTCCTTCCTTTCTTTCTTTCTTTCTTTCTTTCAATCATGGGGCTTGAACTCTTGGCCTGGGCGCTGCCCCTGGCCCCTGGAGCCACTGTGCCACTTCCTGTTAATTAGAGATAAAAGTCTCACAGACGTTAGTGCCCAGGCTGGCTTGTGGGCAGAGGAGTGTAGGTAGACTAGAAAGAAGATGGAAATAGGGGTTTTACAGTTTTAAATAAGAGTTACTTGAGCAAATACCAACATGAAGTTAGAAATTAATCCCTGTGAACTCTGGGATAAGAACCTTCCAAGTAGAAGGAATGGCAAGAAGACAAGCTCTCTGTCATGCTTACAGAGTGTTCCTGGATGCTCTGGATCAGCAAGGAAGGCAGAGCAGCATAAATGATAGGCAGTATAACTGACAATCTGGTCAGATTAATGGGCCATGCCTAATAGAGTTTTTGTAGATCTTTATAAGCTGTTGGCTTTTCCTCTAGGTAAGGTTGGAATTCATGAAAATTTCTCAAGCTGAGGAGGAACAAACAGTATGTTGTTAAAAAAAAAAACTCTGGTTCCTATATGGCATAAGTTATTGATTGTAGGGAGTACTTGGGAAATTAGGAAGTAGTTGCAACAGCAGCAGCAGAAGTAATTTGGGTAAGAAATATTGGTAACTTGAAGAAGAACACCAGTGAAAATGGTGAGAAGTATAAAGGTCTAGACAAGTTTTAAAGTGTAGATGGTGAGTTGGATGTAGGAGAAAAAGGTAGTCATGCTTGAGTCTGATTTTTGCCCTGAACAGCTAGCAGAATAGAGTTGACATTTACTATAGAAGTTCATTTAGGACAAAGGGTGAATTAGTTTGAAATTCCAAGAGGAAATGTGGGCCACATATAATTTTGAAGTCACCATAACATATGAATGCTTTTAAAGCTTTTAATATCATTATTATTTAATGTATATATTACTTAATGCTTTTAAATAGAGAAAAGTACCAGTCTAAAGATTGAACATTGTGACACTCTAGTATTTTAAGACTTGTGTAATCTAGGCTGTAGCAACCTGTGACTGCCGTGCCCTTGATATGTGAATGGGAGCCAAGGACTGTGGCCCAAGCCTGTAATCCTTTCTACTCAGAAGGCTGAGATCTGCGGATCAAGGTTCAAAGCCAGCCTAGGCCCTAACAGTTGTCATGAGACTCTTATCTCCAATTAACCTCTAGAAAACAGAGAGGCCTGGCTCAGGGGTAGGGCGGTAACCTTGAGCTATAGAGCTTAGGGACAGCACCCTGGAGAGTTCAAGCCCATGGCCCACCTAAATAAATAAATAAATAAATTTTTAAAAACAATGTGAGTGGTCTCAATTGAGACAAGTTACAAGTGTAAACTACACAGTAGACTTTGAAGACTAAGTATCCCCAAACAGTGAAATATTTCATTGGTAATTTTTAGATTAAATATTTGTTGAAATTTTAAGAAATTTGGGGTATATTGAATTAAAATGTTTTTATTTTAGGATAGCTCACATTTGTGAGTCACCTATATCTACTAGGCAATGCTATTCTGTTGCTTGTAGGAGAAGAAAGACTAAGCAAAGGAGACTTTCAGAAAGGTGTTGAATTTATCATTCTCCTTTCCCTAGTGTCTAACTCTAGTACCTGGCTAGAAAATATGTAGAAAAAGAGGTAGTTTGCCAAAACTGTGCATTGAAATAAATTCAGTGAAAAAGAGAGTTAATAAATACTATTTATATTTCTATTTTCATATTCTCGATTAGAGAAAAATTGACAATCATTATCCTGTAGTAGTGGTTCATGCCTGTAATCTGTCACTCAGAAGGTTGAAATCTGAAGGATTAAAGTTTAAAGCTAGCTCAACCAGAAAAGCCTTCAAGAACCCATCTCAGTTAATCAAGAATGCCAGGCTGGAGATGTGCTCAAGAGGTAAAAGATAAAAAGAAAAAAAAATCCTTTGGCAAAACTGTTAACTGTAAGAATACACACACACACACACACCTGTTTGTCTTATCTCCCCACCCACATACACACATAACCCATTATTCATTAAATGATACATTACAAGGAGATACATAGATACAAATTTGATTATAGTCTTAAGACTATAGAAGTTAATTCTATTTCATCAGTTAACTAGCAGTGCGCTTTGGGCAAAGCTTTAATTTCTCAGACATTTCAGTTCTTTTATGTATTAAATAGCAGCATTGATCTAGGTGAATTTTCCTATGATTTTTGTGAAACTGATTTTTGGTTTATATAGGGTTAGGTTTTCATGTAAAGGGAAATTGCTCCATAAATCTTCATAAAACTTCATTGATGTTTATAGCAGATCAGTTGATCTTAAGAATTATTTCAATAAGATTGTTAGTAATGATTTATGCTGAATGAGTAAGAAGGGAACCTTAATTTTTAAAAGTTCCACTGGGACTATATTCTGGTAAATTTTGATTTGTATTGGTAAGGTTGTCATACAAAGATACATATCCATGAATACATTTTCAGCAAAAATCAACCAACTTTGTAAGTAAATTGGTCTAATCTTGCTAAGTCTCTTGCACAGATACCCAGCACTAATGTTCAATTATTGGTGTATTTCTTCTGCAGTTAACCTTGAAGGTATTGAGTGATTCTGACTGTATTTTACAAGCTGCTAAAAGCAGGTGTAATATACCTGTAATTCAATTTGTCATTCCTACAGTTTAGGGGGGGCAAGTTTTTGAACTGATCTCTTGGGGATACAGTGAGTAAGAGTTGTATGTAGGTTAAAAATCACTTTCTAATAAAAATGGCTGCTTTGTTTTTACATTGAATTTGTTCTGAAAGTTGGTGAATTACTTGATGAAAGAGGCTGACTTCATTATAATGTTCTACTGTTTCATCAGTCTGTGAACTCAGAGTAAGCAAAACATCAGTGAGGAAGTAGACTAGTTTGGCACTAGGCTCTATTCAGGTCCTTTATTTATAGCCCATAATTTAAATGTATAACTTATTATTATGCGGAATTCATGTTTGACTCTGAAATTTTGATGTAGAAAACCCTGAGGAAGTTACTGAACCTCTTCTGTAAGGCTCAGTGACCTTGTCTATGAGTTTAGAATTTATAGGTTGGAAACAGTGGAAAGCTAGTACTTGTAAACTTAAATAGCCAATTCTAACATCAAGGTAAGAAGTATACAAGATTGGCCTGATATATCTTGTAGAGCCAGAATGTAACGAAAGTGCTCACCAAACAATGGGGAAGGGACGAAAGGGTATCAATGTATGTGAATTAATGCACCTTCTATCTGGCAAATATCATGTAACCCTTTTATTAATTACAATAAAAAATATCAAAAAAAGAAAAGAGCCAGGAGTTGGCTCACACTTGTAATTCTAGCTCCTCAGAGGCTAACAACTGAGGATCATGGTTCAAAGTTATCTTGAGCAGAAAAGTCCATGTGATTCTTTAACTGCATTTAACTGCCACAAAATGCCAGAGGGGGAGCTGTGGTTCAAGTGGTAGGACACTAGCTTTGAGCCAAAATACTCAGGGACTAACCCTAAGTTCAAGCCTAAAACTGGCACAAAAATAAGACAAAGACGTTAACAGTAGAGAAACTGGTTGTCTTCTCTATTAGTCCATATAACTTTTCTGTAAATCTGAAATTTGTAAAGTAAAATAAGTTTTGTGGTTTTGAAGATTGAATATTGGCAGTTTCATATGGCTCAACAAATTATTCCTTACAGTAAATTAGATAGCAAATGTAAATCACTGCTCAAGGGAAGTGTTCAAGGGGCTGACTTAAGGGAAGTGCTCAATAAGTATTGGTTGGTTTTTTTTGTGTGTAGGTTTTTGTTTGTTTGTTTTTGAGTTTTTTGTCAGTTGTGGGGCTTGAACTCCAGGCCACTTCTGGTTTTCTGGTGGTTATTTGAAGAGTTACATGAATTTTCATGCCCAAGCTAGCTTTGAACCACAATCCTCAGATCTAGCCTCTTACGTAGCTAGGATTACAAGCATGAGTCACTGGTGCCTGGCTAAGTATTCATTTTTATGAGAATTTCTGTTATCATCTCAGACAGACTAACTGAAGATTGAATAAAGATGGCATTTACTTATTTGATTCACTGTGTTATATACTCAGGTAATCTTTGTAGACTTGGTCTCAATTAAGATACATATGACTACTTGCCTCCTAAAGAAATCTTAGAGTGACTGCAGGAAAAAATTAAAAGAGTTAATAGCTAATCGTTTTGCAAAAATACACAGTCACCTTGGGAAACTAAAAGTTCCCACTGGTGTTTTAGTACAAAAGTAGCTGGTAGCTGAGCTCTGATGGCTCACACCTGTAATACTAGCTACTCAGGAGGCTGAGATCTGAGGGTCGCAGTTTTAAAGCCAGCCTGGGCATGAAAGTCCATGAGTGACGCTATGATTCAAGTGGTAGAGCGAATGCCTTGAGCTGAAGAGCCCAGGGACAGTGCCTAGGCCTAGAGTTAGAGTTCAAGTCCCACGACCACCCCCCCACTCCAGAAAAACAAAGTATAGCTGGTTTCAGAAATAACCACAGCCTTCCAGGGAAAGTGATGGGTTTTTCATACATTCTGTTTAGTTTGTGAATAATGCAGCAAAAATTTTAAGGGAGTATCATACTCTTTGAAATATTTGCTATATGGAAGACCTCCCCCCCCCTTTTTTTTTTTGGTCTGGGTGCTGTCCCTGAGCTCTTCAGCTCAAGACCACCACCCTACCCTTTGAGCCTCAGCCCCACTTCCTGTTTTCTAGTGATTAATTGGAGATAAGAGTCTCAAGGACTAAAGTGCCCCACGACTTTGAACCTCGATCCTCAGATCTCAGCCTCCTGAGTAGCTAGGATTACAGGTGTGAGCCACTTCATCCAACTCGCTTCTGACTTTTTCTATGTATGTGGTACCAAGGAATCAAACCAGGGTCTTTGTGCATGCTCAGCAAGCACTCTTACCACTAGGCCAAACTCCCAGTCCCCTTTTGTTACATTTTTATAAAAGGCTGTCCTCATTTAAGTAATTTCCTCCTACACCAAGTCTTCTGAAGCCTTAGCATGAAGCAAATAACAAAACATATTTGATAAGGCTGAAATTAAAGTCCCCTCAAATAAAACCACTTTGAGTTCTTAAAACGTTTATTTTGGGTGTGATGGTTCATGTCTGTAGCCTCAGCTATACGAAGGTGTAGATGTAGGTCACCATTCAGCTGCCATCCCAGGAAAAGTTAGCCAGAGACCCTACCTCAAAAACAGTCATGTGGTGACTCACACCTTTAATCCCAGCTACTTGGAGGATTGTGGGTCAAAGCCACACTCAGATCCTGTCTTAACTAGAGTACAGTAAAAAATGGGCTGGCTGGTCTCAATTGGTAGAGTGTCTAGCAAGTGTGAAGCTGATTTCAGACCCTAGTGGAAGGAGGGAGAAAGGGAGGCAAGGAGAGGGAGGAACAGGAAGGAAGGAAGGAAGGGAGGGAGGTTGGTTGGTTGGTTGGTTAGAAAGTAAAAGCAATTCTTCACTATGTTGGATCTCCCCATAGATACTTCCATCAGGTCATCTAACTTTTGGATATGAGAGAGGCCAGAGAAACCTCTTTGCCTGTTCCCAAAGCCATTACAGTTCTATTGTTGGAAGATTCACTTTCTCTAGAAGCTCAGTAGTTAATTTGTTTTTGTTCCTTTGATTTTTTAATAATGATAATTTGTTCTTGATTACCTTATGTGACATTGATGATAATTTTATAATACCATAGTGGGATGGGGGCTTGGTTTTTGGGGGTTTTTTGTTTTGTTTTTTTTTACAAAAAATGTTATTATCTTTAAAGATTGTAACAGGGTTTTCAATTCAACTTGTCAATTTATCAGTGCAATGCATCTTGACCAGTGTCAGCCTTTCCATTTTAAAAATTGATTTTATTAATTTCATTGTTTTAATTAGTGGAAATTCACTTTAGAATGAGGTTATATTAAAAGCCCTGCAGAATGATTGAGTAGAAAGATAAGTAATGTTTTTATGTATTTTTTTCTTTTTCAGGAAAGAGCTGATCCTCTCTGGCACTTTAAATCCAATTAAGGACTTATATCTGGGAAAACTGGCCTTAACTAAGTTCCCAAAGAGTCCAGAAACATGGATTCACAGGTGTGGTTATATATAAGATCATAAGATCAAATATTCATTTGCTTTTTTTTCCCCTGGTACTGAGGCTTTTTTTTTCTTTGCCAGTCCTGGGCCTTGAACTCAGAGCCTGCCTGAGCACTGTCCTTGTGCTTTCTCAAGTCTTTGTGCATGCTAGGAATGGACTCTACCACTAAGCCAAACTCCCTGTTCCTGGTACTAGGGCTTGAACTCAGAAACTTGGATTTTAATTCTGTTTTTTCCAGTCATGGCTGGCACTCTACCACTGAGGCACCACCTCTGCTTCTGGCTTTTTGCTACTTATTTGTAGATTTGTCTGCCTTGACTGGCTCTAAACTGTGATTCTCAGTTCTCAGCCTCCCAAGTAGCTAATATTTGAGTGAGCCTATAATTAGTCATCCAGGTGACTGGCTTGGGTACTGACTGGATTGCTGGAGAAAGAAAATACAGCTTTTGAGGGAGGATTGTATGTTGGTTCACAGCATATATTCTAAAGCCATGTTAATAGTGTTTGTGTCAAAGGACTATGTGTTCCATATGTGCTTACATCTTAGCTTCCTCACCTATAAAACAAGAGTGATAATTATACCTGTCTCATAATATTAATAGTTGAATATCTATGAGATAATGCAGGTAAACACTATTACAATACCTAGCATGTATTAAATAATAATTGTTGCCTGTTACTACCTGTTTTTTTATTATTATGGAATTGCATTTAGATATTAATCTATAATAAGAAAATTGAGTTTTTAAATGTGTAAATGTAAGGTTCTATTCCTAGTAAGAATGTCAGTCTGATGGTTATGATCATAAAACTTAATTTTGAAAGGGACCTATGGGCTACTGAAATGAATGGTGAACAGATTGAGTTAGAGCTGTTAAGATTATAAATATAAAGAGCATTTTTAAGGTGGTGACCTAAGACAGCCAACATGCAAAGAAGGGTTCCCAAAATCCTGATCATCGGGAAGTATTGATCCCCCAAACTGCTGTTATTTGACAGGAAAGGAGTATTGTGATCTTGCCGATTGTTATCAGTAGAGAATTACTCTGAAAAAGTTTATTTTCTTCAGATTACTCCCTTCCTTAATCTCGTGCCTTTTTAGAATTTCAGGTCAGCCCAAGAGTGTCTTTGCTGTACTCTTGCCTCTGTTTTGCAAGTCAGCTCCAGTAATATTTTCTTCCTTACTAGAAATTGGACTAGCAGATGTTAGAGAATTGTATGGGTTTTTGTGGGGGAAGCAGGGTCAGAAGGAAGCTATGATTCATATATGCATCCATTAATTATTAGCTACCTAATATATTTAAGAAACATTTTGTTGTTAAATAAAAACTCCCATAATTAAAAAGATGATGAAGTTGAATTTCCTGCTCAGTTTTCTACCTCTCTGGATTCAAAGTTTTTGGTCAAAAGAACGCATTTATAAGAGGGGAAAAAATTGTACTAGCTAAAGACATTAAATAGTTAGAATTTTTTAGTGCTTTTCATTTACGTATGTGCTAATGCAGATTTTAAATATACAGAAGGAAAATCTTTGAATAAAGACATTTGGAACCCACCTTCATGATTTAACTAATATATTTGTGGTATAGAAATTTGCCTTAATGAAAGCTGTCAAAATACAGCTTCTTGACAAGTGCCAGTAGCTCGCACCTGTAATCCTAGCTACTCAGGAGGCGGAGATCTTAAGGATTCAAGATATAAAGCCAGCCTGAGCAGGAAAGTCGTGAGACTTTCAGATGTGGATGTGTGGCTCGAGTGGTTGAATGCCAGCCTTAAGCAAAAGTGCTAAGAAATAGGACAGGCCCTGAGTTCAAGCCTCGGTACTAGCACCCCCCCAAAAAAAAATCATTTGTAAACAAAAACACATAGGACTAAGCATATATATGTATTTACTAGCCTTTTAATACCCCAAGCCCATCACAACTACATTTAGCACACACACCAACTAGTTTTGGTGTTTTATTTATTTTTTTCTCTTTGAATTATGTTCTTTTCCTCCTCGTCTTTCACATATGCTACCTTGACAGGCGATGGGTGCTACAACAGCTGATTCAGGAAAGTTCCTTGCCTTCCTTTGTGACCAAAGGAAACTTAGGAATAATTCCTGCAGAAAGGACACAGCGACTAATACAAGAAGAGATGGAAGTCTGTGGTGAAGCAGCAGGAAGGTACCCAAGCAACTATAACGCCTGGTCCCATCGCATCTGGGTTTTACAACACTTGGCCAAGTTAGATGTCAAGGTAGGACTGTTAATTGGCATCTGGAGCAAAGCTGCCTGTCTGCCCTCTAAATCTGCTGGTATTAATTCACTCTCAGAAGAGCTGTAAAAGGAGTAAAGGAAAGGAATAACGATACAGCAACCCAAGAGGGTCATGACAACTGTTACCTCCAAAGAAACCAGCAGATGTAGAAAGTGCAGTTTGTTTAGGGAACCACTTATCATGATACACTGGTAGTCCAAAGAAGGGTAGCTCTGTCAGAAAAACTGAACACAACTTACTTTTCCCTGAAACAGGAAGAGTGCCTTTTACAATTGGAATTACTTCCTGGTAGTATCTGGATGTGTAAACCTCCAAGGGTGGTGAAGAAAAGCAGAGGCAGAAAATCATACCTTGGTATTCTCAAACTTACAGCCTATACATTATCTGGTGATTTCAAAGTCCCAGTATAGAGAGTGGAATCTACTGGTTTAATTAGTTTATTTGTTTTATCCAAAGGTTCAGGAGCTTGTTTGGATGTCTTAGTTAGGTTAGAAACTCTCAGAATCTAGTATTTTCAGTTTAGAAATAAAGATGATATTACAAGACTTTAATTAAAAACCAATTTAACAAGTTTTCGAAGAAGCTGAGCATAGGTGGTTCATGCTACTCAGGAGGCTAAGATCTGAGGATTTTGACTCAAAGGCAGTCCAGGCAGAAAAGTCCCTATGGGACTCTTATCTCCAATTAATCACTCAAAAACTGGAAGTTGGGGGGAGGGTGGGCAGAGGCTGTGGAGTATCTGGACTGAGGTTTTTAAATATATTTCTTTCTCTGACCCATCAGCACAATAAAAGAAAAAAAAAAGTAGAGAGGGCTACCCTTGAACAAAAGAGCTCAGGGACAGCCGCTAGGCCCTGAGTTCAGGCAGAGAGAAACATGTGTGAAACATTTAGCTGATACAGTTTTTCTGGAAGTAATCTCAGTCCTTTGTTCCCATTCATTTATTATATGCCAGTGCCAGAGAGGGATGAAAACATCTGTTAGAGATGAATAGATAACTTCCAGGCACAGATCACTCACACCTATAATCCTGCTCAGGAGGCTGAGAACTGAACATCTCAGTTCAGAACCAGCCCAAGCTGACTTTGAGACTCTTATCTCCAATTAACCACCAAAAACCCAGAAATGGAGCCGTAACTGAAGAATACTTGCCTTGGGCACAAAAGCTCAAGGACAGTGCCAGGCCAAGTTCAGCCACAGGACTGGTACAGTACATACATGCAAAGGCATGTACCCAGTAGTCTCTAGTATTCTCTTTATATAATGGAACACATAAGTATTATGGAGGTTCAGAAGGGAAAAAGAAGATTTCTTCTGAGAAAGAAAAGAGATGTGTGAAACGTAGACAGGTGATTTTTATATAGGCAAAACCAAGGACCCCTGACAAGGTAGTATACCCATGTTATGCAGGCCACAGGGGAACCACAGTGGCTAGGTATTGGTGGCACACATTTGTCTCCCAGGTAATGGAGGGAAGCACAATTAGAAGGGTTGCAGTCTAGGCCAGCCCAGACATAAAGAAAGAGCCATCCTCAAAAATAACCAAGGCAAGGTAGATGCCAGTGGCTCACATCTGTAAATCCTAGCAGCTCAGGAAGCTGAGATTTGAAGATGCTGATGGGAAACAAGCCCAGGCAAGAAAGTCTGTGAGATCTCAACTCCAGTTATTTACAGAAAAGTAGAAGTTGAGCTGTGGCTCAAGTGGCAGAATGCTAGCCTTGAGGAGAAAAAGCACAGGGGCAGTGCCTAGACCCAGAAATCAAGCTCTAGGACTGGCATACACACAAAAATAAACCGGTAGTCAGAATTTATATTTAATTTTTTAACCTATACTACCATTGCTTCTAAATGAATATCCTAATGTTCATCATTTTAGAATCTGATTTTTCTCCATGCCAGTAAGTAAGCTATTTATCAAGGTCAAGAGGGGAAAAAAATGATCACAACTTCATAAATTTTGTGAATTACCAAAAAAACTCTTCCATGACTTACCCCAAAACTCTCCCATTTTATAAAGGGAAGGGGAAACTAGCATGTATTAAGCTTCTAAGTGACAGCAGTGTGGTGTTTTCAAAATAAAGATTGTTTCAAAGACAAATCAGAAGTGTTAACTAGGAAAGAAAACTCTTGGAAATGTCTCTTCTCACCTCCCTTTCTTCTTCCCACAGATTCTTCTTGATGAACTGTCTTCTACTAAACATTGGGCATCCATGCATGTTTCAGACCACAGTGGATTTCACTACCGCCAGTTTCTACTAAAATCTTTGATTAGCCAAACTGTGACAGACACTTCTGTATTAGAACAGAACTCTTTGAGAAGTGAGCCAACTCTAGTTCTTCCAAAAGATGAAGAAGCAACAGCTTCAGCAGAAGAATCAAGGGTCAATCTTCCCCAGCTTCTAGAAGAAGAAGTGGAATTCAGCACAGATCTTATTGACTCTTACCCAGGACATGAAACTCTCTGGTGTCATAGGTAAGCAATGGAGGCTTTTCCTGAGTAAGAAAGGGTTTGTGTTTACCATACCATGATCATAATCATCATCATTCAGAGGTTCTTCACACAAAATTTACCTGTTGAGCATCGTGGCATTCATACATACCTGTGCAACAAAATCCCTACATTACTTTCAAAATGCAAGCAAGGAAAACAAAGCAGTCATGAATTTCTCTACTCATCTTTACAGATCCTAAATTCTAGCATGTCTTGGATAGAATGCTGTCATTTGTTTTTAAGAAAAGTAAAATCCCTTAACAGATAATTATGATGCAGTCAGGATTGAGACTATTAATTAGATCCTGAAGAAAAGGTAATTTTTATATTTTTTTCCTTGCCTTACATGGTCTGCAGATTAACTTACTTTAAAAGAATCTCTTGATACTTTTTTTTAAAGCAAATTTGTTTACTTAATCAAAGTTTACCAGTCTTTAACCTGAGTTTTGAGTACATTTCACAAGGCAAATTTCATGCTGAGATGAAATCTATGTAAGTGAACTTCTTGCTTCATTTATTTTGGATCTTCCTCTACGGGAAAGCATCTTTGTCTTCATTAAATACAAATTCTACTTCCAACCAGAGGATTCGGTTTGGAAGGGAAAGGCTTGTCAGCACTAGCAGGAAGTAGATGCTTAAAAATACATTTATGTTATTCTTAAATTACTGAGTTTACCTCCCTTTATCCAGATTAGTCTGTTTGAGATCTGGTTAGCTGCTAATCTATTCTAAGCATACCTTCTTCCTACCTCCCTTTTTGGCATCTTCATCAACAGAGAAATTATCATCTCTCTCTTTGTTTTTTTGTTTTTTTAGGATTTTTTTGTTTTGTTTTTTTTTCATTTTTTTGGTCTGTTGTGGGGCTTAGACCTAAAGGCCTAAAGGCCTGGGTGCTGTCCTTGAGCTATTCAGCTCAAGGCTAGTGCTCTACAAGCTGAGCCACAGTACCACTTCTGGTTTTCTAGTAGTTAATTGGAGAAATAAGAGACTTTAGTGCCCAGGCTGTCTTTGAAGCCTGATCCTCAGATCTCAACCTCCTGAGTAGCTAGACTTACAGGCATGAGCCATTGGCGCCCAACTACCAGCTACTTTTGTACTAAAACACCCGTGGGAACTTTTAGTTTCCCAGGGTGACTGGTGTACTTTTTCAAAACCATTAGCTATTAACTCTTTAATTTTTTCCTGCAATCACTCTAGGATTATCATCTCTTAAGACACTTATCCCACAATTTCAAGAGAAAAAAATCTTAACTTGAGGTTATTTTGACATTTAAAATTTTTGTTGCCATTTTGTATTTAGGTGTATTTAATATACTTTGGATTTTTTTTTTGATAGATGTTATTGAGTGCTGGCTAGCAGATCAGAACTTTTCTTTGTAGAAAGTTAACTTTAGAGTTAGGGAATGAAAACAGTTGGGGGTAGGAGTGTCAGGGTGGGAGGTGGGGGTAGAGTGCTTGCTTGCCTAGCATGCACAAAGTCCTGGGTTTGATTGCTTAGTACCACATAGCTAGAAGTGGTACTGTGGCTCACATAATAGAATATTAGCCTTGAGAAGGCTCAAGGCTCAAAGAAGGCCCTGGCCCTGAGTTCAAGTCCCAGGACTGGCAAAAAAGAAAAAAGTTGACTAGACTATGTAGTCTAGTTTTCTGCTACAGATTCATTACTATTAGGCAATGAATGACTTAATTTTATTATCCATTAAATTGGTACATTATATGTTTCTGATCAACTCTATAATATTCAGGGAAAATGAATGGAGTTACACTTTAAGAGCTTTAGAGTTGCTTGTATGAATGATGAAGTAAAACAACAGAACCTATGTAATTTATTGGATTATACACAGCAGTTATGCCAGTGAGGCACAGGGATTGTCATTTTTAATTTTAAGCAATCCCAGGTGATGATAAGGTTAGAGAAGCTTTTCTTTTACAAAGAAGTTAGAGATCATCTGTTTTGCCCTAAGTGCTGCACATATCCACTGCATATGGGTATTTAGTGATGGATTTAGGAAAAAGTTCAGTATGTCTAGGTAATAAGAGCAATGGCTGCAAATGTATTCTGCTTTAAAAGGGTAATATAGAGGCCATGAATTAAACCTCCAGAGGAACTGTTTATCCTTTATTTCTTAATCATGCATCTCTTAAGGTATCCATGAGGTTTGTTTCAATTTTGTTTTACATTGAGCTAAGACCTGTTTCTGGTTTTTTTTTGCCAGTCCTGGGCTTGAGCTCAGGGCCTAAAGACTGTCCTTGGACTTTCTCAAGGCTAGAGCTCTACCACTTGAGCCTCAGCACCACTTCTGGCTTTTTTCTATGTATGTGGTACCGAGGAATTGAACCCAGGTCTTCGTGCATGCTAGGCAAGCACTCTACCACTAGGCCAAACTCCTGGACCTGAGCTAAGAACTATTTCTAATGTCATGATATAGAGTACACCTTATGGTTATCTCAGCAAATACTTAGTGAAAAACTTTATAGTGTTGAAAACTTGATTCAGAACCTAGAGATTCCATCTCAACTGTTTTCCCTCCTTTCCCTAGTTATTTCTAGGTTATGAAATGAACAGTCACCAGCATACTGTGTACTTTCAAATTGTAGCAGTTTTTCCCCTAAAAAGCTTGCTTTTGTGTTACAATTTTCTTTGTTTTTTCTCTACCTCCTCCCCCCACAGGCGGCATGTTTTCTACCTTCAGCATCATTTAAATGATAGGCCTCCTGGCAGCACAACCCAGCTTTCACCTGCCGATAGCCCTGGAAGAGCTTTGTATGATTTGCACCTCATCCCACCAGGTCCCCAACTGTCTCAGGCAATGGAAGTAGATGGACTGAATGACTGTAACAAGCAAGGCTATTGCCAGGAAACCAAGCGCCTGAAGCGAACCCCAGCTCCAGCCTCCCGAGACCTAGAAATGGAGCACAGGTTCATTGATCAAGTATTATCTACCTGCCGGAATGTTGAGCAAGCCAGATATGCCAATGCATACAGGAAATGGCTGGTCACGTTGAGTCAATGAAAGAGGTGGAATGATCCTTAAAGTTCCCCTTTTAGTGCAATATTGCTTTCTTTTCTTCCTGACACAGCTGCACCAATTTTTTGCCCTTCCTAGCTAACTATGTGTTCCTCAGCTGTAACTTAAAAGTCCATAGTAAGTTTTTTTTAATTTATTTTAAAAATGCATTCCTTTGGTGACAGAATAAGAATTGTCTAGCTCCATGCTACTAAACAGTAAGTCTTATTTTTTTTTTATTTGTTATACTCAAGATTTCTATATGTTGAGCTTCTCATTTGGATCTTCTAATGAGTTTATATGTATGCCTGTACCTACTTCAGTTCAGTTGGTGCATAGCCAAATTTTTCTTTAATGAGAATTTTATATTGTAATTCAGCTTAACATCAATACAAATGCAATATGACTTGATCTATTTGTTCAAAATGAACAATCAATGAGAATCAAATAACTAAATAGATGGATATCTAAAAATATAAACTACACCTCTTTCTCTAGCATGTTCTCAAGTCCTAGACTAAGATAACCAAAGTCAGAAGTATTAGAATTTACATGAAAATATGCTTCCAGTGTAATCCATTCTAAATGGGTATATTAAAAAAAACTAGGGTTTGTGTAATTATAATGCTGAAAAATATTTTTATTACTAGTTTTGGTAGATTTTTATCTTACATTTGGTATATGCCAAAACAATCAAGTCAACCCTTATAAAAAATTTTTTTCTTTTAGAAAAAAAACCCGCAGTGCCATTTTAGTTAACTACTTTTTTTTCTTCCTAAAATCTCTTATGAAAAAAGGGAAACATACATTGAAATGTATTCATATAAACTTCCTTTTTAAACATTTAAATTACTGAGATTATACTAGATATACAAGACATTTTTTGTGTGTGAAAGCCAAGAAAAAAAGAGTAGTTTTGAAGATTAGTTCTTCAATTTTTATTCTAAAAATGAAACAAAACACTTTGATACTGAACTTATCAGGGATGAGGTACCAAAGTATCCACATTATAGCTGTATCTTACCTTTTCAATAATAAGGGCTGAACTTTACAGGTTGATGAAGTGAAGGTGAGGAATGGGTCACATAATGATCATATTTCCCTTTTGGTAAATAATCAATTTCTTTGCACACACCTTTCTCCTTTTTACTAGTCTGTTCCATCTTTTATCACCTTTACTGTTGTGTGTTTTCCCTCATCTCACTTTCTTCACAGATGCCTACCGAAATGAATTGCCCTTTTTCTCTGAATTCCATACATATCTCTAAAATACAAAATAAGACTACTTTACCTATCCTCTTTTTTCATGCTTAGTGACATGAAGGGTGATGAGAAGGATATAGGGGAAGACAGGTTTCTCCTGTATTAGGATAGTGGAAAGCTTGAACTTGTCTTAAGGGAAACAAAGTTGGTCTATTTCTTGGGCATCATGGTTTTGTGGAGTTGTGGACTATTGAACTGAGTGAGACGTTGAAGAACACCAGAAAAACTATACGGCGTGTCCCAATAGGTAGACAGTGGTTCTTCGCTTTGGGAGCAAAACTTAACCTTTTTTTTAAAAGTGGATTTTATACTGTTTAGGTGAGAAAATAATTGCCATCATAAATATAACTCCATAATCCCTTGTACACAAAGCATATTTTGAATCAGATACCTCAATTTTACATAGATTTCATGATGTTCAGCTCCTGTGGCTATTAGGTAGAAACAACAGAGGCGACATTAGAATTTTCATTCATTCCACTGATACTTGTTGCCAAGTTCTGGCCACACTTGGTATTAACTTTTATCAAGCATCAGATTTAGTATCCCAATCAATAGGGTTTATATTATCCTTTGATTTGGGTATGTGTCAGGAAATAGGTATGGACCTTACTCTAAGAAGATAGCTAAATTTTTATAGTGCCCCATGCCTTTTATACCTCCACTAAATATATATTTCCATCATTGGTGTTAACTGCCTTCATATACCCTAAGGCTCAACCTTTCTGAAGCCCTGCAGCCTTTTAATAGATCTTAGTCTCTTGTCTTCCTAACAAAGTTATAACTAAGAAGTAAAAATACAAATATCCAAAAGATGTCGTTAGTATGTGACTTTTGTGGGCTATCTTATTTTTAATACGTATATTTTTAAGTATTCATTTATAGAAAAAATTGTCATATATGGTTGTGTTTTTTTAAGTCGTTTACTTTTAAACTCACTAGCTTAATAATGTCTGATGAAATGCTAATGAAGTAGAAAGAAAATGTCTAATTCAGGGATTTGTTCATCTAACTTTTCTACAAATACGTAGTTCAAACAAAATGTAAGTTAAATTGACAGATTTTATCTGGCTCTCACTGGACTACTATCAGGTAATTTAATACCATCCTGTGGCTCAAAAAAACTACTGACATGCAAACAGCTATAAAATCTAAACTTTTACCTATTTTGGTAATACACTGTTTCCAGGTTCTGTATGCCTTGCACATTTTGAGGATTCACTATTAATGACCAATTAAAAAAGAAAACAATTGGTCATGAGTGATAGAGTGATGATTGAACAATTATTAGATTGTGAGCAAACAGTATAGACTAGCTTCATAATACTTAGGGAGCATTACCACATTTAAAACAAGTTAATTTAGATGTGTTTTCTTTATTTCTTTACCTTGTTTAAACTTACTAAGGCCCAGACCAGAATTGCAGTTCTCTGATTATTAGTTAGCTGTAGTTTACATTAAAAATTCACAATTACTGAGAACCACTTGTATTAAGAATACTGCTTTCTTTTCTTTTATGATGTTTAACAACGGATCCAACCTATAGAGCCAGAGCAACTGTTGGATAGTTTAGCAATTCTTTGGTTTTAGTGACTTGTACTTGCATAGACATTTTATGCTTCTCTTTTCCCCAAACTTGAACTGTGGCCCTTTCCTTATTTCATAAACTTGTAAGTCAGTTTTTTAAGCTTAAGGACTTTTATAATGCATTAATATCCCCTATTACCTCTGGGCCCAGACTTTCAGTCATATTTCTTAATCCTTTAGCATGGTTCTACTTTAAATTAAAAACTTCATTAATTTCTTTTTCCCTTTTTTTTTTGGTGGTAGTGCTAGAAATCAAACTCCATTTCATTAACTATTCATAGAATTCAATGTATATAGAATTGTCACTAAAAGCCAGTTAAATCTTCAAATAAGGGCTTCTGTGACATGAGATAAAGAAATAAAACTTTGCAATTTTTATGCAGTAGTCTAAAAAACATGATAGATAGTGTGTCATTTAAATATGTTTCAGGTCATCTCAGTTTACGCTTGTTGAATGACTGGGTGTATGCATGTATGTATGTGTAGCAAGAAAAGAGAGGACTTGTAAAATTGCTGCAAATAAATTGTCGATCTTGAAGTTTCCCTTATATAGCACAAGATGGTATCTGAAACGGGCTGAATGCAATTTGGGAGTGGAACTACCACTTGCTGTACAACAATCTCTACCTTAGCTCCTTGAATTTTAGATTTAGCCATAAAAGAAAGTAACACAATTTTTTTAAAGCTATTTTCAGTTAAGTGTTACTCTGTCACTAGGTTATGTTTAAAGGATGCTAATAATTTCAACATTATAAAAAAATCTGAATCTTTTGTCTTGACTGTCTTTCTCAATAAAACTGACTGTGCTCACACACACACACACACACACACACACATCTGCAAACACATGGACACACACGTACATACACTTTTTTTTATTAAAAAAAGAACGTAGAGACAAACTCCGCATCACATAGCAGTAGCAAAAAACCCCACATACTCCAAGAACTTCACTTTACTGCTATACAATGACCCTTAAAAAAATACAGCTACATATCCTATGGTAATTTGAGTGCCTTTCTTACTTTTGAGGGGAACAGCTTATCTTATTTTGAAGTCTAATATTTCAGTCAAACTTGGGACAGAAGTTCCATTAAACAGCTGGTAAGGACTCCTTATTCTCACTGCTAGGCATATTCCCAGAAGTATTGGTCTTTCAGTGAGATACTGATATCAGAAGGCAACAGCTGGTGGTGTCATCAGTTATCTTGTTAAGCACCCTACAAGAATTCTTTCTGACAAGTTTCATTCTGAATGTTGTAGGCATCACATTTAGTGGCCCTGCAGTTGAAGACAGACTGTAACATGTACATGTGTTCAAAGAGAAATAGGTACCATACCCTAAGATTTAATAAAAAGAGAGAAAGAGAAGCCAGGTGTCAGTAGCTCATGCTTATAATCTTAGCTGCTCAGGAAGCTGAGATCTAAGGATCATGGTTCAAAGCCAGCCCAGGCACTGAAGACTATGAGACTCTTATCTCCAGTTAACCACTTGAATACTGGAAGTGATACTGTGGCATCTCTAGCCATGAGCTGAAGAGCTCAGGGACAGGGCCCAGGTCCAGAGTTTAAGCCTCACAACCAAAAAAATAGATGGTTGTCCTTTTTTGTTGTTGTTCTATTTGGTTTTGTGGTGCTGGGGATCAAGCCCAGGACCTCACATATGCTAGAAAAGTACATGTGTGTGTGTGTGTGTGTGTGTGTGTCCGTCCGTCAAGCCCAGGACCTCACATATGCTAGAAAAGTACGTGTGTCTGTGTGTCTGTGTGTCCTGGGGCTGTCCTTGAGCTCTTCAGCTCAAGGCTACCACCCTACCCTTGAGCTAAGCCCCACTTTCCATTTTCTAGAGGTTAATTGGAGATAAGTCTGAGGTCCTTTTGTGCCCAGGCTGATTTTGAAACTTGATCCTCAGATCTCAGCCTCCTGAGTAGCTAGGCATGTAATAACAGGCATGGGCCACGGAGCCCGGCGAGAATACTCTTAGCACTGAGCTGTAACCAGCTTCTTGGATTGTTGTTCTACATGAATCCTTTGCCTTACTTTAAAGACCTTCCTTTCCTCCCACCTTAAGGCTTGATATATAGTTCAAAGGCAGAAAAATAGGACTTCTTTTTAATGATCACAATAACTATTTGAGACTAACAGCGTATCATCTTATGTGTTTGTGTATGGAAGGAAATAGGAATTTCATATTTCAGGATAGCAAATAATTGTCCATTGTAATTTCATAAAAGCATATGTAGTTAAGATTCCAAAGTGCTTTACAGAGAATTCTTGTGTAATGTGTCCCTATCAGGCAGCAGTACTCTGTGTTTATAGTGGATCTGGAGTGGAGGGGAAACCCCAAGCTCCCACTTTAGACTTCTCTACTCCCACCAGCCCAGCCATGTCAGCTCTGTAAAACCAAATTCTTTGCTTAAAACATATATAGGGAAGTAATTGGTCTGCTGGTGAAACATAGTGCTTCCAAGAATATCAGCTATATATAGTTTATGCTTTCTGGACAGTAACGTGATCTACAAAGCAAGCCCTGACATTTCTTTATTAGTCAGTTATTATTCCTCAGGGTATAGATTTAGTCAATTTAGGACAAAATTTTATATTCAGTGGTAAAAAGAAAAGGCAAAAATATGCTAAATATACTACTAGCTCTTAAAATTTTAGTATATATAGTATTTTTTATAAACCACTACCAGTGCAGTAGCTAGTAGAGATACCTTGACTGCCTCGTTCATCTTGCTGCTGGCTCCTCATGAGTCTGTTATTAGTCTTACCCATGTCTTGTGGAAACGATCACTGAATTTATTTTTCCATGTTTGGGCAGATGGGAAAGCTTGTATTTTAGTGCATATCACTCTCAACTTTTAGAAATCCCATCGAGGAAAATGATCCCTATTGTTTTTCAATTTGACAACTATTTTGCTTTCTAAGACTTCCGTTTCCTTCAGAATATTTATGGACATATCCTAAACAATGTGCATATATATGTGTATATATATATATATACACATATATATACGAGATTTGGAGCTTGAATTAATGACTTTTTTTTTTACAAAGGATTGTGTTCCAAAGATTTTTTTTTCATATTTGCCTAAAACACTCCAGTTTAGTTTTCTCCAACAAAGTTAGAAATCTAATAGAACTGCCAATTCACTCTAAATAACCAAATTATTTTAGTAAACTTCATTTTGAGTTGTTGGAGTTTTATAAACCATTGCATCCTCATTTTTCTCCCAGGCCTTTAGGCAATCAGCCTTAATTTTTTTTTTTAATCTGGCGATCGCTTTCCTCAGAGTACTATGCAGCATATATTATTATATTATTTGTTTACAAAGGGATGAGGTTTTGATACCATAGGGATGTATACTGACTCAAGCGGTCAGAAATGGTTGCTTCTTTCTTCCCTTAATCAGTTACCACATATTTGAAGCAGGTAGGCTGAGTGCAGTCACGGGAGGTGTTGACAGACAGTTGTAACAACACACAATGAGTTCTCAACAAGGAAACTTGTTATTATTTCACTGAGGAGTATATTCATAGAGTAATATATGAGTAAAAATGAAAAATTTATCATTTGACATGAATTATTAAGCATATTTAGGCTGGAGTTAGTAACGTAAAAATACTGTTTATGTAGAACATAATATGGATAAAGGAGATGTGAAAAGTTTAGTATTTTCCTGTGCAAGGCACAATAATAAATGTGATGGAATGTCTTTAAAAATGATGATTGAACTCTGGGGGAGAACTACTGTAATGTTCTGCATTCCATTTCTCATCAGTGTGTCTAGTGCCTATCTTCTTTAGGCTTTATTTCTTCCTAAATCTTAGTTATTTTCCAGTGTCTTAAAAGCGGTGATGTTATATTACATGAAGTAACTTCTTGTTTTTCTCAAATATCTTTAGGAAGTTTTCATGAGTGACAATAATTTCAGTATCTGTTCGCTTTCAGCTTTAAGAGTATTTTTGTCAGTTTACCTAATGTAAAAGTTAAGCAATTCTGAAACAAACATTCCTACTTGAGCTGTAAGGAACCAAGTGTGTGGTACAAGTGTAATTAGGCATTACCTTTTGGTGAAGTTTTGGTGCATGATTATGATGCTGGCCTTTGAGTAAAGTGACCTCTGTCAGTATTTTGTTTATTGTGTCTTTTGCTAAGAAAATAGAGTAATATGTACTACATTCACTTACTGTTTTTTATTTGGACAAAAGGAAAGACCAGGTACTATAAGTATGCCATGTATTTACAAAACCTAAAAATGTGAGGAAGAAAAGGATTTTTTTAAGTAATGAGTTTTTAACACACTTTAGTGTCTGATTTTTAGACATTACTTAGTTGCTTAGTTTAAGACTGAGGGCTTTAAGGGAAAGGTCTTGATACCATTAGCATTCACTATGCATTTTAATATTACATTGCTTGTAGATTTTAACCAGCCACCTACATCGAAGTGGGAAATCTAACACATGTGTCCATTTGCCCTAATCAACCAGGTAAAGAACATTTCAGTAAATTGCAGTTGATATTGTACTTTGTACTCCAATGGATAAGTTGCATCCAGGTCATTTGGTGAAGGGTCAGATCCTAGGCATTCACAGGTTAGTCTGGCTAACTTGTTTCACTGTGGATAATGTCTTCACTAATCGCAACTCTGCGTTTCTTAATCTGTCTTCCCCAACATAGCAGGCTACATTGAACCTTCTTCCTTTAGCTCTTTCATAAAGTAACCCTTTACAAAAGGGTTAATTATTAAAGATGAAGTATTTGTGAATTTTTTTACATTTAAAAGATATATCTTGGAAGGGGATAAGAATAAATTTTCAATATGGTACAAGTAGAGTACCCTGTGGTATTCTGGAAGTTAGTACTGTAGAGTGCTTAAATTATTAGCTAAATTCTAAGGCTACAATGATTTTATATTACCTGTAGCTGCACTACTCAATAGAAATATAACGTGAGCCCCAAAATACTTTCTAATTTTCTTGTAGCCGTGTTAAAAAGAGGTAAAATTAACTTTAATAATGTTTCATTTAACCCAGTATGTTAAAAATAACATTTGTATAAATAGTCAATATAAAAATTATTGAGATATAATAACTTTTCTTTCCATAAACAAAGTCTTAAAAATTATCGTGTGGTTGACATGTATAACATGTCTCAATTCTGACTGGCCTCAGTACAAGTACTAAGCCACATACGACTAAGGGCTGCTATGTTGGACCATGCAGATTCATGGGGTACTTACTTTAAATATGGAGATGATAAATGTGAAATTATGGTACTTTAAGATATTTAGAAAGATGTCTAGTAGAATTAGCCACTTGCTTTCTGTCATCTTCATTTTAGATTTGCTCTAGAAGGCAACCTGTTCCAATTTGATTTGCCAAATATTTTTAAAGAATTGTGTGCCATGTATAATATCATGATGTTTGATCATAACACATCACTAACAATTCCTTTTTCAGTTGTTTTCAATAGATTGTGACCTGCTCCTTCAAAATAATAGCCTAAATGCATGTTAATTGTATATTTGTACTCATTTTGTTATGTATTAGTATTATATAATGATGTATATTAACAGTCCTAGGATTCTGATCTTTCTATGCAGCCATCTCTCAGTACTTACTGGTACACTTACTAAATTATGATGAATCACAGAGAAGTAGAATGAAGCATTCCTTTTCTCATTAGATTAGTTTTTAAACATGTGACTATGTTCCAAGCCAGCTATAAATTACTGTATTTCTGAAGAATATGGAAAACAGAAAACAGTATTTGTCTTTGCTGAATGTCTCCAATTTCTAAGTAAACTTTTCATCTCCTAAAATGAGTGTTGCGTATGGTTTTATTTTTTACTTGCAGTAGTGCTTAGCTCTGGTCTACCAAACTGTCCAACTGAGTTACGTAGGGTGATGGTGTGAACTGCTATCTAAGTGAAACCAATAATTTTATGCTTATATTTGTAGAAAAAGTTAAAAATAGTATGGGTGGGATACAAAAGAAATATCAAACAATTGAGGGAAATTGGCATAGGTGTCCTTGAACTGCATTAATAGTGACTAGTTGACTTACAAAAGTATGACTAGATTTGCTCTAACTCAAACTCAGATTATTATATATTTCTAAAGTATATATATATATTTTTTCTTTTTTTCTTTCTTTTTTTTTTTTGCCAGTCCTAGGCTTGAGCTCAGGGCCTGAGCACTGTCCTTGGACTTTCTCAAGGCTAGAGCTCTACCACTTGAGCCTTAGCACCACTTCTGGCGTTTTTCTATGTATGTGGTACTGAGGAATTGAACCCGATCTGGCTGGCTTTGAACCCTATCCTCAGCTCTCAGCCTCCTGAGTATCTAGGATTATAGGTGTGAGCTACTGCAACCAGGCTTCAAAGGTGTATTTTGTGGGGAAGGACTTTATTATTTATGATAAGGGATGTGCATGGTGGCAATGTTTATAATCCCAGCAGCCCAGGAGAGGGGCATAGGAAAATTACAGTCCAATACCAATTGGGGCAAAGTTGCAAGGCTCTTTTTGTAAAATTTAGAGGGAAAGAAAAGACTAGGGACATAGAACAATTGGTAGAGTGTTTGCCTGGCAAGCATGAGGCCCTGTGTTCAATTACCAATATTCCCACATCTCCAAGTATTTGAAAACAGTAATACCTACAACCTCAACTCTTAGCATGCGGAACAGGAAGGATTATGAGTTTGAGACCAGCTTAGGCAAAGTAGTAAGACTTTTTCAAAAATCAAAAGGCTGAGAGTATAGGTCAAGCTGTAGAATACATACCTAGCAAACATTATTGTAGCCCTGGCTTTGATCACAAGTTCTGAGTGTCAAGGGTTGGCAGGTAAGGGAACATTACAATCATATTTATTATATATAGTATCTGCATATGTGTGCATATGCACATATATATACACAAACAGGATATTGCACTCATTTTCACTAATAAATTAGGGAAAGAAGAAACTAGTTTATAAAAGTCTTAATTTGAATTAGCAATTTATATGAAGTTGACAAAAATTGATGTTAGCAAAATGCCTTCCTAGGAAATTGCCTTGCTTAATAGCATACTTCTTAAAAGATGAGCAGTAGCAGGCAGGCTGGTACTCTGGCTGCTTAAAGTTACTAATGTAATCATAAAGTAGTTGGTGCACATTTAGCAAACATCACCACTTTCTTTATGTTGGGAAACTCAGAAGTCTACTTTTGTTGTATCTTCAAAAGAGGAATAAATGATAGTTTTAAAAAGAAATATAGCCAGAGCTGATGGCTCAAACTGGTAACCCTAGCTACTTGAGAAGCTGAGGTGTGCAAGGTCATGTCTTGAGCACAGCCTGGACAAAACTTCACAGTACTGAACCAGTGGCTGAGTGTAGAATAAGTATATTAGCCTATACTTATTGTACAAGCTTAAGTGGGAGGAGAGTGGTCCAGGCTGGCCTAGTCATAAAACAAATCTCTGTGAAAAAATAACAAATGCAAAAACAGGTCAATAAGTTGGCTCAAGTAGTAGACTGTCAGCCTAGTAACCACAAGGCCCTGAGTTCAAAACTACTAGTAACTCATTCCACAATGACCAGGTTGAGCATCAGCTCTTAAGTTAATGTTCTCCTATGAAAAGTATGTATAATACTATGTGTGCCTCTACTCATAACTGTAGAAGTTAATAGCCATAGAGGCTGCATGCCTGTTTATATAAAGCAGTATCTTGCCTAGACTTCACAGAAGGATGATTAACAAAATCTTGGCTGTCAGCATTCAAATACTGATATCTTTTAGCAATCACAGACTATTAAGTTTGGAATATGTGCATTGTTCTAATATTGGAACGTTCTGATACACAAATTGCTTGGTTTTGATTCCTCATGTACCTCTCAGTCACTGGAGCATAATCCGAGAGATTGCACTGTCTGTGCAGAGGAGCTAGCTGCGCTGAAATGGCCTGCCATTTCTTTACTATGGTTTCTCCTGTTGGCCTAAGTTGCTGCTCAACCCAGCACAGGACAGCGTTCAAGAGTACTGGACGTTCCCTACAATCTCACCATAGCCCTCCTGGGCATCTATCCTGAACATCATAACCCAGAATATGATAAGGACACCTGCTCAGCTATGTTCATCTCTGCACTATTCACAATAGCCAGGTGATGGAAACAATCCAGATGCCCTACTGCAGATGAATGGATACAAAAACTGTGAGAGAGATACACACACACACACACACACACACACACACACACAATGGAATTCTACATATCCAACAGACAGGATAAAATAATGGCATTTGCAGGGAAGTGGATGAATCTAGACGAATCAGGTTGTGTGAGACAAGTCAAGACCAAAGGAACAAAAGGTGCATGGTATCCTTAATATGTGGCTATTAGATACAAACAGTACAAGAGCGAGGACTCAGTATTTGTGTACCCAATGCTATGGACATGGTATTGGAAATATAAACACAACTACATCGACATAAAAATCTATGACTATAGACATAATGTTTTATTATATAGATTAATATGTTTCTATGACATACAAATCCTCAGCCTAATTTTAATTATGTTCTAAAATCTAAGTGCCAATGATTATATATAGAAATTCCCTTCTTGAATTCTTGTTTGTTAAACACGTCATTTGAAATATGATGTAAAAATCGATGTTAAAAAAATGAAAAAAAAAAAGTACTGGAGGATGGTGGATAGGAGTTTGTATAGCACTACACCTGTTTGTTTTATTTCTAAGTTGATTGTGTAGTCTTACTGTCTACTAAGGTCCATTGTGAAATGTGTAATAGCTGGTTCTCTCTATAAGATGGGACACATCTAATTTAGGCATTTAATACAAGTCAATGTCATCTATGCCATATGAGGAAAAGGAATCTAGTGTATTTACGTTGGTAGAAAATAACAGAAGGATGTATAATTACATGGAAAAGGTCAAGTTAATTTTTAGAATGGATAATAAGGTAGTGTATAGAATAAGATCCTCATATTACTAAAACAAATGTTTAAAATTTCCATGGCAAAACTAACCTTTTTACTGAACATAACTAATAATAGTAGAAAAAAGATGTTTTCTCCCCAAAGGAGAATAAACTAAATCCACATCATACCCAAACTGTAGAATACCAAGCATTAAAATAGAAGATTAAGGGCTGGGAGTTTGGCCTAGTGGTAAGAGTGCTTGCCTAGCATGCACGAAGACCTGGCTTCAATTCCTCAGTACCATATACATAGAAAAAAGCCAGAAGTGGTGCTGAGGCTCAAGTGGTAGAGCTCTAGCCTTGAGAAATTCTAAGGACAGTCTTCAGGCCCTGAGCTCATTCCCAGGACTGGCAAAAAATAATAAAAAAATAAATAAAAGATTAAGATGAATACTCAATTTTTGACCTCAGTATTGTAATTCCAATATCCTGATGAATTTAGCATGCTGTAGTAATGCAAGTCTAATGTGCAATTACAAATACAGAAATACTTTGAGTAATGAAGATAAATACTATATGGTTGCAGTCACATAAAACTTGGAAAAAATGCATGAGAACATTTATGAGGAAAGGAAACAAAAGTCAAGATAGTGGAACCCTGACAAAAGACAGGAAGAAGTAATATTGGTTATTGGCAGGTTCTGTTAATAGACTTCCATATGTACATGTTTATATGCATAACTACATAGAGCATTTTATATTATTGCTATTACAATAGACAAATGAAAACAACAGTGGTAGCTGACAATGTGCATGTCATTCTTCCAAAGTTGGTCTATAAATTCAACACTGCATCAAGAAATTCCAGTAGGGTTTTAGAAAAGATTAATGAGCTGCTTAAAATTAAGTGCAAATGAAAAGGACTCAACATAACTGAAACAATCTTGGAACTGACAGCTCACTGTAAAGACATAATAAAACTGGTGTTGGCTAGACAGATGAGCAGTAGAGCTATATCCATACCATCAATTGATTCTTGACCAAAGCAAAAATTTCAGTGGAGGAAAACCAATTAATAATATGGATCAGTAGCCATATGGAAAAATGAGTCTTTGCTTCTATCCTACATTAAAATAAAAAGTGAGCCATAGTGTGGAACATAAGTCAGTAGAAAACAGGAAAATAGATCTATTGCAAGATAGGTCAGAATTTTGCTGGGCAGAAAGGGAGCTAATAAAGGACCTGATTAGAAGAAAATTCAAATTGAGACAATTGTGCCACTCATATATAAGGCTATGCATATGAGCAAAAAAAAAAAAAAAAAAAAAAAGCTCGGAGGGTAGCCTGGTGGTAGAGTGCTTGCCTAGCATGCACAAAGACCCAGGTTTGATTCCTCGATACCACATACGTAGAAAAAAGCTGGACATGGAAGCTCAAGTCGTAGAGCTCTAGCCTTGAGAAAGTCCAAGGACAGTGCTCAGGCCCTGAGCTCAAGACCAGGACTGCCAAAAAAAAAAAAAAAAAAAAAGACCCAGGAAGACTAAAGCTATCACTACACATCCCAGAATTACCTTGAACTCTTTTCTGCCTCACCCCCCTGAGTGCTGGTGTTACAGGTATGTACCACTGTGCCCAGCTAAGTAATTTTCAAAATATGGCCCATATGAAAGGACAAAAGGAGGGCCAGGAGTTTGGTCTAGTGGTTAAAGTGCTTGCCTAACATGCACGAAGACCCGGGTTCAATTCCTTGGTACCACATATATAGAAAAAAGCCGGAAGTGGTGCTGAGGCTCAAGTGGTAGAGCTCTAGCCTTGAGAAAGTCCAAGGACAGTGCTCAGGCCCTGAGCTCAAGCCCAGGACTGGCAAAAAAAAAAAAAAAAAAAGAAAGGACAAAAGGAAAAACTCATTACAAAACAGTCTTTTTACAACTAACCAATTGAAAAATTGTACAATGTCACTTAAGAACACAGGACTATATCACCAAATATGGTTGTTAATGGTTTTCGTGTATCCAAATTAGATAACAGGAAGAAAAATTATCACTTTGGCCAGACTAGGGAACAATATTACAGGTTGACAAATTGGAATTATGGAATTTTATTGAGTTGTTTGCTTATACCAAACTGCTAGGTATACCTTTATGAAATATAAGGCGTCCAAACAAGTGAGACCACTTTTTAAAAAAAATTTAATGTTTAGATTCTGAGAGGTCAGAAAGTCTCCAGTCAGATTCAATGCAAACATACTATTAATAAAATCAGGCTGGGTGCCAGTGGCTCACACCTGTATTACGAGATACTCAGGAGGCTGAGATCAGAGGAGGGTTCAAAGCCAGCCCAGGCATGAAAGTTTATGAGACTCATCTCTAACCACCAGAAAACCAGAAGTGGTGCTGTTGCTTAAAGTGGTAGAATGCTAGCCTTGAATGAAAAAGAGCTCAGGAACAGCACCCAGTCCCTGAGTTCAAGCTCAATGACTACCAAAAACAAGTTAAAATTATATGTGAATGTGCATACTTAAAATTATATGTATATATACATACATACATAGCCAGACTTTCAAACATCAGTATTAGATAAGATTCTGAAAACATCAAAAGAATCAAATCGCATATAAGGGAATGGTCAATAAGGCTAATGGCACACTTCTCAGCAGAACTATTACAAAACTGGAATTATTGGGACATTATCATCGTGCAAAAGGAAAAGAACCCCAAATAACCAACCCAAGCAATTTATCTGTCATGGTGTGCTTCTGAAATGAAAGAGAAAATAGAAACAAAAACTAAGGAAGTTCGCAAACACCCAGCCTGAAATGCTGAAGATAGTTCTTTGTGCTTCAAGGACATTAATCTATCACACACACACACACACACACACACACACCATAGCCAAAGTAAGTAAACTGAGAGTCAAAAATTCTCTAACTCTAATGAAAATGTGTAAATTACATATCTTTACCATGAAGGCTGATACTCCAGGCTGATACTTTGTTAGGCAATTCCCAGCATAAGAAGATGTAAATTGGGGCCGGGAGTTTGGCCTAGTGGTTAAAGTGCTTGCCTAGCATGCATGGAGACCCGGGTTCGGTTCCTTGGTACCACATACATAGAAAAGTCAGAAGTGGTGCTGAGGCTCAAGTGGTAGAGCTCTAGCCTTGAGAAAGTCCAAGGACAGTGCTCAGGCCCTGAGCTCAAGGCCAGGACTGGCAAAAAAAAAAAAAAAAAAAAAAAAAAAAAAAGAAGATTAAATTGTGACACCAAAATATGAGATGGGCCAGATGCTTATGGTTCCTACCAGCAAATCTAGATACTCAGGAGGCTGAGACCTGAGGATCAAGATTCAAAATCAGTGTGGACAGAAAAGTGCTTGAGACTCTATTTCCAGTTAACCAGCAAAATGCCAAACTGGGAATATAGCCCAAGAGGTAGAGTGCCAGCTGTGAGCAAGCAAGAAGTGTGAGGTCTTGAGTTTAAGCAACAGTGCTGGCACCAAAAGAAGAAGAAAAAGAAGAAAAACATGAGATGAGACATGGATCAAAAAACACTGTTTTTAAAAAAAAATTATAAAAATAACTACATAGACATAAAAATCTATGATGGGATATATACTCTATAGACATAATGTATTATATAGATCGATATGTATTTATGACAAACTCTCCATTTTAATTATGTTCTAAAATCTATGTGCCAGTGGTTGCATATAGATTCCCTTCTTTAATACTTGTTTGTTAAACATGACATTTGAAATATGATGTAAAAATCAGTGTTTATAAACTTTCTCAATAAAAAATTAATTAAAGTTCATTTAGTCCTTAAAATAGTCCTAAAACAAATGCATATTTTTTATTAAAGAATTTATTAACATTGATTTTTGCATCATATTTCTAATGACGTGTTTAACAAACAAGTGTTCAAGAAGGGACTCTCTATATACAATTACAGGCTCTTAATTTTTAGAACATAATCAAAATTAGGCTAAGGGTTTGAATATCATAAATACATATTAATCAATGTAATAAAACATTATGTCTATAGAGTCATAAGTTTTTATATCTATGTAGTTGTGTTTATATTTCCCATACTATGTCCATATCATTGGGTATGCAAATATTGAGTCTTCACTCAGTGTATATCAGTTAAGCCCAGCTGGGCTATGGTGTCATTTAAGTTGATGGTGTCTTTGCTTAACTTTTGTTGAGTTGACCTGTCATTTGGTGAGAGTGGTGTGTTGAAGACTTCCACTATGATTGTGTTTGAGTCTATCTTGTTCTGTAATTCTAAGAGAGTTTGCTTGACAAATTTGCGAATTTGGGTGCTCCCGCTTTGGGGGAGTAAATGTTTGTGTTTTTTTGTTTTTTTGTTTTTTATTTTTTTGCCAGTCCTGGGCTTGGGCTCAGGGCCTGAGCACTGTCCTTGGACTTTCTCAAGGCTAGCACTCTACCACTTTAGCCTCAGCACCACTTCCGGCTTTTTTTGCTATGTATGTGGTACTGAGGCATCGAACCCGGGTCTTTGTGCATGCTAGGCAAGCACTCTACCACTAGGCCAAACTTCCGGCCCAGGAGTAAATGTTTATAACTGTAATATTGTGGGTATGGATTGTGCCCTTTACTAATATATAGTGGCCACCTTTATCTTTATGTACTGATTTTACTGAGAAGTTAATTTTGTTGGAGATTAAGATTGCAACTCCTGCTTTTTTGCACGGTGCATTGGAGTGGAAAATTCATTTCCATCCTTTCACCTGGAACTTATTTCCATCTTTGGCAGTGAGGTGGGTCTCTTGGAGGCAACAAATGGATGGGTCTTGTTTTTTAATCCAATTTGCTGCTCTGTGTCTTTTGATTGGATTTTTCAACCCTTTCACATTTAGGGAAATTATGGAAAAGTGGTCAGTGTCCTTTGTCATTATTTAATTTTACTTCTGAGTTTCTTTCTCTCTCTTTTTCCCCTTTTGTGTTTAGTGATTTATAGGTCATTGCCTCTTGATGGGGGTTCTAGCTGTTCAGCAATTTGTTCTTGATTATTTAATATTTTTTGTAATGCTGGTTTGGTGTGCATGTATTCATATAGCTTCTCTTTGAAATGAAATATTCTTGTTTCACCCTCAAATGTAAAAGCTAGTTTTGCTGGATAAATCAGTCTGGGTTGGCAGTTGTTGGTCTTCAGGGTATGAATGATGTTTTTCCAAGCTTTTCTTGCATTTAGGGTTTGCGTGGAGAGGTCTGCAGTTATTCTAATTTTTTCCCATTGTAGTGTAGCTCTTTTTTTGTTTTTGCAGCATTTAATATCAGTTCCTTGGTATTCAGGTCTAGTGTCTTTACTATGTGTCTAGACGAGTTCCTTCTAGGATCTTGCCTGTTTGGATTCCTGAAACCTTCAATAATGTGAGTATTTTCCCTTTTAAGGTTGGGGAAGTTCTCTGCTATGATTTTGGCAAATAAGGGTTGCATTCCTTTGTCCTGGAACTCGGCCCCCTCATCGATCCCTATTATACGAAGATTAGATTTCTTAGCTGCATCTGCCAGGTCCTGGAGTTCTCTCTGGTGGATTGACTGATTTCTCCAGGCTGATGATTCTCTGTTCCAGCTCTTGCATTCTATCTTCCGTTCCTGATGTGCTATTCTCCATCTCAGTCAATCTGCTGCTTAATGCCTTCATTTTTGCTTGAATCATGGACACTGAGCTGATCATGTCTGATGAGAGGGTATTAATCTTTTCTTCCACTTCTGTTTTGAATTCGAAGAGCTCCTTGGTAATTTTTTGCTTTTGTTTTTGGAATTCTGCTTTAATTTCATTAGTCATATCCAAAATCATCTCCTTGAATAGAGTCATATTTTGTGTCTCTTCAGGTGTCATTTCTTGGGGTGATGACATCTCTCTCATCCCTTCACTCTTGTTTCCTTTTGGGCTTTGTGTGGGACTTTGATTATTTATATATGTTGTAACTGGTCTTTGCACTTTCCAAGGTATCAAGGACCGTTGTTGTAGGTTCTCTCTGTGGTCAGTAGGTGGCGGTCTTTACTTGGCTTGGGACTGGGAATCTGTGTATATCTGTGGTTCTCAGCCAAATTGGTTCCACTGCTGACTAGGTCAGAGTTTGCAGCTTTTGCCGAGTTCAGCCTGTTCCCAGAGGCTGTCTGCTGCTGCACGGCTAATTCTCAGCCCAACCAGTGGCCCCACAGTGGGCCATAGGGTGGAGTTGCTCACTTCAGTCTCAGCTAGCCTGGCAGATGGCTGGTTTTCCTGCGCTGTTCCTGGGGGCAGGTCCCAGCTGAGGGTCTGGGATTTGGGGGTTTTTGGGTGCTCTTAGCTAGACTATACTGACTAGTTTCTGCCCCGTTCCCAGCGATGGGGCCCAGCCAAGGACGTGGGCTCCAAGGGCGGAGCCACCCTTTCTGGCTCTCAGGGGTCGAACTAGAGCTCGAGCTCGGCCCCTGCTGGTCTGCCCTTCAGTTCCCTGCTGTGTTTCCACCACTTTGGCAGAGAGTCCGTGTGTGACTGTGTGGGGCCCCTTGGTGCTGTCTTGCTGGAGACTCCCAGCAGGAGGGCGCCCTGCTCAGGTCTCAGGTTTGTTTCAGTCAGATGCTGGCTCCCAGACTCCCACACATCCCCACCCACTGTTGGAAGGCAGGGTCTCAGCGCCCCTCAGTCTCCAGTTCCAGTGGCCTGGGAGAGGAGGCTATTGAATGGGTGGGAGCAGGGACACCTCTGCCCGCTTTGGTGGGGTGCTGGTTCTTAGCGCCTTCCCGCCTGTCAGTCTCCAGTCAATGTCCTGGGGGAGGGGGCTGCACTTGCCAGTCTTTCTTGGGTGGGGTGGATGGGTCTGGGTTCAGTTCTGTAGCTCACCACCAGCTCTGCTTTTCCAATGGTTTTGGGGGAACCCGCTGGACTACTTACTCCTCGGTGTTTGGCTGTGAGCTGCTCCATGGTGTTGGAGGGTTGTTTGCCTCCCCTCTGGTCTCCGCCACCATCTGTGCTGCCCGAGCCCTGTCTGTGTGGGTTTCTGCATCTGGATTCCGCTGCTTGCTGGCGTAGCTGGAATTCTGGGCTTCCCTGGCCCGGCGCACTCTGCTGCGGCTTCAGTGGCTTGGAGCCAGCAGCGAGGGGTGAGGGAGGGGGCCTCACGTTTCGGATTCTTTGAGAACATTGAATATAAGCTTTATCTGCATTTCTTTTCTGGTTTGTGTACTTCTCCATTGCTTCTTGAATTTGTAGGTTTCTTAAGGTAGTTGCCTTGTGGGAGTCCAAGATTCTCTCTTTTTGTGGGAGAGAGCTAGGCTGGCGCCATCTTCTCTGCCCTCACAAATGCATATTTTTATGGCCAATTAATTTCCAACAAAGGTGCCAAGGTCACATAATGAGGAAAGGATAGTTCAATAAATGATGTTGGGAAATTGGATATCTATGTGCACAAGAATGGAATTAGATGTGTATCTTGCATGACATAGCAATCTGAACCCAAAAATTGACATTTTAAATGAGTCACCCGAAAGTGTGACTCATAGAAAGAAGAATAGAAAACGTAGAGCAATGTCATTACTCATGACATTGATCTGAACAAAGCCATTCTTTTTTACATGACCCTAAAGGCACAGGCCATACAATCAAAGTAGACAAATGGGATTCCATAAAATGATGAAGCTCTTGGTAGAAGCAATGAAACTCATGGCTAGAGAGAAAAAGCAGCTAATGGGGCAGGAGTGCTACCGTTGGAATGATGTCAGTGAGGTGATGGTATTAAGAGCTAATGCTTTTGAGAGGTAATTGGTCCAGAGGGGTTTCAAGTTATACCATTAGAAATAGGATTAGTGCCCTTCACACATGGTCTCTAGGAACCCATTTCCCACTTATCCCATGTGAAGACACAGCAAGGAGGTGCCAGCTTTGAAGCAGCCTTCCCCCAGATACTAAATATACTGGTACCTCAAAAATGGTGAGCAGTATATTTCTCTTGTGTATAAATTACCCAGCCTGAGTAATTCTGTAGCTGTTGGAATACACTAAGACAGAAAATATATGCAAACCATGCGTCGGATAATAGATTAATATCCATAATGTATGAGGAACTCTACAAATCACTAGCAAGAAATCAAATAAGCAAATTAAAAACTGGGCAAAGAACCTGAATACATATTTCTCAAAGGCATACAAAGAGCCACAATGTTTAATATTAATAATCACCCAGGTCAATACAAATGAAAACCACACACTTTCACCTCATACCTGTTTGAAGAGACATAAACAAATAATAATAAAGGTTAGTGAGGGGTTTGGAGGCGTGGCTCAGGTAGCAGAGCAGCAGACATTGAGCATAAGCATTAGATACCAGTCTGAGTCCCAGTGTAGGAAAAAAATAATAATAAATGTTGGTGAGAAAGGAAACAATGATATAAATACTATATCCATTGTGGTAAACATGATACCCCAATGAAAAGTAGAGCCATTATATGATCTATCAGACTTACTCTGGATATATATTCTGTATCTCTTACCACAGAGTTAAAATCTGTGTGGTGTGGTGAGGTGTATTTAACCAGCTCTCTTTAGCCAGTTCACAACAGTCATAGGCCTCTGTATCTAGGATGTCAGTCACTGGGGACTATTTTTAAAAAATGCTCCTGTCAAGTACACATACAGATTGTCTCGTTACTGTTCCCTTAACAATACAGCCCTGATAACCACACATTCTTTGCACTGATTGGGTATTAGAAGTAATTCTGAAGGTGGGCACCTGTGGCTCAGACCTGTAATTCTTGCTACTCAGGAGGCTGAGATCTGAGGACTGCAGTACAGACCCAGCCTGGGCACAAAAGTCTATAAGACTCCCCCTCCCCCCCCCCCCCTCCTCCTCCTCCTCCTCCTCCTCCTCCTCCTCCTCCTCTTCTTCTTCTTCTTCTTATTCTTATTCTTATTCTTATTCTTATTCTTATTCTTATTCTTATTCTTTGGTCATGGGGCTTGAATTCTGGGTTTGGGCGCTGTCCCTGAGATCTTCAGCTCAAGGCTACTGCCCTATCCCTTGAGCCACAGCACCACTTTTGGTTTTCTAGTGGTTAATTGGAGATAAGAGTCTCACAGTAGCACATTATTCTTGAGCAAAGAAGCTCAGGGAACAGCAGCCAAGCCACAAGTTTAAGCCCTGGCACCAGAATTCATTAATTTTGAAGAAATATATGGACTGGTAGCAAAGCAGCAAACTTCTCTGAACTCACAAAGAAAACCCTGCAGCTGCCAATTTGCAACTCAACTGCAGGCTTAATTGCATGATAAGTTCCTTGACCTTGATGACAGACTATATAGAGATACAGATCAATGAACAAATATTGACATGTTTTGGCTTATTGTTTTTTTAATAAAGATTTGATAGATGTAGGTAGATGTGATTGTGTAAACTGAAATGTTTGTATCAAATTTATAGGCTTATCTTTTCTCAATGAAGTTAAAATTGGCAACATTGACAAGTCACAACTATTTTCATGTAACTTCAGTTTATTTTGATCATGTCTTAATTTGAATTAGATTGAACAAATAGGAAGTATAGGAAGATTCTGTAAATATTATTTTATCAGGAGTACTTATTTTTTTAATTTAAATCAAATGTGATATCTATACATATCTAATTTTGTTGAATTCTAGAAATGCAATAGTTAGAATTTTTGAAAACAAAAGAAAAAATCAGATGAGTTGCTACAATCCTAAAACTATTGTCAGTTTTGAATACTGACATTCTTTTTAAGATTGACTAAATAGCTAGGTGTGAGTGTCTCAGTCCTGTAATCCTAGCTATTCTGATATCTGAGGATCACAGTTTGAAGCCAGCCCAGGCAGGAAAGTCCATGAGACTTATCTCAAATTAATCACAGGAAAAGTGGAAGTGGTGCTATAACTCAAGTGGGAAAGAGCTAGCTTTGAGCAAAAGAAGCTTAGGGACAGAACCTACTCCCAGAGTTGAAGGACCAGGACCAGCAAAAAAGAAAAAGAAAAAGATTGACTAAAAATACAAACTACGAAGAACAAAATCTTGGATTCTCTTTATCACTTAATATTACACTAGGTGAATTGTTCACCTACTATACTCTTCATAAATAGTAGCAATGCTGGATTTCAAAAATGGGCTGTGGAATGCTGGAAAATCAATCAAAGACAAGTTTTCTTTAAATTTTTCCCAAATTTTTAATTTATTTTCAGATTAAGTGAATGTTTTTCATGTGGAAGTGAGATTAGGATGTTTGCTGACCTTTCAAAAAATTGAGTTTGCTAATGCATTTGTCAAAGTGTCACTAAATGGGTCAGGAAATCAGAGATAATGCATTTACTTAATTAGGGTTGATATTTAAATTTACTTATCAAACCCAACCAGCTTTGCATACAGTTGCAGAGATCAACATGATATTTTTTTTTTCTTTCAGGAGACACCCATCAAAACTATAAATTTGGCTTTCTTCAGTGTGATTGATAGCCCTCATAAGAGGCAGACAACTCTTGCTTATGACTATTGTACCACGAGTCTTCACTTCACTCCTTACTGCTAGAAGGAGAATTCTCAGGGGATGTCACTAGGTGATGAAGTTTATTTCTGTTTCTGGCTTATGATTCTGCAGATGGGTTCATTCTAGGCTAGCTGTATGCATACAGCCCATCTCTGCTGAAGGTCCTCCCCTTATTGTTTTAGTTTTTTTTAAACAGCCAAGAAAGGGTGGCTTTTACCATGCTTTTAAATGAGTCTGCCACTTGAGAATGAACTGAATGTAAAAGAGAAAATGTTAACCTTCTTTAAGATTTTTTTTTTTTGGTGGAGTTCTTGGGATTTGAATCTACTGGCTTTATGCTTGCGAGGCAGGCGCTCTGTCATTTGAGTCATGCGCTAACATGAAAGTCATCCCTTTCATTTTTATTTATTGTTTTGGTGCTCGTACTGGGGCGTGGCTTTCTTTTTCTTCTCACAGCTTGTGCTTTACCACTTGAGCTATTCCTCTACTTCTAGCTTCTTTGCTAGTTGAGATAAGAGTCTCTCAGATGTGTCTGCCCAGGCTGGCTTTGAACTTTGATCCACAGAGTTTAGGCTCCATGAGTAGCTAGGATTATAGTCATGAACCATGGAACCTGGATGAGTCATTCTTTTACATACAGATGCCATGGTTTTGTTGTCTCAAACCCCAAATGTTTTAAAAACAACTGACCCCACTCCCTGATTATTGAGACAACAGGTATACTACAGATGAATTATTCCAGATCAGTTGAGAATTATGGAATACTTTCTCGATACTTACAAAAACTTAAAATGATGATAACATAAAGTTAACTGAGTGCAGTACAACATGAGACAACTGCTTTACCTTGAAGACTGCTCCCAGGAATATATTGCAGGGCTTAAAGTTGGTTGTAGTCTCTGTTTCTCTCCCTCCCTCCCTCTGTCCCTCCCTTCCCTCCCTTCTTCCTTCCTTCCTTCCTTCCTTCCTTCCTTCCTTCCTTCCTTCCTTCCTTCCTTTTTTTCTTCCTTCTTTTCCTTTTCTTCATTCTTTCCTTTTTCTTCCCTCCTTCCTTTCTTCCTCCTTCTCCCCTCTCTTTCTTTTTGTGATGATAAATGCAAAACTAAATTCTAACACTTAAAATAAAGACCATGACCACAAGCAACCTTTCTGAGAAATGCCACAGATGAAAAGTGATTGTTTTCTTTATATTCTACTTCCGATTTTTCTGAAATTTGGGGAATTACATTAAAATAAAAATTATGAGTATGTTTGATTTATGAAGAATTCTTACTACTTGGTAAGAAACACTTTATGATCTCAATTTGATAAATGCATAAAGACAGATATACAGAACATATGTGTGTGCACTCATACACACACACACACATACACACACGCGTGCGTGCACATGCGAGCACGCAAAAATAAAGATTTTTAACAGACATGGGGGAAAAAAGTCTTCAGAGAAAAGGAGTATAAATTAAAATGAGACTTTAGTTTATAGCCCTCAAATTAACAAAAGTTGTTTTCTTTGTTGTTGTTGTTCTTACTAATAATAGTAAACATTTGCCAGGGTGAAAAAAAAGCAAAGAGCCTTTCTCCTTTACTGATAATAGTGTAAATTAGAATAAGAAAATCAGCTATCTGTATCAGGAGTCTTGCTATCTTTGAATAGTAATCCCTCTTTTAGGAACCACACAAAGGGGAAACTACAGATAAAACAAAACAAAAAAGCTTTATGCACCAATATGTTCACTAAACATTTTTATACTATTGACAACTTGAAAACAAATGCTGAGCTCTACTGAGGGTTATTAAAGTAGACATTAAAATGTTGTTTACAAAGAAGTTTATACAATAATGTGGGAAAATATGCTAAATGAATAAAGCAAAATGATAATCATTTGAATGGCAAAGCTAACGTAATTTTCTCCTTTCCATTCTCTTGTATTTACCAAGTTTATACAAGAAGAGTTACTCAATTACTTGCTTTACAATTTTATTTTATGTCATCACATTTTGATCACCATGAATTCTTTCTCATTAGAGATGAAGACAGAGGGACCTTGAGCAGCAAAAGGTTTATTGATATAAAGCCAAAGCAAAGAGAATGCATACACCTGTGGGTCCCTAAACCTTAAGCTTCTATTGATGTTTATGAATGTGGGGGTGTTCAGTCCTAGAAAACTGGATCCTCAGTCAATAGCTTCCAGAGACTGAGTTCAGCACCATCAAGTCTTCCCACATACCCAATAGTCAGACCAGACTCTTCATTTTCTCTCTTTCTTTTTCTTTATTTCTGTCTTTCTTTCTTGCTTGCTTTTTTGCTTTCTTTCTTGAACTGGGCCTGGGCCCTGTCCCTGAGCGCTTCAGCTCAAGGCTACTGCCCTACCCCTTGAGCCAAGAGCCACTTCCATCAATGACATTTCTCGAATCCAAGAATATTAAATGTTTATTGTGAAAGTTTCAGTTGTTACAGGTGTTTCTGAAGGAGAAATTACTTCTAGGATAGTTTGGTATTTTTTACTCTCAGTTTGGGGGTTTTATAAAAGTAATAGAATCAGTCTCAACAGTCTGTTTGGAACTCGAGTTTCCAATTAACAGTATTTCATTGGTGAATTACTCTTAGAATACCTGAGACTCTACATCTACTTTAACAATCTAGAATATTCTATTTTTGGTATCCTATAGTTAGTTTAACTGTTGATAGTCATTTTAGTGCTCATTTGTCCAAGGCCACATAAATATGTACTTATATCTTTGGGTACTTATACAATAGAAATGTCTAAAATGTTTCAATATTTTGCAACAAATATACATCTCTTGTACTTATCTCTGCATGCCCAGTTTCTAGAAATAGAATTATGATATTGTGTAAGCAGACTTGTCTAAATGTTGTTTATACGGATAACTACTTTCAAATGAGAGTTCCTGTTTCCTTCCCACCTCACCAGTGAGCTGGATGATCAGGTTTAGTTTGGGGCCAATCTAAGAGGTAAAAATAAAAGTTACCTTTAAATTTGTTTTGGTTGTGCCTATTTCTTTATTAGAAAGGTAGAATATCTTTTCTTCCATCTGTACTTTATTCTTTTTTTTTGTCATTTCTGAGAATTGGCTTTGTTGCTCTCTACTCATATTTCTATTTGCTCCTCCCACTCCTTGGTTGATTAAACAAAAACACTTTATTTTTATTTTTTTGCGAGTCCGGGGCTTGAACTCAGGGCCTGAGCACTGTCCGTGGGTTTTCTCAGGACCAGAGCTCTACCACTTGAACCACAGCACCACTTCAGGCTTATGTGTATATATGTGTGTATATATATATATATATATGTTATATATATATGTATATATGTGGTACTAAGGAATCTAACTCAGGCCTTCGTACATGTTAGGCAAGCACTCTACCACTAGGCCAAACTCCCGGGCACCAAAAAAACTTTTTTTTAAACATTTTTTTAATTGTGATTAATAGAAGGGTTACATTATATTCACCAGAGAGAAGGTGCATAACTTCACAAACATTGATACCCTTTCTCATGACATGGTCCCCATTTCCCTCTCATCCTCCCCGCCCTGCTTATCTTGATTTTCCCCTTCCCTATCCAATTTCAAATAACCAATTAAGCACATATAAAATATATCAGATAACAAGGTAAAATATTATAACAATATGAGATAACCAAGGGATGGCAAAAGAGATGAGAAATAACATAGTACCTTAAGGACAACAGTCACTCATTATATGGCTTTTGTTTCCTTATCCTGGAGTTCCTTACATTTAGTGTCATAATATTTGGCCTAATGTCTCTAGATTTTGTTCTATTGTAAATCTCTGCTAGGAGAGCCCAAGGTTTCTACTGATTACGACAAATGAGGTAGACTGTTGGGCCTATGTTTCTGTGAGACTAGCTTCTTTCACTTAATATGATTTTTTCTAAGTCTTTCCATTTCCTTACAAATGGGGCAATGTCATTCTTTCTGACAGCAGCATAGAATTCCATTGTGTATAAATACCACATCTTGTTGATCCACTCATCAACTGAGGGACATCTGGGTTGGTTCCATATCTTTGCTATGGTAAATAGTGCTGCAATGAACATTGTTGTGCTGGTGGATTTAGTATGTCCTTGTTTCTGGACGATTGGGTAAATGCCAAGTAGGGGAATTGCTGGGTCATAGGGGAGCTCTATGTTTAGTCTTTTGAGGAACTGCCATACTGCTTTCCATAGTGGTTGAACGAGTTTGCACTCTCACCAACAGTGTAGTAGTGATCCCTCCTGGCCACATCCCCTCCAGCATCTGTTGTTATTAGTTTTCTTGATCCTGGCTATTCTAACTGGAGTGAGGTAGAATCTTAGAGTTGTTTTGATTTGCATTTCTTTTATGACCAGAGATGTTGAGCATTTCTTCATGTGTTTATAGGCCATTCTTATTTTTTCTTCAGAGAAGACTCTAAGTCTTTGGCCCATCTTTTAATGGGATGGTTCTTACTTTGGAGATTAGTTTTGGAGTGATTTAATTTTTTGAGCTGTTGATATATTTTAGATATGAGGCCTTTGTCTGTTGTATAGTTAGTGAAGATCTTCTCCCATTCTGTAGGCTTCCTAATTAATTTACTAGCTATGTCTTTGCCATAAACTTATCTCAGCTTATCTAGCTTTTCTCTAATTTGTTGTGTTTCTTGGTCCTTGTTGAGAAAGTTTCGACCTGTGCCAAGGAGGCCTAGTGTATCTCCTATTCCTTCTTGTAAAGTTTTCGGTGTGTCGGATTTTACCTCGAGCGAGGTCTTTGATCCATTTGGAGTTAATTCTAGTGCAGGGTGATAAAGAAGGATCCAACTTTATTTTTCTGCAGGTGCTTAACCAGTTCTTCCAGCACCACTTGTTGAAGAGGCTGTCTTTCTTCCATTCTATTTTTTTGGCTCCCTTGTCAAAGATTAGGTAGCCATAGGTCTGTGGTTTAATATCTGGGTCCTCAGTTCTATTCCATTGGCCTTCAGGCCTGTTCTTGTGCCAGTAAGAAGCTGTTTTGATAATTATAGCTCTGTAATAGAGTCTGAAGTTTGGTGTTAAATTCCTCCAGCGCTGTTCTTTCTGCTAAGAAGTGTTTTTGCTATACGGGGTCTTTTATTATTCCATATGAAATAAAAAAGTTTTTATATAGAGAAATGTAGCCCTTCTTATTGTATCTTTCTTTTGCCTTCAGACACTGGTTTTTGTTTGTTGGTTTGTTTTTTCCTAATTTCATTGTAAAGGTGATTACATTTACATGGGTAAGGTTATAAGTACTTTTCTTTTGTGTTACCCTCCCGCTCATTTTCACCTTTCCCCTCCCCCAACTCTCTTTTCCCCAAACTGTAAGGTTCATTTCCACTGTAGTGTCTGATGACTGTCACTGCTGGATTAGTTCAACCCTTGTCCTATCATTTCTGTGATACCCCTTCCCTTCCCCAAATCAAATAAATTTATATTCAAGACAAAGGGTCCAGAAATTAAAAAGAATAACAACAGGGAATAACAGTAGGAGCAAAAGGGAAAAAAGAGAAAGAAAATGAAGAAAGAACACAAAAAGAAACAAAACCTCTTGTTTTTATTTCTTGAAGTTCATTTTGATAAACATCACTTTATGTAGTCATATGCACATAGCTGTTGAACTATTGTGATCCTCTGTTAAGAATATTCTAGGAAGTGGCACTGAGGCTCAAGTGGTAGTGCATTAGCTTTGAGCTGAAGAGCTCAGGGATAGCACCCATGGACAAACTGCAAGCCCCATAACTGTCAAAAACAAAAAACAAACAACCCCCCCTACACATTTGGTGGATTGTTTGGGGCCAGGGTATAGACTAGTGGTAGAATGTTTACCTAGCATGCAGGAAGCTCTGGGTTCGATTCCTTGGTACCGCATACGCAGAAAAAGTCAGAGGTAGTACTGTGGCTTAAGTGGCAGTGTGCTAGCCTTGAGCAAAAAGTGTCCAAGGACAGTGCCCAGGCCCTGAGTTCAAGTCTCATGACTGGCAAAAAAAAGTAGAATATACTAGACATATTCTAGTAATTACAAATGAGGCAAGTCAGGCAGCCTGTGTTTCTTAGGGTCTGGCTTGCTTTGTTTAATATAATTTTTCCAAGTCTTTCCATTTCCTTATGCATAGGACAATGCCATTCTTTCTGATGGAAGCAGAAAATTCCATTGTGTGTATATACCACATTTTCTTGATCCATTCATCTACTGTGGGGACTCTATATCTCAGCTATGGTAAATAATGCTACAATGAGCATGGTTGTGTTGGTAGCTTTAATGTGGCCTTGTTTGTAAAAATTTGGATAAATGCCAGGGAGTGGGATTGCTGGGTCATAGGGGCACTCTATATTTAGTTATTTGAGGACCCTCCATATTGCTTTACAGAATTTATTATATCATGTATGAGCGCACTTCTAAGGTCTTTCTTTTGACCATTTGCCCTTTTCATAAAATTCTTCTATTTTAATGTGGTTTTGTTTATCCTGTATTTTCTTAATCTGGTTTTGTGTCATGCTAAGTAAAGGCTCCTTTCTATTCCAAGACTGCAAATAATAATAATTACTTTAAAAAAACATATTTGGCTGGGAATTTGGCCTAGCGGTAGAGTGCTTGCCCAGCATGCACGAAGACCTGGGTTCAATTCCTCAGTACTGCATACATAGAAAAAAGCCGGAAGTGGTGCTGAGGCTCAAGTGGTAGAGCTCTAGCCTTGAGAAAGTCAAGGACAGTGCTCAGGCCTTGAGCTCAAGCCCAGGACTGGCAAAAATAAAAAATAAAAACACATATATGATTTTATTATTTTATCTTTTTGTGAGGCAAGATCTTAGTATATAGTCCAGGCTGACTTCAAACTTGCTATGTAGCAAAGGCTGGCCATCAACTCTGGCCTGTTCTGCTCAAGTACTGAGGCTGTAGTCATATATCTCCAGTATTAGCTTAGGGTTTTATTTTGTTGTTGTTGTTGTTGTTGTTGTTTTAAAATTATTGTTGGGGTAATGTATAGAGGGGTTATAGTTACATTTGTCAGGTAGTGGGTGCATTACTTCTCGCACATTGATACCCCTTCTCATGTTTTTGTCCCTGTTTCCCTTCCCCCATCCATCCCAATCATCTTGTTAGGGTTTTATTTTTTAAAGTCCTTGAAACTTTTTTTTGTGAAAGGACTTATATGGAAAGTCACCTAGCCTTTCCAGAAATGGCCAGTCAGTTGGCTTAATGCCACTTGGTGAGAAACCCATTGGTTCTACATGAAATTGAAACACCATATTTATGATATACTAAAATCTTGTACCTATCTAATCTATCTCTGGCACCCATTTATTTTTAAGTAATTGTTCTCTCGGAGAAACAAAATATTCCTCTTTTCAAATGGGATGTCCCTGGAGTCTGTACATACTTCCTTTCAGACTTTGTTTACCCGGATAAATTATTAATCTCTGAAAATTACTTACCATGACTTATAACCAACGGACCCTGTCCAAGTCAAGCTGAGCATTGCTTCTAGTTCCTTCTTCCACCTTTATGTGTCCAAACAAATCAAAGAATGAATCCTGATCCTGTCTCAATCTCCATGAGTTCTCTAGGACAGAATATGAGAGCTATGGTTGAAAGCAATAAAAGATAGCCCAAATTGGTGGTGTGGCTGCAACCTATGGAATTCTTCCTTTTGGAGATGCTCTGAGTATGAAGAGATGTTTAGACTCATGCTTAGAAGTGAGCAACTCTGAATCACTATACACAGGCAGTGTGCTTAACCCTGTAAAGATTTACATGGAAAACAGTCTTGTGGTTTAAAGACTGAATGGCTTCAGTTCATATAGAAAAGTCGCCAACAGAGACACTCTTGTCTACAGTCTATTTTCTATTTTTCTTTTGACGTTTTGACAAGAAGAAAAAGAAGGACTCAGGACCTTTGATGTGCCTGTATTTTGCTCCAATTATTAATTCCTTTTTGTGGGTTTCTGTAAGTGACTGGCTCTGCACATTCAGGCCCCAGGACTGACTTTGCTATTAGAATTAAGTTCAAGGCTCAGGATGCGAAATACTTTCAACAATCCAGAAAAAAAAATGTATTGATTTCCTTTAAAACCTGAAGCAGAAGCTGGATGTCAGTGACTCACACCTTTAATCCTAGCTACTCAGAAGGCTGAGATCTGAGGATCAAAATTTGAAGGGCAGAAAAGCCCAAGAGACTCATCTCCAATAATCTACTCAGAAGCTGAAAGTATACTGTGTCTTAAGTGGCAAAACGCTAGCCTTGAACACAAAGAGGTCCAAGGACAGCACCCAGGCCCTGAGTTTAAGCAGCAGGACTGGCAAAAAAAAAACTTGAAACAGGAAAAAGACTATTACTTTATTTCATTTATCAAGACATTTATACAGATGCCTTATGATATTAATATATTCAGTTTGAAACCAACCCAAGTAAAATATAATCTTTAATATTTGTTCATGGAGGAAGGAGCCCTCAAAAGTCATAACCTAGCCTTGTCTGTCCCTTAAAAAGCTTGATGCAGAAGGAACCCTGAGAGTTGGAAAGATTTTTCATATGGAAATTCATGAGCAAGGGCTTGCACTTTACAAACGCCTACCTGAACAATCTAGTCTATCCCAGAATTCCTCAGAAATATTTGATCCTAGAACTCTTTTCTCTTATGCATATAATCTTCCCCACAAATCCATGGAAGAGCATAGGAATCATTTTGCTTCCTTTTGTATAAGATTAAGCTGGGGGCTAGTGGTTCATGTCTATACTATTAGCCATGTGGGGAGCTGAGAACAGAAAGAATATAGTTCAAGGCTATCCCAGGTAGACAAAACCCTTTCTCTATCCATAGCTGGGCAGGGTGGTACATGCCTGTCACTCTAGCTTTGCAAGAGGCTGAGACTGGGAGTATTTGAGGATTGCAAGTCAGTCTTGGGCAGAAAAGTCTATGAGAATCTCAGTGAAAAACACTGAGCATAGTAATATACAACTGTAATATTAGTTATGACAGGAAGCAGGATTATCATCTAGGCACCTCACCTGGGCTGGAAGTGAGACCCTAGTTCAAAACAACAAGTGTAAACAAGGGCTAGAGGGGTCACTTTGTGGTAAAACACCTGCCTAGCAAATAAAAGGTCTTGGGTTCAAACTCTAATACTCCTAAAAAGATAAAGACAAGACTTAACCAGGAGCTTCTTGGGAGTCTTATAGCTGAAATCTCTTAAGCGCTACTTTTTTTTTTAAAAGGGCACATTATACTAAGGGATTATTCTTGGCTCTATGCACATAGAATTGAAATGCTTACTTGATGTTGTTTGAGAAGCATACTAGCAACACAACCCTATATATCTACCTGGCAAGAAAATTTCATTGTTACACAAGTCTCAGATTCATGCTACACAGCTCATCCAGACCCATTTCAATTCCATTTTCTTGATACATTTATGGCAGTATGAGGATGAGAATAATTCCCACATGGCACAGGAAGGTGGAAAACTGCTTTCTCAAATCCCACAATGTGTTATTCCTTAACTTATCAGACCTTATTAAGAGAGGCTTAAACTCTGTCAGTGCTCAAAAGCTTTCTCCAGTAACAGATTTCTCAGTTCCAACTCAGTTCCTGCAGCTCCCATAACCAGGGCCTATTCAATTTAGCAGCATTCAGCCGCATGAATGCTGAAATTAAAATGTGCTTTCAAAATTCAATCTGTACCCAAACTGACCTACCTCAGAAGCATCATCACAGTCAGATTTAATAAAAAGATATGACTTTGAAGTGGAAGAAAGAAGAAGGGTACATTTGTCTGAGGTAAAAGTAAAAAGTTCCAAGTCCTTTCTTCTTAACTTTTAGAAGGTTCATCCATTAGGAAAATGATGTTCATACTTTTTCTGAAAATGGACATATTTCTTTGCCCTTTGGTGTTTTCAAAATACATAGATTCTCACCTGAGAGAAAGTCACATGCCTTCTAGTTAAATGGAAAACATCATCAAATCTAAGTGATCATAATGTGTGTATATATACATATATATATATATATATATATATAACAATCAGGAAACAGAATTCCCTTTAATGGGGGGAAACCCACACCTGCTCATTTGATTATACCATTGACTTCTCAGAACACATACATTGAGAAAAACAAATGGCAACATGAAGGCACCATTTGGCTAGGCTCTGCTTTGCCTATTTCTTATTGCAGCCAGTACACATCACTTAAATTGTTTGTTTACAGCTCTGTCTGACTTGCTTAAAGCAGAAGAGTTGTTGAGGATAAGCTCTTTGATATTTGGCTCTCACACCCTACGGACGAATGAAGTTTGTGCAGTGGAGATCTCAACCTTCAGTGGCTTGTTTTCCATATAACCTATTAGAAATATTCAGTGTGGTCAGGATTGTTAATTCAATTGTCATTGTATATCCTGAGCATTGACACCATGAAAGTATGTTGGAGATCTGCCAAGAAGTAGTGCATAAAGGTGGGGTGAGAGGGGGAGAACGCAGTCAAAATTCAATGTATATTCTACAAAATTAAGAAAAGTGAGGGAAGGGTGAGTTAGGAGAGGTGGCTGGGTGACAATGAACCAGGTGCATTGTATTGATGAACTGCTTTGTTGAATGGTAACTCCTTTGTACAACTACTTAAAGACAATAAATATAGTTTTAAAATGAAAAGGAAAAAATTGCTAACCTATTATTTTATTAGCTATTAAAGCCTACCCCGAGATCCTTATTTTTCTTGCTTTGGTTTTGTAGGGTTTGAACTCAGAACCTCATACTTTCTAGGCAGTCGCCCTATTGCTAAACAACACCTCCCACCCACAAATCTTTGTGTTTGAATGAAACAAGATAGATCCACACCCTTTTGCAGATACTACTGAATATTAATAACATAGTATAAAATGAAATGGAAATAACTTTTAAAGGTAAAACCTTTTGATAATTCTGAATGACTTAATGCAATAGTTTAAAGGTTATAAGTGTATCAATTAATGTCTGTCACATACTGTATGTCTGGTGGAGAAACACCCATGCTATGTACTAGGTCTTGGATCATTTACCTCTTAAGGCTCTTGGACTTCTTGGGGAAATGATACCAACAGGTCTGGAACAAATACTTAACAGAAAAATAGGAATCAAAGCTCAAGACCACTCTAAAATGGTCTTCAACCAAAAAAATGAAAAATAGTGCCTTTTGGGCATATGTATAATTGATTAAAAGAAAAAGATATCTGAATGTTCTCAATTTTGTCTTCTGTCCTAGACATCTTCCTTAAACTCATAGTGTTTATTTACAAAATAGAATATATATATACATATATTTGTAGCAAACACAGACTGAGAGAGAAAAATAATATTACTGAGACTTAATTTCTTAGCTTCATATTTTGAAGAAAGTATATTTCAAATTCTAATGTTATTATGTATATTATTATATATATTCATGCATTCTAGTTACCCAGAGTTTTGGCATTTTGGGGACTACAACACAGCAAACAAGAAGGGGGGGGAAGCAGATCAGTTTGTGAGATATCAAATAAAACAGGACAATGCACACACATACACACACATACACATACACACATGCACACACACACACACACACACAGAGTCATATTTTCTCCAGGTAAAGTTGTCCTGGTTTGTCAGATGAATTAAATATCCCAGTGCTTTCGTTTTCCAACTAGAAGGTGGTCATAATATGCTGGTACTTAATGATCAAACAGGTTTCATCACAGGGAGGCAAGGCTGGTTCAACATACGCAAATCAATTAATATAGTTCAACATATTGTACATATTCTTATAAGCTCCCCAGGAACTGATTTAAACCTGCCTAGCTTTCAGTCCTGTAAATGGCTCAATCTTCCCCCAAACCATGTGGCTGACTGGGACAAAGTAAGAGAAAGATCTGGGTAGCATAAGAAAGAAGAAATGGAAAGAAGAGACCCAAAACATCAACTTCTCTGTTCGTCTGAGGCTTATACATGACATCCCAGGAGGGATCACTACTACACTGTTGGTGGGAGTGCAAACTCGTTCAACCACTATGGAAAGCAGTATGGCAGTTCCTCAAAAGACTAAACATAGAGCTCCCCTATGACCCAGCAATTCCACTACTTGGCATTTACCCAATCATCCAGAAACAAAGACATACTAAATCCACAAGCACAACAATGTTCATTGCAGCACTTTTTACCATAGCAAAGATATGGAACCAACCTAGATGTCCCTCAGTTGATGAGTGGATCAACAAGATGTGGTATTTGTACACAATGGAATTCTGTGCTGCTGTCAGAAAGAATGGCATTGCCCCATTTGTTAGGAAATGGAAAGACTTAGAAAAGATCATAGTAAGTGAAGTAAGCCAGACTCAAGGGAACTTAGGCTCAATGGTTTCCCTCATTTGTTGTAATCAGTAGAAACCTTGGGCTCTACTAGCAGAGATTTGCAATAGAGCAAAACCTTGATACAAAAGGCCATATAGTATGACGCTAGATGAAAGGATCTCTAGGATATAGAAACATAAGCCATATAATGAATGATTGTTGTTCTTAAGGTACTATGTTATCTCTCATCTCTTTTGCTGTCCCTTGGTTATCTCATATTGTTACAGTATCTCACTTTGTTACCTGATATATCGGATATATTTGTATTTGGTTATTTGAAATTGGATAGGGAAGGGGGGAAAACAAGATGAGGGGTGGGGTGGGGGGAAGGAAATGGGGACTAAGACATGTGAAAGGGTATCAATGTATGGGAATTAATGCACCATTTATCTGGCAAATATCATGTAACCCTTCTATTAATCACAATAAAAAATATATGAAAAAAAGTATACCACTAAAATAGCTAGAAAATAGTAAGAATAATTATTTCTCAGTAGAAGAAAAGATAAATTGATAAATGATTAATTCTAAAGATTTTTCCTTGGTTAATTTAAGTCATTAACAAATAAGATCAAACAATGAAAAAAAAAGAGTATGTACAATAACAGAGAAGAACACTCAAAAGCAGGCCCTGGAAATTTATAGATAGACTAGAATAAGGTAAGACATAGGTACAATACCATATAGTTCCTCCCATTTTCTACAACCATCTGTAAATAGGTTTTTGAGCTTCCTGCTAGCTTACACAAAGAGTAAGCGGTGCACTTAAAGACATTATCGAAAAGGAATGAGGATATCTACATTGTTGGGAGGGAGGAGATTTTCATATAAACATTTGATAGCTAATCATCAATATAGTAATATTAGCAAAATAAATTTACACTTTCTTTAATATTCAAAAAACAAACCCCCTTATGATATAAGATTTGAGGGCAAAGCAATAATAAATCTCTCACTCATGTATTCTAGTAGGCCAGAATTCCTGGCTTTTTGGGAATACAAACAGGAAGTGGAGGGGGGAAGAAGCAGATTAATTTGTGGGATATGAAATGAAACAGGACAAGTGTATGCAGAGACATAAGCTTCTCACCCAGGACCTATACCCTTTTATTTAATCTATACTGAGAATACTGGGGCTCAGAGCCTTATTTTCTCTGTTGGGATGGCTTTGAAGTGAGATCTTCAGATCTCAGCCTCCTGAGTAGCTAAGGTTACAGGCACAAATCACCAGCATCCAGCATAACTGTAATTCTAACTTCCTCCTTGAAATCATAGTGAATTAAAAAGTAAGGAAATAAAAACTGTGACAAAGTGGTTCTTTGAAAGCCAACCAGAGCTACACATGCAAGGGGGCGGGAGGAGGGGGAATACAGCTAGATTCCAGAACCCTAGGATAGTGGGCACAGACATGCAGGGAGGATTAAGGCTCAGAATTTTCTCATCCCGAATTTGACCCTCCATTGAACTCCTGCCACACCCTTTTCAGGAACATCAAAAGTGATCTTGCTAGCCCACTTTTGACTCCCCGAATCTTGCAAAGCTTTAGTCTCTTGAGATACAAAAAAACAAAAAAACAAAAAACAATTCCATGGCAAACAAGGGTTCCAGTGAGATCCTGCTTGAAGGCTTCCTCTCTCTTCCACCGCAACTGCTTGGGCCGTTGTCTTTTCTCTACCTAGAAACCATTCACTGGTGCCTCTCCTAAGCAACCAGAAATTCATTTTCTAAGGAAGCCATGTTTAGTCTTGGAGTACAATTAGATTTCTTCGTGTACAACACATTTGGAGCGTTCTACTCTTAGTCTGATTGCTTAATATTTCCTCTTGAGTACTATTGAGGTCGAGTAGAACAAGGACCTGATCTGTCTCCTTTTATGTGCTTAGTATTTACTGGGTTAAAAAAAAAGAATGAATAATGCCACAGGAGAAGAATGGTTCATCTTTCTGGTATGAAATGTTGCTATTTTACCGAAAGATGTTTTGGGTAGGAAGACACTATTATCTTTTTTTAATTAAAGCAACGAAATTCCTAGGATGCAAAAATTCATACTTAAAAAAAAACAAACTAAACAAGAATGCTTCAGGCGACACCCCCAGATTTATGCTTAAAATACTATGGTAACACAGTGTGGCAAAAAAAAAAAAATCCATTGCCTGAGTAATTTGGACCACTAAGGCTTATTTTCTCTTTATTAGGCGAGAATATATGGGAATAAAGAAACGTTGCAAACTAGAAGGCTTTGTGCGAAACTATCATTGTTGTTTATGAAAGCGGATCCGAGAGAGGAGGACAGGTGAGCTTTCCCCATTACCAATTACAGAGAAGACCGGTGCCAGAACCGGTGCCAAGGGTCCCCAACGCACGGGCCTCCAAGACCCTTGGAAGTTCCGATCCACCAGAACTGGGACAGGCCGGCTGCATGTTTTCCTGGGCGCCACCTTGCAGAGGATGCTGCACGCCAGGGCGGCGAGGCTGGGCTGGCGGGCATTGCGCCCGGGTGGGCTGGTGCCCGGGCCAGCATCCCCGGGGCCAGCGGTGTGCAAGCCGGAGCGCGCGCGCCCCCCCTGGCGGCACCAACGCGAGCGTGCAGCGCGTTGGCGAGGCTGGGCTCTTTGGGAAGATTTCTTTATTTTCCATTTTCTTCCTTTAAAACTGGCCCGGGAAGCGGGAAAACTGTGGAGTCACTAGAGTTGGCAAACACCGTGGCTAAGCGCGCCCGTAGCGTGGCCACTTTGGACGCACCGAGCTCGACCGCTGGTTAGGGACGTAGAGTGGGGAGCCGGGAGCGGGGAGGATCCCTTAGGCTGCGGGTCGAGAAGGATGGGGGTCCCCGTCAGACCTTCCGGGGATGTAACCGTGGTTTCCCACGCCCGGGATTGCCGGCTGGTTCCCTGAGCTCTGGCGCCTGGAGAGGCGCGGGCCATCCCGCACGCCCATCCGAGCGCGCGGTGGCTGGGGCCTCGGGGTGGCAACAGGGAGCCCGCGCGTGGCGCGCGCACGGGCTTGAGAAGCAGGGGCGCCGCTAGTAACTCGGCGTGCGCGCGCCCCGCCCTGCGCGCGCGCCCGCCCTCACTCGCAGGCCCCGCCCCCCTCCCGGGCGCGCGTCACGCGGGGCGGGTGAGCGCGCGGGCGGGAGGAGGGAAGAGAGAGGAGGGCGGGGAGAAGGGGGTGGGGCCGCGGGACTGAGGGGCCGGGAGCCGGCGGCTGCGGAGCCCCGAGCCGGAGCAGAGGCGAGGGCGGCTGCGGTCCTGGTGGTAGCGGCAGCGGCTGCAGCGGGAGAAGATGGTGGCGCTGGAGGTGGGAGCGGCTGGAGCGGAGCTGGCCTCTCAGGCTGGGCACCGTGGCTGTCATTAGCGTCGCCTGCTCCCGCGGGCCCGGCGGACCCAGCTGTCAGGCAGAGGTACCCCGGCCGGGGAGGGGCGGCTGAGGAGGGTGGGGTGCGGGGGTGCCCGGCGCGGATGCCGCCCCACGCGGGGCTCGGGACCTTGTCCAGGGGCGTCCAGGGTGCTGCGTGGAACAATGGTGTTGGGTGTCCGGGGAGGGACGGCGGGCGACGTCCAGGGGGGGCCCTGCCCTCAGCAGCCGGCGAGGCGGGCGGGGAGGGAGACAGAGATGCCCGGCGGCCGGTGCGCGCCGAGATGCTGATGACAGTCATGGCAGGAGTGAGTGTGCGTGTGTGCGCGTGTGTAAAAGGTGCAGCGGTGGGGTGGGGGGTGGCGGACCCGAGGCGTTGGTGCTGGTGGTGGTGGTGGTGGAGGTGAGGTGACATTTCCAGGAATCCCCGCTAGGATCCCTCCTGTCTGGGCTGACTCTCCAGGAGAAAGAATGTGGCAGAGAGAAGGGTGAGGTGAGTAGGATGTGTGTGTGTGTGTGTGTGTGTGTGTGTGTGTGTGTGAAGTGGGTACTGACAGAGGCAGCGGTGTAAGGGGACCAGATTGGTTATTTATATATATATATATATATATTCCCCCTCCCCGCCGTCTCTGAGTGTGTGTCTGGGGTGTGATTCTATCCAGGCTCCCCAAACTGCGCCCCCAATCCAGAGATCTTGCCTGTGGCCCTGAACCCTGTGGGACAGTGTTGGGGTTTTTTGACCCCTGCAACTCTTTGAGGACACTCTCTGCTCACCTCCCGCGTGTGGAGGGGCCGGGTGTTGGCGGGGGGGGGGGTGAGGGTGGGATTTTCGCTTCCCCATTCTCAGGCTTCATGACTGGGGTGGCGCCAGAAGGGAGGGGTGTGTGTATGGGGGGGAGACACAGGAACGTGGAAGTGAGCATGTCTCCTCCAGGCACATGGCAGGGAAATAGGAGAATAGTTACACCTTTCTGGCACTGCTGGTGTCCCTACTTTGAGAAGAGAAGCTTCCGATCCTGGCACTCCTGTAAGGCTCCCTGACTGTCTGACGCTGCAGTTTCTATTGTTTATCTCTTGTCTCACCTGAAGAGAAGGGTCCTTAGTGATCCCCTCTCCCCTTCCCCACAACTTTGAATGCCACTTAGATCTCCTACCATACAAACACACACACACACACACACACACACACACACACACACACACCCTGAAACCTTATGGATCGACAGTCTTTGTGTTGATGCTTTTAGAATGAACTCTGGAGGCAAATATATTGATAGGGTGATGATGGATGGGAGTCTTTATAAAGAGGAGAGAGGGGGACCCATAAAAGAAAAGGGGAAAAAAAGATCATACTGAAAAATATTTGGTGGCTACTCCACAAATGTCATAGAACAGAATGTTTTCCGGAGGAAATGGGAGAGTTGATTGCCACGGCTGGTGACAGCCACCCTCCCAGCCTTCACAATGGCTGTAGTAGCACCCTGGATCATTTGAGAATTGACATTTCCCATGATCGTGAGGATGAGTTCTCCAGTGAGTGAAGTCCCTGTTGGCCTACCTCCCGTACCCATTAATAGGACATTTGATAAATGCCAGCCTCCCCGGGCTGTGTTCTAGGAATCAAGACACAGGAAAGTATCCTGGAGTCTCTAGCTGCTTAATAGCCTCTGCATGCTAAAGATAGGCGTATATAGGAGTGGGTAGAGCGAGACAGGCATGGAGAAGAGAAATGGGGTGTTCTATGGATTCCGCTGCAGTTTGACTCGGTTGGTATCTTAATTTCTCCTGCAGTAGGGTTAGCATGTCCTTACCCTTAACATACTTCTTTGTACTTCTTTGGCTAAAATGTTGTGTGACGAGATTAACCTGCTTAGGACACATTTTAATCACAACACCTTATATTCTACTGCATTGCTGTCAGAACCCAAACTGGCTGTTCCAGTCCTTTTTGCAAAGCCTACAGCAGTCATGTTGTTGTACAAGTTAAATGGGCTACATATGGCTTTCAAGGGTTTCTTCTCTTTTTCTTTCAAATTTCTTTCTTTTTTGGCAAAGATGATATGATGTCATTGTTACATTGAAAAAAACAACAAGACTAGAGCCATCCATACCTGCTTTTGTTTTTTCTTCCCATGTATGTTCTCTTAATGACAGTATATAGACCAGGATCTCTGGAAGCCACCAACATATAGTAAATTTCTCTGTGTCCTTCAAGTAAAGCTTGTTAAAATCTTCATGTGAGGTTTTTGGATCTCATCCAAGACGTACAGATACATTCAGGGAAATGAATTTTGAATCTTAGTTCTTTGCTTTCGTATTGGTTCTGCCAAAACTCTTTCTGAGAAAAATAATTAGGGGAAAGGAAGTCATCATCTTTGTGTTTGCACATTAAAGTAGAGATATAAATTTCTTACCAGAAAGTTTAATAAGTGATTAGGAATTAACCACGGTAGACACACCTGTTCAGAGAAAGTGGCAAGATGTAGTGGCACAATTAATGGCTGAGAAAAATTTTATTATGGCCTTTCTAAAACTAGCACTGGTAAGGTGAATGACCCAGCTTGAATCTGCACTTCTGTCTCCTAATCGGTTGTACCTTTCACTACTTCCTCCAGAAGCCATTCATTTCCTTGGATGCTTTTGCTTCACTTAAAGTAATGATAATACTTGTTCTTTTCCATTGTTGGACCTCTTAAAACAAAAGGTTTTTTTTTGTTTATCTGTTTATTTGTTCCAGAAGACTTGAAAGGAAAGGGCATTCAGAAAATTGATATGAGGGGTCAAAAAGAATCAACCATGGCACTGCAGGAGAGAAGGGCTTTTATCCTATAAGGAATGCATAATGGAGGAAATGGCAAGCAGGGTTAGAAGATTGCTTTTTCTATAAATTGGGTGGTGCCGGAATAGAAGAGAGTGATATATCAAAGGGATAGCTCATTAGAGGAAAAGAAAGCGATGAGCAATGTGTTTGGAATAGGAAGGCTAGTGCCTGCTTTATAAACGGAGGATAGAAACCCATGAGGAGGACTAGAGATTGGAAATGTAAAAAGGGAGGCTGAAGTGATGAAGCCTTCTGGAAGATGGGAAGATACAAAGATACTGGGTGGAGGCATAATTCTCTTGGGACTGAATCATAGGAATTTGGAGGTAAAAAGAAAGGATTTTGCCACTGTCTTTTAAGGAAACTTAGGGAAGGTGTGGGTAAAGTGAGGATAGTTAGTAGAATGACAAAAACTTGTATGAATTGTGGAAATGTGGCGAGTAAAAGATTATCACTCAACACGAAGGTCTCATGTGTTGGAAATGTACCAATCTGTGCCTGGCCAAAGCAACCTATCTAAACAGGGTACAGCAGCCACAGAGGTAGGTTTGTAATAGCGAGCATTTAATGTTGCAAAATTCAGTGTTTTGTCCATCTCCTAAACTTAAAATAAAGAATGTTTACCTTTAAAAGAGCCAGGAAAAAAACTCCACCTGCAGGATCTCTTATGAGTAGCTTCCTTCAGGGATTTCTGAGTTAATAAGAATTTATCTATAAGACTTATAGATAAAAATAATGGGAAATAACATAAGGGTTTTCAAGATGTGAGTTAATTTGTCTATAACAGGAAAAGATGTATTAAAAAGAAATGGCACTGTGGCACAAATGGTAGAGTATTAGCCTTGACAAAGAAGCTCAGGGCAGCACCAAGACCCTGAGCTCAAGCCCCAGGATGAACACACACACACACACACACACACACACAGCCAAATTTTCAAAAGAAAAGTCAAATATAGCACTTCAGCAAATATCACACCCATCATAAGTACTCTATATTTGCAACATGAATACATGAATAAATTATTTTAACAAGCTAGATATAATACCTATGCTCTAAAATTTAATGATTTCTCCTTTATACAATGGACATTTATATTCTGTGGCTTGTATGGCTTTATAATATCAGTGCTATTTTATATAGTTATGCTTGAACAATAGCAATAGCAACCACTAAAAGCACCTTTTTTTTCTCCACAATATGTATCTGTTAGATTCCTGTCATGATTCTAATAAGATTATGGAACTTGAACTGTGATGGAATGATTTTGAGGAAGCTATATCAATAAGAAAATATATAACATATGTGCTATGAAGAATAAAATGGCCAGGATGTGAGTCTGGGCTATCATCCTAGCTACTCAGGAGGTTGACATCTGAGGATATTGGTTCGGCACCAACCCAGGTAGATAAATCCAAGAGACTGTCATCCCCACTCAAGTAGGCAGAACTGGAAGTGTGGCTCAGGTGGAAGAAGGAAAACTATGAGGGGAAAAAGCAGATCAGGAGCTTGAGGCTCCATGAATTTAAGCTCCAATATCAGCATGCACACACACACACACACACACACACACACACACACAAATGGAAGGCAATAGAACAGGACAATGTGAGGGAGTGGTGTTATTTTGCATGGTATTGTCAGGGAAGACCTTGAGTGGTGAGAATTTAAGGATATGACGGAGTTCACCAGGCAGATATTCAGGGAGGGTTATATAGAGTGAGGCGGGTACATGCTTGATAAATTCAAGGTATATCAGGGAAGCATTCTTGGGTTCTTTGGTTCCTATGGATATGTACACATTATTTACTTCTGCATTATCATGACCCAAATACCTAAGAAAAACAACATCAACTGTTTACCTGAGTCAGAGATTTCCCTGTATGGTTGTTTGTCCCCCATATTCCTCCATGCTTGATCAAGACATCATAATGCAAGGAGTAGGTAGAGGAGAAGGTGGTTCATCTCATGGTAGACAGGAAGCAGAAAGAAGGAATATAGGAAGAGGCCAGGGCAAGATACAGCCTGCAAAGACACAGCCAATGACTGACTTCCTCCAACTAAGCCCTCATCTCCTACTTTCACCTCTTCCCAATGATGCCATTGTATAATGAATACACCCATGAGTTAATGTATTTATTAGCCCAGAGCCCTATCAATCTAATTATCTCCAAAAATGTCTTCACCAACACCCTCAGAGACATGCTTTATGAATATCTTGAATCCCTGCTCAATCCAATCAAGTTGACAATCAAGATAAACTATCCTAATGCAGCATCACCCCAGTATAGTTGGAGTAGTCATTTAGGCAGTCTGGTAAGATGCTTTGCCTTTCAGCATTGGATCTGAGTCACCACACACTGAATCACTGCACGCCATTTGGGACAACCTGTGAAGAAATGTTGGCTTTAGGAAAAGATGGATGTTCTCACTAAACCTATTACAGTTATAAAACATGAAGACTGACTCTGATGGTAGTGATAAAATTCTTTGGAAGGAGTCCTTCACCCTGGTCATATCACATCACACTGTGGTTTGGGATCCCCTTTCTTCCTCCATGTTTTACATCTTGATCTCACGAGGCTCTAACTGTTTTGTTCTTCTGGATATACCATATAACACAGAGACACACTTTTTTCCATTAGTAAGAGATCATTAGGTTCTTCCTGAAATGAATGCAAGAAATAATCCCAAAGATTCCAGTAATGCAGGTGTAAAGAATAATGGCAAAGTTCTTTTTACCTTGACTTCTGCAAGCAGCTAGGTGTGTCCCAAAGAGGACTAAAATCAGCATGTGCAACTGAGGTGGTTTGTGCATGCAGACACTGTAACTGGGATTTAGGTTCAGATAGTTTATTGGGGAAGCAAGGATAAGAAGTGCAAATAAAGGATGTGAGTCAGGGAGGGAAAGCAAGGCAGGAACTGGTCTCCACTGTGAAAAATTGAAGCTTGGCTCTGCTTCTGTTCTGTACACTTTAGAATTGTCCATCAAGCCAGGGGGAAACTAGGGTATTTTTCCACCATTTATCCTGGGGAGTGTTAAATCCTCAGCACTTTTGAGCTGAAGTATTAGCCTAAGCAAGCTCCAGAGGTGCCCGAGAAAGCCCTTAGCAGCAAGGGAGGGCTGGCAGTGTGGGAAGCTCTCAGTATGTGTGGGGGAACTGTCCATCAAAGCTGTAGGTGAATGCAGAAGTGGGCTGGGTACCTGGGATCTCTGTTCTACATGGCACAGAGGTATCAAAAGAAGTTTTTGACGGATATGAGTTGACTTGACAGCAGTTATTGGTATGTTAATCTAGGAATTTTAATGTACTACAACAGCCTGCAGTCCATTTCACTCACAAGCTAGCTACTGACAATGCTCGCTTATCTGAGGTGCAGATTACCCTATGTGCTCGTGAATGAGATACCCCCGAATATATAAAAATGTCTATTTGAATATGAACCTTCTAGGAATACAGGTGAAGAGTGAAATGTCTACTTACATTTAATTGATTGATTCACTCAGATTATTGAATATCACTCTGTACAGAATTAATAATTTAGAAATGCATTCATCCTATGTGTTACTGAAATGTTTTCCATACTTCTTCTACTCCAGAGTCCATCATCCGAGTCACTCTTGGTAGAGTAATCTTCTAGCCTTTTAGATAGAATACTGCTTGAATTTCTGTAAGATGCAGCCTCTGTAATTTTTTTTAACAGGCGAGTACTGTTTATTGAAGGGCACAGACCTTCCCAGGAGATTGGAGGTTGTGCTAGGGACTGCATTTGTCGGGGGGGGGGTAGACTTATATTGGGCTTAACAATGAATCAAAAATAAAAAATGGATTATGGTCTCCTGGGGGCTCCGGGTGGTATCTTTGGCCAGGCCCACAAGGGAATGATCCACTTTGAGTGTGGGGGCCATTTTTCCTTGGAGACCAAGGTTGCCTGCAGACAGGTGCACGTGAGCATGCACCTGGGGTTTTGCTTGATTTTGGTGAATAAGATAAGACTCAGTCCTTCATCTTCCATCTTTACATACATAAAAAGATTGGGCCTAGAAGGAAGAGGCAGATCCTTCATATAGGGTCAAGAGGGGAGACAAGGGAAAAGGGTCAATGGTTATCTTTCTGGCTACTTCCTGCTGACACGGGGCATTGTTTTAGGGGTAGTCTTCCAGTAGGTTATCCTGTTGAAGGGCTGGAGTTCCAAGGGCCTCTCTTCTCCCTTGAGTGGCTGGTATCCTGTTGCTATGAAGAACTCTCTGGGAGGTGAAAGTTTGGACTGTTCCAGGCTCCACTGAAAGATGGCATATCCTCTTTAAGGGGAACATCTAAGACAACTGCCATCAGTGAAACAGTCAGGGGATCCTGGGATAGGCAGGTCTGAGATATGAGAGAATGGATTTAGAGAAAGACCTATGGTTTTTGAGCAGGAGTGAACTGGAGATTCAGATTCTTGGGTGGAGACAGGCAAGAGGGTTGCAGGGTTTAGAAGTGAGGTTTGTTCAAAAAATAGGGTAGGATCAAGGAGAAAGGCATGGAGGATTTGGTTGGGAAGGAGGTAAGGAGAGAAAGGTTTTGAGGCTTAGGAGGTCCTTAAGGGAGTGAGAGGTGAGAATGTGGAGAGGGCTGTGAAGGGAAATCTTATGGGCTTCTGGGGCTGAGTACCATGGCTGCCAGAATCTGGAGACAATGGGCCATCTCATATCCATTAGTTTGGATAGGTATGCAAAGGGGCGGAAGGTGTCTCCTCCTTTTTGACAGAAAATGGCTAAGGCCTGCCCTTTAAGTGTATAAGAAAAAGAGCCTCTGTAAACTTTATTTCTGACCCTGTGTACCTATTCACATAATAAAGAAAACATTTGCTTTATTAAATCTTTTTCCTATTGGGTATATATTCATGAAGTCCCTATCTATTTTGAATATGGATGTCCTCTGAGGACATCTATTACAGGCATTTCAAAGCTGCTCCCAGGAATATATATTTAAATTAGTATTAACCCTTGGCTTCCTCTACTCATTTGATCATTTGAGGCATGTCAGTCACAAGACCTCCATCACTATCCCCGTTTTGTGTTGGTTGAGGTTGTTTGAGGCAGTCATCTCCAAAGAGTTCTAAGCATCCCCTGAAACACACACTCTTTTCATGGAATCTTTGGTCTTCCCAGCTAATCTGTTTCTGACATGGTTTCTCTCTTTAAAATCAGTCACTATCACACCTGCGTTAATGAATTGCTTGATTTTCAATTTAGGTTATCTCACAGATAATAGGTTTTTTGCTCATTGCTTTGAGAAGAAAGTAATTAAGAGAATGCTGTATGAAATGGGAAACTGTAAGCATTCAAACATAAAGCACCTTTCTGTTTCTGAAATGTACTTTGCGGAGGGGGGGAAAACAGCAGTCTCATCTTATTTTTGAATATATGATTGTGGGAAGTTGTCAAGGTATGATGGTGGCAAACCATTCCTGCTCACTATTTCCCAGCAGCATGCTACCTTTCTGTTCCTAGGTGAGTTCATTAGCATTCAGTTAGTGTGGAAAATAGCAACAGGAATTTTTCATATAGGAATTGATTGGCCATCCTTCTAAATATAGTAATGATTTATATATGTTTCTGTCTATTTATAACATTTATATCTCAAGATCAGTTCTGTATTTACTACCAAGTACATGTTATACTTGAGCAGGTATGTATAAATCTTTTTCTTCTTCAAGACGGAGTCTCACTAGGTTACCCAAGCTGGTCTTGAAGTAATAATCCTCCTGCCCCAGCTCCCCCAGTCATTGGGTACTGGCACGCCAGGCAAGCTTTATTGTAGCACATTCAAATTCAACAGCACAGGTTGTCACTTAAAGAAATTCTGCTTAACAGGAATAATTACCTCTTCACTACTGAATTAGAATTTTTATACTAGACTTTTACTAAAATGGATTATACTCTACTGCAATGGATTTTGTACATTTTTTACCATGATTCTTAGAATACAAATTATTTCACAGACTGGCATTATAGATGAATATATGTATATGTGTGTGCATGTGTATACACATATCACTGAGATAAGTTCATGCAACACTATTTGTTCTTTATTATATGTATACTCTGATAGTTGCTGTCTTGTTCTAGATTTTTTTTCCCATGCTTGCCAACCCACTAAACTGATTTATTTCAGCACTAATGGGTTCTGACAGGCAGTGTGAGGAACACTGCTCCTTTGTATAGCAGCAATCCGAAGAGGACTTATTTCTTACTCTACGAAATAATTCTATGTCAAAAGAGGGGTTTCCCCCCATTTGTCTAAAATCATTAGCATATTTGGAGATGTGATAGTATGACTATATGGTGTAACAATACTCATAAAGGCAAACTTTATTTTTGAGTTAGCATTTTATTTCTAAACAAAGAAAGTCTACATGTAGGAAATGGCCAGCGATGTGAGGTGAATGGACTATTTCCATTTGTTTATTTATTTACGTATTAGTGATATAGAGTTGAACTCCAGGTCTGGGCTCTATCCTTGAGCTCTTTTGTTCAAGGCTAGTGCTCTATCACTCAGAGTGACGTCACCACTTCCGGTTTCCTGGAGGTTAATTGGAGTCTCACAGTTCCTGCCTGAGCTGGCTTTGAGCCATGGTCCACAGATCTGAGCCTCCTGAGTAGCTAGGATTATAGGTGTGAGCCACCACCAGCACCCAGCTTGGACTGCTTTTTTGTTGTTGTTGGTGGTGGTGGTGGTTGTGGAGCTTGAGCTCTGTGCCTGGGCACTATCCCTGAGCTCTTCAGCTGAAGGCTAGTGCTCTACCAGTTGAGCCACAGTACCATTTCTGGTTCTCTGGTGGTTCATTGGAGACAAGAGTCTCTTGTACTTTTGTGCCTGGGCTGGCTTTGAATGATGATCCTCAGATCTCAGCTTCCTGAGTAGCTAGGATTGCACATATGAACCACTAACACCCAGTTTGGACTGGTTCTTCAATCTGGTAGTTTTCCTGGGCTGTATGAATCCTGTGAATATGGCCCCACCTCCTTCATGGCTGCTTTTTCTAAGACTCAGCTTTTTTTCTCCAGCATCTTTCCTATCCTTCTCTCTTTCTGTCCCTCTTCCATGGTTACATTGTGTGTGTGTGTGTGTGTGTGTGTGTGTGTGTGTGTGTGTGTGTGTGTGTGTGCTGGTCCTGAGGTTTGAACTCAGAGCCTGGGAGCTGTACCCAAGCTTTTGTACTCAAGGCTACTGTCTTCCACTTAAGCAGAGCTCCACTTCTGGCTTTTTGGTAGTTAACTGGAGATTAGTCTCACAGTTTCCTATCTGGGCTGGTTTTGAACTACAGCCTTCAGATCTCTGCTTTCTGAGTTTTAGCTAGGATTATAGGAATGAGAGCCACTGATGTACCTCTGGCTACATGCTTGTAATGCCTGAAGTTCTGGATGCTTAGTTAATAAATTCCAACCTAATGTATTTCTTCCCAGGTGTGGAAATTGTTTTTTTTTATTGTAATTAAGAAAAGGGTTACATGATATTTGCCAGATAGAAGGTGCATTAATTCATATATATTGATACCCTTTCACATGTCTCGGTCCCCATTACCCTCTCCTCCACCCCCTCCCCCCGGAAATTGTTTTTATACCCACTTTTCTTCCAAATAACTTGGAAATAGGAGAATCACTTTTCCCTAAGATAATACCTGGGAGAAGTTTTTTTTGGGGGGGGGGATGTCATGGCGCTGGTACTCGGCCTGGGTGCTGCCCATGAGCTCTTCAGCTCAAGCCTACTACCCTACCCCTTGAGCCACAGCCCCACTTCCTGTTTTCTAGAGGTTAATTGGAGATGTGTCCCAAGGTCTTTAGTGCCCAGGCTGGCTTTGAACTGTGACCCTAAGATCTTAGCCTCCTGAGTAGCTAGGATTACAGGTGTGAGCCACCACACCTGGCTTGTTTTTTGGTTTTGTTTTTGTTTTGTAAGTTAATTGAATCTTTTTATTTATTTATTTATCCTGGGAGAATTTAGTCCTGAAGAAGCTACAAAATTTTCCACAGTGTTGGGCTGCGTGAAACCCTAATGTAATGAAATCTTGTGCTCAGCTATGTCTGTCTCCTTTACATCTCTGTCTAATACCAAAACATACCAGTTCCTTCCAAAAGTTCAACAGGTTCCCCATCCAGGCACCCCCTTCCATCAATTACTATTACAAAATCCCAGGCCTGCAATGAAGTATTATGTACTATCCACGGGATTAACTCATACATTTCTCATAATGATCTTGCTAGTCTTCATAACTACCACTTATGTCTCATACAAAACTTTGGGAGCTGTCAGAGAGTCTCTCAGTGACTAAAGGAGAGGGCAGAGGGGATTGCTTGTGTCAGGTTCAGGGATGGGAATCAGTGCAGCCATGTACCCACCCTGAAGTCTCCTCTGAGCCTTGAAACAACCTTACTTATCTCAGGTGAATTCTTATTTTTGATGCCCTCATCCCTGTAGAAGTGTGTGTGTGTGTGTGTGTGTGTGTGTGTGTGTGTGTGTGTGTGTGATCATTGAACAAACGTCCCTCCTGTCTGGGAATCATGAATTAGAAAGGATTAAGAGGTCAGGAATATGGTGCTTCCATAAACTGCCAATGATAAAAGTGCATCCAGATTGGTCTGGGCCTGGTTTTCACAGGCAGTTAAAAGGCAATGATGAAACTTGGCCTTTACATCTTTCCCTAAAGGCCAGTGGAGAGTTAAATGAGATATAAAGGGTTAAAGAAATGATTTCCCTGGCCCTAGACCCTAGTTTCAGCTTCCTCTATGTCAGAAGTTGGCAACCTTTTTCTGAATAGCAACAGATAGTAAATAGACTTTGTTTGTTTGTTTGTTTATACTGGGGATCCATTTCCTTAACTTTTTTGCTCAATTCTGGTGTTCTACTACTTGAGCCATACTTCTACTTCTAGCTTTTTTCCTTATTAACTGGAGATAAGGATCTCAAGGACTATTCTGCCCAATCTGGCTATGAACCATAATGCTCAGATTTCAGGCTCTTGAATAGCTAACATTATAAACATGAGCTACTGGCAGGAAATAGATTTTATAGCCCACATACTCCCAGTTACAACTTTTCAACTCTGTTGCTATAGTGTAAAAGTAGCCCTAGACAATGTTGAAGCCCATAAATATGGCTATATCCCAGTAAAAGTTTATCTATGGACATTGGGATTCTAAGTTCATACATTTTCACATAACTGAAAAATTTGAACGCTCTTCCTTTTTTCCAAACGAGCTACAAAACCATCTACACAGTTATGGTGGCAATAGCAGGGAACAAGTTGAGTTTGTCCCACAGGCCCATGATCTAAATTCTCCTAGTGCTTTGCTCCATGCTGCAACCCCAAAGCTCTTGTTCCCCTTTCCAACTACATTTATATATCTTCAGTGTGCAACCCCACACAGAGATCCTGTATACTAAATAGGTCAATATCCAATTATTGAATCAATAGGGGTCAAAAAATCTGTTGCTTTTGTACATAACCTATCCTACCTATCCGGTGTACTCTTCTTCATCTATTTTCTATCAAATCTCAGAATGATTGAGTTAACATATTGTGATTGAATTTAAGAACTTTGAGATTCTGGCCATTAAGTCCACTCTCCCCCTTCTGCTAATACCCATAAAAGGAAAAGAATGTCCAGGAAAAAGAAAGGAAAATAAGCAGACAAAACAAAACCAACATTTCAGCCTGGAAGGGACTTGCTAGAGAATAACAAAAGTATCCAAGGGCTTGGCTGTGGTCCCTTAGGCTTCTGTCACTGTAGGATTCTCTGCCGTGGCTGCCAGCATCCTTGCATGTGAGGGTGCTTTCCTCAAAGTTCAGTATATGCGCCTATACTCTGTCCATATAGCTATAAATAATGTGGACTAGTAGGATGGAAGGGTCCTTTGATCCATATTTTCCTGACACATGTCAAGGAGACACACATATCTCTGAAGAGCAAGGGTTGGCAATAGCTTGCATCCTTATTATTAAGTTATTATTGTTAATAAATTATTAAGAAATATATACACTAATTTTTTAAAGAGTAGACAAAAACTGGATGGTGGAATTATAACAGAGTGTGTTTGGGGGGGTAGTTGTTTCAAACATCTTACAGTGAAATCAGATACTCTTCAGGTTATGATGAGTTATATCCTAATAAACCCAGTTTAAATTGAAAGTATCATTTAGCTTGAAAATTCATGCAATCAGCATAACTTACTGAACACAAGACACAGCACAGAATAGAGTGTCCATTGTTTCTCCTCTGAGTTTTGTGTCTGACTTCAGCTTTTGCCCTATGCCTTCTCCTAGCAGCCTGAGAGAGTACTATACCCATATAGTGCTACATTTCTCCCCCAAAAGGATCAAAATCTGCAATTTGAAAAGTGCCATTCCTACTGAATGCATAATACTTTGGTACCATTGTAAAGCTGGCAATTGTAAATCTAACACTGCAACTCAGAGACCATCTGCATGTACTCTATAATAAGAAAAGGGTACATGGTGTATGTGTGTGTGTGTGTGTGTGTGTGTGTGTGTGTACTTGAGCTGAAGAAAAAGAACTCTACTAGATATCAGGACCAAAATCAATAGTATATATTCCTCATTCTAAGCATTATACAGGAAGTAAATAATTAAATCAACTTTCAAGTAAGTACTTAAGTATGTCAGCCAGTGCCAGGTGCCAGTGTCTCATTCTTATAATATTAGCTACTCAGAAAACATCCCATCCAGAAAGTCCATGAGTCTTACTTCCAATTAACCACACACAGAAAGAAACAGAAGTGGTAGCACAAAAGCTAAGGGACAGCACCTAACCTCTGAGTCAAGCACCAGTACCAGGGCACATGCATACACACATGCACATGCACATGCACATGCAAAATAGTATTTCAGTCTGTTGAAATATATGAAGTTACTACAACATGGAACAAAAGCTTTATGATGTGTGAAAATTGTAAATTGTACTTCTAACCTATGCTACAGGATGTCTTGAAGTCAGAATGTTAAGCCAGTATCTAAACAAAAAAATAAACATGTTCACTCATCAGGGAAAATATTTGAAGCCTGTGTGGGAAAGAGAGGCGAAGGATTTGTTACCTATTATGTCTAAGCTGCTTCATGGGAGACAACATAGTGCTGACTGGTGATGCAGACTGTCTTCAAAATTACTCATAGTGAATGGATGCGGGGGGTGGGGCGGGGCAACGGGGGGAGAACCTACTTTGAAATCACTGTGTAGTAATAGGTAGGCAATTATCCATCTGTCTCCAGCGGCTTATGTGGCATAAGGCTGTCCTTGTAGAAATAAAGAGAATGTGCTTACAAAGGTAGAGATTCAGGTTTCATGGGCAATGCTATATGCACATAATATTCACATAAGTAAATAGCCCCTTTTCTTCTTTGAGTTTAATTTCCCCCCACCATTGTTTAATTCTCCCCCGCCTCTCTTCCTTTCTTCCACTTGGGAAATTACAGTAGGTTTGTTTCCATCTCAATGCTTATTTTGATGGCTTCCTTTTAGGCTGGAGACTTTCAGCAAATATCTGGCCAACAGTGGGTATCCATTCACAGGGCTGTGACACTGAAGCAGACCAGAAGGTCTATATTTGTTGCTGAAATTGTGAGTTAGATCTGACTCTGCAGAAGCAAGCACAGAGAAAGGAGTTCATGTGCACAGGAGCTGCTTTATTAAGCACATGCTCTCAGGGGAAACTGTAAAGGGAAGGGGAAGAAGTCAAGACAGTGTGTGATCTCAGTCAAAATGCCCCAGAGGGTGACTTCTGCCTGATCTCAGGGGAGCACTGGAGTGTAAGTCAGCTTCAGCTTGTATCTGCCTGGTTCACTGAAGGTTGTTCCTTCCATCCTAGGTAGCCATTGGTTAAGAGCTCCTAGGAATAGGGGAATCTATATGAGGTTCTCTGGGTTTTCCAGCTCCTTATATGAAAGGGTAAAGCTAATGCAGGCATGGTGGTGCATGATTGTAATCCCAGCTATTCAGAAGGTAGAGATCTGGAGGTTATGGTTTGAGATTAGCTAGAGGTGGTGGGGCTGGTGGGGGAGAGTGAAGGATCCTATCTCAACAAAAGAGATGGACATTCTGGTATATGCCTCTTCACTAAGCTGTATGGAGAACCTAAGTAGGAAGATTACAGTCTAGGCTGGCCTAGGCAAAAACACAAGCTCCTATCTCCTAAATAACAAAAGCAGAAAAGGACTAGAGGTCTGGCTCAAGTGGTAGAGTACCTGCCTTGTAAGCATGAGGACCTGAGATTAACACAGTTTAATTACTTCAAAGAAATGAATCAAAATCTCTTTTCTGAAAATCTCTCTTCCACTCTTTTGTGGCCCTTATTAAAAGTGGAGTCTTGAGAGGAAAGATATTAAAATATATATGTGGGTCTATAATCAGGAGTCACCCAAAACCAAAGCTAAAGGAGATTCTAAGATAAAACTGAAGTAGAAAGTCAAGTATCAAGGCGTCTGTGTTTTAGCATACATACATGTCTGTGCTTAAGCATTTATATTCCTCCGATTTCATGGGAGAGACCAGTAATTGATAATTAGAAAATTCAAATGCTACCTACAAAAGTACTGCATTAGTTTTTTTTTTAAGTTATAATGTGTTGTATCTGGAGAATGTAGGGCCATGACTACCATTGAAACTTTTGGACCAAGCCTAGTTGCTGAATCTTCCCCAACATTTTCAGATGGTAACACCAAACAAAAGTAAGTTGCTGGTATCAGCTGGAGTCACAGCATCCATATTGTGACATCAGTTAATCCAGGGGAATTAAAAAATAAACCTAAGCAATAATTGGTAGGTTAAGAAAGTGTGCTCTCATTCAGGGAATCCGTGTGTGAGCAATTATCCTCAATCTTGAACAGGTTATCAAATGGACTGGACTCACCAGGGTGCAGCTTCTTCTCTCACAGCCTCCTTGTACCCATTTCATAGACTTGACTTTTGTTCTCCAATGGCACAGGTCCCTTAGAGTTCCCAGTTATTGTTAATCAGTTAAAAAAACAAGGTCATCCAGTTTATAATAATTTCATACTATCTACTGTAATAGTTAAAAGCCTAAGCAGTCCCTGCATTTTTTATTTTTTTTTTAAATTTTCCACATAATTTACAGTGGGAAATGTATCACGTGTCTGAAAAAACCTATAGAATGCATAGATCAAATAGTAGACATCCTGTTCTTTCCAGTCACTGTCAACCAGCACCCCACCCCACAAGGCAGATTCATTTGCTTTTAATTTCATATAAATGTAATCACATGGCATGTAATACTCGATTCATTTAACCCTTTGCTTAATATTATTTCAGAGATTTGCCACATTTTGTATGTATCAGTAGGTCATTCCACTTAATTGCTCTTTAGTAAATCATGTATGAATATTCTGACTTTACTCTTCTTTAAAGGACAGTTGTGTTGTTGAACTATGCACATTCTCAAACATTTACTTCATGCAATACACACTGATTTCTGTAGGGCATATGTTGAGGAGTGGAAATGCTGTGTCACAGAAAAGGTTGCATCAAGTGACATTCCCAGGTGCTTCTGGGAAGGAGCGATACTGTCATCTGAGTTCATGAGAGATGCCGTCATCCTACATCTGCAGCAGCTCTCAGTATCCTCCCTGTTGCTTAACCATTCTGGAAAGTGTGGAGAAGTGTTGTAGTCTGCTTAAACTGTCACCTTATGCTGATAGTTTAAACAAACAGTTTACTTCCTGCCAGTTCTGGAGATTATAAATCCCAGATCAAAGTTGTCTGGTGTGTTCCAAAGCTTCTCCCCCTGGTTTGTAGGTGGTCACCTTTTTTTCATAAATTTTTTAATTGTAATTAATAGAAGGGTTACATGATATTTGCCAGATAAATGGTGCATTAATTCACATACATTGATACCCTTTCACATGTCTTGGTCCCCATTTCCCTCCCCCCCACTCCCATCCCTCCTCTTGTTTTCCCCCCTTCCCTATCCAATTTCAAATAACCAAATACAAATATATCTGATATATCAGGTAACAAAGTGAGATACTGTAACAATATGAGATAACTAAGGGACAGCAAAAAAGATGAGAGATAACATAGTACCTTAAGGACATCAATCATTCATTATATGGCTTATGTTTCTATATCCTAGAGATCCTTTCATTTAGCGTCATACTATATGGCCTTATGTATCAAGGTTTTGCTTTATTGCAAATCTCTGCTAGGAGAGCCCAAGGTTTCTACCGATTATGACAAATGAGGGAAACCACTGAGCCTAAGTTCCTTTGAGTCTGGCTTACTTCACTTAATATGATTTTTTTCTAAGTCTTTCCATTTCCTTACAAATGGGGCGATGTTGTTCTTTCTGACAGCAGCATAGAATTCCATAATTATCAAAACAGCTTGGTAGTGGCACAAGAACAAGCCTGAAGACCATTGGAATAGAACTGAAGACCCAGATATTAAACCACAGACCTATGGCCACCTAATCTTTGACAAGGGAGCCAAAAAAATAGAATGGAAGAAAGATAGCCTCTTCAACAAGTGGTGCTGGCAGAACTGGTTAAGCACCTGCAGAAAACTAAAGTTGGATCCTTCTTTGTCACCTTGCACTAGAATTAACTCCAAATGGATCAAAGATCTAGAGGTAAAAGCCGACACACTGAAAACTTTACAAGAAGGAATAGGAGATACACTAGGCCTCCTTGGCACAGGTTTAAACTTTCTTAATAAGGACCAAGAATCACAACAAATCAGAGAAAGGCTGGATAAGTGGGACTGCATTAAACTGCAGAACTTTTGTATGGCAAAGGACATAGCTAGTATATTAATTAGGAAGCCTATAGAGTGGGAGAAAATCTTCACCAACCATACAACGGACAAAGGCCTCATATCTAAAATATATCAACAGCTCAAAAAATTGAATCACTCCAAAACTAACCTCCAAAGTAACAACCATCCCATTAAAAGATGGGCCAAAGACTTACAGAGAGTCTTCTCTGAAGAAGAAACAAAAATGGCCTATAGACACATGAAGAAATGCTCAACATCTCTGGTCATAAAAGAAATGCAAATCAAAACAACTCTAAGATTCCACCTCACTCCAGTTAGAATGGCCAGGATCAAGAAAATAGCAACAGATGCTGGAGGGGACGTGGCCAGGAGGGATCACTACTACACTGTTGGTGGGAGGGCAAACTTGTTCAACCACTATGGAAAGCAGTATGGCAGTTCCTCAAAAGACTAAACATAGAGCTCCCCTATGACCCAGCAATTCCACTACTTGGCATTTACCCAATCATCCAGAAACAAGGACATACTAAATCCACCAGCACAATAATGTTCATTGCAGCACTATTTACCATAGCAAAGATATGGAACCAACCTAGATGTCCTCAATCGATGAATGGATCAACAAGATGTGGTATTTGTACACAGTGGTCACCTTTTTGCTCTGCCTTCACACTGTCTTTCCTTTGTGCATTTCTGGTATCTCTTCTTTTAAGAACATTGGTCAGACTCAATTTTAGGAACCCATCCCAATCATTTTATTTAACCTTAATTTCCTTCTGTAGGCCCCATCTTTAAATATGATCACACTGCTTCAGCATATGAATTCTGATAGCGACACAGTTTTACCCATAATTCTTGGTTCATGTGTTCATGGGTTGAACCACATGGCCATCTTCCAAGTAACATGAAGTAAGCAAGAGGCAGTCAATTTTGTTAAGTCAAAGAACAATTAGTAATGATTTCAGTGACTACTTGGGAAGATTTCTATCATAGAAGTAAAATATGTTATAAAATACATTAAACACACTATCTTAGATATTTAGAATTTGTATTTTATGTATGCATAACCACTGTTTAAATATATAGATAAAAAAGACATAGAAGATTGTGAATATCCAAGATTTTCCTGTACTCCTTCCAGCCCTCCTCCTTTTCTTCCTCCACCTCCTCCTTCTCATCTTCCTCTTCTTCCTTCTCTTTGTCTTTCTCCTTTTTTGCTCAAAGGTAGAGCTCTACTACTTGAGCCACAGCTCCACTTCTGGATTTTTGGTGGTTAATTTGAGATAAAAATCTCACATACTTTCCTGCCTACGCTGGCTTTGAACTGCCACTCTCAGATCTTAGCCTCCTGAAGAGCAAAGATTACAGGTTAAGCCACAGGCGACTGACTCAGCATTGGTGATTCTTAAATGCCATATAACAACAATCAATGAATCAATTCCTCTTCTATGTCTATAAAAGTACCTGAAATAACCAACTCAAAAGGAGCCAAAGGCTTATTCTGGCCGATGGCTGTGCAGGTGTCAGTCTATAATCAATGGATTCTTTTGCTTGTGTCTGTGGCACTGCTATCATGGGTGGAGCACATGGTGGAGGAAAGCCACTCCTATGGCCAGGAGAAATAAAAAGGAGCAAGGAGTGGGATGGGATCTCACAATCATCTTTGAGAGCACACCCCAGTGACCTGAAAACCTGGTATTAGGCTCTGCCTCTTCCATTACATCCCAATACTTCCACCTGTGAACTAAATCTTTAACTGATGGGCCTTCGGGAGCACAACATATATTCTTTTACTTGACAGATTGTCTATGCACTATAGCTATATTATTATATGTAAGCAGTTTCTTGTCATTGACATGTGACATTCAGTTGTGCAAAAGCATAATAATGTGTTCATTCATTTTTCTGTTGGTAGACAACTGTGTCATTTTTTTGGCTTGGACTATCAAGAACAAAATTAATGTGAACGCATTAATATATACTTTTAATATGCATATTTACTTCTGTCCACATTTTTATATACTTTGAAGTGGAATTCCATCTCCCTCTCCCCACCTCAGGGTGCTGGGAAGCAAACAAGGATCTCATGGCAAGCAAGTATTCTACCTCTGAGCTCCACCCCATATCCTTTAATATGCATTCTTTTTGTTTGTTTGTTTTGGCACTTGTGAGGCTTGAACTCAGGGCCTGAGCACTGTTCTTGGAATTTCTCAAAGCCAGAGCTCTACCACTTGAGCCACAGCACTACTTCCAACTTTTTTCTATGTATATGGTACTAAGGAATCAAACACAGGCCTTTATTGCATGCTAGGCAAGCGCTCTACCACTAGGCCAAACTCCCAGCCCTAATATGCATTCTTTATACTTAAGGATAGATATAGATTTTAATGCAGTGATTAATTTTTGTTGATTTATTGATTTTATCATCTGGTTCAGTTAAGTAGATATGATTTTGTTACCTTATATAATCAAAAGCAAATGAGGCATAGGCTTGTGGATGTACCAGATACTGAGCAGGTTATTCACACATGTCTGAGAAATGGTTTCCTCACATTCTGTTAAAATGCCAACAACATTTTGTTTGCTTTATCTGAGTCAACAAGTTTACAAATTCAGAACACTTTCATTAAAAATATTTTTCATGCATAGCAAAATGGGGCATTGTATATTTTAATTTCAACATTGTAGCTAGAAACATTGATTTCTATCCTCACCACAGTATAACATTTTCAACTGAAATCCTGTAGAGAATGTTTTGGAAACACACCTAATAGCAATAAAATGGCAGATATTGATGCATTGCTTACTCGAAACAGCTTTAGACAGAGCCCAGAGTACTTATTATACCTCAGCTCATTTAATCTCATTCCTCTTAAAGATGTATTTTTACAGATAAGGACTTTGAAGTACAATTATGCTAAGTGACTTGCCCGTGATGGTACAGCCAGTAGTAAAAGAACCAAGGTAACCACGGTCCTGATGCTGCACACACAGCTACTGAACCACACTGCCTTTTAACTTAATCTCTTACCTTTGTGTGAGGAAGGGTATAAGAAACAGTATTATGCTCTCTCATTTCATAGGCATTTCTCAGCTTAGACTCCTTGAGCTAAAATGTTCAGAGATAATGCCCAGTCCCCGAGTTCCAGCCCCAGGACTGGCATTAATAATACTGCCATGCCTCTTCTTTTTCTTTCCCTTTTCCTTTTTGTAAGGTAGAGGCAATTCTGGAGAAATCTGTTAAGATGGGAGAGATTGCTCCTCCTAGGCCTTAATCCAATCTGATCACTGGCTCCTTTCTAAACATTTGCCCCCCAGTAGATTTCTCCCATACCATTTTATCTACAGTCACAGACTGTGAACTCCATGCAAGACCCTACTGGTGGCAGAGGTAGCACCATGCAGAGCCTTTCCTTGGGAGCTTTTGAAGTGAGCATTACCATGTCCACGAATGAGTGCTGTGAACAACAGGGACACCCCAGCCCGCACAGGCTCAGGCAGGAAGAGTCTCTCACAGATGGCATCACTCAGAAAGAGGGGTATCTGGAGGACACAGTGGAGTCACCTAGCTGCAGATGAGGACCTGACCAGGCAGGAACTGCCCCTGCAATATACTCTAAGGATTTTGCTTTCTATTGTAAAAGCAATAGGAAGTCATTTTAACATTTCAGATACAGGAAAGAGGTGGTCAGATTTATATTTCTTTATTATGCTTCTAGATTGGAAAGGGGTAAAAGTGAAAGCACATTTAAAGACCCATTTTAGTAAATGGAAGTGGTTCTCATGAAGAAGCCATTTCAGCGCTCCTCAGGAAAGTAGTGTGGAGGGCTCCTAGCAGGAGTATTGGGAAGAGGGCATGGACAAGGAGGTAGAGCTCAGGGTGTGGCAGTGGATAAGGTGCTGGAGGTCAGAAAGGATGCCCAGGTTCTGATTTGAGTTGCTCAAGGGTGGAGATTCCAGATATTGGAGAGGGATGGAACTAGAAGATGCCCGGTTAGTACAGTGGACAGCAAGCCAAGAAGATGTTGAGTGTAAGATCAAAGAGACTCATAAGGAGTAGAAGGTGGGTCTGTGGTCATAGGATCTAAAACCCTAAGAAGTGTTTTGGACCAGAGATTTGCTAATTAAGCATCATTGACTTAAAATTCAGTGCTTCTAACCCATATAGCTGCTTTGAGCTTTGGCAGATAAGTGCTTTCAAAGAGTAGCATGCAACCAGCTGTGATGGTGCATGCTGTTATCTCAGTACTTGGGAGGTTGAGGTAGGATCTCCAGTTCAAGGTCATGCAGGGCTACAAAAAAAGAAAAAAGAAAAAGAAAAGAAAGCAGTGTGAATGAGAACTAAAGCAGGCAACCAAGAGGGTGAAGAGCTGGAGTCATTCTTGTTCAAACTTCAGACCCTCTCTACATCCAGGTTAAAAGCTATAGAACTCCATGATAGCTAGGTGGTCTGTGCTCTGAACTTGAAAACCACTTTAGGTTTTAAAAATAGTTTTTGCCCATTGTGAAATGAACAGATAGGTTATGAAGAGAACTGGCTGAGCGGATGTGGTTTGCTAATTTGGAAAGTATTGGGCCCATTTTTATCTTTTAACACAGGTGAGTGCCATAGGTGAAATGTTTATAAGTGCATTGCCATGGAAACTTGGTTAATAATAAAGGGAGGCATCAAGTGCCACCTCTTCATCCAGGGCTTCTGCTGCTGTCAGGGCAGCTTGTTGGAGACTTCCTCACTACTTTGTGTGTGAAGGAAAACCCATTCATATATTTTAACTTGATCTCGGTGTACTTTCATTCCTAACCCATTTCTCAACTCCCTTTTGATTTCCAGCAAGGAATTGGGTAGGAGTCAGGTTGGGAGCTGAGCTGTGAGGCTCACCTCCAGGGCACAGCCCTTCAACTATCTAGATACTGTGAATAGAATCCCTGACAGCCTTTCAATGGGCTACCATGGCCCACATTCTCCAGCCACATAGTCGTGGCTTTAGAAAGCTGCCTTTACCAACTTCATGTCCCTATTCCCCAACAGTCCACTCTAAGAAGGACTCGTTACAGCTTCTTTCAGCATCTTTTGCTTGGTTCCCTGGAAAACAATGCTGTTAGAAACATGTAAAATAATGTGTGCTTGGGTCTTTACATTTCTATGGCATACACACCCTGGGACATTATAGAAGCTGCTTTGAAATGGCAGATTTGCTCTTGTTTAATGATGTGGATATCTTATACTGTTACTTCTGTGACCTTGAGTTACATAATTTATGAATAAAATTTGGGGACACTGTAGTCAGACACCTGACTATATGGAAAGCTACCAGATAAAGATTATGTACAACATCTGGGATCTAGCTAGCTATTGTAGTGTGGTTTTGAAAGCATGTCCAGCTAATTTGTAAAATTCTGGATAAACTCTTAGAAAGATAGATGCATTTTATGGCTTAATTTTTAAGAAAAATGATTTATAAAACTTGCTTTGAGGGAAACAAGGAATAACATCAGAGGTAGAACTGCAGGTTTGAGATCCAAGGGTTTGCTTTCTTCTCATATTCTTTGTGAAGAAGTTTAAGATCAATGGCTAAGCTTTCTAGGCTTGAGCACAGTCTGTTCTCTGAAATTTAAAAAAAAGCTATAATCCCATTAAAATATCTTGCTGCTAATGAAACCTCAGGGCTGGGCTTCAGATATTCTATTTGATGACTGAGGCTTTATACTGCTGTTATAAGGCAGCAGATCCCACTAGGAGCTTCTGAATATTAGTTCATGCATTTCCCATAGATGCAGTGAAAAGTGGGGCTAAAGACAGTGTTGCCTTCACAGTGGTGAGCTGTGTGTCTTTTTCTCAGACTGCTGTCTGCCAGCCTGGGTTCCTGTGTCCCAGAGTTTATGTGGGAAGGCACTGAGTAGCTGCCAGGGTGTCTAGAGCAGAAAATGCCTTCCTCATCTTTCCTGACACAGCTTAAATGGTCCCTCCAAAACTCATTTTGGGACAAATCCACATATCGTGTGCTAATATTGTATCTCAAAGAAAGCTTTGGAGAGATTCTTGGGATTAGACAGTTATTAAGGAAAGGTTTGCTAATGATATTGATGGTCTTATAAGGAAAGAAAGATATTTTAGCTTGTTCATCTTGCTGGGATAGCCTTCACCAGATACTGATACTGTACCATGAAGTGTTTAGTCTACAGAACCACAAGCTACATAAACCTTTGTACATTACCCTATGTCGGGTGTTTTGTTCTAGCAACAGAAGACAGATTAAGAATCCTGTCAGCTCTGAAACCAGAGAAAGAAACCACAGAACAAATATGGAGCTGTGCTAGTGTTGTCAGTATCCCCCCTTTTCCCTTCAGCTCTGGCCACCACTGATTTGTTTCCTGTCCTTACATAATTGGAATTTCATATAGATAAAATCGTACCATATATATAGTCATTTTTTTCACTTAGCATAATACTTAGCGATTGAGTCCCTGCTGCTGCATGGATCCATAGTTTGTTCATTTTTATTGCTGTGTATGTTCCATTACCAATTTATTGAACCATTCACCACTTGATATGCAGTTTGATTGTTTCACAATTATACTACAGTGAACTATGGCCCTTAGAATATTGGTAGAAAGTCTTTGTGTAACTATTTCAGTTTGGGGTAATAAGAAAAAGAAATAAGAATGAGATACGAGGGGAAAAGAAACAGGAATGATCTAAATGTTTGGCAAAGTATTGCTGCATCGTGTGTTAAATACATGTTTAGTTTGATAAGAATATGCCTGTGTGAGTATTCTCTAGAAAACCAGAACAAACAGGATGTGTAGTGTATGTGTGTGAGAGAAAGTTTATTTAGTTTAAGGAATTGGCTAACATGGTAGTTGAAACTTGGTAAATATAAAATCTGAGAACTGATTGGCAGGCTGGATACTAAGGGAGCAATTCAAGTTTGACCTCAGTGGTATTCTACTGATAAAATCCTTTCTTGTTCATAAGAGGTCAGTCTTTGTTTTATTAAGGTCTTCAGTTGATTGAGTGAAAGCCACCTATGCTTTACAGGGTAATTTACTTTTATTCAACATCTACCATTAATATTAATTTCATTTAAAAATCCCTTCTCAGGGCTGGGAGTTTGGCCTAGTGGTAAAATGCTTGCCTAGCATGCTTGAAGACCCTGGTTCGATTCCTCAGCACCACATACATAGAAAAAAGCTGGAAGTGGTACTGTGGCTCAAGGGTAGAGTTCTAGCCTTGAGAAAAAAAGTCCAAGGACAGTGCTCAGACCCTGAGTTCAAGCCACACAACTGGCAAAAAAACCCAAAAAGCCAATACCTTAAGGTACAAGTTTGAATTTAAAGAAAATAAGGCCAAAATGTTGATAGTAGGATTAAAGAGTCCTTCTTTAAAAAAAAATCCCTTCTCAGATATGTTCAGAATAAAGTTTTACCAAATGTCTAGGGAATTTATCCTACAAATTTGATACCTAAAATTAATGACCACATTTTTTTTCCAATATATTAGAGTTCTAGGTTTTTTTGCATGCTTGCCAAGACTTGGAATTTTGAGCGTTTTAAATTTTACTCATTCTCATTAGGTTGTAGACCTAGTATATTGCATTTGCTAATAATGTGGAATATCTTTTCATGTGCAGATTAACTAGGCAGTGTTTCTTAAATAATGTGCATTTATTATTGAGATATTATACTTACATTTTTAGTAGATTGTTTGTCTTGCTTCCTCTTAAGAGCCCATAAACATTATGGGTACAAGTTCTTTATCATGTATGTTTTGCAACTATTATTTCCCACTCTGTAACTCATATGTTTCTTAACAGTCATTACAAGAATGAAAGTTTTCCAATTTTGATAAAATTCAAGTAATCATCTTTTATAGTTGCTACATTTTTTGGTAGTATTTAAACAATGACCAAGTCAGAGAAGTTTTTCTCCTTTTATTTTGTTTATGATTTTTATAACTGGAGTTCTTATGAATGTCTGTCACTTTTCAAGTTAATTTTTACTGAGAAGGAAGGATCCAGATTCCTTTTTCTTCACATATACATATCCACTTGTTCTAAGAACCGGTTTTTTTTTCTTTCTTTCTTTCTTTTTGTTGGACCTGGGGCTTAGACTTTGGGCCTGAAGTGCTGTTCCTGAGCTCTTCATCTCAAGGCTACTACCCTACCCGTTGAACCACAGCACCACTTCTGCTTTTCTGGTGGTTAATTGGAGATAAGAGTCTCATGGTCTTTAGTGTCTAGGCTGGCTTTGAACCAGGATCCTCATATCTCAGCCTCCTAAGTAGTTAGAAGTACAGGCATGAGCCAGCATGCCCAGCTTCTAGGAGCATTTTTTAAAACATATTATTTCCCCATGGAATTTCCTAAGCACTTTTGATGTAAATCAATGTACATTAATAGTGGGCCTGTTTTTAAGAACTGTTTTGTTCTATCTATCTATCTATCTATCTATCTATCTATCCCTATCATGTGTCAATAGGGCACTATCTTGATTCTGTAAATTTTTTTTCTAAGCCCTGAATTCAAGGAGTATGCATCCTCCAACTCTGTATTTACATATACATTTTAGATTGGGTCTTTGACATGTTCATATAACTTTTAGAATCTACTTACTTATTTCTATAGAAAAGTCTGCTGGGAAATGAATGCCATGATAGTCAATCTATAAATCATTATAGTTAATTTATAAATTATTGACATGAATAATATTGAGTCTTCCAATCCATAAGCATGGTGTATGTTCCCATTTTTTTACTTCTCTTAGCAATATCTTAAATAGTCTTAAATATGTATATTTTGTTCAACTTATCTGTAATATGTCATTTTTATGTCAGGGTAATCTATAGAGGGGTTACAGTTACATTTGCCAGGTAGTAGGTGCATTACTTCTCACACATTGATACCCCTTCTCTTCTCATGTTTTTGTCCCCATTTCCCTTCACCACACCCTCCCAATCATCTTGTAATTTTGACATATCTGTAATATGTCATTTTGATACATTTTTATTTTTATTACTTTATTTGTCCTGGGGTTTGAACGCAGGGCCTGGGGACTGTCTCTGAGTGTTCAAGGTTAGAGATCTATTGCTTGAGCTAGAGCACCCCTTCCAGCTTTGTCTGAGTACTTTATATGAGATAGATTTTTACAGGCTTTCCTGCCTGGGCTGGCTTTAAACTGCATTGCTCAGATCTCAGACTTAGCTAAGTAGGAGGATTTCAGTTTTGAGCCATCAGCACCTGGCTCATTCTTTCATATTTTTGTTTTGATATCCATGTCTAGTTGTTCATTTGCTGCTGATGTATAAAATGCAATTAACATCTGGTTATTGACCTTTTATCTTGGGACATTGCTGAATTCAGCTATTAATTTTATAAATCTGGTATATTTGGGGTATTTTCTGCACAGATGATTAAGTGGTGAGCAAACACAGAAATTTTACTTCTTACTTTTTTCTTGCCATATTATACTGGCTAAAATGATCAGTATTGGATAGAAGTGGTAGAAAAGTGTTCACACACTATTAAGTAGGGTGTTTGTTCATTTGTTCTGTGTATCATCCCTTGTCAAGGACATTCTATTTTTAGTTTACTGAGAGTTCTTATTGTGAATAAAAATTGAATTTTGTAAAATGCTTTTTCTGCATATATTGAGATGATCATGTGTATAGCTTTACTTTTTACTAGTTACATAGCCTTAGGCAAGTTACTCCCTAACCCCAAAGAAATGGATAATAATATACCTGAGGTTAGAATTTTAAAATGTTAGCTCTTCATAATATTATTGTATAAATTCAGTATTTGTTAAAGTTTTTAAATATACACTTGTATTAATCATTCTTTACAAAACTTTAATGACTCCTAACAACTCACAATTTCCCCCAAGGAATTTCAATTTTCCAGGTCTGATTTGCAGCCCTAAATTTTCTGAATTTGCTTCATTGTCCAAATGTGAGAGTTTACATCGCTTTATAATTTCTCAATTAAAAAAACCTCTATATTATAAAATTGTACTTTTTACCTAGTAATTTTTAAAGCAGACTCTTTGTTTACATATGCATATAGGATGTGCAGAAGTATATGTGCAATGGTTTTAGGATATATTACATTATCTTTAAATTTGGATAAAGCTTGTTTATATATAGTACATATACACAGTGTGTGTATATACATACATACATATATATATATATGACTTGAACTCAAGGCTTCCAGCTCTTTCTTGGCATTTCATTTTTGGCTAGAGTTCTACCATTTATGTCATACCTCCAGTTTCTTTATGTTCTTTGATCTCTCTTTTCACTTCAAATTTAAGTCTTTGGAAAAAAATGATTGATTTTTCCCTTTGATGTCCTATAGTCTGAACTTTATCAATTTGCTCCTATGGTGTCATTTAATATAATTTTGTTTTCTGCACTATATATAATAGGTAGTTAGATCTAGATGCTTTATCTTTTTCTATTTTTATTATTTTTGATAAGATAACCTTATAAATGATTTCTAAATCTATTAGTCAGGCACTTTAAAATGATGACATTCTAATTTCACTATTTCTACATTTATTAAACTTCTTCCATTAAAAATTGCTTATTGTCAACTAGTTACTCTGAAGTACCATTAATACCAGCAAGGCAGAACTAATACCTGATCTCTCTCTTTCTCTCTCTCTCTCTCTCTCTCTCTCTCTCTCTCTCTCTCTCTCTCTCTCTCTCTCTCTCTCTCTCTCTCTCTCTCTCTGTTTACCAGTTTTCAAAATAAGGAGTGTGTTTGTTCATATACTCCAGAGATAACTACTGAAAAGGGAAAGTTTCTGTTGTGATCATTGACTTCAGTACCAAGAGTTTAAACTTGATATGTTTTTAGTTCATTTTAATTTGGGAAGCTGGAGCCTATTAAAGTTGGCTCCTAAGTCCTTTTGACATACTCCTGGTAACCTTGATAGCTCCCTGGTTATAAGATATTCAGGTTCATCTCTTATATTTCTTAATTCAAATCTATAATCAGTCACTTCCCCTGTCTACTCTGGAGTATTTTAAACCCATTTCATGGGCATATTTAAGAAATATGTATTTAAAAAGATAAAATACATCACCAGTTCATTCTGATTCTTTCCATTCAAATCCATTGTGACAGCGTTACAACTCTTTGAAAAGACTACAACCTTTATGAATTTCAGATCTCAGTTGAGGATTAATAGATGAAAATAGTGCTATAGAAATGTCTTTTAAAATCATATTAAGTGAAGTAAGCCAGACTCAAAGGAACATAGGCCCAATAGTCTCCCTCATTTGTCATAATCAGTAGAAACCTTGGGGTCTCCTAGCAGAGATTTACAATAGAACAAAAGCTAGAGATATAAGGCCAAATAGTATGACACTAAATGTAAGGACCTCCAGGATAAGGAAACAAAAGCCATATAATGAGTGATTGTTGTCCTTAATGTACTATGTTATCCCTCATCTCTTTTGCCATCCCTTGGTTATCTCATATTGTTACAATATTTCACCTTGTTATCTGATATATTTTATATGTGCTTAATTGGTTTATTTGAAATTGGATAGGGAAGGGGAGAAATCAAATGAGCGGGGAGAAGGTGTGAGAGAAATGGGGACCATGTCATGAGAAAGGGTATCAATGTTTGTGAAGCTATGCATCTTCTATCTGGTGAATATAATGTAACCCTTTTATTAATCACAATAAAAATAATAAAAATTAAAAATTAAAAAAGAAATGTCTTTTAATTCCAAACTCTCCATGCACAACAGGAGAATTTTTATTTAGAACTAATAAAATAATCGAGAGTCAGTAATGGCAACCAAGAATTGTATTATCTGAGCAATCCAAACCTCTACATGTTTTCTTCAGATCTAATGGCTCCATGTTAACCTCCTATGACTTCATTATATTTTACTTCTTATATTTTCCCATTAGCCCTAGTAAGTGAATATAAGATATTTTTCATGTCTCTGCTTAGAATGACACTAAATTTACATTTTTTAGTAATTATCTGATTTGGCTTTTAATCTTTTCTGAGTCCTTTTCTGAGTCTTTGATGACCTGAAACCTGAACAAAGCTCTGAATAATTTATGCACACACATACATGTGCATACACACCAACTTGCTGTTTAATCATCTCATATACATGAAAAAAGAGGGCCCGTGGCAAGGGCTTCATTATTCATGCTATGAAGTATTTGCTTATGTGTTTCATGCACAAAGCAAAGTTCCCTAGTGCATTTGAAATATGATTGTCTGTACAAAAACCTGATTTGTATACAGCAATTCAGCAACATATCTCTTGAGTAAACAAAATTATAGCTCATCAGTTGTATTTTGGGTAGAAGCAACACCATTTTGAAGGTTGCTAACACTGCTCAGTGTGGATTCTGCAAGGAGGCATTGTGACAATAGTAAGATCCATACATCATGTGCCACAGTTCAAACGAAGTTGCATGCGTTTGCTGATTTTTCTTGCTTTCTCTAGCTCATTTGTTCTTTTTCTTATGTTGAATCTCTACTGTCTATCCCTATATTTGGACATTATCTATTTTTACTAATAATTTTACTAGTAGTTTCTGCACTTATTGTTTTTGTGATTTCTTTGAAATATCACCATAGCTCTGAAGATATTATGTTTAATACTTTGCCATTATGACAATTTGGAGAAGGCAATTTACAAGAGTTTCTGTTCACTGGAATTTACGAGAATGGCTTCTTATCCTGGGTTTGCTGTGCCTGGGTATTAAACATGTGTTGCTCATTTTATTTACTTGGGTTGATGATTTGTCTCTAAAGCAGCCCATGAACATTTCTTGAATAATTGTCTCAGATAGATTATGACCTACAGATGTAACTAATGATTAATTCATGTAGTGAAGCCAAAAGCTGATGCTGTCACCTTCTAAAATTAAGCTTCTGGTTATAATTAAGAGCTGCAGCCACAGGGCATTACTGGGGGCTTGGTCTCTAACGGGATGTGTCTTTAAACTCCAGTTCCACTAGGCCCACTTGGAAAAGGTGAGGTAACACTAAGGAAACTTGTGTTTCAATTTGCTCTCAAGGGCACAGTACCAAAGGCCTCAGTGGACTGAATGTGGATGGAAGAGAAACTGATCATCTGAGAGATGAAGTACCAGCAAGTCTTTTCATCCTGCAATGTCAGAAGAAATGACATTTGCCTGAATGTCTATAAGGACGGTCAGTGCTGAGGACCTCACATTACCTTCCCTGTGATTTGTGCACTGGCTCCAGTGACAGAAGAGTTTGGAGTGGGGTGCTTTGGGAGGCAATCTTAGTCTGCCTCAACCACTGCTTCAAGGTGCCACCTTCTCATTATCATGTTTTGAAAGACCATATGTCTTTCTATTTGATCTATGTGTCAGCCTAGCCCCACCTGGGAACCATCAGGAAACTTCGAAGAGTTTAATGAAAAGACTCTTCAGATTTCAAAACCATATATTTAGGACAGAGTAAAACAAAAAGAAATCATTGGTTTGCAAATTGGGGGAAACTTCACCCTTTCTTCAACCTGACAGGTTGGTGCAGAGAGAAACTATCTCTGTAAGGGAAGCAATCTGGCAGGAGCAGTGGTCTCTGGGAGAAGCCAACCAACCGTGGTATCCCAGTGAGGAAAGAGCTAGAGGACTAAATGCCCAGAATGCAATTTCCTTCCCCTCTCCTCTTTCCTGCCAATATCTCCATTGGTAGAAGCCAGCAAATAGCCAGAGGATAAGGCAATCCAATGATATAGTAGGTCAGCCTCTGGAACACAGGACAGTGGGACAGCAGTTAATCTAAACAAGCCAATGAGAATATCCAACAGCATCTGCGTCCCATAATGAATATACAAGAAAAGTCTTTCTATCCAGGACAAAGGCAAAGCCTGAGCATGCAATTTCCATATCTGATTGGGTTTAGAGAGTGAACTCTGTGATAATAGTTGGACTAACAATTGCAGTTGTGGTCATCCTTGGTATCATCTTCATGTTTATTGACAGGCTTTTTACTACGTGTTATTCTAAATATTTCATCTGTATTTACGGCTTTATTTTTCAAAGCAGTCTCAGGAGAAGTACAATAGTTGGCTCTGTAATCTAGCTGAGGAAGCTGAGGCAGTAGGATCCTAAGTCATCTACATAGTCTCCCAAGTGCCAAGCTGAGAAGGAAGCATTGGAATCCAGGCTCCTCTTCCCTCTGTGACTCTAGATAAGGAAAAGCATGATATGTGTTTGAGGGTCAGTGATGGGGGAGTTTAGGAATGTATTGACTACTTTCAGCTGATAATTAGAACAGGCTAATTTAAATACATTCCTAATGGAATCTTTTATTCTACTCAAGAATTTGAGGTCTAGAAAGCAAAGAAAGTTAATTTTATTGTGGGTCATTAACAATGGTTCCACCAAGAACAGTTTTAAAATAGTTTTTTCTCTCCCTCCCCATTCATGTTTTATTTTTGCTTCTGTTATTCAGACATGGAAACTTACCTTCTTTGCTCACTCAAAGTGTTCTTTTTAATTGACATAACTTGACTTCCTAAAATTACCACCATCAGTTGTTTGAATCCTTGCTAATTATCTGCTCTCCCCAACCCCTGTCCCCAGCCTTACTTCTGTAACCCAGAACTAGACCTGCACTAGTATCTGTGCTCCATAACTCCATGTTATATGATTGATATTTTTTACCAAATTCCCAAGCTTTGGGCCTTTGGTTCATCTTAGGCATAGATTATTCAAGTCTTCAGACCTCGTCTATGAGTTTCTAAATTTTTGCTATGGCTTGTTCTTTAGGGACTATCTGAAACATTGATATACACAATAATAAAAAATATGGGTCCTGTCTCTGGTTCATGCAACCTGTTATCATTATTATGCAGATGGCATTATGTCTGGTTTATTTCATACAAAATTTCTTGCTTTACTTGCTCATTTTGAGACAAGGTCTCCACACATAGACCAGGCGTGCATTGTGCTGTGATCCTCCTGCCTCTACCTCCAGAGTATTATGCCACCATGTTTGGCTCATGAAAACCCTTAACATCTCTACATGTTTAATATTGTTTTAACAAATAATACTTAATCAGAAGCAAACAGCAATAGAAAGAAATTTAGAGGCTATTTATGTGTAGTTCATTTTAGAAGTGGGCTAATAGCAACATCTAAGGTGTTAATCATTGTAGAAAATGAAGCTTCAGCTATGAACCTACTGCTCTATGCATTATCTAGGTAATCTAGTTGATGAGCATACTTGACCATTGGATGAATGACAAGTAGATTGGTGAAATCCTGATCACTTTAAACACATTGAATGTATTTAAAAGTTATAAATAGTAATGTTAAATTAACCCCTTTTGTGCAACTACTTTTAAAAAGTTGTAATGATTCCTTGTTCAAGCATATGCTCTTGAGTTACAGCTCTGTACTGTCTCCCCCCTCCAAAAAAAGCAAATAGACTTTAATTACAATGTTAGTGGTCACATGTCCCAAAGTTATCTTTTATATAATTAATTTTTGAGACTGTCATCCTACTTAAGAAAGCAGTGAAAAATATATAGAAGTCTAAGAAGCATAATTAAGAATTAACAGAGAAGCTGGGTGCTGGTGGCTCACACTTGTAATCCTAGCTCCTCAGGAGGCTGAGATCTGGGGATCGTAGTTTGAAGCCAGATAAGGCAGAAAAGACCTTGTGAGCTCTTATTTCCAATTAACCACTCAAAAAGAACTGTGGCTAAAAGTGGTAGAGTGCTAGTCTTGAACAAAAGAGCTCAAGAAAAGTGCTTAGGCTCTGAGTTTAAGTCCCACAACCAACTACAACAAAAAGTTAACAGAGAAGTAGGTTGACTATACAACTTCACAGAGCTTCTAGAAAGTCACAGGCAATCTTTTTTTTCTTTTTCTTTACTTTCATTCAATAACCACGATATCAGCTTACAGGTATGGAGATCTAATGAGAACTTATTTGAAAAAAAAAGGCAACCATAGGCAGATGAAGACAAATTGTCTCTCACTGTTCTTCATTTCCAGCCATTTAAACTAAAGCTACTTAGATACTTCCTGTATAATAAGATTTTGAACATGCCACTATGGCTATTATTTTTCATCATTTGCTAATAAGTTTCTCTGGTTAATAAACTTCCCATCATTGAAGTCAGAACATCCAAGGAGCCAACCTCAAAAATGGAATAGTTGCAACAGCACTCATCTAATTCTGTCCATTGCTCCATGTTTGTTCCTGGGTCCAATTACAGAAAAGGGGGATTAGGATTAGCAAAAGAATTCTCTAGACAGGCTCAGAAAGACTCTAACTCACTTTAAGGATGTACAGACAAGGACCCTCATTTCTTCTCTTGGTATAGTAGTTTCCTGTTTTTACATAGCGCATTCATGTGAACTGAAACAATGCATATTGCTTATTGCACCACTGCCATGCGACAGAAGTTTGTGTGGACCAGGGTTTCACAAAACTGCAGCCAAGGCATCCATCAGGCTGCATTCTGATCTGCAGGTTTAAATGGGGGATGTATCTGCTTCCATGCTCTTTCAGGTAGTTGAGAGAATTTATTTCCTTGAGCCCCTGACCATGCATTCTGCTTTTTGCTAGTTGTAGATTGTGTTCCACCTGCAGCTCTCCTCAACATGGCTTCTTATACCACCGAGCCAGCAAGAAGACTCTCACTCCAACCCACTAAACCAGTTGGACAAAATAGTTATGGGAATGATATCTAAACCCATTTACTTTATTCTGTTGATGAGAAACAAGCCATGGGTCACACTCAAAGGGTAGAGAATATACAGAGGCATAAAGATGAGGAGAATGTGGATTTTGGAGTCACCTTAGGGTCTTTGCTCTTTGCTTCGGTATCCTCCCACCCCCAGTGATTTTTGTTAATTTTAGCCATTGTATCCTATCTTTTGCCTAAAGTAAGCAATGACAAAAGATGGAGTCTACTAGTCCTCATTTTTTTTCTGCTGTGGGACTAATTTGAGTTCCCTTCTCAAGCTTCTTTCTGTGTTCTGGGATCCCCCTTGGTTACTCTGGATGTGAGAAAGAACCCCTGAAGATAATGGGAGAGAAATAGACTTTGCTGTTAAGGAAGGGGAAATCTGGTTCCAGATTTTAGGATAGCTGTTGTGTATGCTTCATGTGGCATTAACAGCATTTATACTTAGCTTCTCACTATGTCACCCCAGAAAGTCATTTAGTTTTTAACAACAAAGTGATTCTCAGACACCAGGCACACTGCTGAAAGAACCCTACGGGTCAGGATGGGAGCTGGCCCAGACGAACTCTGTGACATGCCCCACCCAAAAATTATCTACTATTGCTAGAAAATTAGAACCGTTGCCCTCCCCAGAAGACCAGTTAAGGAAGCACATATCCCCTAGAGATCTAGTTAATGGGAAGAACTGTTTCTCAGTGTCTGCCAGAGAGAGAGAGAGAGAGAGAGAGAGAGAGAGAGAGAGAGAGAGAGAGAGAGAGAGAGGGAGGGAGGGAGGGAGGGAGGGAGGGAGGGAGGGAGGGAGGGAGGGAGGGAGGGAGGGAGGGAGGGAGAGAGAGAGAGAGAGAGAGAGAGAGAGAGAGAGAGAGAGAGAGAGAGAGAGGAGAGAGAGAGAGAGAGAGAGAGAGAAATACAAGCCCTAGGGTGAATCTAACTGTCTTGAACTATAATTAACCTAACCACAGTGTTATTTGATCATCTCAATGAAAAGAAGGAAAAAAATGAAAACAGCAGCAATTGCTCATGGTTTTAAAGAATGATAATTTTTGAGATATTTTAAAATTTCTTTCTCCATTCAGAGTGCCTTTTTAAAAAATAATTACTGTGTAGTGTGTTTCTGTTTAGGTTCTTACTAATCATTTGCTTTGAGAGTGCCATAAGACATGCCCACAAAGTGCATTAGTTTTATTCAGAATAAAGAGTAGGTCAGCAATTTGTGGCATTGTATAAAGGGTTTTGAATAGTGTCTGGAAGGCAGTTTTAGGCATTGACAACCAGAATTATTGAGGTAGAAATTTACAAAAGTGGAGGCATCATTTAGAATAATAATTCCGAGTTTATCCAAGTTTTTTTTTCCTCCCATAAGTGCTGGTTTTTTCCCACTGGCCTCAGGATTATAAGTTTTCTGAACATACTGGCTGCTATAGTAGGTAAATAAATGTGAAGAGAAAAGCCATTGGCTTTTATGGATGTCAATATGCCTTAGGACATGAACAAACAATCACTCTATTTCTTTCTTTTCTGAGATTTGGAAAGCTCATGTTCCTATTCCATTCTCTCCAGGAGGTTTTTCCATGTGTTAATGAGTGGATTAATAAACAGGCAGCACAGCAGGTGCTTCACAGAAATCAGTGGTTAGATAAATGACAATTCATTTCTCCAAGTCTTTCTTTTTTCTTATTCTGGAGATGTTTGTGCATTTTGGTGCACTTAATTTATGTAAGCTTTTACTCTTTGTGTGTTAAAAAATTAGAAGTTGTGACTCCTCATCCTTAATTGGAAGGTGGATGCATATAAAATGGAGAAACACTGATTTGAATTTATTTACTGTTTCCCCACTGTTAGCTTTCCTGTTCATTCTCTACTAGCACTAAGCACTTCCAGTGTATTTTTTCCAGAAAGCTGTTTGTTCCCATGCAATATAAAACCTTCATAACCTGAGCCAGTGTAGTTGCTTTTATCTTTTGGTGGATGCTTATGGCTAAAGCTTCATTTGTCTCCAACACAGCTACATATACCACCAATACACATGCTATCCTGTGCTGACCTTATTAACTTGTCAACTCTATATAGTTAGAATGTTCTAATTATTCTAGACAAATATTCACTTCCTATGAATGCTTAAATAAAACTTTCATATGACCTTTATTTGACAAATTCACTTTCTTAGACCTACACTAACATCTAAATGGATCTAAGTTAAACTCTGTATCACAACTCACATAAAAATCTTTCCAGATGACCAGGAGAGCCATGGTAACCTATAATGTACTCAAGAATTCATCTGTTGAATTTATTCCTAGAGAGTAATTTACCTTACAACTCTGGATAGTTAAGTGAACATTATACCTTGAATCAAAACCACTCATCATTATTGAGGTAGATTTTTAGACTTCCATAGCTCTTCTCTAATAATGTGGTCAATACCATTTTTTTTTTACCAAGAACACATGAAAAGTTTAAGTTATATTTTAAGTGAGACCCAGCACAGGAAAGTGATTTAAAGTAACTGGGTCTGTAATATATCTCTGAGCCCAATTAATGCTTGAGCTCTATGATTTCATTTATCACACATCCGTATTTCCCGCAGTCAGGGCTCCTATAAATCTCTGTGAACAATCTGTGGGAATTACCCACAGTGGTCAGTAAGAACTAGATTCTGCTCTTGTGGAACTCACATTCCATCTGAAGAAGGTAATACATCAAAACCCGCCTGTTCAAGAAAGCTGTCAGCTGGAGCTAAATGCTAGGCATGGTGATGAAGAGGGATGAGACAGGCACTTTCGACTGGGTAGCCTGGGATAGCATCACAGAAAAATGCAGGTTTTGAACAGAGATTCCAGAGTCCGAAAAGAATAGGCCTGGAAAACTTGAGAGGGAAGAATATCCTGGAAGTCATCATAAGTGCACATGTAGTGTGTTAAAGGATAGGTAAAAGGCCTTTGTAACCATCATATAGTAGGACAGGGAAACTGGTCAAGGAACAGCCCATTATGCACAATCTTACATGCCAGGGGTAAGAATTAGAGTTTATGTTCAGCACAGACAGAACCCAGTGATCCCTAGAATGTTGGCTTCACGGAGGCAGCATGGAAGCTATAACCCAGAAGAGGCCAGGATCATGGTGGTGACTGTGGGTTTATTTGCAGATCCGTGTCTTTAACAAAGGCTGGCTATAACCTATTTTTCCCTTTCTAAGAGAAAAAAAATCTGGAAAAGTCTGTTCTAATATGACACCAGAGATGGAGAATTGGATGTACTTTTACTTTTATTGCTGATGTCTTTCTAAACTCAACCCTGCCACTGCATTTGCTTTGCTTTTTAAAAACCTTTGTTCAAAAATCAAGTTGTGGTCAGGGTATTGTCACTTTGCTTCAGAGACTGGTGTAATTCCTTGGAGCTTTGACTACAGTGGACTGCATTCTAAAATTCAGAACACGTTTAGTCTTCATTTGGGACAGGTCTTACTCAGGTGAGAGCATAAGTCTACTCCTTCCAACCTGCTGGGCATCTCACCGGGGCTTCATGAGGTCATGGTAGGGAAAGCAGTAGAAACTGAGCAGAAAAAGTGCTCTTTGTGGGTACTTTTGAAAATACTTGCTAAGAATTGAATTATTGAAATATGAGATCTGTTGAAACGTTGGATGAATTTTTCCATGTGGGATCATAGTTTGGTTTGAGAAAATTGTTTGGCAGAGTACAAGTGAATATTTTTTTGCTTTGTAAGGGTTCAGGGTATTTTGATCTTAATATCCCAGCTCACCCTCTTGCTGATATTACTACACTCTGGCCACTCATTTAAAAGCTCAATAGTATGTATTCATGCTATTCTTATTAAATTTAGAGAATGTCGACTTTCTGAAAACTAGATTGCTCCTTAAGGTAACTAATTTAGGCCTCTGGGAACTTTTTATGTTATATCCAGAATTTCTTATAAGCAGTTTGCCAACATCTCCTAAATATAGGTTATAAAGGAGTGAAAATTTTAAAAATGGATTTATGTTTTACATTTTCTGTTGTTTTACATTTCTAAAAATGCATTCATCTAGATCCTCATATGTATCCATCTGCAAGAAAGATATATTTTTAAACCAATATTTCACTCAATATTTTTACAAGACATCTTAAGACAACCTCAGGCGAGGTTGTAGGCATGGCTCAAGTAGTAAACACCGATCCAGTGAACAAGCTTGAAGCTTTGAGTTCAACTTCCATACCTGAAAAAAAAATCTCCCCTATGAGAGATAGTATACCCACTGGAGAATCCGACATTAAGGTGACCCACTTGAAGTGACAAGCCAAAGCAAAAACCTGCTGGCTAGTTTTGTTTTAGACTTTGTGGAAATTGCTTAGTCCTGTTTCCCAGTGCTCAGACTAATCACACACCTCCACATGAGCAAAAAAGCCTTAGAATACAGACCCCTAAGCTCCAAATCTCCTACCTTGGATTTTACAGGTTTTTTTTTTTTTTTTTTGCCAGTCCTGGGCTTGAGCTCAGGGCCTGAGCACTGTCCTTGGACTTTCTCAAGGCTAGAGCTCTACCACTTGAGCCTCAGCACCACTTCCGGCTTTTTGCTATGTATGTGGTACCGAGGAATCAAACCCGGGTCTTCGTGCATGCCAGGCAAGCACTTTAACCACTAGGTCAAACTCCCAGCCGGATTTTACAGGTTTTGTAGCCAGCAATCTGCTGGCTACAAACACTTGACTTAAAAAAATAATTAAATCTAGACAAAAATCAGCCCCTGGTGAAACTATGAGGTCAGGGAAGATTTTTTTTATGTGACGCTTCTACCTCCTGATCTGAATTGCATTCCCCCTTTTAGGACTTCACATTTACTCCCTGGTGTAATTTCTCAACCCTGCTTGAGAAACCGGTATCCAAAAACCAAACTACCACCCCCACCCAGGACTTGTCTTTTTAAGAGAGGGATACTTAAGGAAAGCAAGGAAACAGAAGCATTTACAGAAGCATTTGGAAATAAGGATGAGGAAGTCCTATGTGAGGGCCACAGGTTCCCCTACATCGCGTCTTCATTGCAGCCTCAGGTCAGTTCTTGGTATAGAAACACCAGAGCAATTGGAAACACAGCAGAGGCCAGGCACTCCTTTATACACTGCTCAGCTGAAAACAACTGTGGCTTGCTAACATCAGGTTTGGGGTTTTTTGTTATTTTGGGGGTTTTTTGGGGGGTGGGGTCCCTAGGAGCTATTCTTTCTTGAGCTTGCTATTTTCCAGACTTTTCAAGTACAATTTGGTTATTTGAGCCAAAAATCATGTCATTCACTGGCCTATACTGATAAAGCATGGGCCATATCTTTTCTAGTGGGACCCACGGCCGTGCCAAGGGAGTAGACACTTGAGTCATGAGGTCATTGTTACAGAGGCTGTTGCTGCCTGCACTAATCACAAAGACAACACATACTGTTTCTATGGGATATGATTGCCAAAAAACACAGCTGACTTCCCAAACATGAGCCACTTTCCAAACTTTAGAAAGTTTGGAAGTGGAGAGATTGGACTTTTTATTCCTATTGAAATTTCTAGGATGAGATCTCTAGCTTCACAGGACATTTTTGCCAGTCCCAGGGCTTGAACTCTGGGCCTGGGCATTGTCCTTGAGCTTTCTCAAGGCTAGCCACTCTACCACTTGAGCCACACCCCCACTTCTGGCTTCTTCTGTGTATATGGTACCAAGGAATCAAATCCGGGGCTTCATGCATGCTAGGCAAGCACTCTACCATTAGGCCATACTCCTGGCCCTTGGCAGGAATTTAAGATAGTTTGTTCTTGAACATTTGGAAAACACACTACACGAAGAAAACTCCTCAGATCACATGTGTATGTGCGTGTGTGTTATTCAGATGATATATCTATATATTTCTATATATCTAGGTTTTGTTTTTTATTTACACAGGCCTTAGATGCTGTTGCTACTGGATGACCTCACATGTCAGAAATATCTATCAGTAGCATTTATCTCTGCAAATGGAAGAACCCATTAAGGCTATCTGCTTTTGGAGAGAACTAGATAAGAGACATGCTCACATTTCATCACTCTGGGACCTTAAACCCTTGGAGAAGGATTCACTTTCTTTGATTTTGGTTTTGGAGGCATATGTAGTACTTGTGGGCTTTGCTCTGCCCCTCACACTGCAACATGAGGCAAGTGGGCTAATTGTGCTGGATCATATTCATCATCTTTGACAGGAAGGGGATGGGTTGAGCCAGTTGCTTCAAAACATGCATGTCATCCTGGATTCTTGGGACTAAACCCAAACTTACTAAGACACAGTCTGTATGTGCCCTGGAGATGTGTATTGATTTTGTAAGCCTCCCAAATGATTCAGATGCCACTCAGGATTAGTGGCCACACCATCAGGTGACCTTTAAGATACTCCTCTGAGGCTGATGGGCTGGAAGGTGGTATTTTTCTCTTGTATTTAGCAGGTTACCACGTGGAACAATAGAGCATGTTTAGTTGCTAATCATAGCCCAACATTGAGTTACAATTAATTACTTCATTTCTGCCAAATACCATGGCTTATTCACTGGTTAGAGAAAAGATTAATGATCACAAAACATTTGTCTAGGAATCCCAGTGAGTCTGATTCACTGATATTTTTCCTATTAGATTCACAAAGAAAAGTTGTAATGGCATTTAATGCTATGAGCCAGGTATTTGATTTTATAGATAAACTCATCTGATCTCCACAACCACAGTTTTGTTTTGAGTTTGTCCTTCAGACTGCTTGGCTGGTTGGCCAAAAGATTGATTGGCATTACTCCAGATAAGCCAGCAGAGCAGCTACAGATGTATTGGGAAATATTGCATTTTGTAAATGGAGTTTGAGATTATGGACATTGTAAAAAAAACTTTAGACACTGAGAAAAGGAAACAGGAATAGAATAACAAAGTAAAAGATACCAGAAAAAAACATGGATGGCATGAGTAGAAAAGGGGGTACAAAGTGCCTAGAAAAACCAAAGAGCAAAGGCATGGGAGTCACCTCTTTCCTAGCCCTCTTCCTTTCTAGAGCCAGGTAAGGCAAAGGAAAAGAAAAGTAAGTGAAGAGCCAGGAGGGCGCACTTTCAGGAACCCAAGAAAACATAGGGTTTTCTGCCACTTAGAGAGCAAGTGGTACAGTGTCAAATAGATGGAAATCTAGAGAGAGATGAAAGAATCTGAACAGCTGTTACATTGTCGGTAGCTTTCAGAAAAGAAAATTTGAATGGTTTTGAAGAGGGCAAGATAATAAAATGAGGCTAACATGTACTATTTAAATGTATTCATGAATTCTCACATGAGGTGATACCTATGGGGTTAACACTCTCATAAAACCTTTTCTGGCTTCAACTTACTTTTCTGGTGCTGGTAATAACTACCACTTGACAAATGCTTTTTTGGTTCCAGTCAGTGATCTTTATTTACCACATGTCTTATCTGTCACCATTACAGATCGATAAACTGAAACACCGAGTTTCTATGTAACTCATTGAACACCCCACAGTTGATTCAGTACAGAGCCTCAGGATTCTATTCCTGACAGGGCTCTTTGTACCTTCAGTAGGTGCAGGCTCATTTCCATTGCTGTGTCACTGCCATGCCTCTGTATGGCCAAACTCCTTTTCTTTAGCATTTCCATGCAGGGATGAAGTGGGCTTAAATGATTGGGGTGGGACCCTGCAGCTGCTTTCAGATCCAGATGTTGCCAGCTGCAGGAAGAAGGGGTTTGCATTCTACCTTACCTTCTCTAGGGGCCAGCTCCTATCTGACAGCTATGATGGGTACTATCCACTTTGTTTTTCTTTTTCCTCCTCCTCCTCCTCCTCCTCCTCCTCCTCCTCCTCCTCCTCCTCCTCTTCCTCATTCTATTTTGTGGGTTATAGGGCTTGAACTCTGGGCCTAGGCACTGTTCCTGAGATTTTCAGCTCAAGGCTACCGCCCCACTTCCCCTTTTCTAGTGATTAATTGTAGATAAGAGTCTCATGGTCTTTAGTGCCCAGGCTGGCTTTGAACCTCAATCCTCAGATCTCAGCCTCCTAAGTAGCTAGGATTGCAGGCATCCACTCCCTGCTACTATCCTCTTTCTTATCATATGCCTTACAGCCTGTCATTATCTTGTAGAAGACTGTTAATGGCAATTTGCAGGAGAGTCAGGGCAGCCCTGAAGTCAGCCTTTGCTCTGGATTGGAAAGTTATTTTTAGAAAACTTACTAGACCATCCTTAAGAGAAAGTGGAAGCCTCAACCCTGGCTGCCAGTCCTAATTTGGGGAGAGAAGAGTCAATGCTGGTAACTAGGACTTCATTTTCCAGAAAACTGATGGGGGTTTGAGACTAAGATGTCAAGGGAAGACTTTCCATTTCCACTTCAGCATTTAATTGCTTGTTTCTGAGTATGAGGAATCATTTTTTCTTCATGTTCTGGAGATTCCAGGTAACTTTTTGCACGGAAATACAAAATCTTTTTTCTTTAAAATGTCACAAGGAAATTTTGCTGCCAGCCCAAGTATGGAGGAAAAAATTTCTGTTAATATCAGCACAACATCATACGTATATGTGGTGTGTGTGTATTTGTGTGTATCTATGTGTTCTGTGCAAGAGGCACCCATGTGTCACTGCCAGCATGAACAAGTAGGTCAGGCACATCCATTAATATCCAGAATTTAAGAGATGACCGTGAAACTGGTGCATAAAAGGCAAATGTTATTTGTAAGAGGCATAATTTTACCTTGGCTATTCTGTTTTTCCCAATCTATACACCAAAGTGTGTGGGGGGGGAGTGTTTTAATAACTGAAATTTCTCTTTTGCCCTTTAAGGTATTGGTTGGTTTTGAATGGTTCCTGTTGATTGGCAGAACCCATTCATATGTTTGTCTCATAACAGCCATATGAAATAAACAGGAAGGAGAGTAAGCTGTCTTTGTGGCTGAGAGAACAGAGATTCAGAGAGTTTAAATAATTCTCACAAGGTTACACAGTTAGTAAAGAAAGATTAGCACTGACATATCAAATGTATTTAGTGGTCTCATATTTTCTAATATAGAGATCTTTCTAGGTGATGCAGTAATTCTTTCTACAATCAAAACTGACCACTGTGAAATCCCTCAAGGAATGTATGTTTCTAAGTAATGTACACGCTATGGACCTTTTCACAAATGTAATTTATTTTTATAGCATTTATTTTTATACCATAGTATAGGTACATAGATAGATAGATAGATAGATAGATAGATAGATAGATAGATAGATAGACGTGCCAGGCACTGGTGGCTCATGCCTATGATCCTAGATACTCAGGGGACTGATATTTGAGGATTGTGTTTTGCAGCCCACCAGGGCAGGAAAGTCCATGAAGCTCTTATCTGCAATAAACTACCAAAAAAAAAGCCAAGATTAGAGCCATTGCTTAAGTGGTAGAGTGGTAGAGTGTTAGTCTTGAACAAAAAGAAGTCCAAGGACAGTGCCCAGGCCCTGAGTTCAGGCCCTAGGACTGGCATGAATGTGTGTATATACACATACCTACATATGTGTGTGCATATATATGTGTATACATTTCCCTCTCTTCACCATTCAGTGAATTCCTTGAGAATGGGAACTAAGGTTTAAATCTCCTTTGACTTCCCTCAATATAACTTATACTGTGTTTACTTTAGTATGAGTTGGCTGGTGTAGGTTTATGGTCCACGATCTCACTTATAACCTCCTTAAATACAAAAAACCAAGAGCTCTTAGGTACCTGCCACATTCTGCATATTTCAGTAGGTGCTCTGAAACTGCACCTTGTGTGGCTTTCCTGTGGCCCGTGGGTAGAAACTGGCATCTCCATGGTGGGGAGGGGAAATGTCAAGAGACTGAAGATTATTTAAAGACCTGCATTTGTTGTTCACAGGGTTAAGATGAGAACCTAGTTCTGTCTCCAACACACTGATGCATTTTTTTCATATTTTTTATTGTAATTAATACAAGGGTTACATTATATTCGCCAGACAGAAGGTGCATTACTTCACAAACATTGATACCCTTTCTCATGTCTTGGTCCCCATTTCCCTCCCCCTACCCACACCCCTCATCTTGTTTTCCCCCTTCCCTATTTTATTTCAAATAACCAAATAAACATATATACAATATATCAGATAACAAGGTAAAAATACTGTAACAATTTGAGATAACCAAGGAACAGCAAAAGAGATGAGAGATAACATAGTATGTTAAGGACAACAATCACTCATTATATGGCTTTTGTTTCTGTATCCTGGAGGTCCTTTCATTTAGCCTCAGGTATATGCATTTTTATTTTCTCTCTCTCTCTCTCTCTCTCTCTCTCTCTCTCTCTCTCTCTCTCTCTCTCTCTCTCTCTCTCTCTCTCTCTCTTCCTCCCTCTCTCTCCCCTCTCTCCCTCTCTCTCCCTTCCTCCCTCCCTTCCTCCCTTCCTCCCTCCCTTCCTCCCTCCCTTCCTCCCTCCCTTCCTCCCCCCCCCCTCTCTCTCTCTCTCTCTCTCCTCTCTCTCTCTCTCTCTCTCTCTCTCTCTCTCTCTCTCTCTCTCTCTCTCTCTCCCTCCCTTCCTCCCCCCCCCTCTCTCTCTGCCAGTGCTGGGGCTTTAACTCAGGGCCTAAACACTGTCCTTGGATTTTCTCAAGGCTAGAGTTCTACCTCTTGAGCCACAGCACCACTTCCGGCTTTTACTATGTATGTAGTACTGAGGAATCAAACTTGGATCTTTGTGCATGCTAGGCAACCCTTCTTACCACTAGGCCACAATTGCAGTCCAACAGTATCTCTTAAAGGCTGAAAATATTTCACCAAGAGGTTTTTGTGGCAGATCTTGTGCCTTAGCCTCCCTATGTTGTCAAGAAAACCTATGCTTAGCTGAGGGTTGGTGACCTAAGCCATAGCTCCTGCTTCCCCCCCCTCCCCCATGCCCTGCCCTGTTTCCATGGCCTGATTCTATCAGTCTGTCACCACCTTCTTGTTTTTGCATAGCCCAATGATCTTCAGTGCAATGAACTGGTGATCTTGGCTTCCATTTCATTTTTCATTTTCCACAGAGGAACACCTCACCCTTCCTCAGCTGCAGTTACTAGCATGTCCACCTTAACGTCTTTCTGGGAAGGTTTCATTAAGTCCCTGCAGCCCCTAGTGTAGGTGCCAGCATGTAGTAGGAACACACTAAAAGCTGGGTGAATGGACTGACCTTTAAAAGGAGCTGATTGTGCCGGGTGCCGAACCAGGTAGCTAGTGTCAGCCCAGCAACTAGTATCATTCGGTCATGGTACATCCTGCTTCCTCATAGCATTCCACATGGGTAGCACCATACACTTGCTGCTGTCTTTTGTGAAAAGGTATTTGCTCTCCCTGTGATTATCTATGTGATGTTTGTGTGTGAATGCATGTGCACGTGAGCTTGGCAGCGGAGCACTGGAAGCCACAGCTTTTCTGATGCTAGCCATAAGTATATCAGAAAAAATTCAGACTTGATTTTTATTTAAAAAATTAAAAGTTGGGGGGGGGCTGGGAGTTTGACCTAGTGGTAGAGTGCTTGCCTAGCATGCACGAAGACACAGGTTCGATTCCTCGGTACCCCACATACATAGCGAAAAGCCGGAAGTGGTGCTGAGGCTCAAGTGGTAGAGCTCTAGCCTTGAGAAAGTCCAAGGACAGTGCTCAAGCCCTGAGCTCAAGCCCAGGACTGGCCAAAAAAAAAAAAATTAAACGTGGCACTGTGGCTCAAGAGGTAAAATGATAGCCTTGAGCTGAAGAGCTCAGGCAGGAACCACACCCAGGCCTAGAGTTCAAGCCTCATGACCAACCAAAACAAACAAGCAAACCTCATCTTTTAAGGGGCTTGGAGTTTGGCCTACTGGTAGAGTGCTGGCCTAGCATACACAAAGACCCAGGTTTGACTTCTCAGTACCACATACATAGAAAAAGCTGGAAGTGGGGACGGGAGTTTGGCCTAGTGGTAGAGTGTTTGCCTAGCATACATAAAGACCTGGGTTTGATTCTTCAGTACCACATACATAGAAGAAGCCAGAAGTGGCGCTGTAGCTCAAGTGGTAGAACTCTAGCCTTGAGAAAGTCCAAGGACAGTGCTCAGGCCCTGAGTTCAAGCCCCAGGACTGGCAAAAAAATTAATTTTATTTATTATCTTAATTGAAAAATTGGTTCAATTTGACATGCTTACTTATGACTATAATGCATCTAGATCAATTGGATGGACAAAAAAAAGGCAAGATTTCAATGACAGCCTAGTGATGCCAGTGTGAATATTCTCAATGCCAGTGAATTTTGTAGCTGAAAATGGCTGTGATAGTAAATTTTCTTTTATTTATTTATTTATTTATTTTTCTTCTTTTGTGGGTCATGGGACTTGAACTGGGTCTAGGCACTGTCCCTGAGCTCTTCACCTCCAGGCTATAGCACTACCCTTGAGCCAAGCCTCACTTCCCGTTTTCTAGAGATTAACTGGATATAAGAATCTCAGGTCCTTTTGTGCCTGGGCTGGCTCTGAACTTTGATCCTCAGATCTCAGCCTCCTGAGTAGCTAGGATTACAGGCCTGAGCCACTGCGCCCAGCTGTGATGGTAAATTTTCTACTTTGTAAATTTTGCTACTTTTGTTTTAAAGGGAATTCTAAATCTCAAATATTTGCTGCTGACAGTTGCATGTAGGGGTGTATGCTGAGGGTTCGAAAGAGAGTAGAAATATAAACCAGTTCCCACATAAAGGTAATAGTTTCAACGTTTCCCCTGGGTCCAGAAAATATGTATCATGATCTGAGGTAGATTCATTTATTATTTATTGCCTGATATGCAGGGAATAGTCCATCCATATTTCTTGATAATGGCAAGGATCAAATCTATACCAAATCTGTAGGTACTCAATTAATCACTATCCTACTCTGGTTGGTGCATCTATAACAAGAATATGTCTGGTTGAGCTTCATAAAGACATTTTCTTCTTCTCCGTCCTGGAGATTGAGAAGTCTAAGAGCAAAGTGCTGGTATCTGGTGGCAGTGGAGGTTGCTAGCCACTGTAATATGTGTCAGAAGGGCAAAATGGGAGATGCCTAAGCCCTTTTAGAAGGGCAGCTAATCCTGATCATAAGGGAGGAGTTTTCATGGCCTAATGATCTCCATAAGCTTCTATGTTTAAGTGCTTCCACACTGGAAACACTTGAATTTGGGAGGAGACATATTATTAGTTATCCAGGATAGACATAATGAATTCTCTGTTTTTGTCTCACTATGTTATGCCATCTCAATGGTGTGTGAGTCTTCCATTCTTCTTTCTATTTATCTAATTCAACCCTGAATGCACTAAATTCATGACCCTTTTGAAAATTTTTATTTTGAGGCTTGACGGCACGTGGTTCAAGTGATAGAGAGCTTGCCTGGAAGCATAAGACCTTGAGATCAAACCTCAGCACTATCAAAAAGAAATTATTTGGGGAGAGGGTCTTGCTAAATTGCTTGGAACTCACGAAGTGCCATCTCAATTTTATTGGAATCTGAGACTGCAGAACTATATAGCTATGGACAGTTGTAACTGGGATTATAGGTGTGCACCATCATACCAAGAATTACGATTCTAATGCTTCTTTTTATATTACTTTATTTTTTTTTTGTTTTCAGTGTTAGAGACTGAACACAGGTCCTGGTTCATACTAAGGAAGCTCTGTACTACTGAGCTATAGCCTTGGTCTCTACGTATTTTTATTTCAGACTCATTTTCATACCCTGCTCCCTAGTATAATGGACATCACAAATTATTTGTAATTGTTTAATGAACAAATAAAGTTGACATGTATCTTACTTTCTTTTTGTTTTTATTTTATTTTGCCAGTCCTGGGGACTGAACTCAGGGCCTGAGCTCTGTCCTTGGGCTTTCCTCAAGGCTCATACTCTACCAGATGAGCCTCAGCACCACGTCTACATTTTCTTTGTGTGTGGTACCAAGGAATTAAACCTGGGGTCTTCATGCATGCTAGGCAGGCACTCTACCAGTAGGCCAAATTCCTACCTCCCCCTTTATTTTTGCCAGTCCTGTGGCTTGAACTCAGGTTCTGGACACTGTCCTTGAGCTTTCTCAAGACTAGCACTCTACCACTTGAGCCACAGCACCACTTCTGGCTTTTTCTGTCTATGTGGTACCCAGGAATTGAACCCAGGGCTTTGCACACTATAGGCAAGCACTCTACCTCTAGGCTGCACTCCTGGCCTGTGACTTATTTTCATATTCATCACAGCTGTTATTCAGTCTCTCACAGAGCCATTTCATGGCTAAGGGCTAAGTTGATACTTTAGATTAAGGACAAATATAGGAATTAGAAGTATAGCTTAAGTGGTAGTGTGCCAGTCATGAGTAAAAAAGCCAAGCCAAAGTGAGAATACAAGGCCTTGATATCAAGCCTCAGTACTAGCACAAAAAGAAAAAAAAGCAAATCTGTACCATATTAAACCTTATCTATTTGCCCACTCGCACAAGGTAAGTGATCAATGAATGACAGTGATTGTTATTAGATTATATCTAGAAAGAATAAAGATTAAAAGGTGAATTTTAACAAGCCAATCTATAGAAGAGGAGCAGGAAGAAAAAGAAGCCTCATAAAATGGGGACTTGAAGTGTGGAAAGTGTACTGGATTGGGCTACGAACAAAGCTTAAATTCTCCTTCTGGGTGCTCTTTAATTCAGTTTGCTTTAGGTAATTGCATGTAATTACTTTCTGTGTCTTCATGGACACTCCTAAGGAGGACAAGAGGACCCAAAGGGGTCTGTGGAAGATAAGAGAGTTTATAGGTGGTCCTTTGTGTCTCTTTTTCTGTACATGTAAATGCCACATGTCTTTAAGGGGGCCAGTATCTTAAATATATGACTTGTCCAAGCAGTGGTCCCACTTTCCATTCTGTCACCATTCTTTATGTCTCCATTGCCATTTTCAGCTCTGTTGGGACCTGAGTAATAGAAGCAAGTATTGGTTATAATTCTTTTTTTGTGTTTGGGGTGTGGGGCTTGAACTTGGCCTGGGTGCTGTCCCTGAGCTCTTCAGCTCAAGGCTACCGCCCAACCCCGGGACCTAGCATTGTCCCTGAGTTCTTCAGCTCAAGGCTACCACCACACCCTTGAGCCAAGTGTTAATTGGAGATAAGAGTCTCAGGTCCTTTTGTGCCCAGGCTGGCTTTGAACCTTGATCCTCAGATATCAGCCTCCTGAATGGCTATAATTACAGGTATTAGCCACCAAGCCCGGCAGTATTGGTTATAATTCTGCTCTGCTCTCTTTCCTAGTTCCCCTTCTTTCTAACTTAATGTTGGCATAGATTAACAATTGTCTTGGCAAAAGTATGCCAGATGGGTTAAGATGTATGTAATCTGGGGTGGGCACATTAATTTATCACTGTAGCCGTTTCCACCTTGGTATACACTTCTATTTTTTACTACTGAGTTTGCAGCCAACAGTGTTCATTATTTTAATTTAAAAGATTCCGTGATTTCTTTTCCAAATATGGTCCTAAGTGTCCTTGTGGGAATACTGTTGCCTGTAAAAAAGGATGAATTGTAGAGTAGTTTACAGTATTATGTACTTCCAATTAAGTAAACGTGATCAGTTATGATCAAACTGACCTAAAAATAGTAGGCATGGCCTGTTTCCTTATCTGTGAAATGGCAGTATTGCCAGCAACCACCTCAAAGGTAGGGTCTTTGTGAAGTTGTGGATGTAAAACATTTATCATTTGTTATATAATAAGAATTAAATTAATATTAGCTGTTCTTATTAGATTGTGCCTACAAAATATTAGAGCTGACAAGGTGGCATCCGGTAGAAACAAGGCACTTAGCGAAAAAAAGGAAGCCTGATGTTTTATTTAGGGCAAGGTACTATATATTGTGTGGTTCAGTACACAGGGTAAAGTTGAGCTTTGAAAGCGAGGAACTTGAATCAGAAGGTGTAAGTGTAGACAGTCCTTAGAATAACAATGGATGTTGCTGCCTCTGTGAGGATCAATGGGAGGCCAAACTTCTCTCCCAGATAAAGCAAACAACATTCTGGTTGGGAATTTGGAGATTTCTTAGAAACAAAACAAAGCAAAACAAAACTCTGCTGTGTTTCTTAGGAATAAGTGGGGTGGCATAATTTTCATGCGTTTACCTCTGAGACAGGAAATCTTCATGTCATCCTATGCTTACTAGCACTTGCTTTCCTGCCCCTTTCATTGCCACGTGCCACTTCTTTTAGGGAGCAGTAGCTGGTATAATAAAGCTCCCATCTGAAGGTTTTTGAGAAGTTCAATCTGAAGAGCAGATGTCGAGCTCACATCCCAATGGTGCTGGTCTGTGTGTGTGTGGGGGGGGGGGGGGCTGTGTTAGGGTAACACAGACACATTCCACTTCCTTCCTTTCTCCCTGTCTCTTGAACCCGTTTGGCAATGTTAGGATTAGCTAATCAAATGCAATCCCTTGCTGATGGACAAGAAACCCTCTTTGATTATACTGATGTTCTTGAGAACAACCAGTGCATGTGCTTGCACACCAGTGCTTGCTTTCAGAGTGAGTGCATATAAAATTAGTAAGTTGAAAAGTAAATTCCTTGGTATATACACAGGTACAGATCTATTGGCAACACTGTTGTCTTGTGACCCAGCTAAAGCAAGGTTTCAGGAGACCATGGATACATTGCTTATGGCCACTAGAATCTCTTTGAAAACTTTTCATCTGATCTCTCAGCCTTTGATTCACTGAGTATGTGAGTGACTGGCAGGGGTAGGGAGGAGGGGATGGGAATCAAACTTACAGATTTACTATGTATCACAAACTCTGTGAATTACTGAGGATACAAGTCACTACTCCAGGCTCATCTCCCTTGACCACATGAAGTTTACAATGCCAGTGAAATTCAGCTTGATGATGATTTGAAAAACCAATTGGAAATGATCACTAAATGTGGTAGGGGTGACTACCTTGAAGCTACATGTTGCTGTGAGGGTTCAGAGTCTTCAATGATATGTGGCAATTAGTGCTATGGAAGCAAAGGGTTTTTCTGTCGTAGTCAACAGCTCCAAGGACAAAAATGAACATAATCATAAATGATGCCCTCCAGGCAAAGCAAGGCCAAATGACAATATGGGACTGTGTTTATGACAGTGAATGCTGCATCTAGAACCTGAGCGGGCAAAAGCAGTTGAAGAATTGAGTCATCACATTGCATTCAATAGAATAGGGAAGCCACACCACAGTACTGCAATCTAATTTCAACCAAGTGTGTGCCTAATACATTAATTAATGTGATTCATTTGGACTATATTGGCTTTGTGGATTTGTTTATATTATGTTGTAAATTTCCACTGATTTTATAGCTGTGTAAAAGCTTGAAACCTAAAGTATTTATAGCCCTATAATAATAATTTTTTAGTTATCTCTGGGGAGGCCTGGGATACATTTTTCACAGTAAAAGAGGTCAGTAGCATTGTTCACATACAGAAGCCTGCTTCCAGAGAAATATTCCCTGTGGCTCAAATTCATTTCACACATGTGAACACTGTAGCAAAAACTCAAGAAATGTTTTTAATCTACAAGGAAAAAGTATTTTCCTCCATAAGCAGTCTGTATTATGTTTTGTACTTGTGAGCTATGTTTTGTTTACTCGTTTCTGAAGTACGGTGTCTATAACATTTCTCATTAATTCTCGGAAGGAAAGACATTCCACCTGTTTCTTCTTGACCACATGTTTGTGTTTTTACTCATCACCCTGAAATCTTTCCTAACTAAACACTCATCACATTTATTTGGGGCCTGTCCTCACTTTGTGCTGTTCTGTATCATGTTGCAATTGATTTTACAAAAAAATTTAATTTAGATACCTAAATACTTTCCAGAGAGTATCAAAAAGCAGTTCTTAAGGTTTTTGTTGTCATTGGTAGTAGTAGTCATGTGGCTTGAACTTAGGGTCTGAGCATTGTCCCTAAGATTTTTGCTCAAGGCTAGTTCTCTATTACTTTGACCCACAGCTCCACTTCTGATTTTCTGGTGGTTAATTGGAGATAAGAGTCTCATGAACTTTCCTGCCCAAGCTGCCTTCAAACTGTGGTCCTTAAATCTCAATCTTCTGAGTAGCTAGGATTACAGTGCCTAACTCTATGACTTAAAAAAAAAGTAACTATAATTCTGCGATAATTCTGTGATATAGCAATATCTCATCTGTACTTGAGACTCTAGGCTCTGGGGTTCTGATCTGTGCAAGAACCCATCTTGCTGCCACTTATAGAGTGACCACAAATCTGTCCTCTCTTGTCTAGCACTATCAAGGTCATGTCTCTTGTCACACCTTAATTTTAAATGAAGTCCCTTTTCGCTCTCATTTTGGCAACAACTATATGAAATATTGGTCTTATGGCCCTTACTGATCAAAACAAGGCTTTTTCATGGACTTTACTTCCATCACTGATTCTATTTATGTAGGCCTATGATCAAATGTATACGTGGAGAACAGTGGATCTATAAGGAGATAGTGATATTTGTATAGTTTTTGTAATATCTCCTTGAGAAGTGATTGACTAAACTTTAGTGAAACTTTTTGCAATATGAGCTGTTCACATCCAGGCAGTCTAAGCTTGCAAAACTTGATGCAGTAAACATCTAGGATTGGCATATTTTCATTCTTCAAAAAAATATTAAGAGCAAAATTCCATTATTGTACTCGGCCTCAAACAAATATATCATCGACTGACTGGGACTCAGAAAATTTGGGTCTAATGTGATAATGGATGATAACTTCACTTTTGTCAGAAACTTCTTATTTTGGTGAGGCCTTACACCAGTGCTTAGGCTCAGATGGTGTTCTGTGGAGGGAGGCATATAGAGGAGGTGAGATGTGTTCTGAAACCCACTGTCCAGCTTGCCCATAGACCAGGTCTTGTTATCCCTTCTGCCTCTTGTTCCTTAGCTGCTTGGCTTAGATCTTTACAATCTTCCCTCCGAACTAGGAAGAGAGAAGAGGAAAATGAGAGCACATCATGGGTTTTTCTAGAAAAAGTCTAATGATAAAGACTGTGGTTGTATCTGTTGTGCATGTGTCCATGGATCTTGTGTGTTTGCCAGACTAACCATGCAACAGTCCTTCTTTGTCTATAGGGATACATCCTGAGAACCCCAGTGGATCTCTGCAACCACTAACACTGTATTCTGTGTGGGTTTTTCCCGATATATGGATATCTATGATAAAGTTTAATTTTTAGATTAGGCACAATAAGTGTTTAACAGCAAAATTATTATTGAAATGAAGTCTTTATAACAATATACTGTAACCAAAGTTTTACAGCTGTGGTATATCACTTCCTGCAGGAACCACTGTAACTATTCTTCCATGTGTATGTGCCATGACCTGAGGCCTGCATTCCCAGGCGCTCTGACCTATACCTACTGGGGTTTACGAAACGGCAGCAAGAGTAGTGTGAATTCTTTCTCCTGTATAATTTTCCAGGGAGAATATTCATCCTCACATTAGGTCTCAGCAATCTCTGCATACAACTTTTGACTTTCCTTAAGTGAAAATTTCACTTTTTCAGTTCAAAGAAGCCCTTCTTAAAGTCTCTTTGGCTTATCTGAGTTGCCAGCATGGCGGTACTCATGCTTTGGGACAATTATTTAAGGGCTATTTGGACAAAAGCACTGTGATAATGTGATGATTGACTTGACCATTGGCTGACTGGTATAAGGGCAATGTGTACAGAGTGGATACGTTAGGCAAAAAAAAGTGATTCATTCCCTGAACAAGACAGCATAAGATTTTTCAAATAGCACACAATAGCAAAACTTTGGAACTGTTCACTTCTGGAAACTTTGTTTCATATTTTCAGACTTTACTTGGTCATAAGTAACAAAAACCATTGAAAGCAAAACCCACATCAGGGATGTCATATTATATTCTGTTTTTTTGTTTATTATATGTAAGGCTGCATCACTAAAAATGTGATACTTTTTCATTTTGTGAGATGCATGCAGACACTAAAGTACAAACTCTGCTAAAGGAAATTTAAAGCCTATTTTTTTCCATCAGTCTGTACCCATTTGCCTAAAGCTATGCCTGGTGTCAAGCAGGTGCTCAAAATCATAACATTGTAGGGTAGTTTCTTCTGAGAGCAAAAAGAAAGAGTGAGTACGTTGATTTGTGTTGGTGATAAAAATGGCTGAAATGAGAATGTGTTGGTGGTTGCGTAACTTTGATCCTTATTACTGCCCACTTACCCTTGCTTCTGCCTTTCCCTCTGGGACCTCTTCTTCTGGCCCAAGCAGTCCATATTCTATCTTCAGACCATTGAAAAGGTTTATTTTATGGAGAGTCAATTAACTTCCTCTCCAAATTGCAGAAAGGAAGAAGGAATGCTCACTGCCATAGTTGGTGCCTGATGAATCTGTGATTGAATTAATGAGTGTTTGTTCTTCTATACCATAATTGCCTAAGGAAGTTTTCCTTTTGAAGCATTTGAGTATAGAACATTTTAGGTTTACTACACCTGTTTGGGGATAGAGATAGTTGTAACAGAATTTGGCAGATGTAGTCCAGATGTACTCTCTGGGAGAGTAGTGTTGCTTGTGAGTGAGAGAGAAGAGTTACTGCTTGTCTGTTCAGGTTGTTTGATTCTGGTATTGCCAAAGGATAGCGATGCCTTTTGAATCTGTTAGTCTTGGAGACAAAAGACCCCTGTCAGAGGTTGTCTCAGCTCACTTCTTCCCAACCCCTTTATTCTGTGCTCTTATTAAATAAGTTCAAAGTCCTTATGAATCTGTTAATCTTCAGAGACCACAACCTGTCAAAACAGATTAATGCTATCACCTGAAACATTTAGCTATTCTTTGACAACTAATCTGGAAGGATTTATCCAAATTCGTGCAATTCAGCCACTTAATAACTGGCTATATGGAGGCATTTAAGTCAGTAGTGGAAGGCTATAGGAGTGTTTTCCATACTCCTTGGTACAAGGTCAAATAGAATTCCTCCATTTCTGTTGATTTGCTTGTACAATCTTTTCTTGCAAATGATAGACACAAAATCAGTTTGAAAAGAGTGCTTACTGTTATGTGAATATGAAGTGTCATCTTTATTGAATCTGAAGAACTGTGTTGATAAGAATAAGAAACTGAATTTTGATCAAAAAAGGAGTTTGAGAGTCTTTGGGGGTTTGGGAGTATATTAACTTTCTGTATTTGAAACTTTTTTCTGGAAGATGAATATTACATCTTGCTCACATTATATGAATAGCTCAATAGCTAGTAACTTTTCTGCTGTTACTAAAATATATGACTTCTGTACATTCTATTGAATTACCAAGTTTTCTTTTATAATAAAGATATCTAGCATTTATGTAGCTATTGTAAGTTTTATAACAGTGTTCATATTGAAGATTTAGTATTTTTCCTACCACATATTGGGAAGTACACTAGAACTATTATTTAATTTCCTTTGTTACAACAACTCTCTAAGATCGATAGTGGGTGGTAGCCCTCTTTTAAAGATGCAGAAATTTGCCCTAAAGGGACACATCTTGATAGTGGCACCATCATACTGTGACCACTGGGACACTTTGTTTTGCATCTTTCCACAAGAGCCCTTCTGTCCCCATCTTACAGAAGAACAAGTAAAGGTCAAGGGTTACATTCTTAGTAAGAGATCATAGCAGGATTGGAACTGGGTTCTTTCTGCCTCTAGCACCTGGCCTATTTCTACAGTTACTTTCACTAGTCAGGAAGGAAATGCTGGTTGGCAAAGCTTGTGCTCTTCCTGCTGTTATTTGTGCTTCCTTGAAGGTAGAAAAGGGGGAGCTGACCACAGTCATGACTTTCATGGTGGCCAAAGTTGTGCCTGTTCATTCCCAGGGAGAAAGCAAATCAGACAAGGAGGAACAAGAGAGCAGCTGCTGGTTAGACAAGCATCTCAGTCGATGGGGGAAGTTGGGCTTGTTTCTGGGTGGTTGAATAAGTCTGTAATCAGATGAGCTGTTTTCAGGAAGCTACCAAGCCATTGGCTATCTTGGTTTAGTCACACACACACACACACACACACACACACACACACACACACACACACACACACACACACACACCCCAAGCCCCAGAAAACAGATTCACCTTGGCGTTTGACTGTCCTTATCCATCTAGTGACTGTGCTAGTGTTAGACCCTAAGAGTGGTGGTCTTCACATTTTTTTGTTCATGAGAACCTCCTGAAGGACTTTGGAATGCCTGAAGTGCTGAGTCCTTTGAGGCTCTAGTTCTACAGGACAGCTGAACACTTGAGAATCTTGTTCTAAAATGCTCATGGTTGATGCTGGCCCTGGGAAACATACCTAGAGAAATACTTTTTTTCCATATATTTTTATTGTAATTGAGTGATTGTCGCCCTTAATGTACTATACTATCTCTCATCTCTTTTGCTGCCCCTTGATTATCTCATATTGTTACAGTATTTCACCTTGTTATCTGATACATTGTATATATGTGTATTTGGTTATTTGAATTGGATAGGGAAGGGGGAAACAAGAAACACTTTTTTTTAAAACAATGATTTTATTGAAAGCTCTTTACCCTTCTCTCAGGTAAACACCAGTGTAACAGTAGAAATTCTCAAATTACCAAACTCTGTGAGTTGGTTCAAGAGCCCTGGTAAGTGGTTTGGCTTTGGAGAGAAGCAATGCGAGGTAAGCTACTGAGCAATTTGAGGCTGATTTGTTGAGTCAGATAGGAATAGCACCTGGAGGCTGTGAAGATGTCTAAGAACCCAGGGCGTGACAAGGGACACTGGCTATTGTGAGTGAGCTATAAGAAATGCTTTAAAGCGGTGGCTAGTTCTGGGTACCAGTGGATGATACCTATAATCCTAGCTACTCACGAGGCTGAGATCTAAGGATTGCATTTCAGGCAGAAAAGTCTGTGAGACTCTTATCACTAATGATTTACCTTTAAAAGCCAGAAGTAAAACTCTGGCTCAAGTGGTAGAGTGCTATCTTTCAAGCAAGAAAAGCTCAGGGATTGCTCACAGGCCCTGAGTTTAATACCCAGGACTGCCTCTCCCCCAACTCTCTCTCTGTCTCTCTCTCTCTGTCTCTCTCTGTCTCTCTCTGTCTCTCTCTCTGTCTCTCTCTCTCTCTCTCTCTCTCTCTCTCTCTGTCTCTCTCTCTCTCTCTCTGTCTCTCTCTCTCTCTCTGTCTCTCTCTCTCTCTCTGTCTCTCTCTCTCTCTGTCTCTCTCTTTCTCTCTCTCTCTCTCTCTGTCTCTCTCATACACACACACACACACACACACACACACACACACACACACACACGTACTTGTGAGGTGATGAGCTTTGGTTAGCACTTTAAAAAATACTGATAATTGGGGCCAGGAGTTTGGCCTACTGGTAGAGGATTTGCCTAGCCTGCACAAAGACCCGAGTTCAATTCCTCGGTATCACATACATAGAAAAAAATCCAATAGTGGTGCTGAGGCTCAAGTGGTAGAGCTCTTGCCTTGAGAAAGTTCAAGGACAGTGCTCAGGCCCTGAGCTCAAGCCCAAGACTGGCAAAAAGTATATTGATAATTGTAATTAAGTGCAGGTTTCTAATATATAGCAAATACATAAGCATGCAATAAATGTATAATATCCAGGCTCTTTTTTATTCTAAAATAGATGACAATAGCCACTTCCCAGTGGCGCATTTATACTCCTAGCTATTCAGGAAGCTGTGATCTGAAGGACTGTGATTTTAGGCCTGTCCAGGTAGAAAAGTTGGACAGATTCCTCTCCAAAATAATCAGCAAAAAGCAAGGTTGGAGGAATATAGCTAAAGTGGTAGTAAGTAAGACAAATGTGAGGTCCTGAGTTCAAACCTCAGAGTTGTCAAGAAGGAAAAATTATTTAGATATATAGCTTATTGGAATTAAGTGTATTCACATTGTCTTGCAGGTGTCATAACATTTTAACTTCACAGCTCTTTCATTTTGCTGAACTGATGATTAAACAATCTCTCCTTCTCTCCCTCTGGTGTCCTCTCCCCTACCCCATTCCCCTCTGAGCCTCTGACAGCCACTCTGGTAGACATCTGTCTATGAGTTTAATTGCTCGCAATACGTAAGACTAGTTTAGGCTAATTATTTGACTAGACTTTGAGATATATATATATATATATATATATAAAATGCAGAAAATGCTATAGTAATAATGCTAGCAATGAATGGAGTATACATTATAAAAGAGCTTGAGAGCTTATTTTTGAGCTTTAGAGTCTTTTGTTGTTCACTTTAGGCTCAAGGCTACTCTGGGCACATGGACTTCTTTCAGCTTTCCCCACAGGAAAACTTTGTTCCCAATTCTTCCAAAATCTCTGTCTACATGAAACCTCAAGGCAGAGCTACATTTCCAATTATATGTTCCATCCACTCAAGTATTCACTGGCCTGTACTCATTCAACACACACCAGGTACAAGCATATTCAAGATACTGAGGTTCAGAATGTCTCCTAAGGAGCCATATTCCCTCTGCTTCCCAAACCCTCCCTTCTTTTAGAGTTTCCATCAGGGGCCCAGAAGAACTGGGACAAGAGCTGTATTCCTCATGTGCCTGCACATGCAGAGTGAGATATGCTGCATCATGCAGAGTTCCCAGGTGGCAAGGCTTATGACCTTAAATATCTTTTAACTAAGTTAATAGGAATTGTTCTATAGTATATCTGTCCCTTTGTGCTTTCAGCAGAATGTGCTGAATGTCATATAGTCTTTCCTACAGAGCCAAGGTCCAAGTAATACTATAAATACTTTTTTTTTTGCTTTTTGATCCTTTCCTGGGTTAAGGATATGTGGTCTGATATTGTTGCAATGTTAGAAAGCACTGGTGAGTCTCAGCTCCCAGCCCTGTCAGTCTCATAATCATGAGGGTAAACAACTGATACTCTATTGCTAAGCTACGATGTTCCATTGTTTGATGAGGTGTGTACATTTTGGAATTACAATATGTTCCATTTACAATAAGATTGTTGTAAATCCATCATAAGTGGGGGATCATCTATGTTGAGTTGCGTGTGTAACTCCAGGCTAGAAAAGACTGTTTTGCTCAGTCTCTCTTGTAGGTATGTTATATCTCATATCATAATAGAGCACAGCTAGTCAATGAGACACAAACAACCCACAGCCTCAGGGGGAGGGAGCTGTCTTCCTAAAAGGTGTCATGTACCCTTCTAACATAGAGGTGATGGATGGAACATCATCTTGGACCCAGAGGATAAGAAGAACACATTTGAAGGAAATGGAGCAGAAAGCATGAAGCTGTCTCACCCCACTAACTCATGCTTTCACACCAGGCACAATCTGGAATTTTATGTCAAGGAGAAATAAACTCCTATCCAGTAGCTGTGAGTTGTGTCTCGGTTATTTGCTGGAAAATAATAAGAAATACATACACGAATAAGAAGGAATGCACAGGTAATTCTGATGCATGGAAGTGAGGAGTTCCACATCAGTAGTTAAAAACAACAGTCTGCAGAAACTCAACATTTAAAGAAGAAGAAAAGGGAAGTTGCCTTGATGGGTTAGGGGGTGCAACAAATCCCTCTGGCTCAACCTTTCCTTCTCCCCACAAGGGCTTTGAGGCATCTGCAATCCTGAACTGCTGCAGCACACAGTCCAAAGATGTGTATGTGTGAAGTAGTTTAGGAGGGTAAACAGAAACATTTCAGACTCTTCTGATGTTTGATCTGTCCTTAAGCATCCTGCGGTCATCATTCCCCACCCACCACAGGACAGCTCAGGGTGGACACAGCTACTTTGAACTTAAAGAACTCTTAGCGACTTTACCCACCTGGAAACCATCTGTGATCCCACAAACTTAAAAGATGCTTTTGGATACAAATAGAAACAGCAATTACTAAGCTCATATCCTTTCTTGCATAGAACACAGGGAGCCACCCTCAATCAGATTGCTGCCAGTGGACAAAGAATGGTGTATGAATTGATTACTAATTAGAGATTTTTTTCTTTCCCTTTCTTTTTCCTTCCTTCCTTCCTTCCTTCCTTCCTTCCTTCCTTCCTTCCTTCCTTCCTTCCTTCCTTCCTTCCTTCCTCTCCCTCCTTCCCTCCCTTTCTTCCTTCGTCCCTCTCCCTTCCTCCTTCCCTCCCTTCCCCCCTTATCGTGTGTGTGTGGGGGGGGTAGGTGGGTGGTTGCTGATCCTGGAGCTTGAAATCAATGCCTAGGTACTATCCTTAAGCTTTCATGCTCATCTTTAGCCGTCTGTCGCTTGAGCCACAGCTTCACATCTGGCTTTTTTGGTGGTTAATTGCAGATAAGAGTTAAGAGTCTCCCAGACTTTCCTGCCCAGAATGACTTTGAACTGCTACCCTCAGATCTCAGCTTCCTGATTAGCTAGGATTATGGGTATGCATCACCATCACCCAATAATTGACTAAAGTATTTCTTGAAAGAGTGACACATCCCTTGACTTGCCACAGGGCTAGGCAAGTCTATCTCAGAGGTCTCTGCCATTCCGACTATGAATCTGATCATAAGTAAGAAGATAGAAAGTGGGAACTAGCATTGCAGCACTATTTACCATAGCAAAGATATGGAACCAACCCAGATGCCCCTCAGTTGATGAGTGGATCAACAAGATGTGGTATTTGTACACAATGGAATTCTATTCTGCTGTCAGAAAGGACTACATGGCCTCATTTGTAAGGAAATGAAGAGTTAGAAAAAAATCAAGGGGCTGGGCACTGTCCTTTGTCTTTAAGATGATTGGGAGGGGGTGGGAAGAGGGAAATGGGGCCAAAAAAGTGACAAGGGTTATCAATGTATGAGAAGTAATCCACCTACTACCTGATGAATAAAACTGTAACCCCTCTATACATTATCTTGACAATAAAATAAAAAATAAACAAAATTTAAAAAGACATTCAGAAAAAAGACTAACACCCTACCACTTGATCCACAGCACTACTTCTGGCTTTTTCTGTGTATGTGGTACTGAGGAATCAAACCCCTATGCATGCTAGGTACTCACTCTACTAGTAGGCCACACTCCCAGGACTGATTCCCATCTCTTGCCAGCCTTCAGAGCAGTATGTGTACCAGTACTTCCTATCAGAAAAGTGTACAAGGAAGTTTGCTTCTTTGAGCAGAAAGAAGCTGGGTATAGTACTGTGTGTGTCTGTCATTTCAGGGTTGTGACTGCCTGTTTATCAGAAAAGATCCAGAAATGTTGGGTAGAAGACATTTCAGAACTCTTGAGGTGTCACTTGGATACAGTTTTCTACTAATATTTTTCTCATGTGATCATCAGGAATTCTTAATTATGTTATACTATGATATATTTATTTATAATCCAAAGTCATACGTAATCATGCGACCATTTCATTTCATGCCCAATGACATTATTTTCATCAAAGCTACTCTTCCTTTTAATCTCATGCAGTCATATTACAGCATTCTTTCCTCCCTTCATTCCCTGGTTCTCATACATTTCTTGGTTTGCCCTTCTAATCACCTTCTTTGGGAAAAGGAACACAGATAGATAAGGAGTACATTCTGTCCAAGGGCTACTTTGACATGTTGGCTCATCAGAGGAGAGGGGCCTGATAGGTTGATTTTATACCCCAACTCCTTGTGACTCAATACGGTCCAGTAGCATTGACATCACTTGAGAGCTTAGTAGAAACACAGATTCTTGATCCTTATCAAAACCAACAGGAATGGAACTGACATTATAAAGATCATCAGATGATTATAGGCACATTTAAGTTTGAGCAGCACATGGTAAGGCCATAATGTGCAATAGGCAGCCTCTTCTACAATCTGGTTCAAGGGAAGAAATGGACAGAACCAGCAGGAAGAAGATTCAGAGTCTGTGGTCCAGTTAAAAGGCACAGTAAGCCAAGAAGATTCAAGACTTCTCTTCAACATAAAAAAAGAATACCCATGGATTCTAATGCCAGAAGAGAGAAGCAACTCCTCCATCCCTGGACAGTGTAATGAAAAGGTGTTCCGACCAGTTGGGTACCACTGGCCCATTCTGTAATCCTAGCTACTTGAGAAGCTGAAGTCAAGAGACCTGCAGTTTGAAGCTTGGACATCATACAGAGAGTATTGATGGGTACACTGTACCCATAGCTGGGTACAGTAATCTATCTGCAATTTCAACTACATAAGAGAAGAGATTTGACAGATCATGATTGCAGATCAGCCTATACAGGAAAGTTTACAAGAAAGTTTGTTTCTTTTAGCAGAAAGAATCTGGGTATAGTGCTGTGTGCTTGTCATCTCAGCTATGATAAGAATAAGACTGATTGTAGTGCGGCTGTACCTACACAGGAAGTAAGGCTGTGTGAGTATGTGTGTGTGTGTGTGTGTGTGTGTGTGTGTGTGTGTGTGTGTGTGTGCATGTGTGATCAGTCTGACTGAATAATGGTATATGCATGTCTAAGATACCATGATAAAACCCCTTTGAATAATTAACCTGCACTGTAATAATAAAAAAAGAATAATAGGAGGTTGAAATATGCCTTGTCTGAGGTATAGGGCTTTTTGGTAATAGGGAGAGACAAAGGGGGAGAAGAAAGGAGGGAGAATATAAACAAAATACTTTGTATATATGAGTGGGACATACAAATGACAGAAGGGGGATTATGATCAAGAAGCAAGGAATAAATGGATTCATTACAAAATCCCCTATAACTGAAGATGTGGCTCAGTGGTAGAGAGCACGTGCCAAGCAAGCATGAGGCCCTGAGTTCAAAGCCTAGTACTACAAAAAACAGCCATTCAGTTCAACTTGAAAACTATACAAAGTTAAATAAAAGAAGGGTAATTAAAGTCATTTAAGAGAGCTTTACTGAACTAATTTCATAAGTAATGTCTCTTTAGGGGTGAGAAAAAGCTGATAAAACAAAAGATTTCCTTTGTGAAAAGTAATTTTGTTTATTTTGCTTACTTAAAAAAAATCCTAATCCTCTTATCTACTTTGGTTTCCACTGGAGCCAATAGGAGTGTGAAAAAATTGACCTCATTTGAAATTTCCTTTCAGCAAATGGTCAAACCTTTGTTTTCTGCTCCATTGTTTTCTAAAGTGGTGCATAAAAATAACGCTGTGCTTCAGGCATATGCTGGCAACTTTAACCCCGTACTTTTCCCATCTGAATATTACATCTGTTCTCTGCTTCACACCAGCCTAAGCTCCTCCTACACCAAGGTCCTGGTCATACCCTCTAGCTTCTTGTTGATAGCTGTCTGGTAATTCTTATGGTTATAATTCTTCAAATAGGTTTCTGGTGATGATAGAATCTAAGCCAATGCAGTATCGTATACTGCATTTTTCTCATGAAAACAGCTTCGAGCCTATGTGCATGATAGTGTGGTTGCTGATGTTCCAAAGAATTCTAGAAGAAAAGCCATCATGCTTCCCAGAGATTATAAATAGGCATAAATAGACATTAGTATATTCTGTCAGCCTTCAAATATTCTGATAGGGAGAAAAAATAGTTTGTTGTTTGACATTTGAAGGGTAAGTTTTTAAAATATAATCAAAATTCAGGCTCTTGGCTCTGACTATTAAAGTCATTATCTTTGGAAGATATTATATCCCAAGGGAATGACACTGAAAAACTTAAGTTTTCTCCTATGGCTGCAGAAATCTTAATTATTTTCCTCTTTTAAATGTTACAATAGTCCTATGTAAATTAAAAAAACAATATATTATGGTCCTATTTACAGTTCAGTTTTCAGGTTCATGACAGTTTCATTCTTGACAATCTGAAGGAAAGCTTCCACAAGAAACTCTATCTTCTTTAGTAGAAAAATGATGAGCCTTATTATATGTAAATAAACATATAAAATATTGAGATCATGAAATTTGGAAGTATTTAATTTCTACTCCACATTTGAATAGGAGCAAGTTAGATAAATGACTTTCCAACTATCAAAAATGGTTTAAAAAAGTATCCATTAAAAATTACTTTAAAAGTAGGAAGATGTATTGAGTGAGACAAGTCAAGACCTAAGGAACAAAAGGCTCATGGTATCCTTAATATGTGGCTGTTAAATCCAAAGAGTACAAGAGCGAGGACTCAATAACTGCATACCCAAAGCTATGGACATGGTAATGGAAATATAAACATAACTATATAGACATAAAAACCTATGACTCTATAGATATAATGTTTTATTTCATAAATTAATATGTTTCTATGACATACAAACCCTTAGCCTAATTTTGATTAAGTTCTAAACACTAAGTCCCAGTGATTGTAAATAGAGATTCCCTCCTTGAACACTTGTTTGTTAAACTTGTCATTTAAAATATGATGTAAAAATCATTAATAAATTCTCTAATAAAAAAGTAGGAAGATGTATTTCAGTTAAAATGCATCCTGTAAAATTAATATCTGCAGTGATCAAAGAAGATAAGTACTGGTTGTTATGATGGAAAGCACCCAAGTCAGTTGGAATGCCTGAACATGCGCTGAAGACCTGGCTCCTTCACAGTTGGAAAGCATTATGACAGCCTGTATGTGTGGCATTCAGAAGTGGTATGCATGACCATTGGCTTTCAAGAACAGATTGGACAACTTAAACATGAAAAATGTTAAGAATATTTCTTAGCTGTATGTTCTTGCAATTATGAAATGTTATTCCAGTGGAAGAGCTTTGGGTCAGCTGTGTGTTTGGAAATCCACAGGATATGACTAAATATAAGAGTACATGGAACCAAAGAGAATGGTGGGGGGAATAGTGTAAATTTGGGTCATTGGAAGGTACCAGGCCTTCGAATCCAAAGCTTTGCCTTGTAGGCAGTGTATCTGCCTACCCTCTACTCCAGAAGGAGATCATCGTGGGTGATTTTTCACCTGCTCTACCAGTTGGGATAGAGACACAAGGTGTCCCCTGGTGTCATGGTAATGATGGGAAAGGATTTTCTTTAAGTGAAAATATGCACTTGGCCAAAAACTTTCCACTGAGGCCTGGGAACATAGCCTAGTGGTAGAGTGCTTGCCTAACATGCATGAAGGCCTAGGTTTGATTCTCTGGTACTACATACATAGAAAAAGCTGGAAGTGATGCTGTGGCTCAAGTGGTAGAGCACTAGCTTGAAAAAGCACAAAGACAGTGCTCGGGCCCTGAATTCAAGCTGCAGGACTGGCAAAAAAAATTTCCACTGAAAGCCATCAGCTTTCTCTTAGGACTTTGTTCTCTATGTTTAGTTTGAATTAGAACTGCAGATGAAACATGAAGGGTATTTTCTATGTTATTCAGCTTTCTGTCATGCATGCCAAGGAGAAGAAACCCACTGTCATGGGGTACTAGCAATGTCCTCTGCCTACCCTGAAGAGGCAGGAGTGAGAGGCTGAGTGCAGGACAGTATTCTGCATGTCATCTGGAAAAGACTGACACCATTAGGAGACATTAGAATGTGGTCCTCTTTCTGGAAACAGAGAGCGATGAGAGACACTCTGTACAGCATCATCAGAGATCATTTGGGGAAGGATTTTGTCAGGCTGGAGGACTGTGACTCATGATGAGAGCCTTGTAGAGTCGGACTACATGAATGTATTATTGAGTGGAGATGATTTAGCTTCATTATAGCTGATGAACAAACAGACTCAGGGAATATAAGGAACTTACTGACCATACAGCACACAAACCATTGGCCTAAAGTCAGAACTTAGGACCAAAGTCTCCCATGTAACCCCTGTTCTGTTTCCTCTGTCTTGCACATTGCCACTCCACCCACCATTCATTCCAACAGTGATTTATTTGAACCTCACCTGCCTGCCAGGAACTGGGCTAAACTCTGGGCTTTCCAGATAAGACATGGCTCTCTCCCTGAGGAGCTCATAGCCTATGAAAGAAAGGGAGATAAAAAGATAACACTGACAGGATTAATATCTCAGTTTTAAAATATTAAAACAGAAATGAGCATACATGTAGAAACACGATGCAAGAGCACTTGTGTCATGCAATGAGTGCTGAGGGACCTGCTACATCTGCCATTTGAGCTGCAGATTTAAGCACTGGCAGAGTGAATCCAGGGAAGAAAGAGGGTGAAGAAGGCAGCAGGGAGAGTGAGCAGCCGGTGTCTCCCTATCCTGTTCCCACTCGTGGTTCTCCACTGAGAAGCAGTAGGGTCTTCACCTTTAACACAGTGCCTCATTTCTCCTAAAATTACAGGTGCAGCATGTAGTGAGTGTTTTCTGAATTATTCTTTTTCCATTTCATCAAGTGGAAGATTGACCTAAAACGTTCAGGCCAGAGAGAAGCGAAATAGCAGCCTTAGGTTTGAATTGCTAGAATCTGATTTCAGCAGGATTTTAGATGCTTCTGCTCAAGATTGCCTCTCTTTAGGGAAACTACCTGAATTGAAAGGAAAGGATGTTTGCCCAAAATGAGTTTTTAGCTTTAATACAACTAAAATTACCCTAGTATCCTGAATGGCCCCCTTGAAAACCATGGGTCAAATGAGACACTGTATAGAAAGCAAATCAAGACTCACACTTCTTGTTTCTGGTAAACTTTGTGCTTCACAATTCTAATGACATGTCTGAATGTGCCCTTCTGCCTGCCTGTGAGCAAGAAAGGGGAAGCAGTGGGTTCAGAAGCCCTTGTGACACACAGATGAGGAAAAAGGAGGAGGAAGGGCAGAGACGAAGAAACTCAGTGGAAGCCTGGCAATGTTAATTAAGCAGCAAGGACCAAGTAACTTCTAAGTACAAAGCCAGTTCTTTGAGGATGCAAAGGAAGAAAATATACTCTTTCCTGTCCTTCCCCTCAAGTACCTTATTCATGACAAGATCTCAAGGCATATAAAGAACTCAACCAGGTTGCTGAATATTATCATAACTATATTGCTTTTGACAAGGCATCTGACCCTCAGTTTCCTCATCTGTGAAATGGGGATGCTAGTTTACAGCTATATCGTGGATATTCTGTGAATAGCATCTCCATGGTGCGTAATCAATTTCATGTTCATGAGTATCAGCTGCCATAATCATCCTGGTGGCTTAGCTCTGACATATAATTGTTGAGATTTGCCATGACCTACCCATACATAACTTTGACAGACAGATCATAGTTAACATCCAAAATTAGAATTCCTGATTTTTTTTCCTCCCCTAACTGATGCTTTTCTCATTTTAGCATCTAATCAAATAGTCATTTTCATCTAGGTTGCTCAGACCAAACACTTAGGAGACATCACTCCTTTCTTCCCTTTTCTGCATTCTTGGTTTCCAACCAGCCAATGAGTTTTCCCATGCTACTTCCAAAATCACATCATAATTTTTCCCTTTGCTTTGCTGTGATTATGGTTCATATCTTAACTATCATCCTGTCTTATCTAGCTCATTTTCCCGGGTCTACCTAGACTACTGGGTCTTTTCTTTCTCCTGCTGTTACCAAACTCCTCTGGCACTAGATCTTTGACTATTCTTCAATCTATCAACCCCCCACACTTTTTTTTTCTCTCCAAGGCCCATGCACTGGATATTTTATCTAATGGGAATGTTCTTGCTTCTTCTACTCCCCTTGTTAGCTTCCTTGCTTTCTTAAGCTTGCAAGTCAAGTCTTTATTCAAATGTCATTTTCACCCAAGAGATCATCCCTAACACTTCTCTAACACATCAGCTCCACTTCACTTAGCAGCTCTCATCCAATTTCCTTCTGGGGCATCTATCATCTAAGATCTTCTATACTACAGAAGAGGAGAAATCCTTAGGGTTTCTTACGATGATTGTAGGAGAGGGCTTGGAAGTGGCTCACATCACCTCACTTCTGCTCATAGTTCTGTAGCCACAGTTTAGTCATAGAGACCTAACCTGTCTACAATGGAATTTAGAAACTGCTTTTCTTGCTCAGAAATAAAGGACAGTGTGGTGAACATGTCACTAACTTCCACAGAATGCAAAACAGGGCTCACGTGTGTGGCTTCATCTTGTATTACATTGTCTTTTATTTCTGCCACATTCTCAAGCAGGCTCTCTTCTCACTGACACAAGATAGATGCATAAGCCCCATGTGTTATCATGTACAGTGATAAATAGTAAGCAACTCCTGGAAGCACAGCAGGATTCAAGTTGGGTCTTTTTTCCATCACAGAATTAATAACTACCTTAGGCCAGTGTTTTATATCCATCCTTGGATTTAGGGAGTGGTCTAGGAGCCAATTCAACTGTAGTAGATAAAGATTGAAGAAGGAATGGCTCTTGAAAAGACTCTCATATCAGGCAGAATGAATGGATGTCAATGACAAGAAAAAAGTCAAATGTCCACCATAGTAATTAACATAGTTTATCAACCATCAGTTCCAAATACACTCAAAGTTAGTCATTTACCTCTGGCAGCTGTGGATTCTACCAAAAGCATATTGTATAGTCCTTGCAATTTTTTTCTAATACATAGAAAGTCTTAAATTTATTGTCTCCTGTAGCCTTAATATTTTGTTCACCAAGTTGAAATCTAACTGGCTTCATTCTAGTCAAGAAATTAGTACTTTGAATTTCTAGCTGTAACAGACAGCCAGAACTTCTGTTATATGAACTCAGCCCACCTCTGCTAAGTTCCTAAGAATGCAGTGACACTTCATGACAAGGTTAAGGGTAAGCCAGCATAGCTGAAATGATAAAATTTGTGGAGAAGATTTCAAGAAATCTTAGGGTCACAGAGTTAGTAAGAACACATGCTTTTATACTGATATCATCTAGTCCCTTGACAGATAGAAAGGGATCAGGAGTCCAAGGAATGAAGCTAAGTGCCTTGGAACCTAAAGATAATCTTGAAGTCCAAGATTATCTCAGGGAACAAGGAATAATGATTTGATAACCATTTTTAGAAGAAAGGAAGTAAGCAACCGCTCCTCCCAGACCTGGAAAACAAGGGTTGTGGTAATGAGGCCATCACCATTTAAAAAATCTTACAAAGGAAACAGTGACTGGCTAGAGAAAGGAAAGTGCTCTGCAAAGAGGTTGACTTTCACATGGTCTCATAAAAGCCAGTTTATTGTGATTTGAGCACAGTTATAGATCCCAATCAAAGATGGTCTTCGTGTCAATCGATCAACCAGATTGTCAAAAAATGTATGTTGAGACCTATGATCAGTCAGCCCTGAAGTTTAAGAAGACCCACAATGAGCAAAGCAGACATCATCTTACGCTTACAAAGCTTATAGTCAAATAGAGGAAAGCTAGGGTTTGGATCTCAAATGTCCCCTAAAGGTCCATTTTTGGAAAACATGGGGTCCAGTTTGTGGCAGGGTATCTCTGTAAGGCAGGGACCATTAGGAGGTTTTTGGTCACATGGATTTTAGATGCTTTTAGGTGAAATTATTGAGCCATTTTCTCTCCCTTTCTTTCTTCTACTACCTAGCCATTGATGAGCCATTTTTGTTTTTTCCATACACACTGTGCTATGATATGCTTCCTTGCTATAGGCCCACAAGAATTAGGCCAATGAGCCATGGACTGAAACTGAGAACCAAAGTACATTTTTTGTAATTTGGTTGTCCCATGTATTTGCTACAATAATGGGAAGATGACCAACACAAGAAGATAGACAAATAACTAAACATTAGAGTAGAAAATTTGATGGTTTGATGATAGGAAATGTGCAAGCATTTGGAGTATGAAGTCTGGTTCTAACTGATTTTATGTGAGAGGAGAGGAAAACTCTAGTTGTTAAACTGGGACTCGACAATTGGTGATTGGCAGTAAATATTATATTGAGTGAGCCTTAAAAAATATACTGACCATCTCTTTAGAGGTTATGATGTGGGGCTGAGGTATTGTGTGGTAACTCTACCTATTTTCCCTGGCAGAAAAAAAACCTATTAAGCAGCCACAATGAGGGTCTAGGAACTCCATGACAGCAGAGAAACAGTTCTGGGTCATATGATTGGCAACCAAGAAACAAGCCTAATCAGAAAACCTCTAGGGAAGAGTTGCCAGCAGATCCACTCCTGAGCCCGGTGAGAGATTGGATTTGGACTTCTGAATAAGATGAGTAGGAAGAGACAAGTAGTCCCAGCTCCTAGAAGGACAGAAGGCTCAGTGGGTAACCTAAATGGATGCAGGCACAGAAATGAAGCAGAAATCCCATTGCCAGAAATAAGTAATGAATTGATATCCAAGTCCCATAAAGAGGGAGTGGGAAGTTCACTTTTCGTAGCAATAAGTACAGTTCACAAACAGTCAAAGGGCTCTAGAAACTGGCTCCAAATGCCAAATTATATGTTACTTTTCTTGTCACTAAACAAGATACCTGACAGAAACAACCTGCAAAGAGGAAGAATATGTTTTCACCTCACAGTTTCACAGAGTTCAACCTACAAGCATAATTCCTAGTCTATTGAAGGCAGAAGATTATGGCATGGGAGTGTGTGCTAGGGAAGTTTCTTCACATCATAGCAGGCAGGAAGCAGAGAGAAAGGGAGTAGAGGAAAGGGGCAAGGCAAAACATAGACCCCCAAAGACACACTTCCAATGATCAACTTCCCTAGCTAGTCTACCTTCTAAAGTTTCTCCCGATAGCACCATGATCTAGGAACCAAGTGTTCAGCAAATGAGCCCCTGGGAGATATTTCATATTCAAACTCTGATAAAGGCCAAAGTTCCATAAATCCCCCAGGGAAGTACTGAGTTGTGGGGACCTGGTTGAGATGCACTTACATGTAGGATGAGATGGCACTATCACAGGAAGTATGCTGAAGCCAGGCCCAAAATTAGGGCTAGCCCAGTCGCTGAAAGGCTTCCCTGTTCTCCATGGTGCTTTGACCTAGGCCTATCTAGGTGCACACATCCTTTCTCTGGGCTTCAGACTCTACATCTCTTCTGCCTTCTGAAAAGATCCTAGCAAAAGCTTGGAGTCAGTTAACTGACCTGACTGATTTATTACATAAGTCTTTTACTTCTGCCTTTAGTATTTTAAGGAACAGATAGATAAATTGGAAATGAAAATTTACTAATTGTATGTGGTATTATCATTAATTGACATGATATGCATATATTTGTTTAATGTCTATCTCCCTAATCAATATCACCAGCTTCACACAAATTGCCACCTCCACAAAGTGCAACAACTATATGTTTGGTCAGCTCTGTTCTGTCCAAGTGAGATCATTCATGGATGTATGCTAAGTTATCAAAAGTTTCCTCTGGATATTGTAGGTAAACTATGACTAATTCATCCTGGACACCAAATGACCACTCCTTTGTTTTCTTAACTACTCCCTGAGTAGTTCAGATTTTTTTAAAATATCCATTTGCTTTAACCCTTTTGTTAGCCTTTCTGTCAGAAAAGAAATGTTAGCTTTGTTTTCCTTTATAGTAAATGAAATGGATTTTATTCCATAGGAAGTGTATTGTTTTGCTTTTAAAATAGACCCATGATAAATGCTAAAAATTTTCAGAGTGCTTACTGATTAACAAGGGTTAGTCTAGACCTTTTCCATGTATTTTCTTCTTTCTTTTTTTTTTTCTTTTTGTCGGTCATCGGGCTTGAACTCTGAGCCTGAGCTCTTTAGCTGGGCTCTTGAGCTGAAAAGCTCAAGGCTACCACCCTACCCCTTGAGACACAGCACCACTTTTGTTTTTTAGTGCCAGGGCTGGCTTTGAACCACAATCCTCAGATCTTAGCCTCCTGAGTAGCTAGGATTACAGGCATGAGCCACCACACCCAGCTCATGTATTTTCTTATCTTCTTAATGGTTATTATTCTTTTCATTTCACCTACAGAGAGACTGGAAGATCAGGAGCTTAATTTATCAAATGTCAAACTATTACTATATGGAGGAGGCTAGAGCATCTTTTACCACTGTATCTTATGCACTTATAAGGGCGTATAAGTAAACATCACAGAAACCTGCATTGACTGAGTCAGGGATACAGAAGGAATATCAACTATGGATAAGCTTCTTGTGAGGAACCAATGATTTGATACATGTGAAGCACTTAAAATAGGGTCTGAGCACTGTCCTTGGGTTCTTTTTCTCAAGGTTAGAGCTCTACCTCTTGAGCTTCAGCACCATTTCTGGCTTTTTTCTATGTATGTGGTACCAAGGAATCAAACTCAAGTCTTCATCCAAGCACTCTACCACTAGGCCAAACTCCTGGCCCTGAAATGTGTATTTTTTTCTAGGTATTTAGTTGGGGCTGATCAACATTTTCTTTCACTGGCAAAAGAGAGGGAAACTAGAAGCAATGGCATTAAATGAAGTTTATTTTGCAAACACACAAGCAGGGGACTTACTGTCAGAGGGATTGCAAATTGCAGCCAGTTTTTCAGTTGACCTGATGGAAGATCATTACAAAAGGAGAGATGGTGGCTAACATTTATTTAGTGCTCACTATATGGTGAATGATGCCCTTCATGCCGGTATTGTTTCCCACAATTGGAAGATGGAGAGAGGGAAACCTCTGAGTGCTTTCCTGGGGTCTCCCAAATGACCAATGCAGATTACAGGGGCAGAGTTGTATGTTTTTTTTCAGTGATTCTGCAACACCACACCCTAACATCAAGCTCATTTATTGGATAAGAGGAGGTTGGTCATGAAAACTACTGCCAGCTAAGGCTTTTCATGAAATGCGGGGCATAGTTAGGACAGAAACTCTGGTAATTTTTTTTAAGCTATGTAATTAGAAATATCTTTTTAAGATGATTTTTTTCTTTTAAATCCCATTCATCTACTGGATAATTTTCTTGAGCTAGCTCTAATAACACCATTTTAGTATAATTACTTGAGATATAGGAGCCTAAGATAGAATTCTTAAGAACAGAGTCTGATTGATGAAGGCTAATTTTGTGGCACAGTAATAGGTTTAAAATAAATCCCAGTTGTCATATCCATTAATGCTCAGGGTTTCATGAAGGTTGCTCCATCTTTTCTTCACTCACTTGCTTCATTCATTCATTCATTCATTCGAATATTTATTGTGAGCCAATCAGGGATTTGTTCTAAATGAATATGACAGCTTCCAGCTTGCCTGGGTCTTTACTTTAACAGCTGAAGGAACTGGAAAAGAAAGTGAAGGTAGGAAAGGGAGGGAAGGAAAGCCAATTCTATTACAGAAAGGAGGCATCAGTAGGGGGTGGGGCTGGTAAAGAGAATACCGTGGAAATATCTAACTGGGAAGAAAAGGCTAGTAGGGCAGAAGTAAAGCTATGGACAGGACAGATCAGTGTTATTTTCCTCATTACACCAGAGAGGAAATTGGGACCAGGGAGGCCAGGAAAGAGGAGTGGGAGGCATCACTGAGCCGGCAGAGTAGGGGCTTGGCCTACAATCTGCATATACACCAGTTTGTGCCATTCATTTGCTCCCAGGTCTGGGGTTTTCATTTGAGAGGCTGTTGTATGAACATCTCATTCTCTAATCCTCAAGTGGAGCACAGCCAGTCCTGAGGGCGGAGGGAGTGGAGAGTCGTGTGGCAGTGTGGCACATTCTACTTTATTTGGATCCCAGTGTAGCTATGAAAAGGAGAGTTTAGCTATGAAAACACCCACCATCATGGTTTGTTCTCTCTCTCTCTCTCTCTCTATATATATATATATACATATAGATATATGTATATATATATATATGATATATATGATTGTTTAAATCAGAAAAACAACCGCTGGATGGATGAGAGATGATTGTGAACTGCTAGGTCTGTCTGCTGTCTGGAAAACCTACCTCTCGAGCCCTCTTGCACATGTTCCCCTTTTGATGATCACAGGAGACCTAGGAGTTTTGTGAGAGTCACTTGGAGTAAGAGCACAGTTCACCTGTCCCTGAAAGTCTATTGTAGTCCTGCCAGAACATCTAACACATGAGCCCTCAATCCAGGACTCTTATTGGCCAACTACACAGTCCTGAGCTGTGGTCCCCCTTTACAAATTACCCTTGTTCTACCCAAAGGGCCCTCATATACTTTCTGAGAGGGAAGCCACGCCCTAGTCCTTGTCTTCAAATCACCTTCAAAGAGCCTAAGGACCAGTCAGTGAGCTCACTTGTATCACACAGCTTGGAAGCAACCCAGATAGAAAGTACTGTCTCTATATCTCGTTTTTTCCCCCCAGTATGAGTTAGAAAGAAATATTCTCGAAGCAGAGGCCTTCCTCCTCTTCTCAATCCTTTTACTTCAGATGCAAGTCTTTCACTTTTACTCCTTCAGTCTTGCACTGAGATCTTACTATCTCTTGAATTTCTGGGATCATAGGCATATGCTACAACACTCAGCTTATTTTATTTTATTTTGTTTTGTTTTATCTTTTGTCAGTCCTGGGGTATAAACTCAGAGCCCGAGTGCTGCCCTTGAGCTTTCTCAAGCAAGGCTAGCACTCTACCACTTTGAGTCACAGCTCTACTCCTGGTTTTTAGGTGGTTAATTGGAGATAAGTCTTATAGCCTTTCCTGCCCAGGCTGGCTTTGAACCATGATCCTCAGATCTCAGCTTCCTGAGTAGCTAGGATTACAGGTTTGAGCCATCAGCATCAAGCACTCAGTTTCTTTTGAGATAAGATTGCTAACTGTTGTCTGGACTGGCCTCTAAGGATAATCCTCCTATCTAAGTAGCTGACTTTACAGGTATGAACCACTAAATTCCTTAAGAATTTAGTGAATACTCACTATTTGTTACTATTGCACGAGGCCAACATGGCTATACCTTCTTGTATTGAAATCAGATTTCAAAAGGCAAAATATAATCATTCTCAAAGTGTGGAAATTACATGCATCCAGCCCTTGCCTCCAACATACCTGAGCAGAATATATTTTCCTAACAGAATAATGTTTCCCTTTGCACTATGTAACTTTTTTGCAGGAGACAGAATTCTTCTCACCAGCCTCACGCTGGGAGAAATACAGTAAGCTGCCCTTTTTGGCTACACTAAGGTAAATGTCATGAATGCTTTCTCATTGAATCTCAATGGCCGGTCTTAGTTTACTTACAACAGAAATAACAGTGGTGGTGATTTTATGCTAACATATAATCCCAAGGTGGAGAAATTGCAGGGTAGGATAAGGAAAAATGCATTTGACACTCTTGCCATTTAAATGGACTGTCGTGAGCCTGAATTTAATTTAGCTCAGATATATCAGTAAATTACAAAGTCCAGTAAAGGATGGCTGGGGACGATGCCAGGCCATTCTCAAGACTTATCTTTGGTATTACTGATTGAAGCCATCTTTGATCCCTATCACCTGCTGCTACGGAAATGAGTACCTATCAATCATAGAAGATATCAGAGGCTCCTAGGCATTTCAAAGATGGATCCAGATCAGAATACATGTCGGGAATTTGCAAAAACAATTCAAGCTCTTCAATGTAGGAATAACTGTTCCGTTCCCAATGGCTCATCATTTTATTCAGCTGCTTGGAAATAGCTTCTCCGTGAAGCTGCCAAGGTAACACAGAGGGATCCTCGGAACTTCCGTAATGGGGAGGTGAAGGTACATTCTACAGCCTGCAGGATTCTGTAGGCGCAATCAGGATGTCATGTGGAACCCCATTCACTGGAGTGAAAAGCATTTCACGCTTTCCATTTTTCAAAAGAGACCTGTCAGACAAAAAAAACACAACTCTGTGCTACAGTTGAACTTCACTGAGAGCCCTGTCCAACTAGATAATGTCAGACTACTGTGAGGAGGAATCCGGGGCTTTGCTAGTATAACAGGCCACTAATCACTACCAATAGGGTTCATTTATTTAATTAATTTATTTATTTATGTATTACTTTGTATGGTGCTATGAATCAAATACAAGGCCTCACACATGCTAGGCAAGCACTCTGTCACTGAGCTACAATGCCAGCCTGCCAACACAATTTTATTAATATAAACTATGAGGATGGGCCATGACTATTAGCATATTGACCTTCACATTTTGGCCCTACTCTGGCTTTCTTTGTCTGAATGTTTTCTCTCCTAGTTCAAGTTAAATTAGAAAAAAAAAAAAGGAGATGCTCTGATCAAAGTGCAGGTTGCTAGGGTTCCATATGAAATAAGGAAATTAGTATTTAAATATACACTAAGTGTTGCAATACTGAAAAGCATCTATGTCAGGAGGTTCCTTTGGCAGACATTGCTAATCAAACCCAAAACCTACACATTAATCCTAGATTGGGGCTAGGAATTCTCCACCAGGGGTTCCTGGCAATGTTTATAAGTCAGCAGGATTTGATAACAAGCAGACCCATTTGGCCATCCAGGTATTTATCCAGAGACAATAATCACAGCTTCTGATTCCCCATATGGCTTACTGTCTTTACTGTCCAGTCAGAGTCTGAAGTTAAATTAGCATTAGCATTTTAAGATTGTTATAACCACAAGCAGATTCTTATAGGGCTAACTAATATAATCACATGTGACTAAACAGTTAGGCAGTTAGGTGTGTTCACAGCTATGAAAAACTCTTGTACTTAATTGTCTTTTGAGAGAAGGATAAAATGGGTACCCATCAAATTAAATACACTCCCAAATTGGCTTTTTTTTGTTTTTTCTCCTCTTATCCTCTCTCTTCCCTTCTTTTTTCCTCTTCCTTTTGATCTGATTTCAGGGACAACATTTACAGGAAATTATGTAACATTCATAATTGAGATGGACCACCTTGGGTTTACTATGATAGCTTTGATGTTCTACATAAGAGAATCAAGTTGGAAGTCAGTTCACTGGGTTTGTCTCTCCCAAACTCCTATCCTAGCTGTATGACTTTGGCCCAATTACTTTGTTACTTAAAACCCCAGAATACTTAGCAGTAAAACAGGGTGAATACCAACATTGGGTTATTATGAGAGTGAAAAAATGATACTATTAAAGAGATAAATATAAAACATAGCTCCTGCTCACTCTTTATGAAACTCAATTGAAGGGAAAAAAGAAAACTGAAAACTATAGACATTCCTCTTGTAGCTGAACTCCAGAAAACACATGATTATGGAGAGAGAAATGACCAGTTTGGGAAAATACTGATATGTGTTGGTTTGGAGCTGATGTGTTGCCCAAAGTCCATGTATGAAATGTTCGATTGACAGTCTATGGGCACTCTTGGGAAATGATGAAACTTTTTAGAAGCTGGAGTGGAAAGAAATTAGGTCTTTGGGGCTATGGCCTTGAGGGGTGTATTATAATCATGGTCCCTCCCTTTCTTTCTCTCTCTTTCCTTTTTGACTGCCAGAAGGCTAGCTCCTTTGCTTCACCACACAATTCACACCATACCTTGCCACAGGTCCGAAGCAACAAAGCCAAGTAACCATGGACTCAATGAGAGCCCAAATGAATCCTTTCCTCTTTCTACCTCAAATATTATTTCAGAAGCAACATGAAACTTGACCAGCACGCATAGCATCCTTTTTTGTAGCCTTCGTTGTTAATGACCTAGTCTTGCTCAAGAATTAGTACCATCTTTAGACAATAAAATGCTGATCCAAGGAATCCCAGTGGCATTCTCCCTGTGGCTGTGTACACTGTTACCTGAGTGGATGCTACAGTGTGTATGTTTGGGTTCATACCTGTCTCTGGCATGATGGCTGAAATTAGGAGACACCTTTAATAGAAGGGTGTCCTGTTAATGAATATTGAGCCTTGTTAGTGATGTCTGGGATTTTTAAGCTGTACCCTGTTTTAAATTCTGATTTCCTGTTTTGAGATCAGATTGGCCTCAAACTCTCTATCCTCCTGCTTCAGCCTTTTGAGCACTGACGTTATGGGCATACATCACCACTGTAGACAAATAGCTGTTACTTTCTCATCTATAAAACTTTTATTGAGGCCGGGAGTTTGGCCTAGTGGTTAAAGTGCTTGCCTAGCATGCATGAAGACCCGGGTTCGATTCCTTGGTACCACATACATAGAAAAAAGCCGGAAGTGGTGCTGAGGCTCAAGTGGTAGAGCTCTAGCCTTGAGAAAGTCCAAGGACAGTGCTCAGGCCCTGAGTTGAAGCCCAGGACTGGCAAAAAAAAAAAACTTTTATTGAAATGTCTGTAGATATAAACGTATTACTGTTGGAACTCCATTTCCCAATCTTCTTCTACCTATTGAAAGAATGAATTTCTCTAAAGCTATTCTTGACAGCTAAGATTTTCTTATTCACCTACCCATTTAATAAATACCTAGTGTCTCACATGTACTAACATGGTACTGAGTGCTGAGTACAATGAATCTGTGTCCTTGTAGAGCTCTACACTTATGGGTTATGAAGTTCTGATAATATTGCTTTTTTTTTTCAAATGCAGAAATCCTATTACAGCAGACGGCTGCTTTAGCAAGCTGGACCATAAAGACTAGAGGCTGCCTACGCCCCAAATCCATCTCATCCTCCCATTCTTCTACATAGCATTGCCAGGGGAGATGATTGATTTCTCAGTCATAAAGGACAAAGGAAAGTATTTTAGGAACTATGAGTGTGTGTTGTTGTTTTTGTTGCTGTCAGTCATAGGGCTTGAACCCTGGCTCTAGGCACTGCCTTTGAGCTTGTGAGCTCAAAGCTATCACTCTACCACTTAAGCCACAGCACCACTTCATTTTGGGTGGTTAATTGGAGATAAGAGTCTCATGGACTATCAAAGCCCAGGCTGGCTTTGAATTGTAATCCTCAGATCTCAGCCTCCTGAGTAGCTAGTAGTAGTAGTAGGCCAGTGTCCAACCACTATGCCTGTTTTTTATTTAAAGGAGATAAGCAAGTGGGCTTGCTTTTAGGGATTCCTTCTTCCCAAAAATTCTGAGGAGAATTTAGAGGAGAAATCAGCAAAGGTGAAAAACATAGAAAGCCTCTAGTCTGGGGGAGAGGGTATTCTCTTGAGTATAACCACTAAGCATGATTAAATTCTTGACCCTGGGTGCCTTAGGTTTTCTGTACCAAATTGGCACATGGTCACAAAGAAAACAGTGTGTGACTGGGAATGACAGTTAGTATGAGAGCATAGAAAGGCTAGAGTGCCAGGCTGGCTGCCCAGTGAGCACAGAAGAGATGCAGGGTTGGGCCTTGTCAGAGGGCCTCTTGCCACCACAGGAGGGATGCTCTGATTTTGCCTGGTTGATTTAATTTCTCTCTGTAGAGGGAGAAATCACCATCAATGTTGGCTAATTTGCCTCTAGACTCCATTAGTACATACCTTCTGCATAGCAAATCTAAAGTACTTTACTTTAGATTAGCTAAGGGGGACAGAAGAGAGTGCTTTCAAGAACTCAGGGGACAAAAGGATTTCTCCCATGGGGCCATTTCTGGGCATCAACTGTATCACTGCCACACCAGCAATTTGTGAATACCAACCATGTTGCACTAGCCAAGTTTGTTAGCCTCTCTGGATCTTTTATTAATCATCTAAAATATGAAGAGCTTAAATTAAGTTAAAAAATTCTCAACCTGGTTAGCCTGATGATTTTAAATAGCTAAATGATAAGCTTTCTAAGTTCATTTTTCATTGTCATATTCCATTTATGTTAAGTTGTAGTATGTCTCATAGTAATGCTACCCTTTTTTAAAAATTGCATTTTAGAATAAGCCAAGCATGATGGTACACATTCGTAATCCCAGAGAAGTCTGAAGCAGGAAGATAGAGTTCAAGGCCAGTGTTGTCTATATAAAGTGAGACCCTGTCTCAAATAATAATAAATAAATATGATAATTGTAGTAGTAGCAATTGCATTTGAGTAACATTTTTCTCTTATGATTTCTTTACTTCTAAGATAACTGTAATTCCTTATTTGCCTTATCCTGATGGTCCTATTATAAATTCTGTCTAATCTCTTTCTAAAGCCTCCTGCATCTATTTCACAGAAGCCTGTGGGAAATGGCTCCCATGTACATGGTGGTGTTGCTAGAGTGGGTTCTCATTAGAAAGGTAGGAAAGCACCTGATGGAATGAGGGGGTAGGGGTTGGTCCAACCCAGGGCTTCTCCATCTTTCTTCCATCCTCTGTCACCTTCCCAGTGTCTATCCTGTCTGTGCTTCTTGACTACTTATTACAATTTAATGATGTTTATTTTCTAGTCCTATGCTTGAACTCGGGGCCTGATACTCTTTTTCTTGAGCCATAGTGCTACTTCTGACTTTTCTGATTAGTTTATTGGAGTCTCTTGACTTTTCCTACCCGGGCTGGCTTAGAACCATAATTATCTGATCTCAGGCTCCTAAGTAGCTAGTATTATAGATGTGAACCACCGATGCCCAGCTTGACTTAATGATTATTTTTTTTCAATAGGCTGAGTTTATTTTTTACTCATATAAAAATTTGTACAATTCTTGAAAAATTATTACAATGACCCTAGAACAAAACTGAAGCCAACACACCAACTACAAAGAATTATAATGACCCTTTACCTGTTTAAACTTTCATTCCCCAGAAACCTTACAACATCATTGTCCCCATAGTTTTAATAAGAGATCTCCAAATTCATTTTCTTCATTGCAAGTTATTTCAACAAGTGTAGGCTTAAGATAGCCTTCACTAGGTAGCTAGATCTGGCCTGAACCTTCAATCTTCCTTTCTCAGACTCCTGAAGCACTGGTATTATAGTTAATATAGGAGTTTTTAAAACATGTTAATTTATCAACCTGGTTCTATTTTACTTGACCCAAATTTCAACTCAGAGTAGAGCTAGTCAGTTATTAATCAAGAAAATGTATGGAAGGAAAGAGCAAATTAGTGTTGAGGGGTGGCCATCACAATTACACATAGAACAAAATTATGCTCTGGAATAATGACTTAGATATCTTAGAGTTTTTTTTTTCAAAGCATCAAGCCCTGTGCCCACTCATCAAGTAAGTATAGACACAAATGATTCTTATCCAGGCCCAGGAAATGAGCTATATTTGGAGTTCATTCTTCTTAGGTCAAAGGTTACCATCTTTCAGATATTTGTTGGGATTAGATTCTTGATTTACCAAGACATTTATTTGTAGATGGATAAATATATGTATATGTGTATTCATGTACAGAGAAACACAAAAGAATTACTATTCTTTGTAGGACAAAAATATTTGGCTGTCACCAATTTTATATTCCCTACTAAGAAAAAGTTTGAAGAACAGCATGATAAACAGGGTTGGAGGAAGGGCACTCTACTGACGTCAGCATGGTTTCTAAGTGGCCAGGGGTCCTGTGATTCACACTCAGCAGGGCAGTTCTGGGGACAAAGAGCTGAAGAAGCTGAGCAGCCAGGTCCCCTTCTTCTCTGTAGGTGTCACATGTATGTGTCATGGCTCTGCAGTAGGGAATCATCCAAAACTGCCAAGTCTCTTTAGCAGTAGGAAGGGCCACAGAGAAGATTTTTAACCCCAGCTACTTCATTGATTCGTTTGTATCACTTTAGTAGGATAGAGTTTGGACTCCAGCAATGTAAGATCGAAGTCTTAAGATATTAAAGCCAACAGTTGTATCCTGAATGTTTTATTCTTTTAAAGAAAAAACAAAATAAAATGCTGGATACCAGTGCTACTCCTCAGAAGGCTGAGATCTAAAGATCACATTTCAAAGCCAACGTGGGCAGGAAAGTCCATAAGATTTTCATTTCCAATTAACTCACCAAAAAAGCCAGTAGTGGAACTGTGGCTCAGGTGGTAGAATGCTAGCCTTGAACAAAAATATAACAAACAGCACTCAAGCCCATTGTTTAGTGAGCCCCAGGACCGGCACAAAAACAAAATGAATAAGGAAAAACATTTTTAAAAACCTTCCATGCAAGGGGGGAAAAACCAAGACGGGTGGGGTGGTGGGGGGGAGGGTAATGGATACCAAGACATGTGAAAGGGTATCAATGTATGTGAATTAATGCACCTTCTATCTGGCAAATATCATGTAACCCTTTTACTAATTACAATAAAAAATTAAAAAAAAAACCTTCCATTGTAGTACATGGATACTGGGATGCCCTCTGTATATCATCTCTAAAGACTTCCCCTGCTTACAACAAGAAGTTGTAATAAGAACAAAGGAAATGTAAATCATAAAATCTTATCACCCAATGGAATACAATGTGACTACTGAAAGTCTTATTTTTGCAAGTGAGTGACATGAAAAAAAATCATTCATTTAATCAATTAGCATCTTGAACTTCTTCAATTGATCAAACCCTGAACTAAAGCTCTAACCTGAAGGGTTTTCAGTCTAATGAGAAAGAGAAAGAAATAAATGAACAAATACCTTGATCTTTTTCACTTCCTCATCCCCCATTCCCTCCTCATGACTTACTCTTCCCACTGAATGTCCCTTCCCCCCCACATTGTTGTTGTTGTTTTAGTTTTTTTAAAAAATCATTTTAGACCTACATTCTGCACTTAACCAAAAACATAAGCTTGGGTTATTTCCATCCATTTTCCTGCAAACGGCATCATTTTATTCTTCTTTACTCCACTATATATATATATATATATATATATACACACACACACATATATATATATATCACATTTTCTTTATCCATCCATCGTTGGGCTGCTTTCACCACCTGGCCTTGTGAACAGCCACATATTTGCCTCTTGTATGTTGATTAACTCCTTCAGATACATGCACAAGGATGATACAAAAAAGTCTATTTTTAGCTTTTTGATGAACCTCTATAAAGATTTCCATAGTGGTTGTACTAGTTTACATTCCCATCAACAGTAAATGAGAGTTTCTCAGAAAACATACGTTCTAATGTTTATATAATCTTTCATGCTATAGAGAAATAATTATTTAAGTGTATTTTAAAATAAGGATTAAAAACTATGGATCTGTGGTTTATCCGTACAATTTTTTGTTAGAGCTATGGAATACTGGTATGGGAAACAAAGGAACAATTCTGCTATTATGGTAATTTCTCCCTTTATTAATTTAATGTGATTCTTTTTTAACTTTTAATGATTTCTTCCCCATTGGCATTCATTCACCCACCAGTAACATTTTTTTAAATGGAATTCTACGTACCCAACAGACAAGATAAAATAATGGCATTTACTGGGAAGTGGATAAAGCTAGAGCGAATCATGTTGAGTGAGATAAGTCAAGACCAAAGGAACAAAAGGTGTGTGGTATCCTTAATATGTGGATATTAGATCCAAACAGTACAAGAGCAATGACTCAATGCTTGGGTACCCAAGGTTATGGACATGATCTTGGAGATATAAATGTAACTACATAGACATAAAAATCTATGATATACTCTAGACAATGTTTTAAATCATCTTACAGATTTTACAGTTAGTAGCTAGTAATGAATTTGGCTTCAGTTTAGCATCCCACCTGGGCTTGGATTTGGAAAAAGCAGTGCATACTGGAGAGAGAAGGCAACGAGAGCACGAGGCAAGGAGAGGGCCCTATGTTCTGGCTGCTCCTGAACAGCACCTTTGAATGCTGTAAAGATGACCTTAGACCTCCTGCATCTGCCACCTACCCCTATTCTGGAGCCTGAGAATTACTTCATCGATGCTATGAGTCAGAAAAGTCTGAAGAGACTTGTTTTATTACGTTTATATTACATGTCTTGATTTATCAACTCAATAATAATAGGATTTCTTTTCCTTCAGAACACACCAAGAGGGACAACTGAAATTCTCCACATAAGCTTTGGCAATCTAGAGTTTGATTCAAGCTGCTCTTACCTGCTTAAGAAGAAAGAAAATTTTTTTTTGCCATTTTTGAGTTAGCTAAGAAGGAAAGTCTGGTTTTCATTCCATTTTGGAACTTGGGATTTACCCCTTTAGTAATGCTTTTACTTTCACAAGATTTTTTTTAATATTGTAGGTTCAGTGCTAGGGACTCACACCTGCAACTGTACTCTGGAGGCTGAGATTAGGAAAATCAGCAGAATTTTGAAGCCAGCTTGAGAGTGGTGGCAGGTATCTGTCATCCCAGTTGTGTAGGAAACTGAGATTAGCAGGTCTGTGGTTTATTAGAGCTCATCTCACAAGAATCTGAGCATAGTAGGTCATTTCCAGCTAGGAAACACACATAGGAAGATCTTGGTCCAGGCAAGCCCAGGCCAAAAGTGAGTTTATGTCTTGAAAACACAAAAGAGGACTAATAGCACAGGCTCTGAGTTTAAACCCCAGGGGTGGAAAAAAAATTTAAAAAGCAGAAGAGTTTCCAGACATTGGAAAATGTTGTGAGGTTGGAGAGCAGTCTCCACTGAGACATGCTGTATAACACATAGAAATACATCCCTGTAACATAAGCCCTCCATTCATATAACCTTAGAAAATCTCACTTAGCTTTCATTTATTACATAAAAATCCCATATTTAAAAAAACTACATTTCCACTTAAAAGGCATGCACCATATGGGAGAGGAAGGTGTACCCCAGGAGATACATCTGTCCCAGAGCTCAGTGAGCCTCACAGTGAAGTGGGGTTCAGTGTATTCCTTTTTCTGCCTCTTTAGGCACTGGATATCATTTCCATTGCCAGATATTGGGGTCAGATCATGCAGTAATGATCTAATGATCCCGCTCTTCTGGAAACTCTAGTTCTTACCACTCAAGCTCACGTATACGTCTGCCAGGTGTGGTGAGAAGAAACTGCCACTGTTTGATATTGCTTACTATCTGCCAGATACTATCCTAAATCCTTGATCTATATCTCTTCTTTTAATCCACCAGGTAAAAACAGTTACAGCTTCTGGGCTGGGTAGGCCCCACCCACTTATAATCCTAGCTACTCAGCATCTAAGACAGCCTGGGGAAAGAAAGCCTATGAGACTTTTATCTCCAGTTAACACCAAAACACCAAAAAGGCCAGAAGTAGAGTGGTGGCTTCATAATAGAATGCTATCCTTGAGCAAGAGATCAGAGACAGTGCCTAGGCTCTGAGTTCAAGCCCCAGGACTGGGTGCTCGTGTGCATGCACATGCGCATGCGTGTGCGCGCGCGCGCGCGCGCGCGCGCGCACACACACACACAGTTACAGTTAATGTCAGTTTGATACCCAAGGATCAGCTGTGAAAGAGCAATGCTCACTCTTTATCACAACACTCTGTCACCTCCCAGACAACAGGTAGATGTACTTCTCAAAAGCTTCACGTGACTACATGACAAGCCACTTATACAGATGGTGTTTCCACTTTTGACATGATCATGCTGGAGGCTTTCTGGCTCCCATTCTGCTGGCATATAGGATGGGACTGAATGCATATACTCTGGCTGTATTTTTTACAACAATTAAGGAAAAGATATAATGAGTTCTATTTCAAACAACAGAGTCAGCTGTAAAATATAGAGTGTTTGGCTAGATTCTTTCTCCCCACATGTAAATGGTAGGAGGAAGGAGTGGTTCATCCTATGCTCTGGATTACAAACCCAGAGCTGTTATTGAAGTGTGATCTGGGGCTGACTTTAAAGAAGAGACCACCACACTGAGTAGTGAGATCTTTGGGGGAAGTTCCAGTGGCTTCCAGTTGCTGCTGTCTAAGTGGAACATTTACCTGTGTTTTCCAGCAAGGCATTTGGGCAGCTCCTCTGCCCTGTCATATGACATTTCCCTTACTTGGTAGGATTGTTAATGAGGCATTTGGGGCCACAGGTGTGACTGTTGTTTTTCGTTTGCTTTTTTGAGAGTGATGAAGAGAAATTCCTGGGAAGTCTACAAAGGAAAAGGAAGTACTACCAGTGTGGGTCAGCCCTCCCCCAGAATTCTTGGCATCAACCCCTGTGTCTCCGTTATTTCTTCCCCTCCTCGTGACTGTAAGAAACAGCATAGTCTTCTAGCTCAGAGAAGCCAAGTGGAGATGGGTAGTCAGAGAGAAGCATCCTCCAACAGGACATCTAGAACCTTCATGCCACTTGAAGAAGCCCTAGAGCTCCTTCTGACAAACCTGGGCTTTGGCTGAAGTTGCCACTGTCATCAGACATACATAAAGATAGGGTTCAAAGCTGGGCCTTAAGGCTGATAAGGAATATAGAAAATCAAGAAATCAAGCTAAGCAGGCAAAGAACTTTCAACATCCCTGGACTTCTCCTTGGTGGGTGCCTCCATCACTATGGGAAATGCTTTCTGGGAGCCCCAGGTCATCAGATCACTCAGGAGACACAGACATAATCACGATTGGTTCCATCTCTGTGTTCTTTGGATAGATGGATTATTCCATACTAGGATCCATCCTATTTTATTATAACCAGTTATCCCCATTTACAATTCAGGCTGTTATTGAGCGGATGAACTATTCAGCTTTGAGTATCTGTTCCTCATTCCTTCAGCAATACTTGTTTGCACACCTCTAATGTCAGATAATAAGGCACTGTGAGGAAACATGTAGTGGGAAGGAGGGTCATGAGGCATAGGAGTGGTCGTGAGCATGGTGCTATTCAATCCAGACTGGGCAGGAAACATCTGAAAGGAAGCATGGACATTTCTGGGGAGCCAGCCACAGAGACTTTTGGGGGGAAGGGAGCCCAGCTGGTGAGCCTATCAGGAGCAAACACCCTGATGTGAGCATGAGCAGGAGGTGCTCAAGAAATGGAAAAGACAACATTAGCTTGATTGACCATGAAAAGGAGCATGTATCATTCTCAGTGAGAAGCCCTTGGCAGGGCAAGACACGACCAGATTTCTGTTCGTAAGACTTCCTTTCTGAGTGCTCTCATCCCCCTCTATCAAAAGAATAACCACTAAGTGCTGGTACAGATGCATTGGTCGACAAGCCAAGCGTGGAGCACTGGATGCTCCAAAAGCATTTGAAACAGATGACGGATCTGATTAGATCTGTATTTTAGGAAGGTTGCTTTGGCTGCACATTGAGGGGGAGTGTTTGGGAAGAGGGTAGAGAAGGAAAACAACTGGGACCTAAGCTGAAGCGCAGGTGAGAGTGGACATGGGATAGAACAGAAAGATGGGATAGCACACATCCTGAAGGGGGAGCCAGAGGACTGAGAGCAATGATTAGACCTGGAGTGATGGAGGTGCCAGGCTGATGATAGAAAGAATGAGATAAACGAAATGATGTTAAAAAAATTTTTTTTAAAGATGCAATGGGAGTGAAAGGAGATGAGCTCCATCTCGGGCAGTTTGAAATAGTACAGGTAGGTAGCAAGATAGGTGACTAGAAACTCCATAGAGATGTGAAATAGGGACTTAACCTCAGGCTCATGAGTGGGTAAATCAGCCTGGTAAAGGCAGTGGTGGGAAGTGTTGAAGACCTTGGATTCTTGGAGACTACCCAAGGTTCCGCCCTAGTTCATATTCACATCCCAGGTCCCTCCCAGTTGATTCATTGTGGATGTAGACTGTGGTATGTCAGGGTGCAGTAGAAGGCTGCTGGAGCAGGGTAGGCAGGAAGGGCTTTGGACAGCTGGCCCCAAGATGATAAATGAGCTTAGAACTCTGCCTGCCAAGGGCTTTCCCTCACCTTCACGTTTCACTGTTTGGCAGCATTTAAAGATGAATCATTGTCTTGTCTTATTTCTTCCTTCAGGATTCAAATGAGTATTTTCTGGATGCTTCCTAGTCTTGCCTTTATGACTGCGTTGTATGAGAATCCACAAAGAAAGAATTGCCTCTCTTTTTTCACCCTTCTTACATAGTTGTGCTGCCCTTGTGCTGATAGTAACAGTGTATTTAGAAACAGTGCATTTGACTGTGAAAAGGTTACTGTACTACTACTGAATTGTTTCTGCTTTGTTTCTGGTTTTAGCTATCATGAATAACATTGCTATGAACACTGAACTAAAAGTCTCTGTTTGAATTACTGCCTTCTTTTCTTTCCAGAACATACCTGGAGGTATCATTGCCAAATTGACAATCCCAAGGTCAGTCTCTATTTAATTTTTCAAGGAGTGGCCATATTGTCTTCCACAAAAGTTCCAATTTCTCCACAGCCTTGCCAATGCCTGCTGTTTTCTAATGGCTAATCACCACTCTAATGTGTGTGAAGGGATGTCTCTACCTCTTTCTTCCAGAAATCTTAACGCTTAGTGGTTGATTATTTACTTTAATGTGTATATCTGTGTGTGTGTGTGTGTGTGTGTGTGTGTGTGTGTGTGTGTGTGTGTGTGTGTGTAAGAGAGAGAGATAGTACTGGGGCCTGAATTCAGAATTTTGTGTTCTCATTCGGCTTTTTCACTCAAAGCTAGCACTGCCCTACCACCTGAACCACAGTTCTACTTCCTCCTTCTTGCTGGTTAATTAGAGATGCGAGTCTCACAAATTTTTCTGCCCAGCCTGGCTTTGAACCACAGTCCTCAGATCTCAGTTTCCTGAATAGTTAAGATTATAGGTGTGGGGCTGGGAGTTTGGCCTAGTGGTTAAAGTGCTTGCCTAGCATGCAGGAAGACCCGGGTTTGATTCCTTGGTACCACATACATAGAAAAAAGCCGGAAGTGGTGCTGAGGCTCAAGTGGTAGAGCTCTAGCCTTGAGAAAATCCAAGGACAGTGCTCAGGCCCTGAGCTCAAGCCCAGGACTGGCAAAAAAAATAATAATACTTAAAAATAAATAAATAAAGAAAGAAAGAAAATTAAAAAAAAAGATTATAGGTGTGAACCACTAGTGTCTGGTTGTTTATTTATATTTATGAGAAACTACCAGACTGAAATCATGACTTTAATATTTGTCAGTTTATCAAAATATAATAAAGCCACATTGTGGTTTTGACCTTCCATCTCAGCCCAATAGCAGTGTCCAGTCAGCTTATTGAAATGCACATGGTACCTTAGGAGAATTATGGGGAAAATGGGCCTTTGATAATTCAGATGTTGCAGCAGACAGCAAAGGCACACTCTTTGTTTTTAAATATCACTTGGTGATCACTGTATTAATATTCATAAAGCTCTTGAAGGGAGATTGTCATTTTGGTATTAAGGCCATTACGGTTGTCACTGGGCTGTGGAGATTAAATTGTCCCTGCTCTCTGGTGCTCTGTAGATTAACTGTGTCGGGGTATGAGTAGCATCACTCATTTTCAAGCCTGTGCTCTGGAAACTGAGATGTGCTAATTAGAAGTGCAGAGTCAGAGAGAGTGCTTCCGCCACAAGCTTCTGAAATTCAGAGTTTAGGGAGATGGATTTTCTGGGTACTTCCTGAAGATAATGTCTCTGAGAATCAAACACCAGCAGCAGCTGGCTCTCTCTTGCTGACAGTGAATGGCACCAAACAGAAGACTGAGACATGACATTGAAGAGAGGCTGCACTGTTTGTTTCCAAAGTGGGTAACTTGTATTCCTTAACTCTCTGTCCCAGTGACTTTCACATGAACAAAAGCAAATGGGTACTTTGGAAATAGTCTCTGGCAAGGCTGAAGGGGGCTTGCTCTGTCAGCCATTTTGAAGAGAACTGTCCATCTGAGTGGATCTGAGTGACAGGAGCTAAAGCATCCCAGCCACCAATCCAGAAAGGGCTGGCTTCTTTCAAGTGGCCTAGATCTGGATGGACAGAAAAGTCAGTCTAGCAACAAGTTAAACAACATTCGAATGAAGACATTAGTAAGCTGGGAATTATGTCACCTCACATTCCCCACCAGTAGGAGTCCAGTCTAATATCGAGTTACACTAAGTCAACTGCCACTTCTTTGGAAAACTAAAAAAAAAAAAAAAAATAGTTGAGAAAATTGACCTGTTAGAGATCAAATAGAAACAATAAACAATGTGATAACCATAGTCATCTTAAAAGTTCTCCAAGACCTACAAATGGTAAATTTTAGGGATAGCTGATCTATCAATTTCTCCAAACCAATGACCAAGACTCTAATGGAGATCTAGACTCCATGGAAGATCTTGCTTATTGTTTAATGAAAGTTCTTTGATTATGCCACATACATAGTTTGGTTTTCCATCTGAGATTATTGCTTAATTCAAACACTAAGGACCTAGGACACATTCCTTCTTGTGTTACTGTCTGTAAAAGAATCCACCTGACAGTCTATTCACACAGCTAGGAAGCTGTTTGCTACCAGTCTGCAGTAAGGTACATCATTTTACACACTAACTACACCTCCAAACATATTGCCCAGTTCGTCTTTTTAAGCATTTTCTCCATAAAAGCAGTGATTTCACTAGTAAGACCCCACTTCTCTATTCGAGGCACATCTGTGTCTACAGGATCTCTTTCTGACTCTCAAAGATTTTCTGCAAACCTTAGAAAGTTATAAGAGCACAATATTTGTGTTGGGTAGTATTTGCACAGAGCAATTTTATATATAATTGTCCCTTAATACCTGTGGTTTTGCTTTCTTGGTTCAGTCATGCAATCAGCCATGGTCTAAAACTATAACTGTAGCCAGGTGGCAATGATTCACACCTATTATCTTAGTAACACAGGAAACTAAAATCTTAGACGCACAGTTCAAAGCCAGCCCATGCAGGAAAGCCCATTAGATCTTATCTCCAATTAACCAGCAAACAGCAAGAAGTACATCTATGTCTCAAGTGGTAAAGCACCAACCATGAGCACAAAAGCTAAGGGACAGTGCCCAGGTCCTGAATTTAAGCCCCACTATGGACATACACACACTCACACTCACACACACACGCACACACACAGCACAAGACTAGTGCAATAAGAAATTAAGATATTCAGGGAGGGGAGAGAGATTGATTGATTGATGGAGAGAGTATATTCATTTAAATATGCTCATAATATTGTTATAATTATTCTTATTATTGTTCATTTCTTACTGTGCTCAACTTACAAATTAAACTTTATCACAAACATTCACATATAGGAAAATATACAGTATATATAGGTTTGACTTTGAAACATCCACTAGAAGTCCAACAATGTATCCCCTATACATAAAGAGTAGCTACGGTGTCCCATATACACAAAATCTGTGTTATTGTAGTGTTATTTCATTTATTTCTTTTCATGAAATGTATTTTTCCATTTCTATATAATATCAACTTGAACATTATTTGCCTAGGTAAGAAAATGAACAAACTGAATACTATTGTTATGCCTTGTTTAATAAATAATATTGTTAATGATGAGTGTTTACTCAGTATCAACTGTTTTACATGCATTTGTATATCCTGTCTTTAACAATAAAGCTCTAAAGTGGGAATGTTTACCAATCTCCCTTTAGGAAAGAAGTTAAATAGCTAACCCTGTATCAGGCAGCAGTACAGCAATGACTCTAATCTAGGTCTCTACCTGCAGGACTTTAGCTTTTAGCCACTCAAAAGCCCATAGGGGTCATAAAAGGGAAAGAAATGGACTTAGATTCTAGCAATAAGATGAGCAAAGTCGCTGCAGGGTCTCCTATAACTAGAAACAAATAGAAAAATTGATTAAAATATACTTACTTTAAATGTATTAATAATTGAGATAAAGGAATGAAAAGGAGGTCACCCAAAGGCCTCATATCTAAAATATATCAACAACTCAAAAAATTGAATCACTCCAAAACTAATCTCCAAAGTAACAACCATCCCATTAAAAAATGGGCCAAAGACTTAAAGAGAGTCTTCTCTGAAGAAGAAACAAAAATGGCCTATAGACACATGAAGAAATGCTCAACATCTCTGGTCATAAAAGAAATACAAATCAAAACAACTCTAAGATTCCACCTCTCTCAAGTTAGAATGGCCAGGATCAGGAAAACGAATAATAACAGATGCTGGAGGGGATGTGGCCAGGAGGGATCACTACTACACTGTTGGTGGGATTGCAAACTCGTTCAACCACTATGGAAAGCAGTATGGCAGTGCCTCAAAAGACTAAACATAGAACTCCCCTATGACCCAGCAATTCCACTACTTGGCATTTACCCAACCATCCAGAATCTAGGGCATACTAAATCCACTAGCACAACAATGTTCATTGCAGCATTATTCACCATAGCAAAGATATGGAACCAACCTAGATGTCCCTCAGTTGATGAGTGGATCAACAAGATGTGGTATTTGTACACAATGGAATTCTATGCTGCTGTCAGAAAAAACGACATCGACCCATTTGTTAGGAAATGGAAAGACTTAGAAAAAATCATATTAAGTGAAGTAAGCCAGACTCTTGGGCTCTACTAGCAGAGATCTGCAATAGAGCAAAACCTTGATACATAAGGCCATATAGTATGAAGCTAATTGAAAGGACCTCCAGGATATTGAAACAAAAGCCATATAACGAATGATTGTTGTCCTTAATGTACTATGTTATCTCTCATCTTCTTTGCTGTCCCTTGGGCATCTCATATTGTTACAGTATCTCACTTTGTTATCTGATATGTTGAATTTATTTGTATTTGGTTATTTGAAATTTGATAGGGAAGGGGGGAAAACCAAGACGGGGGGTGGAGGGTGGTTGGGGGGGGAGGGTAATGGGTACCAAGACATGTGAAAGGGTATCAATGTATGTGAATTAATGTACCTTCTGTCTGGCAAATATCATGTAACCCTTTTTTTAATTACAATAAAAAATATTAAAAAAAAAAAAAGAAAAGGAGGTCACCAAGTCAGAGAAAAGAAGGGGACCACAAGATCCTGCACCACAAAAAAAAAAAAAGGGCCGGGAGTTTGGCCTAGTGGTAGAGTGCTTGCCTAGCATGCACAAATACTCGGGTTCGATTCCTCGGTACCACATACATAGAAAAAAGCTGGAAGTGGTGCTGAGGCTCAAGTGGTAGAGATCTAACCTTGAGACAGTCCAAGGACAGTGCTCAGGCCCTGAGCTTAAGCCCAAGACTGGCAAGAAAAAAAACAAAAACAAAAACACACCACTACCAACAGCAACAAGAACAAAAATAGTTCTGGTCCTGAAAGCTACTGCTCTGGAAATAGACATAAGGAGCAGTCACTGGCACTGGACCTATGTAGGTGAGCCCTTCCCCCAGGGATGCCCCTTCTCAAGAAGGGAACTCTGAAACTCCATCCATCAAAATGGTACCTACTGGCAGGTGTGAACCCAATGTGCACTAGGCATGCAGATGACTGGGGAGGGTGTCTGAATTCAAGGACCCATAGATTTTCTATCAGTTCTTCTAGAATTACCCAAAACAAAGCTATACCAGCATATATGGAACTCTTAGACTCTAAAAGATGAAGAGAGGGTATTTTAAGCTTATCTGGAAGTGGCAAAATAAATAACCACAGGAAATGTCAAATTGTCATCAAAGAAAAATCAGTAAACTGATTTTTCTCGAATCAGTGTAGAACTTCTTGAATGCTAAAATGAAGATAATAAAAAAATATCAGAGTTATATTCTCAAAGTCTAAGGGAAAATGACCAAGCCACATTCTCTACTCTGTTGAATTATTTCAGAGTTATAATTTAATGAAATGTACAGTAATCAAGGAGAAAAAATACATCAGTAAAGACAGTAAGCTCATAAATGTTATGTGGGATGAAAGAAGCCACACAGAAAAGAATACTTACAGAAGGATTCCATTTTTATCATTTTTTTGCCAGTCCTGGGGCTTGAATTCAGGGCCTGAGCACTGTCCTGTGGCTTTTTCCTCAAGTCTAGCACTCTGCCACTTAAGCCACAGCACCATTTCTGGCTTTTTCTATGTATGTAGTACCGAGGAATCGAACCCAGGTCTTCGTGCATGCTAGGCAAGCACTCTACCACTAGGCTAAACTCCTGGTCCCCATTTATATAATTTTTAAAGGCTAGATTATGGATAGTGTTAGGTGTATGAATTTTGTGGTGAATATCAGCAGACAAAAGGCAAGAGAAACCCTGTGGTGGGAGGAAAATGTTCTCAGTTTCTCTGGGTAGTTTTTCTGGGTGTATACATATGCAAAATTCCTTGAGCTGAACTCTTTATATGCATGCATACCTGGAAGTTTCTTAAACTTTTTCCTGCAAAAGAATATATCTTGTCAAAGGAGACTGCAATCAAGACATTTGAAGTCTGTGCTTTTGCTCACTGAAGAATTGCCCACAATACATTTCTGAGAAAATGTTGCAGAGCTTAACAGATTGGAGTGGATTTTAAAAATGGATAGTGGGGGTAATGGCTTATGGGACCTAAGTAGTTCTATTGAAGCAAACTTTAGCTAACAACAATAATGATGATTCTAATGTGGAGAGGGGAGACAAAGTTTAAAGCAAGATGGAGTTAAAACTACAAAACAGCCATGGCAGGTGAGAGGCAGTTACCAAAACTGGTGTGTTCTGAGATTCCTGTTGTATTCTGGAGGAAAGTGTTAGATAAATGGAGTTTTGAATCTATGCTTAGAAAAGATTATGTTAATCATCAAGCAATGGAAATAATTCCTGATTTTCATATCAATTGATCAGGAAATAAGAATGAAGTTATTTAACCTAGTAGAAAACAGGAAAGGGAAAAAAGAGCAACAAGAAAAGAAATGAATGGTCAGAGAAAAAAATGAAAGAGAGTCTAGTTAAATTAGAAATGATAATGTAAGTGTAATTTACTATCAGGTAAACATTGAACATCCATTAGGTGTTATAAGACAGATATCCTGTTATGCTATGTATAAAACTCTCAAAACAAAAGTATACCAGGTTTGAGCAGGCTACCATGGTGGCTCATGACTCATGCATGTCATCCTTACTACTGAAGAGGCTGAGAACTGAGGATCATCAGTGGAGTCAACCTGGCAGGAAAGTCTGAAAGACACTTATCTCCAGTTAACCAACAGAAATCTAAAAGTAGAGCCGTGACTCAAGCGGTAGAATGCAGAAAAAGCTAAGGGACAGCACCTAGGCTCTGAGTTCAAGCCCCAGTACACACACACACACACACACACACACACACACACACACACACACAAATCCAGGTTAGTTGAAAGAGAGATACTTTCAAAAATCAGAACTGATGCAGCTGCTTTGATATCAGATGAAATAGGTTTTCACATACACACAAACACACACACACACACAAACACACACACGTGCACGTACACATACATGTTTAAATGTCTTGAGCCCAAACTCGAGATAAATCAAGCAAAATTTAATAAACTGGCCATGAGAAGGCTACAAATTCAATTCACAGCTAACAGTAGGAATAAAACCCACATGTTTGAGAAAAATGAATGATACTTTAAGCAGACAAAAAGTATTTACTGAAGCTAGCCAGGTACCAGTGGCTCACACCTATAATCCTAACTATGTAAGAAGCTGAGTAATGAAGGATCTTGGTTTGAAGCCAGTCCTAGCAGAAAGGCTTGAGTGACTTCAGCATTAATTAACAAACTGGAGACATGGTTTAAGTGATAGAACCCCAGTTATGAACAAAAGTATAAGATTCTGAGTTCAAGTACCCCTTCCTACACACTCATGACTAAAATTGCAGAACACTTGAATAGCACTACATATGAACTTGATCTTCTCACTGTATAAAGACCCCTGCTTTAACATAGAGGCACCATTATCTCGAGCACCATGTACATCAATAACAACAACTAAGTAGATAATAGACCTCAAAAGAATTACCCAGGAAGCCAGGTGCCTACACTTCTTCCTGGCTGCAGAAACTATACAGCACTGAGAATACTCAGACATAGCTATTCTTGGTGAAACAGAGTGAGCCCAGACATTATCTTGGAGACTCGGGGCATTTTGCTTGGACATTCCTTTGTCTCACCAACTCCTATCATGGTGTAGGACTGATACTACTCATTACCATGGCTAGAATACTCTAGACTTGGTATGTTGCCCCTGAACTTGTACCCCTCTCACATTCTTAACCCTTTAGAAATGACTCAGGTTAGCCTCTCTCCCTTTGTTAGGTTTCAGCATCGCTTCTGCATCTTTGGTTGACCTAGAAATTCTACACAGCTCCATTTTTAGGCTGATGAAACACAGTGAATCCCCAAAGCAATCCAGCAGGCTCCCACAGGTAACCTCTTTCATGTTCAAAATGATTCCGTTTATTACAGTGGCTCCCTGCCCTGGAGAGCTTTTGTAGTTGAATGTTTGTTAATTTCCTTCCATGCTCTGTGCTACACATTGGATATCAATCTGTCTCCTAAAAAGTCTTTCTTAGCTTTCCTAAATGAAGGACTTTGATCACCAAATTATGTATCCTGTGGGTGTTTGGGGTTGACACAAAAGGAACAAAACAACCTGTCACAGTTAATTTTACAGTATAAATTGAAGAGATAAAGTAAGTATTGAGGGCGTGCCTCATCCCATCTCTAAGGAATGAATGCAGTGCACAGATTTGTGCTTTTCAAAACAAAACAGAAAAACCAAAAAGCGTAATAAGCATAATAAGAGTAATAAGCTATAAATGTATGCAGTCACACTCACCAGCATATCAGAAGTCTTCACCTATAGAAGCTGTCTTTGGCTGCATTTGTGTGAATTCTGATGTACTATATAGCATTCCTCTGGCTTCCTGTATCTGCCCCAGGACTTTCATCTTTAATGTAGACTGAACAAAGATGCAAATGACTGTGATTTATCTTGCTGACCAAAGGAAAGTGACTTTTATGTTAGATCCAGATCTACTTGAATTAATTTGACATTTTCCACTGGAATATAAAATAGGGAGACCTGGCAAATTATGACACTGAGAGACCTCACTGTTAAGTTTGTATAACTTTTAGGCTTTAAAGTTCCCATACAAGATGTCATTCACTGCATATAAAGTCTTCGCTAGAGACTTAGATGAACACTTTTCTGATTTAGAACCCAATAGCAATTCTTGTTGAACTACAAACATGAAAGTGGCTTTGTTTTTCCTCATTTTGAGTTTATCTGTTTTAGGATTAGATTAGAACAGGCACCCTAATCATAAGCAAAATTTTATAGCTAAATAAATAGTAACCACATTGTACAATCAGCTGATGTAATTTTTATGAGTAACATTAAGATTGCAATAGATAAATAGGCAGATGATCTGACAATTCCCTGAAGAGACAGTCAGATATCCCAATTTATATAAAAGGAAATAAACATAGTCCAGCTCACTAGTAATCATAAAAACAGGAATTAAAACAAGCATGGCTAAGCACAGTGAGTTCTGCCTATAATCTGAGCTACTTGGAGAAGAAGCATTAGGAAATTCATGGTTCAAGGCTAGCCTGAGCTAAACAAAAAGCTAGAGAGACTAACTGGAAGAATAAAGCCAGATGTGATGATAAATGCCTATAATCACAGCTATTTAGGAAACACAAATATGAGAATCACAGTTTGAGGCTGGCCCAGGGGAAAGAAAGTACAAGTCCCTATCAGAAAAACAGCTACTGAAAAAAAGGTTGGGACTATGGCTCAGATAGTAGAGAATTTGTCTCCCAACACACGAAAGACCTTCAGACTAAACCTTAGTACTACCACAAAGAAAAAGAAGAAAAGAATGAACTATCTTTCTCATCTTTAATATTCTACTTTAGTAAGTTATCTCTAGAAAGTCTCATTATAGAGACACTAAAGGTTTTTATGTATCTTGTTAAGTGGATAGATTTTGACACGTTGTCTGTGTTTGCCAAATTTCTGTGCCGTTTTTTATTCCCAAGCTTGTCAGTAACGCAGAGAGAGATGTCTGTCTCACCACAGCCTTGTTTATATTGAGTCTGTGTGTTTTAAAAGTGTTGCTAAGGTTGAGCCAATTACCATACAACGATACATGATCCTTAAAGGCGTTAAATGTATACTTACAGAGATGTTATATGCACAGGAAAACATGAAAAGAGAAATGAGGCCAGATATAATGGCATCCCTCCCATGGGATATGATAAGATTGGGAGAATCTTAGTGCAGGCCAGTCTAGGGGATAAACAGGGTGGGGGGATGGGGGAACTGGAAAGTTTGTGAGACCCACATTTGGACAGAAAAAGCTAGATATAGAGGTACCCACCTGTCATTCCAGAGCTTTAAAGGGAGGATAGTGACTTTTTTTTCTGACTGACCCAGATAAAAAGTAAGACTCCTGACAATAAAAAAAAAGTAAGACTCTATCTCAAAAATAATCAGAGCAAATTGGGCATCAGTAACTCATGCCACCCAGGGGTCTGAGTCCTGGAGGATCACAGTTCAAAGCTAGCTTGAGCAGAAAACTCTACAGGATTCTATCTGCGACTAACCAGCATAATGCTATGGTGAAGGAGTGGTTCAAATGGTAGAGTACCAGCCGTGGACAAGCAAGTCAAGTGAGCCTGAGTCTCCAGAGTTCAAGCCCCAATTCAGGCAAGAAAGAAAAGAAATAAGGAAGGGAAAGAGGGAAGGAAGGAAGGAGCCCCAGTCCATCACTCACCATAGTCAAGTAGGTTCTAAGGAGGGTAAAGGTATGTGCTCAGCAGTACCAGGTGCCTACTGTTCCTTCTCTACCCTCTCCATAACAGAAAGAATGTGACAATGGAGTGATAGAGCCCAGGGGTATCACTTGGTTCTTGCCATGCACTGGCAAACAATTACACAAATGTGACTTACTCTTATGTCTGTGGTTCAATCATCTCCTACTCCTTTGAAGAAACATGACCATCTCCACGTAAAATGGCTTTCTGATGGTGGAATGTCTCTATCTGCATTCCCTCACTGAGTTCTGAATAGTTTAATGAGTAGATGCTATCTTTTCAGGAATCTTGGGCCTCAGTAGTTGCTCACCTCTCCTGGATCCTTTCCCATGCTCTTCCATTTCCACATGGTCTAAAGACACACACTTGAGTCCCTGCAAGTATGCACACTAGAAAACCAAGATACATAGGTGAAGTGGAGCTGTGGCTCAAAATGGTAGAGCACTGTCAAGGATAGTCCCTAAGCCCTGAGTTCAAGCACCACAACAGACTAAAAAAAAAGATACATAGGAGAAGCTTGCATGGAAAGCCTCATTTTTGCAATCTGAGGCCATCACTATGTGTGTTATTTTAAACCTAAAAATATGCTGTTCTTTGCTATTTTTAAAGCATGTGTTTTATTTGAGAGGCAGTAGCAAAAAAAAAATCTCACAATCAAAATAATTTTCATTTGAAGGGAAGAAAAATTGGAAATGATGAACTGTTTTGACTGGCATAGCACTAGGGCACTGAGGGGGGGTGAGGGGGGTACTGTTTCCCAGGAGCTCTTCAGCTACGGCCCTTGTATACTAATGCTCTCTGAATATGCAGCAGGCTTAAGGAAACTTCCTAAGTCCATTTGTGTGCTGATTGTTTAGAATGGGCTCATTTCCAGAGAGCCTGGCTTCCTCAAGTATGGGCTATTTTATGAAAGCCTATTGAGTATCTAAAGAGTCTTGGGGTATGGGAGTGGGTTTTGACTATGAAAACCTAGGATCTAAACCCAGACTGTGCTAGATACTATGTGTGGGACCGCAGTTCCTTAGTGCCCATGCTCGCTCAGTTTCTTCACCTGAAGTGTGGGAATAATAACCCTCATGTGCCACATTGTGCAGAAGAAAGGCAGTATGTGTGAAATACAAGAATCAAAATGTGTTTTCTTATGAAGGTATTAACACATGTGACTTACAAGATGCCAGTGCCTCACACCTGTAATCTAGCTACTCAGCTGGCTGAGTTCTAAGGATCATGGTTCAGAGCCAGCCTGGGCAGAAAAGTTGATAAGACTATCTCTAGTAAACTACTTAGAAAAAGCCAGAAGTGATACAGTGGTTCAAGTGGTAGACCACTGGCCTTGAACACAAAGGCTCAGGAATAGCACCCAGGCCCTGCGTTCCAGCCCCAGGAACAGCAAAATAATAACAGTAATAATAATAATACATGTGATACATAAGAGTAAACATACAGTAATTACCACTGATATTTCTTTAACATTTTAATTAATAATGTATTCAGTAGGGATTTAAATACATTGCTTTTTAAATTTTTGCATTATCTTTTAAGTGTTTGTACAGAGGAGGTGCCACTTAACAAAGCAGTTGATGATTACAATGCATCTTGATAGCGTCACCCCTTCAACATTCTCACCCCCCCCTTCCACCCACCTGCTTCCTTACTTTCCTTAATTCTTGACTGGATTCTCCCTCCCCTTGGGCCCACCCTCCTTGCACCATTTCTTGGTGATGATTTTGTTGGGCTTTACCTAGTCTTTCTAAAAGATAATGCTATTTGAGCTCTCTATAGAGTCTATTGTGTTTAAGGTAACTCATTTGTAACTGCTTGCATACCACCCAACATGTTTATATTTATAGACTTATAGGTGCATTCTATCTATCACAATTGAAGGGAACCATGCAACCTTCATTTCTCTGGGTCTGGCTTCATTTGATATAATTTTTCTCAAAGTTTTCCCATTTCCTTATGAATGGTACAGTACCATTGTTTCTCTAATGGATGAGCAAAATTTGGGGGGTATATATACTACATTTTTTGATTCATTCATCCATTGAGGAGCCTCTGGGCTGATCCTGTAAGTTGTTCTTTGAATTTACAACCCACTAAAATGGGCAATGTACTTTGGGTTAAAATGCTAGCTAGCCTCAATAAGGAGTTTGGACAGGGAATATATGTTCCTTATTCACTCACTACACTGTACCTTGTGTTAAATTTCTTGCCTGAATGAGGAGTTTGGGCAGGTAGTCTATTCTTTATTCTGCCCTGGTAGATGGTACCTTTGTTTTCCCAAACCTGGAAATGGTGGTCTTTGCACCAAACAAATAAATAAACAAAAACAAACCTACAAGCCTTTGAAAGATTAAGTAGACTCTTGAATACTCATTAGCACTGCACTGAACCAAATGGATTTAATTGGATGCTTAACACTTCTTATTCAGGCACCTTATAGAGTGTGAGGTATATTCTATTTCTGCAAGGAACTTGCTACAAAGCACCCAGAACAATCTCTCTCTCTCTCTCTCTCTCTCTCTCTCTCTCTCTCTCTCTCTCTCTCTCTCTCTGTCTCTCTCTGTGTGTGTGTGTGTGTGAGTGTGTGTGTGTGTGTGTGTGTGTGATAAAATTCTCAGTTCATTTCTTATGCCCATCAAGGCTAACCTTACCCTCTATGATGGTCTGTTAAAACAAGTCTCCACACTGGAAAGAACCTAAGCATTCATTAGTAAGAAAGTGCATGAGCAATCTGCAGTGTAATAATGTAAAAGATATTAGCCACTGAAAAGTGGAACAACATGAGCATTGAACCAATGAAGCTACCCACAGGCAGGCATTGACAAGGAATGAGCAAAAGGGAATTTTCTATATGCCAGGATGTGAATGCATGCATATATGTGTGTGCATCAAAATGCATAATTACCATTTGTGGGAGTTGGGGATTTAACTCAGTGTAAGAGCACTTGCCTGGCCAAGTATAAGGCCTTGAGTTTGGTCCTCAGCTCTGGAAAAAAATGTGCACATACAGTATGTAAGTAGAAGTTCTACCCCCTCTTAAAAAAAAAAACAGTGCTCAAGAAATGGAACCATTCTGTTCATGAATAAGGTAAAATAAGATTAGCTGAGCCAAGCACTGGGCTTATGCCTATAATCCTAGGTATGTGGGAAGCTGAGATCTGGGACTCCAGTTCAAAGCCAGCCAAGGCAGGAAAGTCTGTGAGACTCTTATTTCAAATTAACCACCAAAACCTGGAAGTGTGGCTTTAGCTCAAAAGTGTAGAGCATTAGCTTTGAACAGAATAGCTCAGGGACAGTACCCAAGCACTGAATTCAAGCCCCACCCACAAAACTCGATATATCAATCTTTGTACAGTTTCACATTTTTGTAAGCACTTTTTCTTTTCAAAAGGGGGTACCATTGAATTCTGATTTTGAAATCTGCCAGAGTTAGCTTCCTATACATGAATAATTGGATCCCATAGTGTAAAGTTTCTGTATCAAACCACACCAAGCAATATAAATGGTGCTTGCATTAACAGCCACTTCTAGCCCTGGAATGCTAGGAGAAAGAGCTATTTTAAATTTAGAAGTGACATTGATTTTTTCAGTATGTCTCTGAATGCATTGAAATTTCCTTTCAGAGAAAAGAACAAATTGTTTTGTAAATTCATCTTCCCAGCTTGGGTTTGTTAAATTCTTCCACGGGAAGAAGAGGAGGAAACATTGCTCGGAGCGAAAGGCAAACATGTGTTTGAACTCAATGTAAAATTGATTTCCCTGCAGGACATCTGCATCGTATGCATAAGGATGAGCCATTTGCTGATTACTCTCCATTGCTGTGTAGTCTGCATTTACTAAGTCTCCAAGAGGAAAAAGTACTGAGGTTAAGCAAGGCAGGAAGACAGTTAGACTCCACTGAGACATAATAGCAATCACCTGCAAGGCAAATGGGGCGACAAAGGCTCAAACTTTCTCTGAAAAACCTTCATGAGGGTGAAAAAATTTATAGATTCTCTGTTGAGGCATATTCATAGCCTTTCTTGATAAGCCTGTTTCCCACACACACACCCTTATCTTCTTAACCATAGTCTGTACTCTTCTGTAAGAATCCCGAACCTCAAGTTTGAATCTTCCTTCAACTCTGTGACTCTTCTTCAGACACTCAAAACAAATCGTCTTTGCCTCTTCGCAGTCACTCCCCTCCCTCCACCGGTGAGCTGCCACATCTTTGCTTTAACTATAAACCCAATTCCATGCCAGGAGAGCACAAAGTCTTTGAAGGGAAAGGAGGAGAGCACCTATCTGTTCAGCAGAGTTTTGTTTTGTGGTGTTTTGTTGTTGTTGTTGTTTTGTGTTTAGAATGAAGTGTTTCAGATTTACCATTCCATGGCACATAGGTTTTTGCATGAGTGAAGATTTCATGGAAATTTTCAACAGCCTATGTTCTCTCTGCCTCAAAACTTGATAACACTAACAAACTTTTTTGTTGTTGTTCCAGCAACAAAAACATTTATCCAGTGTTCGTTTTCTAACAAACTTAACAGTTTGAAGAAAATGAGGGGTGGGGGTGAGAGAATCTTCATAAGATAAAATCAAAAGGCAAAAGAGATTCGATGGCTATTTTAGTTTTAAATACATGTGTTAGTTTGTGTTGTGAGCTCCAGTGGGTGGCAGCTAGACCTTATTAAGGGCCAGCCCTGATCACAACCGTCTCTCGAATGCCTTTCTTAATATCTTAGCACAAAAATAGATGTGCAGTGAACATTATTTGGAGACAGAGCTTTCTTGATAGCTGAAGTTTGAAATTACTCCTGATAAGGTTTTAAGAGAGTCATGGTATTTTATACATACTTATATATGGTATATGAAACATTATATATAGGCATATTAATACAGTGTACCACATGTCTGTAACCATGCCCACGTCATTAGAAGACATACTTCAGCTCTCATTTCCTGACCAATATACCAACTATGTTACCAGAAAGCTTAGGGCAGCAAAAGAATCTCTGTCCTCATAGCTGGCAAGGGAATAATTCAGACAAGATTCAAACACAGTAAAGTGATAGGAACCTTTATTCTTAGAGAAATGTGACCAAGAAATAGAGCACATGGCATATACATGCCATAGGGAGATAGCATTTTGGCCCATGTCAGCCACCTTGCACCAACTTCAGAGTTTTAGAGATTGGCCTTGGGCTAAGTAGCAACAGTCGGAGTCTTTGAACATAGATTTCTGGTTGGTATGTCTCTTTTCTGTTTCCTGTGAAGTTGTGATGTCAGATATTTAGTCCCCCTCTACCCTGTTTATTTTGTCCATATTTCCTCATTCTTTTATAGCCCCTGACCCCCATTTCCTTGTCCAGCAAGTTTTGGCTTATCAGCTTATCCTACTATCTGCAAGTGCTAGGGGGCCACAATTTCTTGTTGGGCTGCTTTTCTACCAATTCATATCATATCTGGGAGATGTATGGTAGATTATTTACAAAGAGTGAAGGATCCTATAATGCTCCTACCCCAGGATCTATGAACTCGAATTTCCTCTATCTCGAATGACTTTCTCCCACATAACCCAATGCTCATCTTCTCATCTCTCATGTCTTCACCCTTGTTCTCCTCCTAAGCCCATTCAGAATTCAATACATATTTGATTGTTTGCATTGTGAACATTTTAATATAAGATATATGAGAGCAAAGGCTGCATATATCAAAATGTTTGATTCACTTCTCTCGCTAATGCTATCATCCTGCCATACACATCATAGGAGCTCAATAAGTATTTAAGAGTGAGTAGAAGACTGACAGACAGAAGAAAATCAGATCTGACCCTCTACTGTACCCAGGACTTTCTGGGCCTCATTGCTAATAGGAAATTAATTTTTGACAGACACAACAAAACTGAACAGGAACAATCTGAGCATCAAAGAGGTTAAAAATGCAATAAAAATTATGAACCCAAATGAGCTGAGGAAAAAGAAGACATTTTCAGAAAGCACTTAAAAGGAGGGGAGGAAGAAGAACTCTATTGAGTCCACATTTATATTACTTATTGATTATTATTTGTTGGTGGTGGTCTTGGGGCTTGAACTCTGGGGCTTGGGCATTGTCCCTGAGCTCTTTATCTCAGAGATAGCACTCTACACTCTGAGCCATAGAGCTACTTCCAGTTTGGGGATGAGATAAGATCCTCACCAACCTTAGTGCTGGGGCTGGCTTCGAACCATGATCCTCAGATCTCCGCCTCCTGGGTAGATAGGATTACAGGCCTGAGCCACCAGTATCTGGCTATTCGCAGTGGTTATATTATGGAAAGATCTCTGATAGACCAAAACCATATCATTACTACAGAATTTATCATTTTCATTCCAGGACCCCTGAGAAATTAGTGTCTATGGAATACTTTATGATTATAATCAGGCCTTTTGTTTTGTTCCTAGGCAAGGTCTCTCTCTGTGGCCCAAGCTGGCCTTGAACTTGCACAATCCTCATTTCTCCTGCTCAAGTATTGGGATTTCAAATGTGTGCCACCATACCCATCTGTAATTGCGATGTTTGGTCCTTAGAAATAAGTAATAAGCTAATCAAATAAAATGGGGCTACAAAAGGACAAATGATGAGAGTGTATCATGGACAAAGACTGGGACTTCCTGATAACAGCAGCTAAGTAGGGTGGGTACAGTGATTCAGGGTTTTGGGTTTTTTTTTTTCAGATTCAGACACTAAGTCTCAGAGACTTAAAATGAGGTGCCAAAGTGCCCAAGTCTGATGCACATCCATCAGGTTCTGAATCTGATATCACATCTTTGGGATCTGAAATACACAGTGCATACTATGGAAAACTCATCTTCATTTTTTCCCCATCCTGAGCCTTGAACTCAAGGCCTGAGCACTGTCCTTGTGTTTTCTCAAGGCTAGAGCTCTACTACTTGAGCCACAGTACCACTTCCGGCTCTTTTTTTTTTTGCCAGTCCTAGGTTTGAGCTCAGGGCCTGAACACTGTCCTTGGACTTTCTCAAGGCTAGAGCTCTACAACTTGAGCCTCAGCACCACTTCTGGCTTTTTTTTTTCTATATATGTGGTACCAAGGAATTGAACCCAGATCTACATGCTTGCTAGGCAAGCACTCTACCACTAAGCCAAACTCCCGGCTCCCAGCTCTTTTTTATATGTATGTGGTACTAAGGAATTGAACCCACGTCTTCCTACATGCTAGGCAAGCACTCTACCACTAGGCCAAACTCCTGGCCCTCATTTATATTTTTTGCAATGGTCCTGAGAACTTTTTTTAAGTTAGAACATTCTATCTTCTCTGCTTTAATGTAACCCTCATTTGATGTTATCCGCATCAAAGAATTACTTTTTAATTGCAAGCTTATTTTAGAAGCTTATTTTCTCTTCTCATTGATTGATGATTCCACTTGTGCAATTACTCATGTGCACCACAAGAGGTCACTAATGGGCCAATGAGGGCAAAACTCTCGGAGGTTTAGAAGTTGTAAAAGAAGTCAGGAATTAAAATGTATAGGCCGTTCCATGACTCCTGGCAGGATGTGGAGGAATGAGTCATCGATTAAGGTGGCAGGAAGTGATCTATTTGTGGGTTTGGAATAACCTTAGCCCACAGTGGAGGTGGGGATGAATAGAAAGCTCAGAAGCTCTTGGCTCCCCATAGAACTGCATTCTTACCTAAAGTTCCAGGGTCTACATAAGGACAGCAAGGCCATAGGCCCTCCGCATCTTGAAGGGTGACTGATCGTAACCTGATCCCACCTAAACTCTCTTATGCTTTGCAATGAGAGTGTAAACAGTGCCTGCCAGGCTGCAACTGGATTTCTTTGCTGTCCACATACATGCTGCTCAGAATTGTTAGACATGGTTTTGCTTTCTACCTGCCCAGCCCGCAGATCTTTGCATTTGTCCTTGTGATTCTCCTTGAGCTCCCTTTCACCAGACCAATGTGAAGACAAGCCCTGTCTGCTTCTAGGTTAACCTGCTCCTTTTTTCTCTCTTTGGTGTCCACCCACCGGAACATCTCAGGACTGCCACTGTCTTCCAACATTGGCAGCTGCTTCTGTGACAAAGGAGATGGTGGCTCCTTCTCCTCCAGATAGGATCTGAAGTCAGGTCACCTTGTCTGCCTCAGAGAAGAAACTAGAGGGCTTTGTGGGGAGAAGCAGAGCCAGACAAACTGCAGGATGTCCTAATTAGGGCATCAGCTTGTGGCTAGCCCTGGGGTCACCTGTGGCCAAATGTCACTGGAACAAGGCAGCCTCCAACAGCTACAGCAGTGTCCTCTCTCTTCTAGGGTTTTATGTCTTCATCTTTTCCTCTCCCTTGTTCATATTTTTAACTCCAGTTGCTCTTGGAAGTCCGTAAGCATTACATGCACTGTGCCATGTAAGCCAAGGTCCACAATGTCAAGAACAGTCATTATTTAAGTTAGCACTAGGATTCAACTCACTACATATTACTAATAAGACTCCTAAGCACCTTGCTTCTCTTCACTATTGTGGGAAGACAGGAAGTACTAAGGTTTGAACTCACAGCTTTATGTTTGTCAGCAAGCACTAAACTTCTTGAGCTATATCTTCAGCCATATTTTTCTTGGTAATTCAGGTCTGTTCTCATGTTTATGCCTAGACTATCCCTCCTCAGATTCTCAAGTATCTGGGACTGCAGATGCATGATAACACCCCCAGGTTTTGAGTTGAAATGGAGTCTCCTTTGCCTACTTCTTGGCCCAGTTGGACTTGAACTGAATTTCTTTCAATCTCCACCTCCTGTGTATAAGCCACACATCTAGTTCTCTTCTTTACCCTTAACAGACTGCCCCATTAATTTGTCAGAAGTTGTCTCAGAGAAGGCAAGGAGACATTTCATTCATCAGTTTGCCTTAAAATATATTTTTTAAAAAACCAGCTATGCATCAGTGGCTCACACCTGTAATCCTAGCTACTCAAAAGACTGAAATCTGAAGATGGTGGTTCAAAGCCATTCTGGGCAGGAAAGTGATTCATCTCCAATTAGGTACCAAAAGAAGCTGAAAGTAGAGCCGTGGCTCAAATGATAAAATGCAATCTTGAGCAAAAAAAGCTCAGGAACAGCACCAGGCCCTGAGATCAAGCCTCAGAACTGACAGTATTGTATATATATATGTATATATATATATATTGTGTATATATACATATATACACACGTATGTATGTGTGTGTATGTATGTATATGCACATACATATACATGCATGTGTGTGTGTATATATATATATACCATTCATAAAACCTTCCATTTCTGCCAACTCCATGTGATTAACGCTGTAACAAATTGCCACAAATTTAAAATTATTATCTTGCAATTGTGTAAAGTAGAGATTGACACAGGCTCCAGAACAGAGGGTTCTGTTCCTTGTCAACAGCTGAAGGAGAAGATGCATTTTTTGATCATTCAGGTTGTGGGCAGTATTCACTTCCTGAAGGTTGTCCTATTGGCTGCCAGCTGAGGACTATTCCTAATGGCTTGTGTGTCATCTTACTTCCTGTCTCCCCTCACTTCCTGTTTCCCTTCTATCTTCTTCAAAGCCAGTGTAAAGCTCTCTTCATGCTTCCCACTCCAATTCTTTCTTTGGTCTCTGCATGGACACAGCTTCCAGGACTCCACTTTTAAGGACTCATGATTAGGCTGGGCTAGTCAGATAATCCCAGATGATCTCCTCATCTCACAATCCATCCTCTTAATCTTGTCTACAAAACTCACTTCACGATGGCAAGCAAACATCTGGTAGGCTCAGGGACTTAGGGCGTGGATGTCTTTGTTGGGGGGTGTGAAAGGCATCCTTTTACCCAGCTTGGAGCCTAGCTGTTTAGTAGGCAGAAGCCCATACTGAGAACAGACAAGGATTGATGAGTGAATCCCTGACTGGGAAGGGAAAAGCTGGTTTCTTACTCTAGCCATCAAGTTCTGAATTTGGCTTAACTCTGGGTATGGAGGTTTAACGTTATTATTTTACTTCATTTCATTTCTTTCTCTTTTTTAAATTGTGTCACTATATCAAGGTTTTAAATTGTAAAGTCAAATTGACTCTTATTTTAGTAACCCTCATTTTCTTTTACTGATGTAGGAGACTTATTCAGTACCCTTTCTTTGGGGTTTCTTAAGTTATTAAGAAAAGCCCTAACAAGATGATTGGGAGGGGTGGGGGGAGGGAAATGGGGACAAAAACATGAGAAGGGGTATCAATGTGTGAGAAGTAATGCACCTGCTATCTGGTGAATATAACTGTAACCCCTCTATACATTACAGTGAAAAAAATAAAAGCCCTTTGGAATAGCATGATGTCTCAGGAAAGACAACAATAAGAGCTGTTGCTTTGTGTGTGTGTGTGTGTGTGTGTGTGTGTGTGCACGCCAATATGGGGCTGGAACTCTGAGGCTGGAACTCAGGGCCTGGCCACTGTTGCGTAGCTTTTTCACTCAAATCCAAACCTACACGCCTGTTTTGTTGTTGTTGTTATCTATCTGCAGATAATACTCTCTTAGATTTTTCTGCCCAGGCTGGCTTTGAACTTGGATCCTCAGTCTCAGCCTCCTGAATAACTAGGATTACAGGTGTGAGCTACTGGTGCCTGGCTAGGAACTGTTCGTTTCTAAGCTTTCTTTCTAGCTTGTGCTAGTGGTGTATGTGACACATTTCTGCTTGAGTTGATAATTGGAACCTGCTGGGTAAGGATCAAGGCAAACTCTCTGCAAGGGGCTGATTCAGCTACTCCATACCCTTTTCTGCCTCTGCCTTGCCTTATCTCCTTTCCTGGAATACAGATGTAGTAGACACTCAGGCAGCCACCTTGCAATAAGAGTTATCAGATTGGAGAACTGGGAGGAGTTGATGTCCAGGCAGGATTGCGAAACCACAATAACAACTCTGGCCTTCCTTTACATGAGAGAAAAATATACAGGAGGGAGAGTCCACTTTGTTCTTCAGCTACTGGATTTAAATCCACACTATCTCTGGACTCACGCAATGCATTCTCACTGTCAAGGCTTACAGACAAGAGTCTTTTAGCAAGAAGAAGGGAGCTGTGAAAATAGCCTTTTCTTAATAACAAATTTAACTTGAAGTGATTTCAAGACATAAATAGCTATGAATGTCCACTTAACACTTTTAAATTCCCATTTTTTGCCTCCCTTCAGTCTCATAATGACCATATAATAGGTAAGAGAGACATGACATCACCTCTACCAACCATTTAGGAAACTGAGGCACTGAGAGCTTTAGCAGTCTCTTAAAGAACACAAATCCTATTTATGTTTTTCTACTCCAAACCATTTGATCTCTCCCTCCCTTCTCTTTACATTTATTTTTAAATGCTACGTTTTAAAAGACAAACACTGGCTTATGATGGGCACAACTTAGAAACTCCTTTCTCGTGTCTACCGGGCTCAACATGGAAAAGCTGTAAGGTGGCTTCTCTCTAGAGTTCTTCCCCACCCAACCTCCCCAAATACACACACCAGGAATTGAGCAGTTTCCCCAAGGAAACTGAATCAGTAGATAGGAGGCAGCCCTACTCAGAGGGAACCCCTATAGATTGGCCAGGCCCTGGCAGCCGGGAGATAGCAGGCTCCTCATCTTGTTCTCTAATGAAGCCAGGGCAGCCTGGCAGAGCCCCAGGATGGCACAACTTGTAAAGGCAGGCAATCAGAAGTAGGAAAAGAAGCTGCAGCAGTGATTTCACAGCTCTAAAAAGGTTTTGACTTGTGAATTAGGGTAGCACTCTTTACTGATATGGTGGATGCTTGGCTCAGAAATACTTCAGATTTGCTAAGACTGGAGGGTTTACCTGAAAAGCAAAATGCTGATTTGTTTTTATTTGAGGGGGTGGTGTAGCTTTATTTTATTTTCATTGTTGGAGTAACGTACAGAGGGGTTATAGTTACTTTCACCATGTAGTAGGTGCATTACTTCTCACACATTGATACCCCTTCTCATGTTTTTTGTCCCTATTTCTCTCCCCCCCCCATCTCCTCCCAATCATCTTGTTTTCCCTCCTTCCGTGTCCTGTTTCAAATAAATATATATATACAATATACCAGGTAACAAAGTCAGATACAGTAACAATATGAGATTAACCAAAGGGCAACAAAAGAGAAGAGAAATAAGAACAACAATCACACAAAATAAAGTTCTTGTTTCCGTATCCTAGAGATCCTTTCCTGATTTGTTTTTTATGATGATGTATGAATGATAAAAAAAAGTACAAAGGTTAGGTTGGAAGTGGGGCTCAAGTGATGAAGTGCCTGCCTACCAATCCCTGAGTTCAGTGTCCAAATACCACTACCAAGAAAAGAAAAGTACAAAGGATATTTCCAAATGCAGGTGAAACCCTCTCTTTTAGATTGCTTCTTCCTTTGAAGGATTGAATCATCCTCAGCCTGAAGTGTGAACTTTTTCAAAAACAGTACTAGGGATTGAATTTAGGGCCTCAAGCCCTCAACCACCTAAGCTATTCTCTCAGCCGTTATGTTTGTATTTTGTTTTTGAGGCTAGGTCTCACTAACTCTGCCTGGGCTAGCCTTAAGTTCCTGACCATCCTATCTTCCTCTCCTGAGTTGATAGGATTCTAGGTAGGTGCTACCACAGCCAGCTTTAAAATGTTAAACTTTTAAAAAGTGAACTTACCTTATATAATTTCAAAGTTCATAATACTTGAAAAAATAAAAACTGAGAAGAATAAAGAGCATTTTCACTGACCAGAGCACAGACTAACTTTCACCTGGATTTTCTATGACAATTAAAAACCCACATGGAAGGTCATTTACTGGTGAGTTGAGTTAAACATTTCTGTTTTAGGATTCTTTTTCTTTTATCATCTGAAAGCATTTCAGGCTGAGTTTAAAATGATAAGATCTACAAGGCTGTAGAATTACCATGAACACAAATTTAGGAAGGACTGCCTACTCTATACATTTTAGAAGTTGTCCAGAGCATTGTGATAAGCAATAAGATCAAAAAAAGTAGAAAGCTTTGTGCCTGTGTGCAAACATCTGTGAATTAACAGAAGTCTCCCTACCCAACAAGCCCCTGTGTCTTGTTAATATTGGTAGGAGTTACGATTTTCAAGCAATAGAACTCAATTCAAGATAACCCTAAGGTAGGAAGAGAGTGGGAAGATGTATTTTGAAATATTTAATTATCTTCCAAGCCATAAGAGAGTCTGGAAAATAATCTAGTCAGTTTGGATTCGGGTTTCGGCTTTAATATTTTTTTCTTCATTATCGCTCCTAAACTAAGTTCCAGCTCATTGTGATTTCATTCCTGTATTCATGAGACCAGTGCAGATGAGAATTGAAATCTCTTCATTCCATTTCTAAGTTTCTCCCAGATAACTATGAGCTGTGTGTAGCAGGGTCCCATCAGTGATCAGTTGGCTAGAAGTAGGTAGAACCAACAAGACTAACAAAAGTGAACCCTTAGCATCCCACAGATAGTGAGAAAGCAATGTTGGGAAATTGAGTTGTGGTCAGCCACATAAAGACCCCAAGAGTATCTTTGAGACTGACTCAAGAACCATACCTGATGAATGTTGAAAGGGGTGCTATTCATCAAGATACACTATATTCATAAACTGCTTTGGTGAATGGCAACTCTTATAAAACAACATACAAATAATAAAAGTATTTTTTAAAAAAACTATGCATTGGTTTCTATCCTGCGTGCCAAGGCCTGGGTGAAAAATGGCGGGGGAGAAGATGGAGACTCTGATTAACTGAGAGTTTCTTTTTCTTGAAAACATGTACCCAGGTACCAAACAGTTTCTATAGATCAAATAAGTCATATATGCTAAGCATCTATGAGCAAGTGTTTTCTTGATATAGAGAAATGCTCTTAAAACTCATGCAATTTAAATTCCTTTTATTGTGTTGCTAAATTAACTAGATCTTGTAGTCATCATTTTTTTCACTCATTTAACATTGATAGTAGAGCTCTCCTTATGTAGGAGTTCCTGCAAAATAATTAGGGCCCCTGAGTAAGGTTAGAAATGGAGAGAAAGTGAGGTGCTGTGGATGCTGGCTGGGATGTTCTACTGGAATCTTGGCACATGAATTTTACTTTATTAGTCCCCTTTCTTAAATGATCATGAACTTGTCTATGCATGCCTACTCATATGGAAGTATGTTATATGCCTATGTATAATAAGTTGACAAAATGTGCATTGTGAATGTGAGAAACTATTTAAAGGTGAAAAATTTATATGATCTGGAGGGAAAACAGGGTGTAGAGAGAATATTTAAAATGCTGTCTCTGTGTTATTTTCAGCTACATTCAGTATCAGGAACTCAGCCAACAAAAGGTTGACAAGGGAAGGTTCTTTGCAATGTGCCATAAGGAATATTTAAGCATGACTTGTAATTTGCATGGTGGTTGTTGAAATGTGAGCAAATGTTCTCAAAATGTTTTGAAAAATATCCCTTAAAGGAACTTTCAACAGTGAAAGTGGCGTATGCAGTTTTGTGAACTCTCTTAGAGATATTGCAAAAGGAAAGTTCCTTTTGCAGCTTAAAAATACAAATAATAAAATAACTGCATTACCATGTAGTTTCTTGATAAAAAGGCCTTTTTAAAACATCTTTTTTACTTTATTCTTGCAACAAACATGGATACTGTATCTTTGTCATTTTTTTAATGCAGAAGGAAATTGAGTTTGAGAGGCCTGTCATTTATGTCAAATTATTTGGGTCTAAATTAATGTTCTTTTATTGCTGCTTGTGAAATACTTCCTTGCATGGAAGCTACATTGACAAAGAGATCTAATTAGCCCATTAGGTCAAGTAGGGAAAATCAGACATTGTAGATGCAATAGAGACACATAGCTTAATTATTAAGACTGTATGCTAGAACTAAGCAGAGTATGCAATTCAAATCCTGGTCCCACCACTTCCCTGCTTTGTGATGCCGGGAGAGTTCATCCACCAATCTGCTCCCTGTTTACCTCCTGTTTGAGAAGGCAATAGTTACCTTACTGAGCTGCTGTCAGGCCTGACTACTAGTGAAGGTCACAGAAGGTGACCTTTCCCCCATAAAGCCTGTGCAGGCAGAGTGTTAGCCCAGCTTTGGCGTTGTTTGTAGTACAATGTGCCTCAGCCATGGGCCAATCTGAAAAGGCTGGAAAGAACATCCTCAGCCCTGTAACTCTCCATTTTCCCATGATTCTGCTCTGACTTCTCTGCTCTGTCCATGAGTGGAGATTCACCTCGGTGATCAAGAGCCAAGGGGTGCAGGCAGTAGAGGCCAGGAAAATCCAGAGCAGATTGGGGAATGGAAAGGACCCTGCCAGCAGCTGGCTGCCAGCAGCTGGCTGCCCGCAGATGGGGCTCAGACACTGCCAGAGGTTCCCTCTAATTAGCAGCCATAGTCCCTGTCTGGTCACCAAGCTCTGCTTTAAATCCAGGTGATGACATTTTTAGAAACTGAGGAAGCCTAACTAATTGGACACTAGAAGATTTGTGACCTGAGGGGGGTGGGACACACCACAGAGTTTGCCATGATTTTGATTGCACCACACTTGTGAGGCTGGCTGGCCTCCCCAGCATCTTCAGGAGACTAATCGCCCTCTGTGATTCATTTTGATTGCATTCAAAGAAATACTAGGGAGAAATTACAGAGTTTTCAGCAATTCAAGAGAGATTATCTACATAAATGCAGTGACTAATGTAGTATCCAAATCTAGACCATTATAAGAATAAAAGGAGGCACTAAATGAAACTAAAATTATATAATTTTTCTTGGAAGATGGGTTGGGTATTTCTTAACACAACCAAAAGTAGTTCTAACGTAATATGATTCCACAATTTCCTCCCTTAGTATTTGTCCAAAAGATTTGAAAATATGTCCATACAAACCTTACACAGGAGTGTTTATAGCAACATTATTAATAATCATCAAAAATGGACACAACCAAGAAATCCTTCAATAGGTAAATGTGTTTCAAATAAACTGAAATGCAAACATGACACAAATATCAATCAGCATTAAAATGAAGTAAGCACAAAAGGATACAGAAGAGCTGTGAATGTGTATTACTAAGTAAAAGAAGCCAATCAGAAGGCCTGACATACTACCCAACTACATGTGTTCCCTGGCTAATCAGGAGGCTGAGAGCTGATCAGTTCAAAGCCAGCCCGGGACAGGGAAGTCCATGAGATTCTTACCTCTTACCACCCAACAGAAAACTGGAGATGGAGCTGTGGCTCAAAGTGGTAGCCTTGAGTTGAAGAACACAGGAACAGCACCCAAGCCTAGAGGTCAAGCCCCACAACCAATTAAAAAAAGAGACAGGCAGAAAGACAGACAGACAGACAGACAGACAGGAAGAAAGCAGTTAATGCACTTAATTTACTGAGTATCATTACTTAACAAGGCAGCTTATTGGTTTCCTTTGGAGATCTCATTGGTACTTCGCAAAGGCTCCCAAGATTTACTTCACACTGTTAGCCTGGGGAAGGACCAAAAATGAAAACTGCTTCTTCTGAGTGTGTGTCATTTTCACACCATTGCAAAATCAAAAAATTGCAAGTCTAGCCACCATAAGTCAGAAACTTGTCTGTATATGATATTCTGAAAAGGACAAAACTGTTGTGAGAGCAAAGGGAAAAACAGGGAGAAAGAGTGGGTAAAGAGAGAAGAGAGAAAAGGAAAAGAAGCAAGGAGGAAAGGAAGGGAAGGGGGAAGGAGGAAGGAAAGAAGTTACTGGTTATAGACATGAGTAAATAGGAGGAAGGCACACTATGAATTTTTTTAGGGCCGTGGATTTTCTCTTATGTTATGGCGATGATGGATAGATAGGTCTGTATATATTTGCCAAAATTCATAGACTGCACACTAAGTGTGAGCCACAGTGTAAATATAGACTTTGCTTGGCAATGCTGTGTCAGTGTTGTTCAATGATTTAAGACGCACTCTAGCTGGAGTGATTAAAGGCTGGGAAGGTGGAGAAGGAGATGTGGGGAAGATATGTATGGAGACTTCCTATACTTATTCCATTTTTCTGTGTATACAAAATGGCACCAGTCATTAATTTTTTAAGATTGTGTGATTTGGACATATTTACTAGTTCTATCACAAATAATTATGTTTTAAAATAATTTTCAAATAGATGTTTAATAAGAATAAAATTACTTTTCCTAAGAATTCAGGGATGTATGTCCAGAACTTTAGTCCCAATCAGCGTATTCTGAATTGAAGCTAAAAAGTGAAAGTTAGAAGTTCACTAAATTTAAGTAGGAATAAGTTGCTTCTCTATACAACAAATATCTTTTTTTGGTCAGTTATGGGGCCTGGGTGGTAAACTACAGAACTGCTTCCAGTTCTGTGGTAGCTAATTGGAGATGAGTCTCACATACTTTTCTGACTTTTCTGCCTTTGAGCCATGATCCTCAGATCTCAGCCTCTTTCGTAGCTAGGATTACAGGTGTGAACCACCAGCACCTGACTCAGTACTTCACTCTTTATGTTTAAACCTGTTCTTCCTTTCTAGTTTTCTATTATTTCTTCATTTTGTAACAAACTCTATACCAAATGTTATATTTGTTTCTTCATTCACTCAAAAATACTTCCTTACTTAAGCAATATTAGGTTCAAAAGGGGCAGAGAATAGACAGAGACAGCTCAACATCTGCACAAGTTTATTGGGGAGAAAAATCAACAGACCAGAGCCTCTGGCAAAAGCCAAAAAACTCACTAACAGGCTAGGATGTTTTATGAGATAACGTGCAGAATGGGGAACAGCTAGAGACGTGGGGGGGGGGGAGCAGGTATCATTTCAAGGCCGTGTTCTGTCCCAAGGTCTGCTATGTTAAATGGGTTTCAGTCAGTCAAGGAGAGAGAGTAATACAGAAATCGTCATAAGTGAAGGCACTAGTCTAGAGCCTCCAGATAAAGATACCTGGCAATTTAAACCAAGCAGTAAATACATGAAAATGGGAGGAGAAAAGGGACTTGGATTGACATTTCATTAAAGAAGAGGTACAGATGGCCAATGGGGATATAAAAAAGATGCTCATAAATAGCAACATGAGGGAAATGCAAACTGAAATCACAATGAGTAATTTAACAACAAAAAGGCAGACTAGAAATGTGGCTCAAGTGGTAGAGGATAAGTTATAAATAGGAGATAAAACCAAGTTAAGAATATGAGGCCCTGAAGATGAAGCTCTGGTACTTGCCTATTTCTAGCAACATAGATGAACCTGAAACAACATGGATGAACCTGGAAGACATGTCAGCCACAGGAAAAGAAATGCTACCTGATTCCACTCAGATGCAGAATCTAAAATAGTCCATCTTATAGAAGCAGAGAGTTTAGAAATAGTAGTAGCCAGGGAGCTGGAAAGGGGAAATCAAGGAGTTACCATTTAGCAGGTATAAAGTTTCAGTTCTGGAAGATGACTAATTTCTGGAGATCTGCTGTACATTGTATTGACAGCAATATTGTAATTATGTTGTTCAAAGATTTGTTGAGAGGTTCTATTTTATGTCAAGGGTTCATTCTACAATAAGTTAAAAATATGTAGGGGTTTCATGGCATACATTCCCAGATGCTGGGGATGCAGCTGTACTAATAGGGGAAGGAGATAAACAATGAGTAACCAGGTAATATGTCAGGGTGAAAACACAGTGAAGAAAAAAATAGATTACAATGATAGAGACTGCTATTCTAGACAAGATGTCAGGTGCTTCTCATATAAATTGACATCTGAATAGAAACATGACAAGTATCAACCATGTGACTTATCTGTGGATAGCACTCAAGGCCCGGAGAGTAGAAAGCACAAAGAGGGTACTAACATTTCACTGAGTTGCAAGGATGCCCACGTCACTCAGCAGACATGGGGTTGGGTGGATATAGAAGATGAGGTCCAAGGTCTGAGAGATGATGACAGGAAAAAGCATTAGCAGAAAGTTTTGACTGAACTTCTGCTTCAGCAGCCTTGTGGAAGCCCGCAGACCAATAGGAATGGTCCTGGTAACAAATGGTGATTCTGACGGGGAAAATAAGTTTGGTCGGCTTTTAAAGGTAGAAACAGTAGGAATTTACAGTAGATTTAATATAGACTATAAGGGGAATGATTTAAGTATGATGCCAAGGAGTTTTGCTGAGCACCTGGAAGAAGGATAAGGGAGGTGGTGGAAGAATCAGAAGGACAGAGCGGAACTCTGCTCTAATACAGGTTGCATCTAGATGTGTTCAGAGAGGGGACTGAGCTGCTGATAATGTGTGTTACATATGTATATATTATGTTTGTATAACATATTACATATTGATATAGTACATATTATACATATATAATATGTATACATATATAATATAATACACACATAAGTGTATAATTACTTATTTATGTTTTTAAATCTCATTTCAAATTCCTGGGATTCATTTATATAAATATTATTTTATATGTTCAAAGGCACAGAGGCACTGCACCTTTGGGTTCCTCCTCTAAGAGTATCTTCCTTTGGTCTTACCATATGAATGTCTAGAGTCCTGAATAAATTTATCATGTCCAGTGTACTTTAGATCTAGCTTCTTCATATGAAAGAAAACATGTGCCCTTTGTTCCTCTGAACATGGCTTACCTCACTTACCATGATTTGGTTTAGGCCCATCCATTTCCCTGCATGTGATATATTATTCATTCTAATGGTTATGTGAGATTCCATTGTGTATAGGGACCACATTTTTCAAAGTCTGTTCATCTATTATAGGGTAACTGAGCTGTTTCCATATCTCGGCTGCTGTGAATAATATAGTAGTGAACATGGATATACAATTGTCTTTACTGGAGCCTGGCTTATGGTGTTCTGGGTAGATTTCCAAGAGTAGTATGGCTAGATCATAGGCAAGATCTATATTTAGTTTTCTTACTCCAGACCACTGTTCCAAAATGGCTATACTAGTTTACATTCCCCAAAACGGTGTAGTAAGGTTCCTTTATCCCTCATCCCCCCTCCAGCATTTGTTGTTCAAATTCCCAGTGTTGGCCAATCTAATAGAGGTGAGATGGGATATCAGAGTTGTTTTGATTTGCGTTTACTTCATGACCAGGAATGTTGAACATTATCTCATATGTTTCTTTGGCATTTTTATCTCTTCTTCTAAGAAGTCTTATCTTAGCTCCTTTGCCCATTTAGTGATTGGTTTATTAGTGCTTCATTTCTTGCACTCATTGTATATTTTGAACATTAGGCCTTTTTCTGATATATTTCTGGTAAAGATCTCCTAGTGGCTGTTTTACAAGTTTAGTAACTATGTCCTTTGCTTTGCGGAAACTTTTTTTTATTTTGATATAATACCATTTGCCTCACCAATCTGCTGTGCCCTTGGGACTCTTTTCAAAAATTTCCTGCCTAGGGCTGGGAGTTTGGCCTAGTGGTTAAAGTGCTTGCCTAGCATGCATGAAGACCCGAGTTTGATTCCTTGATACCACATACATAGAAAAAAGCCGGAAGTGGTGCTTAGGCTCAAGTGGTAGAGCTCTAGCCTTGAGAAAGTCCAAGGACAGTGCTCAAGCCCTGAGCTCAAGCCCAGGACTGGCAAAAAAAAAATTCCTGCCTATTGAGCTGGCAATATTAACAAGAGCTTTCATTATAACTTTGATGGCTATGTTGGCTGTAAGTCTATGGGAAAGAAAGGTGAAAAGAAAGGTCCAAGCATCCAGTCTGTGTCCTCTATTGGAGAAAAGGTTGGCAGATAAAGAGGAACCAGCCTATAAGAAGGGTTGGGCAGACAGAGAAGGAAAACCAGAAGAAAATGGCTTGGAAGGGCTGAGGAGGGTTAGGGGATGGTTCAAAGTGGCAGAATGGTTGCCTAGCGAAGTCAAAGCCCTGGGTTCAATCCTCAGATGTCAGGACAGAAGACTGCTTACAGACTGCATGTGTGCAATCAAATGTCAGGCAAGTTCCACAACTGCCAGATGGAAGTTGTTGCTATAAACAAAAGCACTCAGTGAATGATAGCAAAGAGGGCCCAGTTGGAGTGAGCTTCAAACAATTCAGCCGGGTCAGAGGCCTTGCTGTGGAAAGGCCAGGATTCTAACCTCTGCATTCTTACTCCACATCTGGGCAGTTTTATCAGTGTGGAGTCCATGCTGAGAAGTCAAGGCATCTTGAATACCTCCAAGCCAAAGAACCTGAGTAACTCAGCACTCAAAGACTGATTTGAGGCCCTGTGATGTGTCAGGCACAGAAGAATAGCAAAGATCCCCTGACCTTAGCTACAGAAAGGAAAGGTGGACAGCTACGAGGATGCTCCTAGAGAGGTGGATAACACTGTTTTCATTTTCTTCATTTCGTAGACAAATGGAGAACTCAGAACAAGAAAGAGTTAAGGGACTTTCTTCTCTTTCAATTCCGTGGATTTTGGAAACTGAGAACATCCTCTCACCTGTAGGTGGTAAGGGAAGATAGGCCCAGGTTTTTCACCCCCTCCACCATATTTCACCAGGGTGTTGTAAAAGATGCTAACACTTAATTAGAATTTTTAATTGGGAGCAAATGTGTGTAGGCACTTTAGATGCAATTAGTGCAATAGATTAAAATCATTTTAACGTGACCTTATTTACTTCCCAAAGTGTCCAAATTGATTTTATAATTTTCTGCCATGTAAGTGACGAGGTGACCTATAGACACCTAGAGAACTGCTAATAGATTTTAATAAGGTTATTGTTGTCAACAAAGGAAGAAAGGTGAAAACAATTATAATGTATCTTTTTACTGCATTGAGAGAAATGCTTCAGCCCCTTTTAATGAGCTTCCAGAGTAATTTCAGTAAGCCTGGGTGCCCAAGGTTCTGTTATTTTCATTCCCCAAAACAGTCCTTTATTTAGTAATGCTATATAGCATTATGAAATAAATTTTTAAAGATTTTCTGTGGAAAGAGAAACTAGAAAGCGAGTCAAAATAAACATGGTGCTAGGGGAAATAATTACAACAATGTGACATAAAAATATAATGGCTCAAATAGTAAAGTATTGGCTAATGCTCTACCACTTGAGCCACTGCTCCGTTTCTGGCTTTTAGGGAGGAGGGTTAATTGGAGATAAGAGCCTCAGGATACTCCTGTCCAGGTTGGCTTTGAACCATGATCATCAGACCTCAGCCTACAGAATAGTGTTACAAGTGTGAGCCTGTGAGCCATCCGTACCTGTGGTCTCATTAGACCAGAAGCTAGACACAGCTTCCAGCATATTGGTTAAATGAAATTTGCAAATCTTTACATTGGTGGTTGGTTCCTCATTGTTCTAGAGAGAAAGAGAGAGAGAGACAGAGACAGAGACAGAGAGACAGAGACAGAGACAGAGAAGGTATTCTGGAGCTTGAACCGAGAACTTGGGCATTGTTCTTGAGCTTTTTACTTTAAGGCTACTGCTTGAACCACAACTCCACTTCTGACTTTCTGTTGGTTAACTGGAGATGACTCTTTGATTTATCTGCCCAGGTTGGCTTCAAACAGTGATCCTCAGATCTCGGCCTCATGGCTGATCTATGTGAGCCTCTGATGCCGGACAGTAACTTATTTCATAGGGCTAACCATATCCACTCTTCCACTCTCAAGTATGTATATATACATAATGTCTGTGTATACATATAATGTGTATATGTATATATAGATATGTACACATATATACATACATACACATACATATGGATATATGTATGAAGTGTAAATATACATGAGAACATTTATTGAAACTGTATAGGAAAATCATGGATATAGTTATTGAGCACTAATAAAGGAATGGTAACATAAGCTGCAGTAGGATATTATTAAGCAGAATAAATTAGTAAAAGCACTCAGACTGATAGAACTGGAACATCAAGGGAGACACTGATCAACTATGTAATTACTTATTTTTAATCATAAACAACAAGAATCACCGAGTACACGTGAAGAAATCTCAACACCAAAGAGAAAGTCTGAGAGAAACAGAAACTCCAGAGGAAGGAAAACAAACTAGGGCACTTGAAACAAACAATATTTCTCATTAGGATGTTCAGAAAGTTACAAAAGTTCAATAGAAGAGTATGAGGAAAACAAGCTGTGAAAAGCTAACAAACATAGAGAAAAAGGTAAAAAGAGAGGAAAGACAAGAGTATTAAGAGAACCAGTCCAGAGACTCCGACATCTCACCAAGGAAGAGAGAGAAAAAATTGCCAAAAATTGACCAGAATATTCCCCAAAGCTGTCCATCAACAGTAGGGAGCAGTGATTAATTCCTAAGCTGATTCTCCTGTAATTCTAAATACCAAGAACAACAAACATATGTGAAAGATATCACTGAAAAATTACTGAGGGATATGAGTAAGCCGAGTATGGAACTTCTTGTTAATATTATTCAGTGTTAAAATCTCGCCCCTCAGATCAGCAGAAGCTGAGAGTGTTAGGGTTTGAATATAAAATACTCTTCATAGCTAGGCATTGGTACCACCTACCTATTATCCTAGATACTCACAAGGCTGAGATCTGAGGATCACATTTCAAAGCCATCCTGGGCAGGAAAGTCCATGAGACTCTTATCTATAATAAACTATTCAGAACAAGCTGAAGTGGTACTATGGCTCAAGTGGTAGAAAAGAGGCTCAGGAACAGCACCTACACTCTGATTTTCAAGCCCCAGAACCAGATAAAAAAAAAAAAGTTCCCCTAGTTCCCCTTGGGCTCATGTGGTGAATACTTGGTTACTTGGTTCTCATATGGTAGTGGGGTTTTTGTTTGGTTTGGTTTGGTTTGGTTTGGTTTGGTTTTTTTGGAGATGGTGGAAGCTTTGGGAGTCAGGACCTATCTGGAGAAAGTGTGACACCGGGTACATGCTTTTTGAAGATTATACCGGATCCCTTCCTCTTTCTCTTATTTCGGTCTGCCATGAGTTGAATAAACTTTCCCTCCCATCCCCACTCAGTCGTCATGATGTTCTGCTCAAGTGAGGGGACCAAGCAACCACAGGCAACTCCAACCGAGGCCACCAGGAAAAGAACTCTTCTTCTCTTCCGTTGTTTTCTCAGAGTTTTGATCGCAGTCACACAAAAGTCATCAATGTGGGAGCGTTTATAAGAAACAGAGAATCTCAGGCCTCATCCTAGATTCACCCACTAGAATCTGCACAAAGACATTTAGAACAAAATGGAATGATGAATTTATGGTGTGAGAAAAAACTCACTGTGAACTTGGAATTGTTTGATCACTGGTCAAATGAAAGGCAAAATGAAAGTGCTTTAAAGCATCCAAGGATTAATGACATTAAGAGGAAGCTTTCAAGGATGTATTCCAGCAAAGAAAGAGAGAGAGAGAGAGAGAGAGAGAGAGAGAGAGAGAGAGAGAGAGAGAGAGAGAGAGAGAGAGAGAGAGAGAAGAAAGAAAGGGAGAAAAAGAAAAAGTCAAAGGATCCAGGAAGCAGTGTATCAAATGACCATTAAAGAGAAATTCATCACTGATGGCTGTGAAGCAGACTGGACAGTGTCAGTGCACACAAAAGAAATTAGTGACCTTTATGTAGTAGACTCTAAGTGGTCTATTAGACAGATAAAGAGGGACTATTTCCCACTTAATTTGATAGAAATTATGGAAATCTGGGAATAATGGAGAAAGTATTTTTTCCTTTTTCATATGCATATATATGTATTTATGCATATATGTGTACATATACATATATTTTTGGTTTAAGAGTTTCCTAGCTCTGGAGCTTAAATTCAGGGCCTAGGCACTGTCCCTAAGCTTCTTTTGTTCAAGGCTAGGACTCTACCACTTGAACCATAGTACCACTATATATTTGTATATATCTTTGTATATATTTATATTTACATGATATATGCATATGGATATGGATATGTGTGATATATACATGTGTGTATATATACATGCATATATAGATATATATACCATAATATATCATTAGATATATTTATATATCTAAGTATTATACTTTAATAATGTATACATTTTATGTAATTATATTTTACACATATGATGATATATGATATATACATCTATATATACATATATGATATGTGCATCTATATGTACATGTGTGCATATGTGATGTATACATGTATACTGTATATACATATAGATGTGTATAGAAAGAGAGCAAATATGTATCTGTCATAAAATCCACTTTCTTTGGCTTTTATGTTATCCTTTCTATTCCATTATCAATTTCCTGACAGTGGACCTATTTCAAGTCATTTCTGGTCTTTTGTGAAAACAAGTATCAATAGCCTTGAACCTAAGGCATTTCACAGTTGTGGGTATAAATGTAATTTCCCCTGAGTGGTAGTTTTGATAAATACTTTTTGAGTTGCTAAGCTTGACTTGTTTTTCAGATGAGGAAAGGGAAGAATGAATGGTTTGCACATTCAGAGCTAGAAATGGTGGTATGATTTTTCTGCGTGGAATATAAATAAGTGTGAGTAGCACAAGGCCAGAGAGTTCAGGAAGACAACTAAGCAATTCACTACAGCACAAGATGAAGGAACGAGACGTGGTTGTGGTGGGCTGGGAAGTCACAGTGGCAGCTGTGAGCTGAGTGTCACCAGCCAGTGAGCTCACACAGTGTGAGCCAGAAGCCAGCCTGTGGAAACAATGAGCAGAAGCTTCCAAACACACACACATGCACACACACATCACAGGGCAATCCGTGTGACCTCCTGTGCCAGTTGGGTTACTGTACCATCAGATTCTAGGACTGTGACAATGATAAGACAATAGGATTATGACCTACCCGCATACACATCATAAGCACATACTTGAATGTATGCATGTATGCGTGTGATGTATGCGTGTGCACATATGTGGTAGATTTTCCTTTTAGGTTCACAACAAAATTTAATGAAAGTACAGTGGATTCCTATATTACCCCCTACACACACACACACACACACACACACACACACACACACACACACACTCACACAACCTCTGTCACTAATAAGATCCTATACCACATGGTACATGTGCTAGGATTGTTGAATGACTGGCATGTCCTCACTGGAAGTCCCTAGTTTAAATAGATCACATTATAGTACTCTCGGTACCATAATTTTAGGGGGTGCTGGGGCTCAAAACCAGGGTCTTATATATGCTAGACAAGAGCTATACCCCAAACAAGCTATACCCCCAGCCCTCCTACGGTTGACAAGTATATGTATTTTTGGTGGTGGGGGGGGTCATGGGGCTTGAACTAGGCCTGGGTGATGCTGTCCTTGAGCTTGATGTGTTCTTAAACACTGCGCTGTCCTCCTCAGACTCCACTTGCCAATGCCTGTGGTTTCTTTTCCCCTTTCCACTCCCTCAGGCAGGAAAGAAGGTTCTGCCTGTCCTTTCTTCCTGGAGTTTTCTCTATCCACATTATTGCCAGTTTGAAGAATCTTTGAGCCAGTCCCGCTGTTTTTGTCCCCAAAGATTATCAATGAGGGGACATTAGGAGAAAGAGCAGGCAAGGCTGAGGGAGAAGGGAAAGGGGAGCAGGTACAGTAACTGGACTTGGGGTGCAAAGGTTCTAAGACTATCCCACAGTGGGGCAGAATGAGGGAGACAGAAATACAGAAAAGCTCCCTTGGAAGGTTGATGGCCCAGCAATCCAGAGCCTGGCTTTGGGACACAACCAGATTTCTGTTATTTAGGAGGGAAAATTCGGATCATTGGAGAACAGGGTAATGGTGCACGCTTTGGGAACAGCTCGAACACAGCTACATTGTCCTGCGGAATGACAAGGAAAATTTGAGAGGCCCCAAAGGAAGACCTAGAGCAGAACTGCTCAATGTGGTAACTGCATCTGACTCTCAAGCACTTTCTTTTGGTTGTTTGTTTTATGTGCCTGTTCTGACATTAAACCACAATCCTCAGATCTCAGCCTCACTGGATCTGAGCCACTGCCTGCAGCTCCTCTCACACACTTTTAAATATAGTTAACCCTAGTAGAGACATACTGTATCGAAAACACTTTGGATTTTGGTAAGTTAGAGAAAGAAATGCACTTTCTCTATAATATATTCATATTGGTCCTAAGTTAAAATAATAACTTTGGGCTATTTAGGTAAACTAGAATATCTGATTAAATTTAATTTTAATTTTACCTCTTTTTAACTGTGAATACTGGAAAACTTAAAATTATACTTGTGGCTCAAGTTACCCTTTATTTGGGACTGTGATGCACAGCAAGGAGCATAAGGAGTGAAGACTGGGGACTATAGGTAAACATTGAAGAGAGACAAGAACTTGTGCTAGTGGCTAGAAGAATAATATAGGCAAATTAACCCACAAATTTGAGAAAGGGCAAGGGTTATGATATGTAATGAAATATCTCACCTTGATCTTGCTTATACAATCTTCTGTAAAATCTACACAATTTAGTGTGTGTGTGTGTGTGTGTGTGTGTGTGTGTGTGTGTGTGCTCACATAAATGCATACATGCCAGTACTAGAGCTTGAAGTCAGGGCCTGGACACTGTCACTTAGCTTTTATGCTCAAAGCAGTCACTCTACCACATGAGAAACAGCTGCACTCTACTTCTTGCATTTTATTGGTAATAGAAATAAGAATCTTACATATTTTCCTGCTTGGCTTGGCTTCGAACCAGGATCCTCAGATGTCAGCCTCCTTAGTAGTTAGGATGGCAGACGTGAGCCACTGGTGCCTTGTTTCTATACTATCATTTAACAAAATCAAATTTAAAAAATAATTTCCTTCAGAACCTTACATCCTCTCTAAGATGATAGAAAGACTCTTGGTCTAGAAAATCACATTTGTATTTCACTGGTTTTATGTTATTTGCAATATAAATGAAATTAATGAACTAAGTGGGGGAGGGGGAGAGTAGCTGAAGATACTCTAGCTCTTTGCATTCTAATCACCACAGCCAATGAGCTCTTAATTTCCAAATTACTCACGAGTCCAATTGAAAGGCTCTTTCTCCATATTAAGTTTCTTTCCTTGTTAACTCTTTACTAAGATGACTCAACCAAGAGAGTTGGCTAGTTCTGGAGGCTTTGAGTCAACAGAGGATTTCTGGCTCAGCAAATTTACATTGAAGTCATCTCCATTGTAGCTATTTCATAGTTGCCTAATGGATTTTCTTCTTTGAGACTTGTAAAGAGGATGGTGAGAGAAAAAAAACCTTTTGGGATACAGTTGTTTTTAATTGAAGACAGTCTTTGGATAGCAGATTTCAGGCATAACGGGGGCGGGGGGGGGGGGGGGAGGGAGGGAAGGCTAAGAATAATGACCAGCAAACCCTGTGCCACTGTCCTGATTTGCAATAAAGAGAATCATAGCGAACCAAACTGAATGTGAAGCTTTATGATGAGGATAATGGCTAGCGTTCTGGTGTACATTTAGGAAAGGAAAATACAGAGAAAACTTGAGGGAATAGAGAGGAGCAAGTTAACTGACTTTCTAATGAGCCAAATAACTTGTAGAAGTAACAATAGCAGTAAATTTAAGGTGGTGTGGTCTCAAAGGGAAGATTGTATTTTAATGAATTAGTGCTCAGTTCATCCTCAGCCTGAGATTGCCATCTCCTCCTTTCTCAGTATGAACTAATGACACCTCTGAAACTGATTTTAGAGTATGAGCTTTTGGTGCGCTGTGTGTGTGTGTGTGTGTGTGTGTGTGTGTGTGTGTGTGTGTGTGTATGATATGTGTGTGTCTCTGTGTGTAACAGAAATATTGAGAAAATTCAATTATTTAATTAATCTAATTATTTGATACTCTTGAACTGAGTGAAATGTAGCTACTGATTATAAGTGTCGGGGTGGAAGGTATAAAGTGGAAGCTGTTTACGGGCATAAAAATGAAATTATAAAAGGAAAAGAATCACCTTTCCAAAAGCTTCTTTAAATTATGGATTATGAAGAAAAGTTTGATTTTGTACAAGGGATAGCAAGGCGTTTCACAGTAACTCAGAGAAACTTTCATCTGTTTTGATTTCCAAAGAATATCCCTTGAGTTTTCTATAAAATTTACAAGATATCCCCTCTGACTTTCTGTGATTGCTGTGAGCTTGTTTCATGTGTTTTACTGGAATCAAAATGATAAATGAATGATTTGATCATTAAAGTGCTAGACAAAGAGCTTGACAGTAAGGAAATCTGCATACATTTAGACATGTCTCTTTAATCAAAGGCTAGCTTATGATTAGAGCTTTGTGGTTGGCACTGGTAAATTATTCCAAGTGGATGAATAATTTGCTTCCCTCATTAGTGTTAGCTGTGGATTTCAAGGTGAGATGAAAGTAATAAACATGCTTATACAGTAATCACATGAGAGTCCATTCATTTAATTGGCCTCTGTCCTGCTTTTCCTCTGTTAGGATACAGACTTATGTTAGAGATAGTGCCATTGACCAGAACAATTCTTAAAGCTATCTGTTGCAATTAACTTCAAGGCTAAAAGAGAGTCTATAGTCATCTTGTTTATTACACATCTTCATTTTAGGAGAAACTATTTGATATTTGGATAATATCAAAAAGCATTCACACAGAATTTTTATTTTGCCTTAGTTTTTCCCATATATTTTATTGTAATTAATAGAAGGGTTACATTATATTCACCAGATAGAAGGTGCATTACTTCGCAAACATTGATACCCTTTCTCATGTCTTGGTCCCCATTTCCCTCTCCCCCACCCCCACCCCTCATCTTGTTTTCCCCCCTTCCCCATCCTATTTCTCACACAGAATTTTTTTTAAAATAAGAAAAAGCATCAATATCCAAATCTTGCAAATAAGGTGGGTAAGAAATATGGATGGTACACCCTTTGAAGTAAAAGATCAAGATGCCACTATATATGACTATAGAATATTGAAAACGATTTGCTGGTAGCTTCAAAGCCTTTAAGTTAACTTTGAAATCAATTCCAATCTAGGAGTGCTCAAAGTGTTTTGAGCAAAGGCAGTGCCCTTGGAACATGTAAGGATAGAGCCTGCCAAGGTGACTATTCTAAAAGTGATTACACCAATTTAGATGTTTGTTTTAAAAAATCAATTGAATTGCTTTCTGGGCTGAGTGTAATATAATAGGAAGAACATGAAGAGTAAGAGCCAGCATCTCTGTCTTTTCCTCTTCCAATCCTCAGTGACCTTGGACAATTTATTTAGCTACCTGAGCTTTTGCTTGGTAATCAGCAATTGGAGATAATAATTCCCAATGAAACTATTGTGAGGGTTAGAAATATAGTATATAAAATACCACATAGCTGGGTGCTGGTGGCTCACGCCTGTAATCCTAGCTACTGAGGAGACTAAGATCGAGGATCTCAGTTCAAAGTCAGTCTGGGCATGAAAGTCTGTGAGACTCAGATCTCCAATTAACCACCAGAAAACTGGAAAGAGGTGCTGTGGCTCAAAGTGGTAGAGCGCTGGCCTTGAGCTGAAGAGCTCAAGGACAGCACCCAGGCCCAGAGATCAAGCCCATAATTGACCAAAAACAAGCAAATAAACAAATATATACTATACTATATATATATACTATATGCATGCTTTAGTGTTTCTGATTATTCTTTTGATCAATTTATTAATACTCAGCCTTATTTCAAAGTGGATTTAAAAGTACCTTAACTGCTTAATATCATCTCCCATGACTTAGGGAATGATAATATGAATAAGTGTATTATATACTCAAAACATTGATATTAGCATTATTTTCACTTATTTTTTTAAATACCTTATCAAGCCAGGCATGGTAGCTTTTGCCTGAAATCCTAGCTACTCAGGAGGCTGAGATCTGAGGATCAAGGTTCAAAGCCAACCTGGGCACAAAAGGACCTGAGACTCTTATCTCCAATTAACCTCTAGAAAATGGGAAGTGAGGCTTGGCTCAAGGGGTAGGGTGGTAGCCTTGAGCTGAAGAGCTTAGTGACAGTGCCCAGGCCAAGTTCAAGCCCCATGACCCACCAAAACAATAAAAGAAAAACCTTATCAGCTAGGTGCCAGTGGTTCAATGCCTATAATCTTAGCTTCTCAGGAGGCTGACATCTGAGGATGGAGTCCCAAAGCCAGCCCATGCTAGAAAGTCCTGAGATTCTTATCTCTGCTTAACCACCAGAAAACCAAAGTGGCACTGTGGCTCAAAATGGTTAAGTACTAGCTTTGAGTAGAAAAGCTCAGGGACAGTGCCCAGGCTCCTGAGTTCAAGCCCCACATCTGACCTCCAAAAAAGTATATTATCAGATAGCAAAGTATGAGTAAATTCATCAGTGGTACTTGGTAGACACCACATTGAAAATGAACTACACAACTTGTAGATAGGTTTTTTTTTCTCTTTTTCACCTGGTGCCAATGGCTCACATCTGTAATCTTAGCTACTTAGGCAACCTAGACAAGAAAGCCAGTGAGACTCTTATCTTGGATTAATTAGCAAAGCAGCCAAAGTGGAGCAGTAGCTCTAGCAAAAAAAAAAAAAAATCTCAAGGATGGAACCCAGGACCTGAGTTCAGACCTTAGGACCGGCATACACACATTTTTTCCCTTATATGAGTTATATCATTACATCAGTTGTGAAATATTTACTAAGGAGTTCACATTATATCAAGAACATCACTTCAATCCCCATCCCTTTTGAATATAATGTTTTGCTTTATGAGATCATATAAAAGACAGACATGAAGATAACTAGAGTTCATTAAAGCTTAATTTCCTTGATGTCCTTAGGAATTAAATTTAGTAATAATGGGAGTCAACTATAGACAAAATACATTGCTTTCTAAAATAATTTCCAGTTACGTAGCTCAGATGGTCAGGGAGACCCTCCTGACGCAGGAAACACATATTTTTGTTCCCTCTGATATTCTTCTACCTGACATTATGAAGTAGTGGGCTAGAAGTCAGTACTGGCAATGGCTTTGGTGTAAGGTGAAGGTCTAAACTCAAGAAGAGTTCCTGAATGAAACATTCACTACAGTAAGACCTCTGTAGTTGCTCTTGTCCAGCTTAGATGATGTCTAGTTTAGATGAGCCATGTGCATTCTCACTTTTCCCTCCAGATTCAGCCTATATTCTGTTTATCCGTCTAGTGTGAGAACGGAGTTGTTATGCAGCAGATGTCTGAAAGTGCACCTGCGTACAAATCTAAGTATTTGTACACAGTAAACATACAAAGCTAAGTATTTGTTCTGTGCACTGAAGAGAATTCACTGAAGGCTTGCAGACCGTAAGGATGGTTCCCGTTTGTGTTACAGAAACATCCTCAGGCTAGCAGTGGGGAGACTGGGCTAAAGGGACAGAGAAGTCAGGGAGGGAAATAACTGTGCGGTCGGTCAAGAGAGGGCCAGATAAGGGAGGGCAGTAAGAATGAAGTGAGGGTTATTAAGGGAGAGGCTTGCTCATCACTCTGGGGATATTGATTCCTTGGGAGGTGCCATTACACCATACAGGGAGTACAGCAGGAGGGCAAGGCTTGGTTCCAGGGTGGGCAGGGGAAGTGAGGAGGTGTGATTTTCTTCAGCTGCGACTGGCTGAGCACTGGGATCTCCGAGTGGAAAGCCGGGCACCAGCTACTCAGGAGGCTGAGACCTGCGGGGTGGTGGCTCAAAGCCAGCCCGGAGGAGAAGGCAAGTCCCTGGGACTCTTCTCTCCAATTAACCACCTAAAAACCGGAGGTGCAGCTGTGGCTCAAGTGGTAGAGCACCAACCTTGAGCAAAAGAGCTCAGGGACAGCGCCCAGGCCTTGAATTTGATTAGATCTGCAATTACAAATTAGGATACACGCGTGAAGAAAACGAGCGAGGGCTGTCGGATTGATCTTAAAAGACGCGCCATCTTTCTCTTCAATGGACCCAGCTGCCCGAGGGCGTCCGCCGCAGGCAGTTGTTTTGATCTGGTTCCCTTGGGAGCTCAGCTCGTAACTATCTTTTGACCCAGCAATTGCCTCTTTCTTCTTTTGCTTTTTATATTTCTTACATTCTTGTTAATTTTTTTTTTCCCTCAGCCCACTGGAGCAAAATGAGAGTGCAGTGAACCAGCAGCAACCTCTCTCCCAAGCCTTCCCCGACGCCCAGCATGAACCACGTGGAGGGCTCCGCAGAGCTGGAGGTGACGGACGAGGCGGCAGCCGGCGGGGAGGTGAACGAGTCGGTGGAGGCTGACCTGGAGCACCCGGAGGCGGAGGGGCAGCAGCCGCGGCCTCCGCACGCGCCGCGCCCCGGTCGGCACACGCCTGGGCGCCGTGCCATCGAGGACCCCCGCGCAGCCGGGGCAGCGGCGGCAGGGGCAGAGGTGGCGGTGGCCCAGCCGCTCGGGTCGCAGCAGGAAGAGGAGGAGCGCGGCAGCGAGTGCCTGGCTCGATCCGCCAGCACCGAGAGCGGCTTCCACAACCACACCGACACGGCGGAAGGCGATGTGATCGCCGCAGCCCGCGATGGCGACGATGGCTACGAGGAAGCGGAGCGCGCACAGGACCCCGCGCACGACCCCGAGGACGAGAGCGCCTACGCTGTGCAGTACCGGCCCGAAGCCGAGGAGTACACGGAGCAGGCGGAGGCCGAGCACGCCGAGGCCACGCACCGCCGGGCGCTGCCCAACCACCTGCACTTCCACTCGCTGGAGCACGAGGAGGCCATGAACGCGGCCTATTCCGGTTACGTCTACACGCACCGACTGTTCCACCGCGGCGAGGACGAGCCCTACGCCGAGCCCTATGCCGACTACGGCGGCCTGCAGGAGCACGTGTACGAGGAGATCGGGGACGCGCCCGAGCTGGAGGCGCGCGACCACGACGGCCTGCGGCTCTACGAGGAGCGCGAGCGCGACGAGGTGGCGGCCGCCTACCGCCAGGAGGCCCTGGGCGCGCGGCTGCACCACTACGACGAGCGCTCCGACGGCGAGTCCGACAGCCCCGAGAAGGAGGCCGAGTTCGCGCCCTACCCGCGCATGGACAGTTACGAGCAGGAGGAGGACATCGATCAGATCGTCGCCGAGGTCAAGCAGAGCATGAGCTCGCAGAGCCTCGACAAGGCGGCCGAGGACATGCCGGAGGCCGAGCAGGACTTGGAGCGCGCCCCTACTCCAGCCGGGGGTCGCCCCGACAGCCCCGGGCTGCCGGTACCGCAGGCTGGGCAGCAGCAGCCGCAGCCGCAGCGGGCGGTGGGCCCCGCAGGTGGCAGCGGCAGTGGTGGTGAGACAGGGCCGCGGTACAGCAAGGAGAAGAGGGATGCCATCTCGCTGGCCATCAAGGATATCAAGGAGGCCATCGAGGAGGTGAAAACCAGGACCATCCGTTCGCCTTACACCCCTGATGAGCCCAAAGAACCCATCTGGGTCATGCGCCAGGACATTAGCCCCACCAGGGACTGTGACGACCAGAGGCCGGTGGATGGAGATGTAAGTCTGGGCTGCGCTCCACACTCTCAGGGGAGGGGAGGTGGGAACTTCTGTGCTCTGATGCATCTTTGGAAAACGAGTTTGTGGGATATGTGGTCAGCAGAGGGAAGGGAGGGTTGGGATCTTTCGAAGAACCTTCCCATGGTTAACCTTCAGACACAAGCCTGCACTCCAGCTTGGCTGCGTAAATGAAGCACCAGTGGAAGCAAATCAACAGATCCAGAGCTGCATCATTGTAAAACAGTGCCTCCAAAACTTGTTCCTGGAGGGTTTTATGAGACTTAGATGCCCCCCTCCCTCTCCCCTCTCCTTCTGCTAAAGCAGAAGGTCTGGGGGCAAGGGTGGGGGGAAATTCAAGAATTTGTATCTGTAGTGACAAAAATGCCAGGGCTGAGGAAGGAAAAGCTATATTGGAAACGGGAAGGGTGATGTTTCATTAGGGGAAGAGGATATTGCAATAGGAGAACCTATGACCATAATATCTACACGGATTCCTTGGGCTTAGGCAAAAGGATGTTGTTTTCATGGAGTAGTCCAGCTTAGGAAAAACAAGGTGTGCAGACATGGTGGGTTGGATGAGTGACTTGATGCATTGTAGAGCAGAGCAGGATTTTCACCTAAAGCCCATCCACCCATCCTGTACCAAGGGGCTATATGCTGGTCAGAGTTCAGGCACCCAGGGAAGTTTGATCAAAAGTCAGATTAGCACGTAATTTGTTCTGATTAATTTGACACGATGGCCAGTTATTTATAAGACAGAGATTGGGGGCTTTTGTGTCGGGCCTTGTCCTGAGTGAACAGGAAGCATACTCAATTGTTAGATAAGACGTATGGGGAAGGGATTCCTTTGCAGTGAACAGTTTTCCAGGGCACCTAGGTGTGTGGGGTTTATTTCCTAGGAAGGCAGGACTCAGGTTCTGGTTGTCAATAACAAGGTCTTGAGTTAGGCTGTTGGCCTCAGGACCTCTGTTGGAGAACTGCTGCCTTTAAACCACACCCTTAAAGATGTAGAGCAGCTTTGCTAGTCTCTTTAGAAGAAATCAAGGGGTTCCTGCAGAGTCCTGCAGAGTTCTGCTGTTTGTTACTTCTGCCGTTACCAGGGCATCTTTTTATCTAATAGAATTTTATTGTTATTATTATTAAGGTGCTGTACAGAGGAATCACCATTTCATAAGTCACCATTTCATGAGTACAATTCTTTTTGGACAATGTCACCCCTTCTTTTGCTTTCTCCCATTCCCTTCTCCCCCAGGGCATCTTTCAAAACTAGACTGAGCTTCATTGTGAAGAGGTACACAAAGCTGTTACTGCCTCTGTCAACATTTTATTTTTCATCGTTGAAATACCTGGGCAATTTGGTAACATGGCAAACTCGGGTGTCACAGTCCATTGAAAAATAAATCAAGAAGTCTAACCTTTTGCTCCCCTGCCTTGCTATAAACATTCTTTTTCCTCAGTCTCTCACTTTTCCATTCTCTTGAGTAATTTTTAAGCAATTTCATTTAAAAATGGAGCTTGGATAAGAGAAGGGTCAAGAGGTTAAATTCAGTTTCATTTAATTCTGTATTTTATGATTGTACCAGGCTGTTTGCCCTCAACAGATCTTTGGGAGTGAAGATGCATTATTAGAAGCAGCTTGTTCATTTTACTAATACACGAAGGTCTATGCAGGTCAAAGTCAATATTGGCTGCTCCATGATTAAATTGCTAACACCTTTTAAGGAGGGATTGGAGTAAGGGAGGTAGCTGCACCCTCCTCAGCAAGGGGGCAGCATTGGGTCAGTTATTTCAGATAGGCTTTGCAACAGTTCAGGTTTGAGTAAAAACAAGTGAGCTCAACAAGCCATTCCCCTTGACCTCCAAGCTGTCTCCAGGCTTCTCACAGAGAGAAGGGATTGCAGTAAGTGCCTTGCAAATGAGGTGGGAAGGCAGCAGATTTTCAGTAGGGAGCTGGCAAGCGGTGAGGCTGTTCATCCTTTCAGAAATCTGGAAACCCATCAGCACTTCCAACATCAGCAACTTTCTAAAAGCTGGGGAACATTTTCCCAGGTGTTGGTCTCTTCTGTGAACCTCCTCCTGTGTACCAGTTCCTTAAGATGACTGGCTGAACTAAGAGACCCGTGAAGCTTCATACTGAGCCTCCAGAACGAGTAAGGCCAAGGATGGCTTTCTTTCATTTGAACTTGAATAACCCTCTTACACATTTCATTTTAGACATAGTTTAATTGTAGAATATTGACTGATGCTTTAGGAACCCATAATGTTAGAATGAAATTGATGAGAAGGGCTTACTAGATTATGATGAATTCCTGGAAAGAAACCCCAAACCTGTGCAGTAAAGTCTTCCCTTAATCATTTTGAAGCTATTTGAGTCTGCGGGCGTGTCTTGTTTGCTAAGCTATGCTTATTGGAAAGATATTCATGTGTACCCAGAAGCAAATAATATTTACTGAATGCTCATTTCATGAATGTTGTTGTAGGAAACAGAAAAGCACTGTTATATATACATGGGTGTATATATATATATTAGTATGTATATGTGTGTATAGATATACAGATACATATGTATATATACATATATCTATAGATATATCTGTATCTATATATCTATATATAGAGAGGGGGGTGAGAGAGAGTGTGAGTATGCAGTTTGGTGGGGTGGGGTAGTGGAGCTCAGTGACAAGGGAAGGTGTTTTATTTTGCTTTCATGCAAGTACTGAGGCTTGAACTCAGAACCTGGGGGCTGTCCCTTAGCTTTTCCACTCAAGGCTGGCACTCAACTACTTGAGTCATAGCTCCATTTCCAGCTTTTGGCCATTAACCAGAGTTAAGAGTCTCATAGACTTCTTTGCCTATTCTGGCTTTGAATTGTGATCCTCACAACTTAGTCTCTTGAGTAGCTAGGATTACAGGCATTAGCCACTGGTACCCAGCTTTTTTGTTTTGTTTTGTACCTGTTCCTTGAGTATTATAAGCAGATGAAAGGCTGAGAAACACTTGACTTAAAGAGTGGGAAAAAGTATTACTTGGGCAGCTTCCCCAAGCTGCCAGCTTGAGATTGAACCAAATCCTTATAAGCACAGATTTAGTTTTAACAGTCAGTGCTATTTCATTGTGATAATGGCCTGCCGTCCTTAGAGTCTCAGCTGTGGGATTCTTAACACAAAAGTAGAACATTTGCAGACCAGCAAGATCAGAAAATACAATGGGCAAATAGAAGTCAAGAATACCTGCAATACCAGTCACTAGAGATAATTGCTAATCTGAGATAAGTTTTTTAACATTACTCATCCTTCTTAAGGTTTGGCACTTAAAAAAAACTTTTATTATTACAAAGGAGTGTACAGAAGGGTTACATTAATACAAGTCAGGTAAAGCATACATTTCTTTTTGGACAACATCACCCCTTCTCTAGCTCTCTCTCAGCACTTTTTTTAAAAATCAAACTGGCATTTGTTGGCTGGAACAGGGGGGAAGATAGAATAATAAAAAAAATTTCACTATTCAACTTAGGATGCTCAGGGCTGATTTGGGTATAGTAAGGAATTTTCGTTTTTCAGGTACATGTTTTAGACCTTCCTTCCAAAAAAAAAAAAACTCTTGGAAAATATTGGCAATGAAAAGCCTATTCTGAAAAATCCACCCCAACCAACCAATCATTCAGAGAACAGTCATGGGGGAATTGCATGACGCACACATATACTGTGTCCATTAGCAGGCATGCAGGGCTGCTTTGAGCGTTGTGGCATGCAGCCCTGAAATGGTATTTGCCTCTGCTCTCTCCTAAAAGTACACTAAAATGATAGTAATGTAATTTTTTTAAAAAGCAGAAAGAAGGAATAGAAAAATGGGAACAATGAAATATTGTTCAAGTTTTTGCTTACTGGCTGTGCTAGATATATAAGTACTTCCTGATGTTTCCAGTTCTCTTTCAAATACAGAAGACTGCACTTCCTGGTCCCCTAGATATATAAATGCTGAAGCGTGTTGCTTTCAGGCAGAAACAGCAAAGACCATGTTTTCTTCCCTAGAGACAACAAACCTAGAAGCCTCTTGGTAAGATGATGGTGTCATGATATGGAGGCACTCTGTGAGCACAGTCTGTATGTGAGGTGACCACAGCAGGCAGGGTTCCCTGCTGACACAGTGGAACATGTACTGTAGGAGTAGACTAAAATAGCCTTGGTTATTTTAAGCCATGGAGATTTGGGGAGGGGAGGGGTGTCTTATCACAACATCACTCCTGGAGATTGCTAATGAATACACTGAGGGAGTTTGTTTCCTCTTTTCTCCCAAGTATTTGTAGGGTTTGCACTGTAGACTTCCTCAGGAACTTGAGGCATCAGCTACCTCAAGTGGCAGGAGTATATGGATGCGACTGAAAAAATTAAGAACATGGCCCAAAAGTCAGTCCCAGGTTAGATAGACTCCTCAGTGCCCCTCCAGCCCATGCAGCCAGGTGATTTCCTGTCCACAGACAGTGGGTGGCTTTGCAAGGAAAGGATGAAGCATGACTGTGGTGATCCCAAGCCATGGCATAGAGTGGGAATGGGGTACTGTGGAGAACACAGGGCCTAATAAGCAATGAGACTGTGAGCATGCCTTAGAATTCTTAATTGCTGTTTTTAAATTTTATTTTATTGTAAAGGTGGCGTACAGTTATATAAGTAAGGTAAAGAATACATTTCTTGGCAAACAGTGTTACCCGTCTCTGGTTTTCTTCCACTCCCCCCAACTCCCCTCCCCCGCAAGATATAAAGATCATCTTCAACATATGGTCTTGTGGATATCACTGTTGCATTGGTTCACCCTTTGTCTTTGTCTCACCATTTTGTTATCCCCCTTCCCTTCCAAGAATTCTTAATTGTTGGGCTTAGAAGCCACATACCTAAGCAGCTTATTCTTTTCTGAGAAAATGCAAAGACCAGGAGAAAGATTGTCTGCTGGTACTGATGCTGATGTTTGGAGATTCCCAGCACATCTGGGTCCCCAGCTAATCACCCCTCAGTGAAGGTTCTAGAGACACACTCTGAAGTACAAATGGATAACCAGACATTTGAAGAGATTTTGAGACATGAAAAACAAAAACACAAAATGAGTAAAAGGGAAAAAACACTTGGAGAAATATAGGCAGTGATCAGAGCCCAAAGAAATGACAGTTCTTTCAAAAGGATAGAAGACAAGGAGCTAGTAATGTAGAGTCATTCTGGGGCTGGGAGCATGACCTATTGGTAGAGTGCTTGCCTAGCATGCATAAAGCTCTGGGTTCGATTCCTCAGTACCACATATACAAAGAAAGCCAGAAGTAGTGCTGTGGCTCAAGGGTTGACTGCTAGCTTTGAGAAAGCTCAAGGATAGTGCTCGGGCTCTGAGTCTAAGCCCCAGGAATGGCAAATATAAATAAGTAAACAAATAAATAAATCTGTGTTTTACCATTTTGTTATTCCCCTTCCCTTACCCAAATTAGATAAACTTTACCCAAAACAGATTACAGATTCTGGCACACAGAGTACCAGAATCAAAAATGGTGACTACAGGGAATAAACCAAAGGGGGTGGAGAAAAAAAAAGAAAAGAAAGAACTTCATAAAGTACATTAAAAACAACATCATCAACATCAATAAACCTCTTCCATATATTGGAGTGACACTCACAAGATGCTAGGTTGGAAATGAACTCTACAACTGGGGGAGTAAGGTGTCAAGGGGGAGGGATAGTGGGAGAAAAATGAGGGAGGGAGGAACAATGTCTGACAAAAAATGTACTCATTACCTTATGCAAGTGTAACCCCTCTGTGCCCCTCTGACCTTTATACAAAATTAAATATTTTTAAAATCCAAAAAAACTCCAAAGATAAAATTAGGACCACAGAAATTTAAAATTACTGAGAATATTTTAGGACAAAGGATAGAAGACAAAGTTGAAATCTTGAACTCAGTAGAACAATGGAGGAAAAGATGGAAAGAAAGGAACAGAAAAGAGTTTCCTAGCATTAAGAACGTGTTAATACTGGGTACTTTTTTTTAGTACTTATCTAAAATAATGAAGTAAAGACTCAGGTGAATTTTAGAGCAGTTTTTCCCTAGGGGACTGTGAGAGCAAAATATATGCATGATTCAGGAAACAAGGATTCTAACACAGAGGCCATACAAAGAGAATTTCCAGAAGACGATGGGGGAGAGGAGCCCAGAATGAAACTGGGTAGAAGGCCAAGGTAGCACCCACTTCAGAGCTTGGAGGCCCCAGGGAGAAGCTTTCTAGAAAAAGTGGAGCAGAGAGATTTCTAGGTTTGTTTGGACTGACAGTAAATAAAGATGGCTTTAGAAAAGTTTGGCATAATGTTACTCAGTACATAGAAGACTTGAGCAAGTCAGAAAATGTTCCCTCAAAACAACTGTTGGATACAGAAAGAAGTTTAGTAATTGTATGCCGTGACTGAACTAGGATGAGCGGGAGAATAGTCTTCAAAATGGAGACACCATGTATCACTTAACTGGAAATTGTGATACTGAGAGGGCGAGGCAATGTGTAATAAAATGAAGCAGGCCTCAATCATTTATAATAGAAGCCAAGAAACAATGTCTAAAGTTGAGAAATGAAGATGAGGCACATACCATACCCTATGAATACAGAAGTTGAAATACCTCAAGAAACGGCTAGATGATTCTGGTTGGGCATGAACAGTGATGTAGAAGCAGACAAAAAAAAAACGATTCTGTGATTATTTGCAATTAATTTTATAGTTTGACTCTCAGAACTATACATTCGTGGACTCTGTGCCTTAAGTTAAAAAGATATAATTTGGAATCATGTCTCAGAGAGAAATCATTATACAAAGAGATCCTCCATCTTTTACTGTTGTCTTGAAAAATCAGAGAAAGGTCAACATTGTCTGTGCATTGTGTACATCATTTATAAGAAAGGGTTCCTTTGTCAACCATGTTATGGTATGGAAGGTGTGCTGAGTTCTTTCTCTGTAATTTCATGTAGTGTTTGCTTTGGCATGAACACTGTAATGAGACTTACATCATGCATATAAAGAGTAAAGCAGTCTAAAAAAAAAAAGAAAGTAAAAGATCAGTGAGGTTGTGCTGCTTAATTGTGTGAAGAACATTATTTGCTAAGTGGATTGGCACCATACCTGCAGTATTCAGAACCCCTGGTCTGTGGGGTGAGCTTGGAGTGTGACACTCATAAATAGTGATGGTAAGGAAAGCAGAGAGAGCAGTCACTGCCATGGAAGCGTTGCATGTGAGGTCAAGTTAATGCATTGATTTCTCTCAGGCTTGAATCCTTATGTAGGTCAATAGACTTTGCTTTAACAATGAAATGCTTTGCAGAGTTGTCTTTTACCAGGCAGTATTTTAACCACCCATGCTGCAATTTAAGATTCCCAGTGAAAATGTCTTATCCCTGCCAGTGGGGTCTAATGCTCTTTGTCACAGAACTTGTTTGTCCTTAGCAATGACAAAAGCAAGCCATTTTTTTCTAGGAATGATGAAGATCTGTTATTGTTACTGGAATAAGTTGGTTTTGAGTAGCAGTGGTCTTACTGGTACATCTTCCAAATGAGAAGATTTGACCTTGAAATTCCATTTGGAGAACAAATGGTTCACAGGAGAACATTTGTTTCTTGCTCTCTCCTGGTGGATTTGAAATATCTCAGTCCCTCCAGTTATCTTAACTCTTCTGGAAAGCTTCACCTGTCCACTCAGGCAGGCAAGCCCAGTTTCCCAACAGCGAGCTCAGTGAAGTAACTTCAAACCCTTGCCACATTCGAATCACTGGAATGAAACTTGTCTGATGATCTACACACCAGAAAGCAAGTCTCCAATTACTTTGTGCTCCATGGAATAAAAAGAAGTGATGGGAAAAATTGATTTTTGTTGTAACCTCCAGGCCTCAATTTTTTTTTCCTTCACCTGACCCTACTCACAAGCGGAATCTTTCTCAGCTTTTTAATGGATTGTCTCACCTGGCAATATATGTGTGAAACCATACCAAAAAGCGATAGGATGAGTAACAGAGAAGGAAATGGATAATTTCACTAGAAAGAATTTGATCACTTTCCTGTCAGATTGGCAGCACACGGGGCCACAGTTTGTGTGTCTGACATGCTCACTAAGTAAATGGAGGCTCAAGAAACCACCCAGGAGGACGTAGACTTCCCCAACTGTGAATCCTTAATATTTTCCTTGAAAAGTGAGCGTGGGCTCTGTGAAGGAGGAAAGTCAGGTGCAGGGAGAGCAAACAGTGGTGTTGCTGTTCAATTCCATGTATATGGCACTCCCAGGACTTATCTATAAATGTGATCACCATTAATATGGAAATTTACTCCCATTGTAAGTATAGTTGGCAATATGTTCTTAATGCAAAAATATGGTTTCTCAATTTTTTTTTTTGGTGGCGATGGTGATGGTACTATGGTTTGAACTTAGGGCTTTGTGCTTGCTAATAAGTAGGTGCTCTTTGGCTTGTGCTACTTCAGTAGTGTCTTTTTGCATTGGTTGTTCTCAAGATAGCATCTTGTTTTATGGGTAGGGCTATCCTGGACTGCAGTTCTCTGGCTGAGATGCCAAGTGTGGGCTATTCTACCTAGCCACTGTGCTTCACCTATAGCTGTGAGGACCCTCACGGGCCTTGGCCATTTGTTGATATGGAGTTTTGTGAACTTTCGTCTCTTGGCTGATCTTGAAACTTAGTTTCCTCCCCACTCAATCTCTGCTTCCTGAATAGCTAGGATTACAAATTTGAGCCACCATTCCTAGCTCGATCCACATTTTTGGTAACTGTTTTGCAAGAAGCCACAGGAGAGCCTATTTTCTGAACTAACCAAGGGTCATTTCGTTTTTTTCCTGAGACTTGTGTGTGATATTTTCCCCCTCCTGTTCCCCAAATTGAAACAACAGGCCTTCAGCTCCATTTGATGTGTGGTTGGCCTCCATTTCCCCAGATGGAGTAACTGAGAACAGACTTCTCTGTGATATAAAGGTAATTGTGAGGCTGGTTTGTTCTATCCATGCTACCATCCAGGTGTGCTTCTGCTGTCCAGAGTAGCCTCAATCTCACACCAATTTTCCTTTGTCCAAGTCACATTCCCATTTAATGAAACCATGCATTTACACCTCAGGATTCTAGACTTTCTGGTCTTCATCATTGGAGCTGGATCTTACAGAGCTATTTCTGCAACCCTATCAAAATTGGTAACAACCACCTTGAACTATGGACTACAACACTTAATCCTTTTTCCTCTCCTTCCAAGCAGTAACACAGATTGAACTCAGAGCCTTATACTTGCTAGTCTAGTGCTCTATCACTTGAGCCACATGCTTGATCCTTTAGATTTTCACTTTGTTTTTCAGATAAGGGCTCTAACTTCTGCTCTGGGGTTGAGCTCTAATCCACCCAGATCCTATCTCTGCCTCTCAACAGCTGGGATTACAAGTGTGCTGTACCACACCCTGGCCCCTAACATTTAATTCCTTAGTATCTTCCTTTCCACTTTCTCACCTACATCAACCTGTTGCCTTTGTAATTCACAGGCAGTCTTCTGAGGACAGTCTCCTCACCAAGTCTTACACTTCATTCAGAATGAGTCACACAACATGAGTCATCTTTGTCTCATGGTTGTCCTACTGTAGCCATCTCAAATAAGTCATCTACCTTCCTTGGTCTTGGCATAAGGAATGATCACATTGCGTTCTCAGGATGAAGGTAAGAGACAATGGTTTTGCAGATGTTGAGTCCTCCCTGGAAAGGTGAGTTAAGAATCATAGGCTTGGGAATGTTCAATTCTTGAGAAAAATCAAAGTTCACTTGCCATTTAGGGTGAACACTGGCAAACTGAATTAAGGCAAGTGGTCTCAGGGCCCTTTCTTCCATCTCTGGCCTCAGGTGTCATTTTGCTGTCCCCAGGACTCAATCCTCACCATATGACCCTTTCTGTCCTCTCAGAAGACCCTGGTTCTTGGCTTCTGCCTGAAGCAGCACCAGTCAGCTTTTTTTTTTTTTTTATCAAGCTCTGGGTCTGATTAGGCAGTGATAATGGTAGCATGGACCTTATCCTTCTAGTAGTTTCATTGTACTGTCCCCTGTTCCTATTCCAAAGACCAATGGTCTAAGTGTTTGAGACAAGAAACCAGTTCAACACTAGTAGTGCTTGGTGAGAAATGAGCTCCTGTCTTTCTGAGGGTGATGCAGCTTCAGCATCCCAGAAACACTTGTTATTAACATTTATTCTATCATGTATACTTTAGTACCCACAATTTTTAACTTTAAAAATGATGCTGCCAGGAGGTAGAGGAATATCTTGGCTTCACTAGGGTGTTCAATACCTTGAGGTCACCACACTCTCTGCCTTGAATTCAGCATGCAGCCAATATGGATGTTTTTTTTTTTCTTTACTGTTGCTAGGAGACTGTTGACCAAGGTCAAGTACACATGCTAATTCATTAAGCCTTATTAGTAACATCTTATCCCTCTTGACCTTGTGGCTGTGTTTGTCAAGATTACAAGACTAAGAAAAAAACCTGTCTTATTGCCAAGAACTTCACTGGGTTTTATTTTGCCTTTGTTTTGTTTTGTCACAGAGCTAGGGTTTGAACTCATGGCCTCATACTTGTTAGGAGAGTGCTCTACTACTTGTGCCATGCCCAAAACCTTTCTTGCTTTCATTATTTTTTGCCTAAGCTGTTCTCAGGCTGTGATCCTCTTACCTCGTCTGTGCCTTGTTTGTACCTGGGATTTCAGACCAGAACCATCATACCGTGTTTGTTGAGATGGGCCTTGCTTGAGATGGGCCTTGCAGGCTTTTGCTTGTCCCAGTATATCCTTCCATCTCCACCCAGTATTTGGTAGTAGAAGCATGCCTCTCAGAAGTGTGCTTAAGTTGTTGAGTGACCTGCTGCTGCCTGAAGTTTTCCTAGTCAAATTTTCTTTCTTAGGTGAGCTCAGGCTGTAAGGACTGCTCCTTAGTTTTCATTGTCTATTGGCCAGAGGCATCTCAAGCTTTTCACCCAGGGCCCTCTCTCGTATTTAAAATGTACAAGATGGGCAGGCTGATGATCAATGGCAAGATGGAAACCTAAGCTGGGAGTGACATCCCATCACTGTTGCTGTATTTTATTGCTTAGATTAGTAACTAACCCATGCTTTCCCCCCAGGGAGGGGCTGCATGAGGATCTAAATGGGAGGTGGAAATCTTTGGAAGCAACTTATTAACTTCTTGCATCCAGGAAAAATAATGGATTTAAAAAACCTAAGAGGATATATAACAACTGCTGGCTGTGTCTTCTGCCCTCACCTTAAAAAAAATACATTTTGGGGCCGAGAATGTGGCTTAGTAGTAGAATTCTTGCCTAGTATGCATGAAGCCCTGGATTCTATTCCTTAGTACCACATAAACAGAAAAGTGGCACTGTGGTTCAAGTGGTAGAGCCCTAGCCTTGAGCAAAAGAAGCTTAGGAACAGTGCTCAGACCCTGAGTTCAAGCCCCAGGACAGGCAAAAAAAATTAACATTTGTACAGAGGGGTTGCAATTACATAACTCAGATAGAGTTGTTTCTTTTCTTTTCTTTTTTTTAACAATCTACCCCTTCCCTCACTCTCTTCCAGTTTTTCCCTCCCATCCTTTCCCACAAGTTGTATAAAGTAGTTTATTTCAATATGGTTTCTTGTGATGACCGCTGTTGGATTTGTTCATCCTTTACCCCACCATTTCTGTGCCCCTTCTTGTCTTCCCAAAAGACAGATAGCAAACAAGACAAAAGGAAAAGAAAACAAAAACAGCAACAAAGGGGAAAAAAAGACCACCTGTTTCCAAGTCCTGGAGTTCCTTTCAATAAATAATATTTTATATGATGAGATACACATAGGCCTTCCATCTTTGTGTTCTTCTCCTAAGTGCATCCTCCTTTGGTCCTACTGTATGTGAATGCCTAGAGACCTATATAATTTAGTGTATTTTTTAACCATCCAGTGTGCTTACTTGTAGATTTATAGGTACAGTCTAACTACTACAAATGAGGAAAACCCTGCAACCTATGTTTCTCTTTGTCTGGCTTACTTCACTTAATATAATGTTTTCTAAGTCTTTCCACTTCCTTACAAATGGTACATCACTCTGATGAATGAGTAGAATTCCACTGTGTGTATAGACCACATTTTCGTGATCCCTTGTCCACTGGGGGGTATCTGTTCTGCCCTGACCCTGTCAGCCACTTCCAGCTCTAGGCTGTGTTTATCCTCTCATCTAGCTTGAGAGTAAACAACTCCGCAGGTCCCACAGTGACCAAAGGACAATAAAGCCAGCTGGGAAGGTGTTAACCAGAATGAGAGGTAGAGCAGGTAACTGAGCCAGAGAGATCAGGTTCAGAAATCAATGATGTAGTGCTGTCCCAAAGAACCAAGCATGTCCATGGTAGACTGTCTTTAAGCAGAAGGATTTTAACTTTATTCTCGAGGGTCTGCCAGTGTCTGGAGGCATTTGCTATAAGGACTCATATATTCTGATGGAGCCAGTGTACCAATGAGCCCCCAAACTGAGGGTCTACAGTGACCTGGGCTACCCTGCTTGTTGCTTTCAAACCTGCACAGCCAGACCTAGGGCTGCTGTTGGCCCAGAGAGTTATGTGACTACTATCATTTCTCTATGAGTCAAGATGCACAAAGAGCTAGGCAAGGAAGCCTTGTTGGTGCTGGGAGAGTATTGGTCCTGAGGCTGGCTGTTATCTCTAAGCTGGCCTCTCTCCCTGGGGTGTGGTGTATGGATCATATTCTGTGTTCCCATCCCTGCCCCCGTCTTGCTGCAGGGAAGACTTTCCATCACAGATATTATCCATTATGGATGAGCCTGGAGTAGGTGCTTATGAATAATTGAGCAGGTTTCAGGTGCAGCATGAACCATAAAGGGAAGAAGGAATGGGAGCCGGGGGGGGGGGCAGTAAGAGCCAGGGAAGAATTTCAAGTTCTGTCATGCAAAAAGGACAGGGACATTGCACATACATATTCTTTCTAACACTTTCTAGAAGGCCTGGTAGTGGCTTTTGCTTTTGTTTATTTTGTAGTCCGACTGGTGATATACAGTTTGTGTTAGCTGGCCATCCCTACCTAATAACTTCTTTTGTTTTTTTGTTTTTTTTTTGAAAGGAGTTACCAACCAGCTTATTTCAGAAGCAGTGAAGACTCATTCCATTGGCTTCAGATGCCAAGCATGTGCCTCTGGAACTCAAATAAATGTATATATCATAAGGCCATATAGTATGACGCTAAATGAAAGGACTGTCATTATATAGAAACAAAAGCCATATAATAAGTGATTATTGTCCTTAATGTACTATGTTATCTCCCATCTCTTTTACTGTCCCTTGGTTATCTCATATTGTTACAGTATTTCACCTTGTTATCTGATATATTGTATATATGCGTATTTGGTTATTTGAAATAGGATAGGGAAGGAGGGAAAATAAGATGAGGGGTGGGGGTGGGGTAAAGGAAATGGGAACCAAGACATGAGAAAGGGTATCAATGTTTGTGAAGTAATGTACCTTCTATGTGGTGAATATAATGTAAGCCTTCTATTACAATAAAAAATATATGGGAAAAAGGTATATACAATATACCCGGTAACAAAAACAGACACAATAACAATATGAGATTAACCAAAGGGCAAAAAAGAGAAGAGAAATAACATAGTACATTAAGAACAACAATCACACAAGATAAAGCTCTTGTTTCCATATCCTAGAGATCCTTTCATTTTAGTCTTATCCTATATGACCTTATGTACCTAGGTTTTACGCTGTTGTAATCCTCTGCTAGGAAGCCCTAGATGTGTACTAATTATTACAAATGAGGGAAACCATTGAGCCTATGTGCCTTTGGGTCTGTCTTACTTCACTTAATATGATTTTTTCCAAGTCTTTCCATTTCCTTACAAATGGGGCGATGTCATTCTTTCTGATGGCAGCCTAGAATTCCATTGTGAAAGTATATGAGACTCTTATCTCCACTTAACTACCAGAAAGTCAGAAGTGGAGCTGTGGCCGAAAGTGGTAGAGTTGTTGGTCTTGAGCAAAAGAGCTCAGGGACAACACCCAGACCCTGAGCCCTACAACTGACAAAAAAAGAAAGAAAGAAAGAAAGACAGACAGACAGACAGACAGACAGACTGACTTGAGCCTTGAGAAAGTCCAAGGACAGTGCTCAGGCCCTGAGCTCAAGGCCAGGACTGAAAGAGAAAGAAAAAGAAAGAAAGGAAAAGAAAGAAAGTAAAGGCCATAGAAGCCAGGCTTCACAGTGGTCTATGGAAAGCTAAGTGATAGGGAGAGTTTAGTCTGGACACTTGAGAATAATTTTCTTCCCTTTAAATACCTAATAGGAAGAAATAGTATTAGAGAATCACCCAGTGCCAACTGCCAGGAAAGATGCTGTTTGTAAGGGGCTTTCTCTTATAGTGTCTGACTGCTGTAGAAATTGCATCCGGATGACCTGAGCTATAGTAGATGCAATCTGGCAGCCAGCAGAAGCAATGGTGAGAGAGATGAGAATCACAAAAGCCTCTGAGCTTTTACACAACACAGGAAACCAACAACCAGCATGTGCAGATTTCCAACTTCTGGGTTGGTTTAGATGTTTGCATGTCTTTTCTATCACAGAACAAAACTAAAGAAGCAACCTGAAGATAAGTCTGACTGCAGGTTTGGTGAGGAAGGCTGAAGCCTTTGGTTAAGATGAATGCTTTGGGCATCTGGGTTCTGCCAGTTGGCATGGACCAATAAGAGATACCAAGGATCTGGGAGGTTCTACACACCCTCTGCCTTCTGCCTTCACAGCCACCCCATTACCTCATTCCCATGGACTCCTTCCACTCTCATCTCCTGAGCGTTCACCTTCTTGCTCTTCTCTGCTCTTATTTTCTCAAAGGAACCAGTAGATACAGTTCATCTCTGGAGCCTCATATGGAATTATCTAATGACTTCCTTGAACGCACACTGGTTCCAGGACAGCTCTTTCCTGAGTTTGTATAGCTGACTTATCACATGGCTCTTATAGCACAGCATGAGGCTGTGCTTGGTGAGCATGAAGAGGGGCAAGGGTATACTTCCAAGTATTCTGTGCCCCCAGAGATCTAGCCACTTACTGGCCAGGGTCTGTAAGCTCAGCCCCCTTCCCCCCTGCCCAGATGTCTTCTAATGCAGGGCCCAAGAGAACACTTTTCCCAGCCCCAGCTCCTTCCTTCCACCCGAGCTGAATACTTCTTCACAGCTTCTATAAACGTAGCAACGTCTGGGGTGTGTGAAAGTTTGTGGTGGCACCTCAGAGCTGAGTTTATTTTCCCCAGAAATAGTAGGTGCTGTTGCCAGCTGAATGAGCATCAGAAAGATCAGCTGATGGTGCTTATCTATGACGCACAACACAAAGCTACCCAGCCACCAAGGGGTTAATTGGGAGGGGGGTCAGACACCCTGGGAGGTGGTCACGTCTCCTGTTACCAGTTGCATCATTGCCTGAACACCCAATACCACTGGAAACACTCACCCCAAGTAGCTCTGAAGTCGGGAATCTGCCCCAATCACAAGCAGCTGCAGGAGAGCTGGCCCAGCTGCCCAGCCCGCCTCTGCAAACATGGAGAACTTTTGGATGTACCAGTTTGAGTGTCAGGAAGAAGAGGTAGGTGCAGCCTCAAGCGTCAAGTTCATTGCATTGTTGTGGCTCTGTTCTCATCCTGTGAGATTGGCCAAATTGTAAGCAAAGAGGAGTAGGTGGGCAGAGGGGGGCATCTCCCCAGATGGAGGAAATGCAGTCAACTTTGCCTGCAGCTTGGGAGTCTCTGTGGCCTGGAGAGGTCCAGGGGCTATTGTCTTTGATCTGTTTTCCTCATCAGCACTGCATCCGGTTCTTTACATTCTGATTTTCACTTGCTCCTAGTCTTTGCTCTCTCTCCTGTTTCCATTCTCTTATGAAAATGAATGTGGCTAACACCTTATACAGGAGGAACCAGTTTACTGGTAAATGAGGTAATAAGTACAATGTGCCCTAGCACCATGCTTGGCACAGAGTAAAAGCCTTTTGAAAATGAGTAGCTGTTTGCCCTTCTTCGGAGGTATTGTGTGGTTACAGCCAACCCAGTGCTCTCAGTCCCATCTCTTGTTTGTTGTTTGGTTCGTTGGTTGGTTGGCTAGTATTGAGGTAGGGTCTTCTCTGTAGTCCATGCTGGCCTCAAATTTATTTATTTCGTAATGTCTGTATTTTTTTAATTTTATTGTCGGGATAATGTATAGAGGGGTTACAGTTACATCTGTCAGGTAGTAGATGTATTACTTCTTGCACATTGATACCCCTTCTCATGTTTTTTGTCCCCGTTTCCCTCCCCCTACCCCTGGCCTCAAATTGATAACTTCCTATCTCAGATTCCCAAGTGCTGGGATTACTGGCATGCACCACCTGCCCAGCTTAGTTGTGTCTCTTAATATAGGTTAAAAGTGACTTCTTTTCTTCCCACTGAGCCTGTAAACAATGGTCTAGAAATGAAAGTATTAGCAGGACTTCAAGTAATGAATTGACTGAGTTGGGCATCAGTGGTTCGTGCCTGTACTCCTAGCTACTCAGGAAGCTGAAGTCTGGGGGTTATGGTTTGGATCCAGCCTAGATAGAAAAGTCCATGAGACTCTTATCCCCAATTAACCACCAGAAGAGAAGAAATGGAGCTGTGATCAAGTGTCAGAGCTCTGTCTTAAGAAAAAAGAAAAACAAAACCTTTGGAACAGCACCGAGACTCTGAGTCCAAGCCCCAGGTCTGAAACAAACAGAAAGAGTGAGACAGAGTGAGGGAAAAATGGAATTTAATAATTAAAAAAAGACTCCTAGTTTGGTTAAGGTGTACTGTTTCAGATAACTTCCATGAGGCTGAAAGCGGGATACTGGCCATGATACACAGGTTCTCCCTGACACTGACCATGCTAGCTTATAGTTGACTGGTTAGCTTTCTTTCCCTTGAGAACATGGAGGTAAAATGAATCCTTTGATGGAGGTAAAACGAGTCCTTTGTGGGGGGTCTCCATGATGATACCACCCTTGGAGGAGATTTCTGCCAGGCAATACTTCCTGAAATCCGGGTGGGGGAGGGGCAGGGAGGCAGGTTAACTCCCTGCCCCCCTCACACAGGTTCACACATTGGGGCTGAAAAGAGAAGGGCTTTGCCGATGGGAAAAGGAGCAGACATACTGAAAATTGTTTAATTCTGACAGCTCAGAACATTCCATTTGTATTAATTGAATCCATTATGATTGTATATATAAAACATCATTAAATTCAGGCTGTTATCATTTTAATGGCATAATTATGCCCCTCAATGCCTATACTAACTTCCCTGCTTCACCACATGAAGGAAATACAAATGTTCATTGATAATAGAGCTTGAATTGAAAGGGAATAATTGTGGCATTGTAGTCAGTTTTGCTCTTCAGAGGCACACACATATATCTTGGAGTCAAGAAATCGTCAAATCAAAGGCAACAGTACATGACTTTGAGAAAAGAGATAAGCCGATACACACAAGTGGAAAGGCGAAACTCAAAGCCTCCACCTATAGTCTCAAAGTGATCAGAAGAACTAGAGCTTGAGCTACATCTTCCCTAAGTGACTACATCTTTGAAACTCCAGATAGAAAAGATCAAAACCAGAACGTTCCACTGGAAAGGCCTTAAAGATGAGCTCCATTATAAATGTCACCTTTTTTAAATAAGTCCTGGGGTTTGAACTCAGGGCCTGGGCACCATTCCTGAGCTTCTTTTGCTAAAAGCTAGCGCTCTACCACTTGAGCCACAATGCCACTTCCAGCTTTTTCTGTTTATGTGATACTCAGGAATCAAACCCAGGGCTTCATGCGTGCTTGTCAGGGACTCTACCACTAAGCTGCATTCCCAACCAACACCTTTCATTATAAAATTTGTTATTGTTATTATGGAGGTGATGAACAGAGGGGTTACATTTGCATAAGTCTGGTAATAAATACATTTCCTTTCATACAACTGTCATCATACAGTTCCCTCATTCTCTTCCATTCCTCCCTCCCATCTCCACCTGCAAGCTGTATAGTTCAAGCAGCACAAATGCCTTTGTGAATACTTGTTCCCACTCTTGTGTCTACCACACTTCCCTCATGAAGTGGGAGTACACAAGTCATGAGGGAGGAAGGCTGATGATGACCAAGACCCCAAGTGAGAGAGGCTGTGGATACACATGGTCCCAGAAACCATGAGAACATGTAAATGCAGTACTGCATGTCTAGAACCCACTCTAAGCAGAGTGGATTTTCATTTCACTTCATCCTGGTTTTCATTCCCTTTCTCCTCAGTTACATGATAGGTATCCATGCATCTTTCCATCAGCACCTGTATTGAACAGCTGTATATTTTATGAGGAGTTCTGTATTAGGCACTCAAGAGAGGAAACTTGTAAACTGATTATAGATCCTGGCTTGTGGTATTTATTAAAATATTGTAATGAGGTATTATTGTCCTAGACTGTTATGTTTTTATAACATATAGGGAGAAAATGATGAGCTTTGTGAATGGTACAGATAAGAATGCACACAAATAGTTCTTTCTGGAAGAGGGTATTCTTTAACTTAAGAGAATTAGGGAGACTGCATGAAAGAGATGATCATGATCTTTGGAGGCTTCTTGTGGATGTGCAGTTTGAACAGGAGTAGAAACAAAGGCACTAACAGAACTATTCCAGGTGTAGGCTGCAAAGTGGAGGTAGTGAAGTTTGGCTTGATGATAAAAGATTAAAAACAAGACAGGAAGCAGAAACCAATAAGGAAATTAAAGCCAAATCTTGGAGTGCCTTAAGTGCCAAGTTCCACAGTCTAGAATGTATATCATAAACAAAGTGGAAGGACAGGGGTCTTCCAAATTGAGGATGCTCTACTCCGTTTTTTTAAGCTGCTCAAAATGAAAGTTAGCAGGTACTCAGGAAGAAGTCTGTCGGAAAAGGTACATGAACTCATTTGTGTTAATCTCACAAAGAAAGAGAAAAGCCACACATCTTGTTCTTAGGTTTTGTAAGGTGTTCCACATATATAAAATTAGTAAACAGCTCAGTCACTGGGTTTCCTTGGATGATAGGCACCAGTTCACTGGAACCCATCAAATAGCTAGAGTATTACTGAATAGCCTATCCTTTGCAATCTATGAATTAATACTGGCCTCAAGCAGGTGCATGCAAGTCTCTTCTGTAAAATTATCATCCTAATGGCTTTATCCTCAACTCTGTTTTCCCAAAATGCTTTCTTATGTAAAAGACAGTGGACATGCCCAAAGTTGTGAACAGAAATTATAGTTTACACACACACACACACACATACACACATACACACACACCACCCCACTACCACCCCAGCCACTCATAAATGATTCTCCCTAATACACCATAATGAGTGTGTGGGCTTAGGAATGAGTGTGAAATCTTTGTGCTATGATTTTATAGAGCCTTCGGTTTGCTTTTTCACTTTATCCGTGAATGAAATTTTAATGACGAAGATGAGATGAAAAGAATACCTCCAGGAGTGTGTTCTGGCCTTGTTAATGTTCTCCCAGAGGGATAAAATAATTTTTGTTATAGTTGAATTGTGAAAGACCTGCTAAGGGTTGAGCATTTTGTTTGTGTCTGGGCACTGATGCTCCTCCTTTGAACCCCAGGAGATGAGAAGGAACCATCTTCCCCCGGTATTCAGAGAGAATGGGCTCCCAGCCTAGCATCAGAGTTGTTAAGTGATAGAGACAGAATTCACATGCCAGTCTTCCAGGTTCCAGGGCCTCTTGAGCATATAACTACTTAATTCTCCTGGAACTTAAGATATGATTTTACCTACCCAACCACGTAAAAGTTAAAAGAGCCATCATTTTTTAAGGGAGAAGAATCATCTTCCCTGTAATCAGTCACATTATGCTTTTGAAAATGGATCCTTGTGTGGGAAAGCCAAATTGTACTGGCTATGAAGACTCCATTGAGTTGATGAATATTTTCTTCAGCCAATCAACAAACTTTGTTCTGGGGCCTTTCAGGTTCTGGGCACTGTGACAGGAAAAGATTGTGTGTGTGTGTTCTCTATTCCATTGGAGAAATTGTAAAAACAAGCTTAACATAGCTTAGCTTTAAATGAATAACAGCTAGGTTCACATTCTAACTATATGTAAAATTTTAGAATAAGTATTATTATTTAAATGAAGTCACAGTGAGTTGGGAGGGATTATAATTTTTTATCTAACCATTTCATTAGCTACTCATGAGAGTGAGATCTGAGGATCATGGCTCAAAACCAACCTGGGAAGGAAAAAAATCTCCAAGACACACTTTTTTTTAATGAAGGTGTTTCATAGTCCTGAAGCTAAGTAGTTAAAGAAAATCCAATTGCACTAGCTTCCCCAGGGACTAGACCCTTAAAATCTTTGTGACAGAGAAAATTACTTGGAGGAAAGAAATGAGCCGTAAATATCAAAGGAAGTTCTTTAAATCTGAAAAAAAAACCTGTGGAAATGAAAAAGCATTAAATTCTTATACTTTTCTACATTAATTTTGAGTAGGCCAAACAGTACTAAATCAATAAGTACCCACCAACTCTCCTGGGTGCCAAGTGAAAAATCTGGTATGCTGCTTTTTAAAGGCAAGCATGGCTGCTTTACAGTGGCCAGGGGCAGTGGGGTCAGGGTACTTTATGTCTGCTGTTCCCCCGTGCCTGCCCTCTGGCTCAAATAAAAAGCATCAATTTCTGCATGTTACTATTTAAAGGGCTAGCTGGTCCTCACCTCCTTGCCTTGAATCAGGTAATAACATGGCCAGATGCCGGAATCATCCAATTTCTTGGTCTGAATAATAATGCCGCATTTCACATCATTTGATTCACTTGGTGACCTCTGTATTCCCTATAATTCACAATTTTGGAGAAAGGAGTTTTTTTTGTGGGGGGGAGATTTCTTTCCATTTTTGTCTGTTGCCATGCACTCTGCCCCCAGTACCCCTGCTTTGTGAAATATCTCCCTTTCCATGTGAAATATTTTTATTGCTAGACATAGATTCAAGCAAATACTAGTGTTGTTGGGTGACTTGCCTCCCTCCCATCCCCACAGTTCCCAAGAGAATATTTCCTGTGTGTTTTCTGCCTGCTGTGAGACATCACTCAGAAGGACATCTTGCTCTCAAGAGTGTCATCTTCTTGGCCTTCTCTGGCTCACTTGAAGATGCTTTTTATCTCCCAAGATGTTCTCAAGCATGTAAACATGTTCTTATATCCTGTGGGGGGGGTAATTTGGGGAGCCTGTATCCATCCCATCCCTGTGCCTGCTTATTTAACCATTTACCCAGCAAATGGCAACAGTGCACCTGCTGTGTTCTGTGCGGTGAGATGGGGTCACTTCCAGCAGGGTCAGCCTGAACCACACCCATCAGGAACCCTGCATCCAAAGCTCCTTGTCCAAACCTTGTGTTCCAACATATCATTTGACAAAGGGTCTCCAAACCATTCTCCAACCTCCCAACTCTGTGTGTCTTATGCTGAAATGTTGACATTTCTCTGAATTTTTAGTGGCCTGTGGATCAAATCACACAACATATGTGTGACCAGAAAAACACAGGTGGAGAGGTTTCCAGTCATCAAAATCAGACCCAGCTGCTTCTTTTAAAAAGACATGCTGGGGAAAATGGCACTCTGGCTCAATTGGTAGAGTACTGACTTTGAGCTGAAGAGTTCAGGGACAGCTGTCAGGCCCAGAGTTTAAGCCCCACAACCAATGACAAAAGAGGTGGGGAGAGACAGAGATAGACAGAAAAGACATACTAGAGCTGGGGATATGGCTTTATGCTAGAGTGGTTGCCTAATATGCCTGAAGCCCTGGGTTGCTCAGTACCACATAAATAGAAGTGGTACTGTGGCACTCTGGCTTAGGTGGTAGAAGGCTAGCTTTGAGCAAAAAAATTCAGGGACAGTTCCCAGGCTCTGAGTTCAAGCCCCAGGACTGCCAAAAAAATAGACATGGGACCTGGAGCATGGGCTCGTAGTAGTAGAGTGTTTGCCTAACATGCACAAAGCCCTGGGTTTGATTCCTTGATACCATATACACAGAAAAAACTGGAAGTGGTGCTGTGGCTAAAGTGGTAGAACACTAGCCTTGAGAAAGCCTATGGACAATGTTCAGGCCCTGTCAACCCCCAGGACTGGCAAAAAAAAAAAAGCAAAGGCAGGGTTGATAATGACCAGAAATGTACATATTACTCTAATGGTAACTTCTCTGTACAATACCTTAATAATAGTTAGATTATATATTTTTAAAAAGTTATACTTCTGGTTTTTTTATTCAGATCATTTTTGGCAAGGCTATTTTACAAGACAATTTGATATCCTACGTATTTGGACCCATAGTTTGACAGACAATTCCTATTTTCTCTCAACAGTGAGCTTGGAGGAGAAAATGAACCCCAGCTCTGAAATTCCTTTAAAGAAATGGCAGGAGTTCAAAAGCAAAGCTTCAATGCCCCAGGCCCATTCTGTGTGGCTGGCAGTTCCTTTCCAAAGGGCTGTCCGCACCCTGGAGTGTCATTTGGCAGTGTCCTGCTGTCCCCCTCACCCCTTGGCCCAGCATGCTATGTCCTTTGGGTTCTCACTGCTGTCTGTGCTGTTGCTGTGTTTCAGTCTCCGTCGCCTGGCAGCTCCTCGCCCCTGGGTGCAGAGTCGTCCAGCACGCCCCTTCATCCCAGTGACCCCGCGGAAGCCTCCACAAATAAAGAGGTAGGGTGTCCTGTAGTTCCCCCAAAGCCACCAGCCTATTTTGCTTCATCCTAACATTGCTGTGTGATTCCTACAGCTCCTTACAGAGCTTCTGACCCAGATGATCTGGGAAGGAGAAGTCTTATCTCTCCAGTATCTGTTAAAGCTACGACATCCCTACTTGGTAACTACGAGCCATAGGTGTCTTATTTTAATGACTGAACAAAATGAAAATGTTGTATCCTTCCACACACTAGAGCTACTGTGAGTAGTGGCTACTACAGTGGGCAAGACATGTTACAGAATACTGGCATCATTGCACAGAGTTCCACTGGACAGCACTGGCTATTGAATACCAAACACTCCACATACCAGCATCCTCCCACTTGGCAGTAGGAACCTTCTGCTACCATGGATTGGCAATTGTGATTCCAGTTCACATCATTTGTCCACACAATATACCTGAAAAGGTCCATCCATGCGCTTCCTCATATAAGTACCAGTTAGGTAACTGTAAGCTCTCCCCTCTTCTTGCTCTGTCTACAGCAGGGCTGTCCAAGATGACTTTCTCTGACATCACGGTGAGATGCTATCCTTCTGTACTGTCTACTAGAGCACTCACCAGCCAGCCTCCTCTACCTACCAGGCCCTTGAAATGTAGCCAGCCGGACAGAGGGATCACATTTCTTGCTCAAATGAACTACAATAGCCACATGTGGCTGGAAGCTACTTGGATAGAATAGCCCTTAAGGCATCCCTTTGGGACAAGTTGTATTTTCATCCTACTTATGGTGCACTCTGACAGAGGATATTTCACCGAGATGCTACTTGTTCCTCCTAAGATTTCTAAAGCTACAAACAGGCAGATGTTTGTCCCCGAGAGGAGAATCCACTGCTTTTTATTAGCATCCATTATCCTTTTGCACTCAGGTGACACCACCCTACTACCTTTCATGCACCAGCATCTTATAAATATTGGGCCACACAATCTGTGAACTCAATTTACTCTAAATACAGATGATGCTCCCTCATCAACACTGAGGATATGTGCTAAAGAGGTGACCTGTGCAGAGGTAGGAACCTTGTTTCTGCCAAGGGCCATTTGGATATTTAGAACATCATTTATAGGCCAAATAAAATGATCAGTATAAGCAGCCAGGCCTCTTAGGCAGCCAATGAGAAGCATATGTACCCGTCTTATTGGGTATCAAATGATTTGTCAGGCCTCATCTGGCATTCCCCACCCCAGATTAAAGAGTAATTGTCTCATGGTTTTGCATATTAAATGGAAGAAAATAATCTGGTTTAACCTAGGTGAAAGAATTGCTTGTCAATGTGTGAGAAGTAATGCACCTACTACCTGGCAAATGTAACTAACCCCTCTATACATTACCCTGACAATAAAAAATAAAAATTAAAAAAATATTGATTAATTTAAATTGAATACAAATAAAATTGATGAAGAAAACCTAAAAAAAATTGCTTGTCAACTTTAACCCTTAAAGTATCACAGACTATTATGGCATCACATCCTGTTGATGTGAGAGAGATGTGTATGTTTTCTTACCCTATGATAAACAAACACAGACACCAACATTAAATTTAGACTGAGATACACTTTCATCTCTGGTCCATCCTCAGACCCTAGGCTACCAGAACACAAGTGACAGAGTCATTATTTCTTCTGCACCCTCTTTTCCATTTGCTTCAGCCTTCATTCATAGCACACGGGACATGAAGACAAGTTACTGTAGCTGTGATGCCAGCAGAACTGGGCATTATCAATTTCTGAGCATCATGGTGTTCTGAGCACCAGGCTGAGCAAATGCTCTGTTATACCTTATTTGATCCTGAGGATAATTCTAAAGTAGATATCATCAGCTTCATTTGTTAGTGGAGACAGCTGAAAGGTCAGGGAACTGACTTGTGGTCACAGAGAGCTCATAAGTGACCAACCAGGATTTGAATCCAGAGGTTCTATTGGCCCAGGCTCTTAACTTTCAGGATCTGCTACCCTACAGGAGAAAGGGTTGGCAGGTCACAGACTCTATGGAGAGGTAGCTGGTGGGTTATTTGCATTATCAGCCTTCCAGTCTCTACATGTGGGTCATGTGGCAGCCCCTTTATTCCCTAGCACTCAGAGATTTCTCAGCCTTTAACTTTTTAAATGCAACCTTACTGATTCTTGAATGACTAGAGGCCCACTAATGTTGATCTGGGGTTATGCATGAAAAAACAAAGGACTGACCATATGTCTGCATATGCAGCCTTTGATTATGCAGCAGACAGAATAAGCAAGACAGATTTGTTAGTTTCTCTGTTCCTGCAAGACTTGCTGCATGTTTCTGCATATCCTCAGAAATAATGATGAATATCTTCTTTGTGTTCAATAATTACAGATTCTTGCACAAAATTCCTTTAAAAGTTTTTTCTTCTCCCAGAGACTGTAGAAAAGCTATTCACAAGCTCATGAATAGCAAATACATGAACATACCTGATGCTCACCATTACAGCTCTAAATAAAACAGTTTTTATAACTGTAGATAAAGTATTTCTTCATAGCTTCTTCCACAAGATGGACAACGTCTTTAAAATTAACATTCAGAAAAGTATAGCCCAAGAAAATTTGAATTGCTTTCTTGGATGCACCTGGAGACTGTACCATGTTGATTATGTAAACTCTTATCTTTACCCCAGAGCTCTGGCTGCTGGGGTCAAAGGCATGTCAAGGGAAAATAATAATTTTAGAATATTTTCCTTGTGAAGAGGCTAACATCCATCTGCCTACCATGAATTCAGTGTGAGTTTTTCCTTCAAGCAGAGATGGGATTGAAGACCTGGTTCAAGTCATAGATCCCTAGCCAATGAGAGAAAGCCAGGATCAGATACTAAGTTCAAGTTCCAGCCTTAAGAAACACACACACACACACACACACACACACACACACACACACACACACACCAGTGATAGTCTTAGCTCCTGACACTCAGTAGGACTTGTCTTTTCACTTGAGTAAGTGGAAAGTGAAATAAGAGTCCTTTCCTCCTGTTCACATACTCTGTTTTGCACTTGGTATGCACTTCTCCACAAATGCATTAGCAGCTGGTAGTCCTTTGTTCCTATGCCCAAGAGACGCAGCTTCATTCGTGCACAGAGCCATTTTATATCTTGTCAGCAGGTGTGCAGGAGATAGTGTGAAAATTGCCCGAGTGACCTACTATGTGATGAGTGTAGAATTCTTGTTACTATCTTGAATTTGTTAGTTTTAAGACAAGATTCCTTTACATGCTCCCAATTTCCCACATATCAATAAAAATGGCAATGTTAGAATATTAGGAAAGTATTAACTAAATTAATCATCCCTTTGCATTATCTTATTTTTTTTTTCCAGTAAAGAGCATTGTGTACAATGCTAGTATAGGGAGTGGCTTTCTCTCTACCAGAGCCCACTCCTTTAGCCACCTGCTTTCCCAGGGCAGACCCTCTACTGGGATCAAGCTATTGAGTGGCAGTGCTGAGCTAGCTTGCCCCTTCACTAAAAGGCTTACACTTCTTCGATCACATAATACCTGAGCGCTTCTCAGCAATGGAAACCTTGACTCTGCATACCCTGACCTTTTCCCCATTTACGGACCTCATCTTTAACAGGAGCTCCCCTCCAGTGCTTGTCATCCACCTACCCCAGACATTCCAGCTAGTCCACCTTTTAGTTTGAGGCAAAAATGAATTTCCTTCTCTTTTTTTCAAATAGAATTTTATCTAGGACATTTGTTCTAAAAGGAGCCACTGGCAAGTTTTGCCCCTCGGGGTGCTTGTATTTAAACTGCTATTCAGTCGGGTTGGACATGCTTTCTAGCTTGTCAGCCCACTTCCAACAAGACTGGCCTCTGCTATAAGATGTTACTTAGTACAAAAAGGTTCAAGAATTTTTAATGTGCTGTCTTTTGTGTAATCTCATTTTAAGAAAACACACGCTAATGATTTATATAATGGAATTCTTCAAATCAATCAGTAAGAGATGAAAGGAGGAGGGAAAAAAATCTAGTAAACACTTTTAACACAGAGATCTTTTCAGCAAGACCTAAAACAAAATTCTCCAAGGAGACTCTTAATTCAAGTATTCAATCATTCTGCTGGTGCTTTTACTAATCAGCTTTTTCACATGGAACAGATTCTTAAAAATGCAAACCATGCCCTTCTCATTGCTATTGCTGATTACAGATTTTTGTTTGTGGGACATTTTCAAGCTGACCTATACCTTTCCCCCAAATGTAGTGGCTTGTTAAAATTTGAATGCAATGTTCTGGGTTGTAAGTGACCTTTCATAATAAATGCATAAGTTTATCCGCAATTTACTTTCTTTAACGAAAAATCGTCGATCGCTGGTTAACAAATGCCAATGGTGATGTATTTCTTGTCCATGTTTCATGGATAGTTGTGTTAATGCATATTTCATCGTGCCCTTTTTGAAACCTCTTTGTCTTAATTACAGTCAAGAAAAAGCTTGGCTTCATTCCCAACCTACGTTGAAGGTAAGAGCTAAGAAGAAAATATTGGGCACAGAATCATTCATTAATCTTACAGCATTTGGGGCATTAAAACACTGGATTTTTTAAAGTAGGGCCATGAGTTGGAGGCTTATGCCTATAATCCTAACTAATCAAAAGCCTTAGATCTGAAGATTAGGATTTGGTCCAGCTGGGTACAAAAGTCCTAGAGATTCTTATCTCAAAATAACCACCAAAATGCTGGACTACAGGGATGGCTCGAGTGGAAGAGTGCCAGCTATGAGCAAAACAAAGCAGAGTAAGAGTATGAGGTCCTTAGTTCAATCCCCAAAGCTAACATACATACACGCATATATGGAAGGAAGGCAGGCAGGCCACAAATTCCTAATGGTCCTAGTCTTTGGATCTTAAGAGTTCAACTGCTGTGAGCCTCTTCTAATGAGATCATGAGGCTGAAAATCTCTTTATGTCTGTCCCAGTGTACCTCTTCTATGCTTTGAGGACAATCCAAGTTGAAACAAACTTGAAGGAAGAAATATTTTAGTCCTCTGTAGAGAAAGGTCTTCCCAGTAATTCATATCACTTGTGTGGATATATGAATTAATAGTCACATTTGTCCATCACTTATGCTCTGCCTGGTACAGTTCTAAGCACTTTTCATGTAATAACCAAATTGAATCTTCATATCAATCTTCAGAAGTGGGCTTGATGGTTATTCTCATGAAAGAATTGAGGCATCAGGACATTGCAGAACCAGGATATGAACCAATGGGCTGACTCCATGAGTCTCTCTGGAACCATGTTCTCTGGGGGCTTCAACAACTGGCTGTGCAATGTATTTTCTGCATGATGACACCCACTTAGGAGGCCTGGACTGGGACAGGGTGGGGGGGAGGGGACAAAACTCAGTTCAATCTCTGTACCCCAGCAGGTTGCACCAAGTGGGGTGCTGTTTCTCATGTACCCCAAAGTACTCCTTGGCTACAAGTGACACTGTGTGCTACCCAGGGAATGGTAGATGCTGCCTCAGGAGGCTTGGACCAGCCTATGTGTGAACAGTAGTCAGGATGGTTTGGAATAACAGGATTCATGGAACTTCATAAGCCTCACACTCAAAGCCCAGAACAAACTTTGTTCACTGAGGTTTTTTAACTGAGTAACCTGGAAATTATTTGTATCCTTTTTTGTGAAACTGAAATTCCATGAGCAAACCTTAGAAAAAGTCACTTCTGCAAAATTCTGACATGGTTTTTAATGTGTTCTCGGGGCTGGCGTAGAGCTTGAGATCCTTCTGCTTCACCCTCCTAAGATCCTGTGATTACAAGCATGCAACACCACACCCGCCTCTAAACTCCTTTTAAAAAAATCTATTAATACCAAACTTACAGTGCAATTTATAAAAAAAAGTTATTCTATTTCTTGTCATGATACAGTGACATTCAGTTATAATCAATATCCCTGAAAGATAAATGATCTAAAATCATAATCCCAAACTTAAAATATATGTGTCCCTTATCTGTGTTCATATCTGTGTACTGTCTGCATCTTTAGATAGTTATTTAATATTTGGGGGATTGTTTGTACATACACCTGTATATGTACACTTCTGTTTTGGTTGAAAAGGAACCCTTTTTCTGCTCAATCAGAGATGACTACATCATAGGAAAGGTGCATTAATTTTGTTTTTCTTTTTAACATTATCCCTGGTAAGATCTTTTTGTCAATATTTGGTTGACAAAAAATTATCAAGTGCCATTGTAAATCCATCTGTAGGAACTTTTTATTGGAGACTGACAATCTTTTATAGGAGACAAACAGAGTATGTTTATTAAATCAATTTTTCCCTGCTAAACAACCCAAACTATACTTTGTAAATAACCTGCTACTTTCCTCCACTCATAAGTTTCAAGGCTATTGAACTGCATGGCTATTGAAAAGAATGCTGACTCCTAGCCAGTGGTTGGTGCAGAGTAACCTGGACACCACAGCAGTGTTTGCGTAGAAGTCTTCCCTGTTAAAACTGAGAATGACACTGTTAGCAGGTTCTTACCCACCGCTGGGGATTTACCACTTGAGCCACACCTCCAGTCTAGTTAATTGGCTAATTAGTTGGGGATGGAACTTTAAGGTCTTTTCTGTCCAAACTAACTTAGAACCTCCATCCCCAGATCTCAGCCTCCTGAATAGCTAGTATTGCAGTGCCTGGCCCTAAAACACATCTAATTTCTGCGTTTGGACTGCCAATTGTAGTTTTAGAAAAATGAATGGGGTATTTTAAGTCTGTACCCTGGTCAGTAGGAAGCAACTGTGTAATTGTGTCTCCTATGTAACTTCTAGATGAACCAAATGGTAAAAATAAAGATAATAAACATTTGAGGTTAGTCCTCCAAGAGGGATAGCCAGTTGTTTCCATTTCTAGTTACTGAATTTAGGGCCCTAAGGTTCCAATACTGGGTGAAAATGTGGAACATTATGGTCTGTAAATTACCAAAATTGGTTGCATGGAGCCATGACTTTGGAATTTTACCTGTCTTGCGGAACTGAAGTCAGACACCATTAGAAGAATCCATACACTCTAAAATATCTCATTTTTCTGATTATAAAAAAGTTTCTTTCTTCCATTATAAACCAGAGAAGGAAAAGAGGAATTGGTGGCAAAAAAAATAAGGAAATGTCATAAAATGATGCTTTCCAATAGATGGTCTTCCATTCACCTAACCATTTTACTCGCCAAGCATCTAGCTGATATCCTTAAAAGACATTAAGCCACAAAAAAGTCAAAAGATGAATATGGCATGGTGTTTGTCCCTAAAGACATTGGAGTCTTAGCAGGAAAAACAGCATTCCTTATCACCGGATTTTGTTTCCTATTTATGTAAATTTTGTGTCATCACTCACAGTGAACAGCATAGGTAAATCAGTGATTCTAAGAGCTGTGCATTCCATTTGAACAGGAGGGGTGAGTGCCGCAGACGCTTATACTTTAGGTCAGCAGCCAGGGATGTGGGAGGCCATGCACTTTGGCAGGTATGATGGGCTCCACCCAGGATGGCTGCACTTACCACTGTGGTTCTTGCTGTTACAGTCCCTGGACCTTGTGACCCTGAAGACTTGATCGATGGAATCATTTTTGCTGCCAATTACCTTGGCTCTACCCAGCTGCTCTCAGACAAAACTCCCTCCAAAAATGTGCGCATGATGCAGGCGCAGGAAGCAGTGAGCAGGATTAAGGTAAGGAGGTCTCTGGTCCCAAGGGGAGGGGGGAGGGTAAGAGGGAGGCATCATGAGCAGTCCATAGTGTCAGCCCATATCCATATGGCTAGTCCATGCTTAGAAAGTGGACTGAGATGACATCACAGGAAGAGGCATATCCACAACCCTGCACATGGTCTAAACAAGATTTCCAGTGTTTACTTGTCCTTAAATACAAACATTATTTAGGTTGTTCCTAAGAAAATGTATCATCACCTTTGAAAAACAGATCTGAGGAAGGATGTCATTCCCAGTATTTTACCCCAGAGGTGAGGTATGACGATATATTTCCATAGACAGCTAAAGGCCAGGGACTTGAACATACGTGTTAGAGCTGGTTCACACCAGGTGGAACTGCTTTTGAGCTGGCTGGCTTCAAGTGACATGAACAATTTGGTCAGTTGCAACCTGCATAATCCAAACAAGCCATTGCAAAGTTAACCCAGCTTTAAGCTAGTCATAGCTATTTTTAATCTGTTTTATCATGAATGAAATGGAGCAAGGCCAGTTTATATCTGCCATAAGTCATTCACAACAAATTTAAACAACCCAAAGCCAGTCCAATACTGTGGAAATACAAACTCTGGAACCTCTACCATAATTCCCAAATGACCTAGGATTGTAGACACACCAAGATACTTCATGAGCATTCATACGATCCAATGCCATCATGTCCCAGTACAGAGACACACCTTCCCAGCAATGTGAAGGAGGTTAGAACTCACCCTAATGGGTTTCATTCAGTTTAAATTGGTCAAAATTGATTTCTACTATAAGAAGCTCTTCCCCTTTTCATACCTTCTTTCACATAATCCCCATGCATGGTAAAATGAGAAAGAAGGTCAAGTAAAAGACAGTGAAACCTTTGTATCTGTTCATCAGAGCAAAAGTATTCCTTATCTCTTCTGTGTGGGGGATCTAGTGAGAAAAAATAGCAGTGGATGTAGTAAGATCCTTTCCCTTAAGTATGGATGTGATTAGGATGAAACCAGAAGTTTTACAGAGAGTGCCAGAGGAGGGGTGATAGGTGTTAAGATAGGAAGTGACACAGGAGTAAATGCAGGTGAGTCCTCAAGTGGAAATATCACCAGAAAGACAGGGAAACGAAAGGCACTTGCAGGCCTGTCAACTTAAGAGGATTGCTGTGAGAGTCGATTACAATCCTACAATCTGCCATGTAGTGAATAGCAAACATCTGTTTCCACAGCTACCATAATTATGATGACTTTGAGCCCTGTGTTAGTTTGTCATCCTTGTGACAAATACCTGAGAAAAACTATTTCGGTAGTGTCAGTTCCATGGTCATTTTCCTGAGCTGTGGTGAGTCAGAACATCATAGTGGAAGAGCAGAGTTGCTCACCTCATGACAGATGGGAAGCAAAGAAAGAGAGTGGGCTTTCTCCTTCCTCCACTTTATTCTATCCAGCCTCTACCTTGTTGGACACGGCTGCCCACATGCATGGCTGGACTTAACCCTTCCATTTTGATGTCCCATCCAGATCTTTTCTGGAAACTTTGATCAGTGCACTGGTAGTGGGCTTTGTTTGTCTCCTCAATGTCCCTTGTTAACTTGACACTCAAAATGCATCTCCTTATATCATTTTGGTCTCAATAATACCAAGGAGGTTGCAGTTGCATCTGACATAATATAAGTATCCTGTATATAACTGAACATGCATTGATTCCTTCCCAGAGGCTCAACAGCCATGGTATCAAAAGTCTAAACCTTAGCTAAAGATGATAGCTCTGTGGTAGGGTGCTTACCCAGAATCTGTGAAGCCCAAATTCTGATCTCCAGTACCCAGAAGAAATAATACTTAAGAAAAAGTTCAATCCCAAAGGCTTTTCTAAGACTCAAGGAAAACTCTTTAGCTGTGAGCACCTGTAAAAAAAAAAAAATCAACAAGCAGCTTACTTATTTCCAATATAAAATGATACAGGATCAACATTTCAATACCAAAACAGAATAATAGAAAAGTAAAACAAAAGAAATCAAATTGAAACCAGCAGGTAAACATTAAATCTCATAGGTCCATGTCCAGTGTCCATGGCATGTGATCACATAACATGAGCTCTAAACGGCTTGAGCAGTATCTGTCCCATGACTTTGCCATTTGTCACCCACATGGCTTCTTTCTTGGGTTAGCTGTGTTCATTGCCTGCAGTTTTCCTCATTCTGACAGTCCTCATTCTTGGCACCTCTAATTTCCTGGGGGGTCTCCATTGCATCTTTACCTTCACGTTCACACTTTTTGTTACACATCACCCTTTCAGGGGTTGACCCCACAGGGAATCTGTCCTTCTTAAGCACTGACTGGCCCCCTGGGCTTTTCTTTGAAATCTAGGTGGAATCCTTTTTGTCCTTGTAACATTTGAATTTTGCATGTAGATGAAACCAATGTGAATAGTAGCTCATCTCTCTTGGATTGCAGCAACCTCTAAGCCTCTGGGCCTAGTGAAATGAATTTTGGGAAATGGCTTCCTGAGTAGCCCTATGTGAGCTTGGCAGCAGTGGAAGTCTTTCAGTTGAGTTTATGTTTTTACATTCCCGAGTTGCCCTTGTGCAAAGTACTTGGCTTCCCCCCTCCAGCCCCACAGGTGGTGCTAATCTCTTCAAAAAACTATGCCTGTATTAACTCCAATTCTACGTTTTCTTTTCCAACCAAACTGGAGAGTTTTTAAAAAAACAAACAAACAAAAAAAAAAAACCTTTCACTCTGAATTTCACTGTAAATGTGGCTAAAAGAGCTAGCAAGACACAGGCAATAAACATAATGCTGAGTTGCTGTATGTAGTCCAACCCCTCCAAACTCAGTCTTAGAACTCAGATAAAATATTGACGGGTTCTTTGCCAGAATGTTACATGTCTCATCTCTAGTCCCGTTTCCAGTAAGAATCCCCTTTCCACATTAATTATCTTTACTCTTCATGTTCCACACTACAGCACTCCAGTCTTCTGAAACACTACCAAATAGCCAGCCCATTTAGCTCTGCTTGTAGCTTTCTGTGGCTCCTCTAGTCTATATCTCCAGACTTTCCCACATTCTCCTACAAACCAGTCTCTAAAACTCCTAAACTTATGATCAAGTCATCACAGTAATTATTTCCATTCCTGGTTCTAATTTTTCACATGTGTGAGATTCCTGAGGGTAACAGTTTAAAGGAGGAAATATTTATTTAACCATGGTTTCAAAGGCTGGTTGTGTTGTTTCTTGGTTATGGTGAAGTAGAGCATTGTGGCAGAGGAGTGCTGTTGGAGGAGTAAAGTTGCTTACCTCATGGAAGCCAGGAAGCAGGGAGGCAGGAAAAGAGCATGCTCACACCAGTGGAATTTCTTCTTCTTCCACTTCTATCCCATCCAGACCCCTGCCCAATTCAATGGTACATCCCTGTCTAACATGCCCCCACAGATAGCCCAGTGTGCTTTGTAATCTCCCAGGCAGGGCTCGGTCCATTCAATTTGACAATCAGGATTACTCATCACAATACCCCAGGCCCCTGCCTTTCTGCATTCCCCAGTTTTGTTTTGTTTTTTTTGGGGGGGGGGTGTTGTTGTTGTTGTTTTGCCAGTCCTGGGCTTGCGCTCAAGGCCTGAGCACTGTCCTTGGACTTTCTCGAACCTAGAGCTCTACCACTTGAGCTCTGGCACCATTTCCGGCTTTTTTCTATGTATGTGGTACTGAAGAATCAAACCCGGATCTTCGTGCATGCTAGGCAAGCACTCTACCCCTAGGCCAAACTCCCGGCCCCTCCCCCAGGAGTTTTTGTAAATGTCTCTCGGCCCCTCTCATTGCTTCCTTATCAAGTGGGATTTTTTTTCATATATTTTTATTGTAATTAATAGAAGGGTTATATTATATTCACCAGATAGAAGGTGTATTACTTCACAAACATTGATACCCTTTCTCATGTCATGGTTCAAGTGGGGTTTTTTTTGTTTGTTTGTTTTGTTTTGCCAGTCCTAGGGCTTAAACTCTGGGCCTTGGCAATGTCCCTGAACTTATGTGCTCAAGGCTAGCACTGTACAACTTGAGCCTCAGCTCCACTTCTGGCTTTTTGTGGTTAATTGGAGATAAGAGTCTCATGGTCTTTCATGCTCAGGTTGGCTTCAAATTGTGATCCTTAGATCTCAGATTCCTGAGTAGTTAGGATTACAGGTGTGAGCCACTGGCACCTGGCTTCAAGTGGCGTCCTTTTGAACCTGTTTCTAAGGTCCCCATGGGTCACTCACACTTAACCAGAATTCCACATTTTGAGCAAACACATCTATCTAAAGCTCGGATCTTGTTTTTCCTTGTGTAGTACAGTAAGCTTATCCTGCAACTTTCAATACATTTACAGCTGCCTCAAAGTTGCCCATTGTCACAAAACTGAAAGGCCCAGTATCAGGATTACTGACAGATCTGCCAATCCCCGTGCCAATCCTCAGTCACTTCATCAGAGGTCCTGCTTCCCTGGGGTCCCCTTCTTGATATGTATGTCTTTAAAACTTATCTGTCCCAGTGTGATAGAAAACAGAAAGATCCAGTTCTTTTAAGGGAGTTCTCCATTCTCAAGAAAGACACATTTCACTTGTGGCTCCTAACAGGACAGCTCTTTGAACACATAGCAGCAGTCACCACAGTACCTTCCTTCTGGGTCTTTAGAATGAAATACTCTTCTGTAGGTAGAACATTACCAGTTCCCAATGAGCCATCTGCGCAAACTTAATGTGTCAGGCAACTTTTCACGGCAAAATACCTAAGACAAAGGAGGAAAAGCTTCCTTGGGCCCGTGGCTTCAGAGGTTCACTTGGCCCTGTTGCTTTGGGCCTGTGGAAATACAACACTTTGTGTGAAGCTGCTCTCCCCATGATGGCCAAGAAGCAAAGAGAGAAGGGGAGCCAGGCTCCCAATATCCCCTTTAAGAACATTCCCCCAATGGTGTAACTTCCTTTCACCAGGCTCCATCTGCTAATGTTGTCACCACCTCCCAATAGTCCCATGGGCAGTTGAACAAATCCTTAACTTGTGGTACTTTGAGAGACACTCTAGATTCAGACCATATCCCTCTTACTGACATTAATGCCAGAAATTTCCAATGGCTGTCTCAATTTTCTCCCAGGTACAGCATTCAAAATAGCACCCCTTGGAAAGAACTGCCTAATTCCACATACAGTCCATGGGGACATAATTATACTATCTTATGTCCTGCAGATGACACATAGCACAAAGTCCACAAGATTGTAGTGCCTTTAGCTTTCCTCGAGTTAGTGAGGACAGACACCTGGCATCCTCACCTGGTGGTTCTCTGACAGATGGGACTACCTCTGCCAAGTGTATCTAGAATTAAGCAGAGGCACATCTGGTTGTCATGCACCACACCCTCTGACCAGGGCAGCACCATGCAACTGGCGTATCTCCTCCAGAATACCAAGGCACCACCACCAAAGATCCTGAACAAGACCCATTCAGGTGATCAAACACAGAACAAAGACACAGCTCATCTCTAAGAGAGTACCAGATTCTTGAGAGGGAAGAATACATGTTATTTTTATATCAGTTTGTTTTAGGTTCTACCCATTTATTTTTGAGATTCAAGTTCTTTCTTGAACACCTTGTTTATTAACCTTCCTGTTAGCTTGAACTCCTATAAATGAGTGTCTGTGACTTCCCACTCCACTTATGGGAAGGACTCAGATGGTCATAAAGAGGGAAGGCAGGTACACAACACACCTCTGAGACATGATGCAGCTCTCTTGGTAAACTGCAGTAGCCCCTCCATGTCAGATATATCCCAGTTGATATTTCTATCTTTTACATTAGTGTCTGGCAGTGTTGTCTTTCCTCCAAAGTTCAGCTCCCTTATGAAAAGTCTGAAATTATATTCTTAATGCTTTCAAGGGATTGGTACCCAGAAGTTCTATGGTTCATTTGCACCTAAAATTAGATGGCTCTGTCCATCAGAACAAGCCAGGCAGAGACTGACTGCTTATAAATGTCTTCTAGACCTTCCTAGAGCAGAGCCAGCAATTGGAAAAGAACTATGTATTTATTTTTACAAGGAAATTACTGTAGTGTGTGGGATTCATTATAGGGTAGTAAAATTAAATGGTTCCATTTCATTTTTAACTTAGAAATATCATTTTAGAATGTGTTTCTATGCATTAGAAGGAACTGTTTCCTGTCATTAAATATTTTCTGCTTCATGTTCCTTTTACATCCATTTAAATGCTTGTCAAATTGTTTGACATTAACACACAGCCAGAAGCCTTTTCCAGTTGTAAGTGGAGTTGGCTGTTTATTCTAGCACCCCTAGAAAGTGGCCTTGTCAGGGAGTGAGTATATACTTTGTCATATGCAGAGGAGAACATTTTCCCTGAGGAAGCTTTTCATGGTGCCCAATGGTGATCTCTAGAGAAGATAATACTGTGCCCATTTCTAAAGAGACATGTTCTTTCTGTAAGCCACCTCAACAGAGCAGACACAAAGCATGGCGTCTACCCAGAAGCTTCAGGGATTTATTTTGCAGACCATTTAGCGCTATCTTCAACCTTAGGATGACTGGAAATTTCCAATGAGTTTCTTTGACCTACATACAGATAAAATCATTTTCTCCTTTGTTTTCTGATTCCCTGTCCTACCCCCAACCCCCCAAAGAGATCCCCATTTCATCCTTCTTCTTCTCATGCCTCCATGTGTGACTAGAGGAATGTGAATATATTCTGGTATCTGTGCTGCCTTATCTGAGCAGATGCCAAATAAAGTTTGTCCATCATGGTATCTGTCATTCACACTGTACATTAGGATGCAACATCACTCATTGTATTTATTCTTGTTATTTTTTTTCTGCCAGTCCTAGGGCTTGAACTCAGGGCCTGGGTACTAGGCTGGGCTTGGGCTTTCTTAAGGCTAGTGCTGTACCACTTGAGCCACAGCACCACTTCTGGCCTTTTTCTGTGAATGTGGTACCGAGGACTCAAACCCAGGACTTTGTGCATGCTGGGCAAGTACTCTACCACTAGGCCATGCTCCCTGCCCCTTTGTAATTTTTTTAAATTACTACTTTCGTAATTTAAAAACAAATCATAGATTTGTTAAATGAAAAGAAAATTTAGAGCTATAGCTTGACCAGACATTTCTATTTAATTGGAAGGGAAATAAACAAATTATCCTCAAAAGCAAAACTGTCCATATTAAAACTGCTGCAAGCTGGGTGCTGGTGGCTCATGCCTATAATCCTAGTTACTCAGGAGGCTGAGATCTGAGGATGGAGACTCAAAGCCAGCCAAGGCAAGAAAGTCCATGAAACTCTAAATCTCCATTTAACAACCAGAAAATCAGAAGTCGTGCTGTGACTTAATTTGGTAGACTTGATCAAAAGAGCTGAGGGACATTGCCAGGCCCTGAGTTCAAGCTCTGTGACCAATCAAAAAATCAAAATCAAAACAAAACAAATTTCTGCAATAGGCACTTTAGTACTAAAATTTGGCCACCAACTGACCTTTGGCCTGTAGAAACTTGGAGTCTAATAAAAGAAACCAAAAGACTATTGAGTTAACCTTACTACAAAGCAAACAATAATCTGAAACTAAACACCTCTTTCTTCTACTAATACATAAGGAACAAAGCATGTCCTTAGCTGAAGGTACTTTGATGGCAAAGGCAGGAAATTCATAAGTTGGAGGCTAGCTGGGACTACCAAGTAAGTTCAAGGCAAGTTAGGCCTACATGAGACCCTGTTGAGAAAAAGAGAAGAGAAGGGAAAGGAGGGGGAATACCAAAAGAAATAGGTATCAGAATGCAACAGAAGAATTAGATGGCGCCTGATATTACTCTTCATTCCCTAGGCAAATATTATTCTTCTAGAATCATCTTCTAGGAAAAGTATTATCCATCCAGGAAGACCCTCACCAGCTCCACACGTTTCCCCCCAACTCCATACCTTAGAAATTCAGCTAAACAGTGGATCATAACATGAGGTAGCAGCAGTAGCACAGCCTTGGGCTTAACCGCAGACCCTACAAAGTCACAACTTCCAAAAGTGAGGTCTAGGAGCTTCTGGTATGTACTAGAGCTCGAGAGTGGCCATATAGCAAAGCACCTTCTCCCAGACTGTGCTCTGAACCTGTTCTAGTCAAGGTGCGTGCCTGTCACTGATTGGCTTCCATTGGAAAATACAGTCAAGAAACACAAATAGATGTCCTTCTGGTATAGTTGCCACACGCGTTTTCCTATTAAGGACTCTGAAAAAGGATATTTCAAGACAGCTCTCATCTCCTCCTCCTCCTCCTCTTCCTCCTCTTCCTCCTCCTCCTCTTCCTCCTCCTCCTCCTCTTCCTCCTCTTCTCCTCCTCCTCCTCCACCACCACCACCACCAAGGAGAGTCAAAGCCATAGGTCACACACCTATGGCATTTGGAGGTGAATGACTATGGTAAAATGTCGGAGATCAATAGGTGACAGACATTTGAACCTCGTAAGGGTCAGAGACCTGAGAAGACTCTACAGAAAGACAAGCAACATACCTCTCTCGACATGGGCTATGCAGGCTGTGGCTTGAGAACAGGAAGTCTTCCCTTTGCAGGGTTGAGGGTGAGAGTCCTAGCAACCTGTCATATCAGGGAGAATGCTGACATGCTAGCTGATAGAAAAACTACCCAGTCCTCAAGGTCTTGCAACCCACGAAGTTACCTGAAATCTTCACGTGATCCTTCTGGGGAAAAGAATCTCCCATCATCTCCCAGTGAACATCTAGGGTATTGTAGCCAGGAGCCATCTTGAGAAGGAAGCTACTGCTTGAATTCAAAGAGCCCTACGTAGTCCCATCTGTGAGACCATGCCACCTTCTACCACATCGGCTCAGGGCATAGCTGCCTTGACAATCCCTTGTGGCCCTGCACAGTGACTGACTGAAGCCTACTGGTGCTCTGCATTATAGAGGATGGGTGTTTGGATACAGAAGGAACAAAGCCATCAGGGAGTATGCCTCTGAGACTGAGCATGGCCACTTACGTAGGGTCTTATCCCAGAGTCAGGACTATAGGTAGGCACCTCATACTGCCTGATTCATACAGCCTGGAGTACCTGTTCCTCACAGAGTGGAGAGGGACATGTTAGTTCTACTGGGACTTAGCCTGTGAGGGCATGAGCTAGCTAACTGCCACCTCCTGAGTGTGTATAATCAAAGGCGGCCCCTTGGGGAAACTGTGGCCTGCTCTGACACAGCCCTAGTCCTACCCACTCACTCTAACTACAAGATTGAAGGGTGGCACAAGGAAGAAAACCCAAGCTATTGCCTCCCTAGACATGTAGGATTAGGAAGTGCTGAGGCCCTCTTTCCTGATGGGCACTCTCATGGAAACAGCAGAGAACACAATAGTTCCTACTTCCCCGCACCCACATGTGTGGCCTCCATACCCTGTATGCACACGCACTGCTACCTGAACTAGGTACGAGCACCCCAGGTCTGGGACCATGGTTCCTGCCCCTCCCTCTCCCTAGGCAGTGCCCAGCCTAGAGGCACTGTTTGATCAGAGGAGAAATGCTTCAGGCCCTTTACCAGTACCAGGGTTCCCAGTGATCCCACTAGTAGGGTTGAAGTAGAAGTGTTCTTCTTCACACCAAGAGTTCCTGCTGAAACCCCTAAGACCCAGTAAAGACACCACTCCGTGGCAGGCATGGTGAATACTCCACTTACTCTTTCACCAGGCCTGCCTGAACTGCTCCCACTCTTGTGTGTCATGCTAAGACAGTCATCCCACTCTGACATGGTACGTGCTGTACCCAACGTCATTAGCCAAAGCTACAGGAAGAGACTCCATCATGGTTCCCACATGAAAATAAAGTTAACAGTGTGAAGCTGGCTCACGCCCCAAGACAAATCTGTCGGAGGAAGCACCTACTAAGAAGGCCATCTTGTAAAAACAGCAGGATACCCGATCACCAAACCCACAAATCTCAGTGGAAGACCTTGGGAAGTGTGAAGGAGAAGGGTAACAGGATTCTCTAAAGGAACAAAACTCCCTGGCTAGCAACAGATTAAAACAGAAATCAAACTGTGGCTCAAAGTGGTAGAGCACTGGCCTTGAGAAAAATAGCTCAGGGACACCAGGAAATGTGATAAAAAATATGAATGTATAGTCATAAAAAAGCCTTGAGATCCAAGTAAATGTTCAAAAAGACATTAAGTGAAATTAGGAACACAACACCCAATGTAAATGAAAAATTCATCCAAAAAAAAAAAAAGATTGAAAAACGAACCTTAGAAATAAAGCTCAATCAGAGCCTCTGTAACAAACTAGATCATATGGAAAATAATGTCTGAATTTGAAGACTGGTGTTTTGAAATACATACCATTTAATCAAGGAAAGGAAGAAAAGTACCTGTGAGATCACTGGGAGCTGGGTATAGTGACTCATGCCTATAGCCCCATCATTCAGAAGGCTGAGACAGAGGATCACAACTTCCAGGCCAGGAGGGACCACTTCATAAAGAAGGTTTTTTGTGTGTGTGAAAATATTAGGTGAACAACATACACATTTAGAAGACTTAAATGTCAGCAGAGGAAAGTTAAGGGCACAGAAAGCCTGTTCAATGAAGTAATTGAAGAAAAATGTCTCTACTCTTGGCAGATTTATGTATGAAGATGACATCTTTGTGGCTTCACTGTTGAGATTACTGAACTTTTAGAGAATTAATGTCGATTTTTCTCAAACTGTCATTTAGAAATAATAGAGAAGGAATCCTTCCAAATTCTTCATGTGAAGCCAGCACGATCTTGTTACCAGGAACACACACACACACACACACACACACACACACACACACACACACACACACACACACATATATATATATATATATATATATATATATATATATATATATATATATATACACCAGGATTCCTGAAAAACACAGGTGAAAACTCTGCAACCAAGTACTAGCAAATTTAATTCAGTAACACATTATAAAAGATTATCCTCCAGGGAGCTGGGAGTTTGGCCTAGTGGTAGAGTGCTTGCCTAGCATGCATGAAGATCTAGGTTCGATTCCTCAGTATCACATACATAGAAAAAGCCAGAAGTGGTGCTGAAGCTCAAGTGGTAGAGCTCTAGCCTTGAGAAAGTCCAAGGACAGTGCTCAGGCCCTGAGCTCAAGCCCAGGACTGGCAAAAAAAAAAAATTATCCTCTGGGCCATGAGTTTGGCCTAGTGGTAGAGTGCTCGCCTAGCACGCACAAAGACCTGGGTTCGATTCCTCGGTACCATGTACACAGAAAAAGCCAGAAGTGGTGCTGTGGCAGACTGCTAGCCTTCAGCAAAAAATGTCCAAGGACAATGTTCAAGCCCCAGGACTGACAAAAGAAAAAGATTATCCTCTGTGCCAGATACCTATAAGCCTAGCTACCAGAGGCTGATATCTGGAGGGTTGGAGTTCAAAGGCAGCTGGCTCTTTTGCAGAAAAACCCACACTATAAGACCTATTTATGTCTTCAACATAAATACCAAAAGCGAGACTGTATGCATAGCTCAAGTGGTAGAATGCCAGCAAGAGGAACATGGAGGCCTGAGTCCAAACCTTCACAGCAGCACAAAGAGAAATGGGAAGAGAGAGATGAGACAGACAAGATGATTTGACATATGCAAATAAATATATCACATCAATTGAAGGAATAGAAAATCAAACGTTGCAGAAAAACATTTGGAAAATTTCAGTGTCCTTCACAATGAAATCCTCAAAAGAACTAGACATAAAAGGGTTGTACCTCATCATAACGTTGTGTATGACACTTTATATTGAATACAGAGAAACTGGAAGCATTTTCTAAGAACAGGAACAAGGACGGGGAGGGGTGTCCATTCTCACCACTCTCATCCATATGGTACCAGAATTTTTACCCAGAACACGTAAGCAACAGAATGAAAAGATATCTAAATAGAAAGAAAGTCATATTATCCTTATTTATACATGATAGGTTTCTATATATAGAAAAACCCAAAGACTCCACTAAAAAACTGTCAAAACTGAGAAGTTGGGTACAGTTGCCAAACACAAAAAGAATATACAAAAGTAAGTAGCTTTGGGCTGGGAGTTTGGCCTAGTGATTAAAGTGCTTGCCTAGCATGCACGAAGACCCGGATTCGATTCCTTGGTACCACATACATACAAAAAAAAAAAAAAGCCGGAAGTGGTGCTGAGGCTCAAGTGGTAGAGCTCTAGCCTTGAGAAAGTCCAAGGACAGCGCTCAGGCCTTGAGCTCAAGCCTAGGACTGGCAAAAAAAAAAAGTAAGTAGCTTTTCTTTTTTTACAAACCAGTTATAAATTTGTGGAGATAGAAATCACAAAAGCAATTTCAGGATCAACAGTATCTGCAAATTTAAAACAATCAAGCTTAGAAATAACAGGGGGCTGGTGGTGGTTCATACCTGTAATTCCAGCTACTTAGTGGGCACATATTTGGAGAATTTCTAGGCTGGGGAAAGTTCTCAAGACATCACCCACTAAGTAGCTGAACACAGTGGTATGTTTCTGTCATCCCAGCTACATGGGAAGGATCATCTCAACAGAAAAAGTTTGTCATAATGGTACGTGCCTATCATCTTAGCTGTGGAGGAAAGCATAAATAAGAAGATTGAGGTCCAGGCTGGCCCTGAACCAAAAGTGAGACCCTGTCTCAAAAATCACCAGCACATAGCCAGGCATGGTGGCTCACGCCTGTAATCCTAGCTACTCAGTAGGCTGAAGATCAAGGTTCAAAGCCAGCCAGGGCACAGAAGGACCTGAGACTCTTACCTCCACTCAACCTCTAGAAAACGGGAAGCCTTGAGCTGAAGAACTCAGGGGCAATGCCCAGGCTGAGTTCAAGCCCCATGACCCACAAAGAAAAAAAAAATCACCAGCACAAAAAGGGTAGGTGATATGACTCAAGTGCTAGAGCATCTGCCTAAGAAGCTCAAGGTCCTGAGTTTTAACCCAATGCCACAAAAGAAAATTGACCAAGGAGGAAGTAAAAGGCCTCTGCCACAAAAATTATAAGTATGAATGACATTTAAAAAGACGTTCCTGTTGGATTGGAAGAATTATTGTTAAAATGTCCATACCACCCAAAGTGATCTACAGATTCAGGACAACTTCCATTGAGATATTAGAGATATTCTTCATAGAACTAGAAAAAAATCTTAAAATTGACATAAAAGCTCAAAAGTGCCCTGAATAATCAACAAAAGGAACAAAGCTGGAGGTATCTGCATACCTGGTTTCCAGGCAGAGTATAGTGCCATGGAACCAAAAGAGCATGATGTTGGCGTAAAAGCATACATCAGATTCGTGACACAGAACAGGGATCCCAGAAGTAAATTCACACGTCCACAGCTAGCTGGTTCTTGAGGTGCCAAAAGCATACCCTGGGGGAAGGACTGCCTCCCCGACAGATGGTGCTGGGAAACCCAGTATCCACACACAGGAGACAATGTGGCCCTCAGCTCTCCCACTACACAACAATAAACTCAAGATGCAGCAAAGACTGAATGGCCCAAAACTCTGAAAGAACTAAAAGGAAACAGGTAAAACACTTCACGATATTTGTAAAGGCAATGCTTTTTGGATACGAACCCATAAAGCACAGGAAACAAAAGCAGAAACTGACAATGAGATCACACTAGACCAGAGGTTCTCCACAGCAGAGGAAACAGTCAACAGAGTGAAGAGACAGCTTGAAAAACTAAAGGCTATGTCACTCAACTATTCCACAGACAAGAGGATAAATAGCCCATATATAAAGAACTCAAAAAAAACTTAATAAAATAATCCAAATTAAACATGAAGAGCCCCTTCCAGCTATTCAGGAGGCGAAGGCAGAAAGATTACCAGACCCCAGGAGTTCGGGGCCAGCGTGGGCAACATAACAAGACCTCTTCAAAATAACAACAAAATAAGCAAATATTCTGAACAGATATTTCTCAAAAGAAGAAATAAAAGTAAAGGACTAGATATGAGGGCACACATCTATAATCCCAGCTACCTGAGATAAGGAAGATCAGTCTGAGACCAGCCCAGGCAAAAAGTTATCAACATACTATCTCAACACCTCACTGGACGTTGTGGCACAAACTTGCATTCCTAGCTACACGGGTGGCATAGATATGAAGATCTCAACTTGAGGCTGGCATACGATTTTATCTAAAAAATAACTAAAGCCAAAAGGACTTGGGTTATAGCTCAAGTGGTTGAGCAGTTACCCATCAGGTGCAAGGTCCTGAGTTCAAAATCCTAGTACCACCAAAAAAGCAAACAAAAAGTATACTCAGTAGCATGAGCCATCGTGGAAGAATACATCAAAACTACAATGTGGTAATACTTCAGAGGAATTTCAGTGGTTAGTATCCAAAGAAGTTTTTAAGCTTCTTTGATGGCATACTGTCCCCACGTGGGTAGGAATATAAATGAATGCAGGCACTATAGAGAACTAAAACCAGAACTACTATAGTCAGCTCTCCCACTTCCGGGTTTGTATCCAACAGACATGAAATCAACAGAGTGAAGTGATGCCTGCCTGGCCACCCTTCCATACTGGCTAAGATTCCCAATTCAGAATCAGCCCCAGTGCCATTGGCCAATTCACAGAGAAAATGTGATCGTTACAGACAGCAATGTCGGTCACCTGTCAGTGGCACTAAATGGAACTGAATGGCCTAGGTGAGGAGAAAGAAAGAAACCAAAGACCGGAAGACAAATATTGCATCCTATCTCAGGTGTGGAAGCTAGAAAATAGAACCATGATTGCTAGAGATCAAGAGAGGTGGGAGGAAGGGCACAAAACTTGGATGTGATGAACACTTGCTCAACTCCTTTAATGGAGAATAGAGGGAGGGATGGAAGCTAAGAAGGAGGGGGAGGGGAGGATAGAAGGAAGGAAAAAGAAAAGAGGCTCTGATTATCCTTGCATTCACTTTGTCTCACCGATAGCTACCGTAATTACTAGGGCACAGAACACATCATCTCTGTGTTGTCTGCTAATGTTTTGTTACTCTCTGGAGAGCACTTTGCCTGCGTCCTGTGAGCCTCTCACACAGCCTAGAATAGATATCTACCCTCTCCACGCAGGGGTGTTGTGCTCGCCTCACCTGGAGAGTGTTGCTATCTCCTGCCCCATGCTTTCTCCCCTCTGCCTCTCTGTGTGAGCCAGAATGGTCTGGTGGACCCACCCAAGCCCAGTCATGGGGAACCCCAGCATTTCCACGCTCTGTCTGTGATGCTTTCCATGACCGGATCGCAGATGGGGCGTCAGGTTTCATGGTGCATACATTTCTGCACAGAACATTCAGAATCAGATATGCCTGTCAGTCTTACCTAGCCTGTCCCACAGTTCATATTTTTTTCCATTCTGTTTATGATTTCCTTTAAATGTCAAGAATTATGATTTCATTGTAGAATTAAATGTTCTATCATTGCAGCTTTGTTTAAGTCATGTCATTTCCCATCTTGCTTGAAGACGTCTGTGGTCAGAAAAGAGGAGGCAGGGACACTTCTAGCAGGCTCTCTGTGGACACTGTCACACTTGCTGCTCAGAATACAGGGGGCAGGGAGTCCCAGAAGGTGGAAACAGGAACTGCATACACAGACAGATGGGAGGGGGTGTTCACAAAGAAGCCCACCCAGGCCACCTGCCTGGTGCTGTAGAGGGTACAGTACGCATCTCTTCTCACACTGGCCTGCAATCTCCAATCTTACTTCACAGCTATGTGACCCTGGCAAATTAAAGTCTCTCTGTGCCTCATTTCCTCCTTCTGAAAAGTACAGATAATGTAGGCCCTGCCTCTTGGGGTTGTTGGACACACTTACATTGACACATGAAGGGCTTAGTGGGACCATGGCATATGATAAGTGCTCAGTAGATGTCTATAGGAGAAAGACAGGACCCTACCAGACACACACACACACACACACACACACACACACACACACACACACACACACACACCTTGCCCTGCAAGAGCAACAGGCGTCAGTCATGAGTAATTTAACTGCTACTGGGCTGGGTGAGAGGAAGGGGCCTGCTACCTTACCCCTATGGTGCATGAGTGACACCACTGCGGCCAAAATAATTTTTTAATAAATGAAGTTATTAATTCTCAAGTTGCATACTATATTAATATTATACAAATGTAAGGGGAAAGTATCTCTAGAGATAAGAAAGGAAGAACAATAAAATGACCACTGCAACAGGAAGGCATTAAGTATCATAACAACTAGACAGATAATGAAAGCAAAAATAGTGGACATAAATAAAGATGTAGTGTGAAATAAAAGAAGGAGAAAATCAGGTATGTGATAAAGACAGAATCGAGAGAACCAGACATTGAGAGCGGAGAGCAGTTAGCCTCAAAAGCACCTCAGTACCTTCCTTCATCCCATCCCCTCACTACCCACCTAATTCTGAGGAAGGTCATCAGCTACCTGCAACAGTGGGATTTTTAAGCTAGCCATCTTCCCACAGAAATGCTCTGCACCAACCACTATGTCTTAAGTCAGTCAGTTCCCCTTGTGGCATTGAGTCTCTGCAAATTCTTTTCTAACTACTCTTCTCCTGTCTCTGTTTGTTCCATGCTAAGCAGATGGCCCAGAAATTAGCCAAAAGCAGGAAGAAGGTGCAGTACAAACAACTTCATCAGCTTGGTTGTTATGCCTGTCCTTTCCATTTGTTTATGTTTTGCCTTTTTTTGTTTAATTTCGTGTTTTTGTTTTCTGCATCCAGCAAAGTTTTCGTTCCGATTTCTTTTATGAACCGCCCCATAAGCCAGCCTTTCTCAAAACTCAGTTGCCTAAAATGGCCATTTTTCTGTTGCTCATAAGTCATTTCACTTGAGCGGAAGGATGGGGAGCAGATTGCAGATGCTAAATGAACCTTGATGGGTAGTGTGGAAGGAGCAATGAGGTGGCAGGGACATTTGGGTCTAATCAATAACTGATTTGGGGATTTGTCAGATTGCTGGATGCAAAAAAGAAAACTCGCTAATAACCACACATATGCCAAGTTCAGCCTTGAACGAACCAGACTGCGCTTGTTTGGGTTGTGGGGCTTCTGGGTGCTTCTGAGCTAGCTATTCCCTGGATGTGAGGCATTATTGGGGTTCCTTGTTAACAGGGTGGCTGTGGTGACGGTGGTGTGTGCCTGGGAAGACCCTCTTACCAGAACTGCAGCCAAGGGGCTTGGCTTGTACCTCCTATAAGCACTTCAGCGGCCCAAGTAGGGCAAGACTCAAAGTGACTCTCCCGGGGCCTTCGCTAACCTGCCATTTGCCTTTCCCCGCTAGTCTCTCAACCTTGCAGAAGGAGGCCCCTCGTCATCTTGGTTCCGAGTCAGATCTGCTGCCCTGAGGTGCCATGTGCACAAGGGAGGATGTGGGGGCCTGTGCATCAGTGACCCGAGATGCCCACCCCGTCTGTGTGTCCATCCCCTGTAGGCCTCCTTCCCCCTGACCAATTGAACCCAAAGTTTGTGTTGCCGTTCTGGTGGCTGTGTCTTGGTTGCCTCTGTGTGTGTGTGTGTGTGTGTGTGTGTGTGTGTGTGTGTGTGTGTGTGTGTGTACACGCGTGCTAACCTTTGGGTCAGGATACTGTAGTGAATATTTTCTTTCCTCCTCAGGCTCCTGAAGGGGAATCTCAGCCTATGACCGAGGTCGACCTCTTCATTTCTACCCAGAGAATCAAAGTGTTGAACGCCGACACCCAGGTACTAGCTGGTCACTCACCCTTCCTGGGGTTTTGGTCAGCAGCACTGGGCGATGTGCTGTGCCCTGTGCCTGGGCCATGGCCTGGCTATCCCTAGACACTGGGCACCACACAAGCCAGAGGCCTTTCACTGCCATGCCTGCTACTAAGTAAGCTCAGAGGAGAAATGAAAATGGGGGTGTTGTTTCTTCTTCCCTGTACAGCTGTTGATTCTAAGAAATGTTGTTTCAAATCAACACACACATGCACATGCACACACACACAGCAACTGTGCTATTTAGATATTTACCTTCCTTTTAACTTTACCACCAGAGAGATGCTACTGATGGGAAAATGTTTCCGATTTTCTTATTTTGTTTCGACTGCCACAGATGATTTCTTGCTCTCAGTTAACCACGGAGAGGCCTGTGGGCCCCCCTAGTGGGTGTCATGAATCTGCCAACGAGGTATGAGCCCACTCTGACTGTGGGGCATACTTGGCTAGGCCGGGTGGGGGGGGCCACTCCTGGGTCTTGGGGCCCTGGGCCAGGCTGACCTGCCACTCCTGCTCCAGGAGACAATGATGGACCATCCCCTGAGGACCATCTCCTACATCGCCGACATCGGGAACATTGTGGTGCTCATGGCTCGTCGGAGGATGCCCCGCTCCAACTCTCAGGAGAACGTGGAGGCCTCCCACCCGGCGCAGGACGGAAAACGACAATACAAGATGATCTGCCACGTCTTTGAGTCAGAAGACGTAAGTGTGGACCTCCCCATCTCTTTCTCTCTCTAGGTGACCTGAATAGCCGGCCATCACAAAGAGACCCTTCAATCTGTGAAACTCACCACACGTGACACATACATTTATTGTGATTTATTACGTGTCTACTATATGTCAGACACTGTTCCAGGGATAAGGAGAGAAGGTTGATGCAACATACAAGGCACTCATTATGTGAGCTGAAGGGGGACGCTAAATAACTAGATAAATACACTTGCAGTAAAACTAGAAATGAAGAATGGTTTACTGAAAGGTAAAAACGGGGTCAAGTAGATGATCGACAAGCAGGTGAAGAGAGACCTGAATGAAGGAAGAATTAGAACAAGTGCAAAGGCCCTCAGATCGGGGCCTGCTGCATTTGTTTGAGAAGGGTAGAAATGAAAGGCTGTGGAGCTTGAGTGAGAAGAAGAATGGGAACAGTTCTGTCTCAGTGGAATTGTAGCTGATTGCCCAAGCAGGTCTCACCTGAGCTCTAAGGTGCTCAAAAAGGACAGCTCGTGCCTGTGCAGAGCTGCCTTATGGAGTTCCTGGAGGACTAGCATCATTGCCTCCAACAGGCAGAGTACCAAATGGTAGGAGCATTGCCCACCCAACCCAGTCCTCCTCCATCACCACGCTGAGGGCTCTTAGCATCCACCCCATGCCAACTCTGAGCCTCATGGCCTAGCTTGTCCCCAGAAGGCCACGTCAGAGCCACGCACTATGCTCGGTTCTTTTGAGAGCAGGGAGCCCTGTGTGTCTAGGAGAAACAAACAAAAGTCATTCTTGTCCAGAATTCACCTAGCTGTGGTCACTGGTTTTCCTCCAGGAAATGAGAAAGACACCCCTTCTTTTCTCCAGGAAACCACACTGTCACGGCTGCACAGTCACAGCCAAGGAAGACAATGACACTGTCAAACTCTTACTGGCCTGGACACCTAGCAAGCAGTCCCCCACGCCAGCAGTCTCTCTCCCTGCCATTTTCTAATGCTGTGCTCTTCAAAGAAGTCAAACATGCTGACCAGACAGTCAGCTGTAGAAGGTGCTCAGAGAGCCCGTGGGTTATAGTGTAGAATGCTAAGGCTGTAGAAAAGGTAGCCTTTGGTCTGCTTACAGGCTTGATGCTCTCTGCAGGACTCTCTCTCTCGCCTCCACCAGCCTAGGAGCCCACAACAGTTTTTCCCCTCGAGTTTTAATTTTGTTTTGTTTTTGCTCCACTAGGGGAATAATGGAAAGAATAGAGAAGCAGGATAAGAGTGAACCGAACCACTAACACCTTTCCTATTCACAGTGTACAAGCACATGAACAACTGCAGGGACATTTGAAATTGTACGGGATGCCTTACTGTGGAGGCCTGTCTTTTATGTGACAGGAGATCCGGCATCTCTGACTATGATTGTCCACTAAATGCCAGGAGCTTCCTTATGATCATTTGCATAAGCAGAGAGTTCTCCTGGAAGCAAGCACTGGTGCCCCTGTATAGAACCACTGTCTAGGGCCATGTCCAACCCCAGGAGGAAGTGTCTGGTGGGGACGGGCTTCAAGTGTCCACCTATAGCACTGCTTGCTGATAGCCATCTTCTCTCCTGGCTGCTCCCCCAGGCCCAGCTGATCGCACAGTCTATAGGGCAGGCATTCAGTGTGGCATACCAGGAATTCCTCAGGGCCAATGGAATTAACCCCGAAGACCTCAGCCAGAAGGAGTACAGTGACCTGCTCAACACCCAGGACATGTACAACGATGACCTGATCCACTTCTCCAAGTCAGAAAACTGCAAAGATGTAGGTACTTCCCTAGTCTTCCACCACTCTCTTTCTCCTATCCACCCCTCTCCCTCCGCCAGACACACAGGCTGTGCTGTCTGGGTGAGGGATTCCTTACTGTGAGGAGTGTGACAGGGCACCCTGTGGCAGCTCACAAGTATCTGGGGCTCCTTCCATGGAACCCTGTAATTAAGTGCCCCTGTGAGTGGAGTTGATAGAAGAGGCAGCATGTTCTCTGTGCCCAGGAATATGAAGTTGTACTTTCAGTGAGTTCCAAGGCCACCCTTGGACCTGACGTCTTTCCTGGGGAGGCCCACAGACTAGGTAAGGGCACTGGGACAGTGACAATATGGGGTCAAGAACTGGTCAAAGCTCAACAGATCGGATCTTGAGATGATAGATGGGGGCTCCCCTCATTCAGGTCACACTCTCCAAGACTGCAGGGAAAGACAGGGCTATCCAACCTGTCAGGAGGTCACATGGAATGTGCAGGAGCAGGCAGAGCACAGGAAAGAAATAACCATAGGGATGCCTGATGGTCAGAAGGCTCCAGATTTGCCAAGGAGTTGGTAAAGATGTGACCTGGCTGGAGAGAGGGTAGGCATAGGAAAAGAGATGGAGAGATCCACACAAAATCTCAGGTGAAAACCTAAGCACCTGCAAGTCCAGCCAAAGGGTCAGGGTTTTGCCCCAGAGATAAAAAGATTAATGGACATCCTTGGGTGTTCAGTAAAGGTTCTCAGATTGGCATCCCAGAAGCAGAGCTTAAGATTAGGCTTCTTGTTGCGGTTGATTACAGAGAACCTGGATGAGGGGGATCACGGTGATCTTATTGGCATGAACTGCCTTCTGATCCAAGGGAAGGACTGGGTACTGATTGCAGGATAGACTCCAGCCACCTTGGGACAAAGATGCAGGCAGGTCTTAGAACTCTGTATCTCTCGTTGGTCAAGGATGGGCAGGGGCCAGATTGGTTTGCACCATAGGCCAGGTGGCTCTAACAACAGGTAAGAATTGCCTCTCAGTGCTGAAGGCGGTTACCAGGGCAAGATGGAGGCATTGGTAGTGAGTGCCATCTACAGGCCTTGAGGGAAGTGTCTGTGCTGAGCCTCCCCGCTTGGCTTACAAATAGCTCTTCTCCCCATATCTTCTGTGAATTTATTTTGGACATGGGAATTTTGAATGTCAACGACAGCATAGGAAGCTCTGTAGAATGGGGAAATCTGTGCATAAAATAATGGCAAAAGCCATTACTAGAAGCCTAACGGGCTACCAAACTCTCACCAACAGAGCCCCATTTTCCCGGACATGGGGGATGACAAACGTTAATAATGACACCGGTAATATGTAATATGTAATATAATAACGAAGTCAACCCAGTGCCCTTGTGGTTGTAGGTGTAGCCCAGATTGCTAATAGGAAGCAGGATAGATGACAAAACCTAGTGTGAAGTTGTGTGTGACGTGTTTTCCCTCAGACTGCAGAGGCCACGCAATGTGGAAGAAGGCAGGACCTCACCTGGGGAAATGGCTCTGATTTCTGCCGATGCCTCACAGGGCTGTGATCCCAGGCTTTCTAAGTGGGTTTCCTCCCTTCAGGTTTTCATCGAGAAGCAGAAAGGAGAAATCCTGGGAGTGGTGATTGTGGAGTCTGGCTGGGGATCCATCTTGCCAACCGTGATCATAGCCAACATGATGCACGGGGGCCCTGCGGAGAAGTCGGGGAAGTTGAACATCGGGGACCAGATTATGTCCATTAACGGCACCAGCCTGGTGGGCCTGCCTCTGTCCACATGCCAGAGCATTATTAAGGTACCCAGACATGAGAAAAGCTTCCTTACATGATAGACCTGAAATGATGTGAATCATTCCATATGTGAATACGTTTTAAGTTCAGGCACCAAAGAAAATACTAGGTGCCAATGACTCACACCTGTAATCCTCACTACTCAGGAGGCTAAGATCTTAGGATCAAAACTAGCCCAGAAAGGAAAGTCCATCATGACATTCTTATTTCCAGTTGACTACCAAAAAGACTGAAATGGAGCTGTGGCTCAAATGGCAGAGTGCTGGTCTTGAGGGGGAAGGAAAAAAAAGCTCAAGGATAGTACCTACGAAGCCCAGAATTTAAACTCCAGAACTAGCACCATAGAGTCTATATTCGTTACTATTACATATTCTCTCAAGGTTGTCTTTAGATCAGGAATAGTAGATTTGTCTCAGACAATACCACTTATCTAAAACCAAAACCATTGCAAGTATATCAATCATAGCACTCTACCACTAAGCCCAGGCTCAGCCTCAGCAGAATTTTCCCCAGCTCAGTAATCCAGGCCGTCTTTTATAGCAGTCACTTCGATGAGCATGAGACGATTTATCATCCTTAAGCTGGGCACCAGTGGCTCAACGCTAGAATCCTAGCTACTCAAAGAGTCTTGAGATCTGAGAAAGCCACCCCAGTCATGAAATCTGTGAGGCGCTTATCACCAGTTAACTACCAAAAAAGCTGGAAACGGAGCTGTGACTCAAGTGGTAGAGTGGTAACTTTGAGCAATAAAGCTCAGGATAGTGTCTAGGCCCTGAGTTCAAGAGCCCTAGGACTCTCAGACACACTCTTGAATGCATGTGTGCATGCTCTCTCTCTCTGTCTCTCTGTTTGTCTATCTGTCTCTGTCTCTCTGTGTCTGTCTGTCTCTCTCTCTCTCTCTCTCTTTCCCCCTCCCCCCTCTCTCTCTGTCATGGGAATGATTCAAATCAGAGAATACTATGATGCAAGTTAAGTTCCTCTTTCTCCCAAAGGCTGCTGGCAACTTGTCATGAAAAGAAACCTCTATTACAGTCCATGCATTTTTTTTCATATAATTACTACTTGTTCAACTAGAACTGATGCCATTATATAGACCAAGAAGAGCTACTCAAAAAGAAATTAAATATAAATTTTGTGGGGAAGAAATTCAATTTTCTCTTTAGCAATAGAGCATCTGTGCTGGCTTTTCAGCACACAGGTACTTGCAGGTTGTATGGCCAGGCTGACTGCAGTATCTGTAGGCCAAGATCTTGATACCCAGACTGTGGTACTGTGGGCAGATTGGTGCACAGTTTTCCTTGGTCTCAGATTTCCTGAAAGGCTGTTAGAACCCAGGTCTGGGAATGAACAAAAGGACCATACCATCATCCATGCTGAGCAAACAAGAAGCATGAAATCCAGCATTCTCATCTGAGCAGGGAGCAGAGCGGGCAAGTGGCATGGTAAAGCACTGCTTTGCCTTCCATGAATAAATTCCACCTCTTGCTTAATACACACTCAAGTATCACTTAATTACAGAGCAATGTATTCCAAGAAGTACTCTGTTTAAGTGATTCTGTCATCTCTGCCAACATCATTGAGTTTGTCTGCAGATCTCAGTCAGTTGTTGATGTGGCCTTGGATGCAACCAGGAGGCACGTTAATCACCTCTTCGGGCCTGTCAATGTCACACGCATACTGTCGGAGAGTAAACCATGGTTGCACTTTTAATAACTAGGAGTGCATAGTAATATATCAACAAAAGTATAGCACAATTAATACAGCAAGCAGCAACAGTAGAGTATTACATCTTCTCAGGGAATGGGCTATCCCTTGATGCAGCAGCACAGCACATTTCCACCATCATCACCATAAGAGGAACAGCTGTACTGCAAGTTAGGATGGTTACAGTGTCACTGGGTGGGGGTTTTCATATGGGACCTTGCTATACATGTAGCATGTGACACAGATTAAAGACTGGCATTTAGACATTGGTAACGGTATCGTTTAGGGGCTGAGTTTCAGCTGAAACATGCAGAACTAGAATGTACAGATACTTGGGGGTGAGAATTATATATCACTGAGAGGACTGCATGGCCTGATAGCAACCTAAAGACAAAAGGCTGGCAAGAGTGAGAAGAAGAAATATCTTGTAGGATGATGTCGAAGGAGAAAAATCTGTGTTGGTAGCCAAAGCACAGTAGCATTCTGGAGTCTCCGCTGGAATTGATAAACAGTGAAGTGGGCATTAAGTTCCAGGGTTGGGGCCTGAGCCTGACCTGAGGGTGCTGCTCTTGTATTGCTATGGTGATGTGGAGAAGAGATGAGTAACTCAAGAGATAGAAGCAGGAACACCCCAGATTGGCATCTCTCAGTCCCCAGTGAACAAGTTAGTCATTGAACATGTTATATGCACACGTGAGAACCACAAGGAGCTGTGTTATCCAGAGAAACAGCAAGTGTATAATCCTTGGGCTCCATCTATGAAGGGAAGTGACCAGATAGCCACATCAGTGAAAGGCTGTGTGCTTCCTGAGCGTGCACATGGCTTAGCTTACCACACTCTCACAATAGCCCCCCCATGGGACCAGTCCCAGTGTATCATCTATTGTATAAGTTAGGGCACAGGCAGGTGATCTATTGCACAGCTCGTCATTGGTAGAGCTTCACCACTCGGCCAGTGAACAGCTTGACTCCAATACAGAGCCATCCAGGAAAGGCCTAGAGACAATCTTAGCGCCCATGCCCCCCACCCCCACCCCTTGAGGAGAAGGTTACCACAGGCATCCGAAGCTGCAGGGATTGGAGTTCAGATGCCAAAGAGGGAGATCAGTGAGAGGTACATTGTGTGAGGAGTCGACCTGGATCTGGGAAGACACCGGAGTGGAGAGAAATCTTGTAGACTCTGTATGCACCTTCCACAAGCATCTGAGGGGATAAGAGTAGGTGGAGGTAGAGCCTTGGGAGGTGATGAGATCGCAGGATGGAGTCCTCATGAATGCTCTCTGGGTCCATGAGATCCTGGCTTCAAGACAGAAATATTTGTTGATGGTAAGGTACCTGGTCTGCAGCCAGCTGAGACAGGAGGACAGATGGAGATGAGGAGGATCAGGAGTGTGCTAGAACTGGCCAGCTCTGCATCCGTGTCTGGTCAGCTCACGAGCCATTCTTAGGACAGACCGTGGGGGGTGGCCACAGCCAGGTTCACACAGCCGAGCCTTTGAAGGCATGGATTCTCACTCAGGACCCTCAGCTGGCCAAGTGAATCCTGATCCTCCCTTCCACCCCTCCCTGTCACTCCACAAAGGACACAGACGAGGTGAGTAGTCTGGGCAGGCTTCTGCTGTGTTCTGATAGACAAGAACTTCCTAGGAAGGGTTTGTTTGAGCCCGGCACACTGTAATCCTAGCCACTCAGGTGGGTGAGATCTGAGGATCACGGTTCAAAGCCAGCTTTGTCAGGAAAGTCTATCAACAAACTACTCAGAAAAAGCCAGAATTGGTGCTGTGGCTCAAGTGGTAAAGCAGTAACCTTGAGGGAAAATAAATCTCAGGGACAGCACTTAAGCCCTGAGTTCAAGCCCCAGGACTGGCACAAAAAAAAGGAAAAAGAGAGAGAGAGAGAGAGAGACAGAGAGACAGACAGAGAGAGAGAGAGAGAGACAGAGACAGAGACAGAGACAGAGACATAGAGAGGTGGGGAGAGGAAAAGAGGGAGAGAGATTTGTTTGAGTAACTGAAATTTGATGTCAATAAATGGGGTGTCTGTGGAGTGAGATGAAAGAGACATCACCAGTGAAGATGGAGCATAAGAAAACCACTATGCTCATGGCTGCCTTCAGCGCTAATCCACACAGCTAGTGGACCCCAGTGAGAAGCTGCTGAGCAACCTCAGTGCCTGGGGTTGTGAGGCTTTGTTGATGCCCATCTGTGGGATATTCATATTGCCCAGTGTAAGCAGCTTAGGACCACCGGTTCCGAAGGCAGACGACCTTTCAGTAGGTGTAGCACTATTTCTTTTTAATTCCCTGGACAACACTCCCCTGAACTGCCTGCACCCAGACAGCTGGTTGTGCTGCCCCAGTGGGCCCTTGGAGGCTATGGGGGAACATCTGGGCCCCAAAGCCTTGCTGTCCTGTCTTCGCCTCTAGCCAGCAGCTCACATGCTGATAAGCCAGTGCCTGCCGTGGCTCATGCCAGTCACCCAGGGCTCCTGTTAAAGCACACTATGGACTTGGCAGGTCTCAAGTGGGCTCTGCAGTTGCAGCCAGCTCCTCAGGTTGAGGGCCTCACTGGTCTTCTGGCTATGCTCGGGAGCAGGAGTCGAAAGCCAAGTGTTGCCATTTCAATGCAGGTTGACTTCTTGTGTACCCAGGCCATAGGAAGTAAAATTTTCTTTCTAGAGTTAGAGAAATCAATCTTTCCTCCTAGCTCTTATTTTTGCCATTACGATTCATTCCTAAAGCATCTGTACTGATAGTCGAGATGTTTGCATCTGTGTCTGCTCATCTCTTGCTCCTGCCCTCTGGATTTTTGTTTGTTGTTTTTTTTTTTTCTTTGAGCCCAGATTCCCTCTCCTTCCCAGATCACCAAGGGTGTGCTTCTCCTGTTGCTATGGAGACCATTCTGGCTTCTTCCCCTCCCACTGTATTCTTTAATTTACTGCACCATTCCACAGTTGTCATGGGGATGGAGACATTTATTTAATTGGCACTTCCAATAAAATGGCCACTAAGAAAGCTAAGTTAATGAGACCCAACTTAAAACACTGATTAGGAGCAACAGAGAAAATACATGGTCCGGTGATTTTTAAATTGCTGTTTCTCTACACTTCATCTTGCAGCACATTTCCCCCTGTCTTGAAATTCTTCTGCGGAGAAACCTATTTAAGGCAACTTAAATCAATCCACATGAAAAGAAGAAAAAAAAAAAAAAAAAAAAAAACAAGTCCACCCAAGCAGCGTAAACGTATGGGGGAATGCAGAAAATGGGTCGTTCTCCTGCTTTTCAGTATGTTCTGTAACGTTTCTCAACTGCATGATAGTTAATGGGTGTGAACATTAAAGCAGGTGGCTTTCTCTGGAGAATTGATTTTAAGAAGATCCTACCTTAACTGTCTCTTAGCTTTAATTTTCCACAAATCCCTCATGTCATGGTCCACGATTGGGGTGGAGGGTTATAAAGAGACTCAGGCTACCACTGTTTCCTGTTGTCCCATCTTAGTTGTGACATTGTCTTTTGTTCAGCTCTCCTCCGAATTCCATGAGGCCCAGAGACAGCTAATTCCACCTAATCTCCAGGGAGACACACACACACACACACACACACACGTAGTACTGGGTGTTTAAGTTCAGGGATTCTTGCTTGCTAGGCAGGTGCTCTACTGCTGAACTATACCTCCAGCCTTGCACATTCTGTTTGGTTTTATTAAGCTCATGCCTCACGTATATTCACCTATTTTACACCTCCCATCATAGCCCGGATGACAACAGTGCATCAATACTCTCACCTTCTTCCTTTGAGATAAAGTCTCGTGGACTTTTCTACTTGGGCTGTCCTAGAAGCATACTCCTCCTACACACACACACACACATACACACACACACATGCAGACACACAGACACGCAGATAGACATACACACATGTATTGATGTGAGAAAGTACTGTGACTTTGCAAGCAGGTGTGGGGTTAAAGCTGGCTGCGTGTGAGCTTGACTGAGTCACTAGGTAGTTTATCTCCTATAAAATGGGTTGATTGTAACTGCCAGTTTGCCAAAGACATTAAGGAAATAGTTCTTGTGAATGCCTAGGTGGTGCCTTGCAGAGGTCAGGCTTCGCTGGTAGGTGGTTACTCCTGGCGTTTCCAGGGGTATCCATACATAGTTCATACATGGAGATGACTCAGCCAGTCGGCCCTCCTACAGACTGTCCCCCCCCCAACTTTGCTAGGACTGCTGTAAGAGAGGCATGAGGCATAACTGGCCATTTGCAGCTCTGAGTGCCTCTTAGAGAGTTTAGATTTGGGGGCAGGGACAGGGAAGACAATGTGTACAGCGACAGCCCTCTCTGTCCTAAGGAAGCTTGGGAGAGCAGAACGAGCAGGCCTGCTCTGCTGTCAGTGAACATGTCTTTTGTTGGGAGTCACTGCTGGAGTTATACTTGACTTGGGTCTCTCCTGGCCCAGACAGAGTTGTTCATTCTTCAGCTTTCAAATACCCGCTCCCCCCTCCCCAAAGGAAAATGGCACAAGCCATGTGACACTTTTTCCTGTAGTTGCACTTTTACTCTGATCCCTTAAATAGCCTGATTCCCAAAATGAAGATGTTGCCTGCAGCAAACAGCAATTGGCATAGAGTGAAGAGTTCTACCTTAACCTAGCTGTTTCTTCCCAGACTGAGGAGGCCTGGAAGAGGGGGTGCTACCAGCTCTGCCCCAAGACTGCCCCAGGTGCTTTTACTTTCTATCTATCTCGGAGGTCACCAGGTGTGCTGTGCTTTGTTCTTGCGGCAGGGCTTGAAGAACCAGTCCCGAGTAAAGCTGAATATCGTGCGCTGCCCTCCCGTGACCACGGTGTTAATCAGAAGGCCTGACCTCCGCTACCAGCTGGGCTTCAGTGTCCAGAATGGAATCGTAAGGACAGCTCGCTTCGCACCCTCTTCCCAGTGGTGACAAATGAAAATGTAGCGCTGTTGCGTTTCTTGTCTTTAAACCAGTCCATTCCCCGAAAGCATGCATCAGGAAGGAGATGTGGGGATCTTTTCATCTTGCCTCTGGAGAGGGTTACTTAGAGATTGAACATGGCTTGGCCAGCTCTCAGCATGTCCTCCCGGACCCTTGCTTATAGCTCCGGCATACCTAGAAGCCTGAAGGGCCCTCACTGTGCAAAGCACACAGTCTTGTAAGTCTTGCCTGCGTCTGCCATAGCATAAAGATGCATATGTACTCAAGTTGCCTGGCTGCACTGTCACAAAAGCCATCTCGGCCAGGAGCTGCTGGTTCATGCTGGTAATCCTATAGCTACTCAGAAGCCGGAGACCTGAGGATCAAAATTCAAAGCCAGCCTGAACAGGGAAGTCTGAGAGGCTCTTATCTCTAATTAACCATCCAGAGAAGCTGGAAGTGGAGCTGTGGCTCCAAAGGTAAAGTGCTAGCTAGCCCTGAGCTCAGGGACAGCACTCACTCCCTGAGTTCAAGCTCCACAACTGGCACACTCATATACACATATATTGCATACGTATATATGTATGTATGTATGTATGTTACAGGTGTGAGCCATTGGGGGTGTGTGTGTATATATGTACACACATAGATATACACACATATGGATCAAGGGGATGTAGAGACCTGGCATATATTTATATATACACTATATATAAAGAGAGAGAGTATATCAATGGTTCACACCTGTAATCTTAGCTGCCCATAAAAACTGGAATCTGAGAACTGAGGTTCAAAAGCCTGCCTGAAGCAGGAAAATCTATAGACTTATCTCCAATTAATTACCAAGAAGTCAAAAGTAGAACTGTGGCTCAAGTGATAGAGTACTAGGCTTCAGGACACACACACACACACACACACACACACACACACACACACACACACAGAGCCACTGCCCAGGACCTGGTTTGGAGTCCCATTGTAGGCACACATGTGCATATGCGCACACAAAAGCCAGTCTTTGGTCATTTCCGTAAAATGCACGCAGGCGACTGGACCAGGGAGAGATGTGAAGTCATCAGAGTTCAGCCTGCCATGAAGTCTAGCAGACTATGCAGACTGCTCAGAAACGAGGCAGCCGTGCGCACCTCGCTCAGGCCTGCAGGGCCTGGTACTCGTGAAAGCACCTGGGAAATCTAATGGCTCATGCCTTGCCAGGGAGTCATCTTCTCAGAGGCCTGTGAGCCACTGGGGTCCCACGTTGGCTAGCCAGCCTTCCCCGTGCACCCCTGAGATGCAGTGCCGCCTGCCATCTGTAACCTGGTGTTTGGTCCTGGTAGATCTGTAGCCTCATGCGAGGAGGGATAGCAGAGCGAGGAGGCGTCCGCGTGGGACACCGGATCATCGAAATCAACGGCCAGAGCGTCGTGGCTACTCCCCATGAGAAGATCGTCCACGTCCTCTCCAATGCTGTGGGGGAGGTAGGAGGAGGTCCAGGGTAGGACAGGGACAAAGCATGCTGCCCTGTGCCCCTCACCCTGTATCAGCCCCGACAGACCTTTCAGGAACTTTCCAGAGTCTCCTTTCCCCTCCCATTTGCTCAAAAAACAGAACCATCTATTTGAACCCAAGGTGAACCCCATTGGGAGATGATTTAACTGACGCCCTTCTGTAATGAGAAGTTGAGTCACCTTTGACCTTCTCTCCCAGGATTACTTTATTATTATTATTATTATTATTATTACTATAGCATTGAACTGCTTAGCTCTGGGGCTCCCCAAGTTTTCTCCGTTCCTCACCCCAAATGTGCTTGGAAGACATAAATCTCAGACTCAGGTCTTATAACTCAGTGGTGCTCAGAGGCATCTCCTTGGCCCAGCCTTGCCTGAAATTCACATTGCAGGGCTAGGGCACATTGCCAAGAGATCATATGGGGTTGGGGACGGAGCAGGAACATTCAGAGGCCAGAGTCATCTCCCATTGGCAGAGCTCTCTCTTGTCACTCAGAGGACTTCTGGAGCCAAAAGCATTTGACTTTCCTTGTCACCCCTGAATTCATTAGAAAAGCCTGCAGCCTCCATACTTCCTCGAGGCCCCCCTGGAAGCCCAGGATCGAGGTGGGGGTGAGGAGGGAGGTGGTCATGGAATTCCCTCATGTACGGTCCCACCAGCTAACATGGCTATTTGACCTCAGATCCACATGAAGACTATGCCGGCGGCCATGTACAGACTGCTGACGGCCCAGGAGCAGCCCGTGTACATCTGAGCGCCCCTGGCAGACACGTGCATGGAGGACTGCCTCACCGTGGTTGTGTTTCTCGTGCTGCATCGTGTGTCCATGAGACATTTCCCTCTCACTCCCAACGTCGGGCTTAACACAGGAAGAGAAGAATCCACAAGGACCTCTTGACTCTCTGTCTCTCTCCCTTTCCCTCTTCCTCCTCTTTCCTACCCGGGAAGTCTGCCCTGTGCTCCCTGGACAACCAGCACCCATCTGATCTGGCCAGGTGTGTCCTGGAGTTCCTCCAGGAGCCCCAAGGTGGCCGTCACCAATGGGGGGGCCCCAGGCCTCCCAGGGGCAGGGCAGCACAGCCCCCCTGCTGGTGGCTGCCCCCTCCCCTTGTTTGATGAGCCACGGCAGCGAGGGACAGCGACATTCTTCATGGTCTGTCTGCCCTTCCCACCATGGAATGGGGACGCCATAGATGATTTCTGCCTAGAATTTCTGAGCCAGCCTTGTCCATAGCTGGTTTGGGTTTTGACATATGTTCAAATACAGGCCTTCTCACCAGGCATCAAGGAGGAAATGGCAGTGTGGGCAGGGCTGCTCTCCAGGCATCAGAGCCTCTCGACCCGATTGCCCCAAGGTTACCAGTCAGGAGATAACCACAGGCAGATGCTATTGGCCTCTGTATGGCGCACATGTTTCCATAGGATCCCCTTTAACCCCCTCCCACCACCAGTGAGGTAAACTGAGTCCACAGTACCTCTCTGAGAGACCTCTTTTAGTAGCAGGAGGTCGGATACACTGGACATAGGCAGCCTTGTTGTGAGAGAGATGCCTGCGTCTCCCCAATATCACCTTGACTTCAGAGTGTCCTGTGAGCCTCCCCCGCCCCCTCCCCCACGCACATACTGGGGGCTCTCAGGTGGCTGGGCAGACATTCTCGAAAATGGTTACAGGACGATCTTGTGTGCAGTTTTCTGGCCTAAGCGCGACCAGTCTCATGCTTGGCCAGGGTCAAAGGATGTATGGTATTTAACAGGCCAGAATAGTTCAGAAATCACAAAATTAGGGGGACAACAATACCCTGAGGTTATAGCTAAGAACCCAGGTGTGTGGCTGAAGCATTGTCTTCCTGGTCAGAGCTGTCTGCTGGCGTGGAATGTTCCAGCATCTTCCACCAGGGCCTTGTGTTCCTGGACAGCGGTGTCCCCGTCCAGTGTAGATGTTTCAGGAATAGTGTCCTGAGCCACTTTCTACTTATTCTTGGTCCAAAGAGAAGTTTGTTTCTATGTGAGGTATGGTGTAGTCATTGTTTTGTGTTGTTTCTTTCTTTTCATTCATGACCTCAGTAGAGACAAGGGAAGAAAAAAAAAACGAATATATTTTGTAATATGAAGCTAGATCCCTGTTCTCTACATCTGGGATACTTATGTTGCCTCTGGGGAACTGGGAATTCAGTGAGCAAAGATGAGGTAGGATGGAGAGAGAGTGGAGAGAGTCTGGGGAGGGAGAGAAGTGAATGGGATGCCGTGAAAAGCAGGAGGCTGCGGCGGCCAGGGACCAGCAGGGCCTCTCCCTGGAGGCCTTTGGCAAGTGGAGCAAGCTCAGTGCTTGAGTGAAACCAATGGCTGAACTATCCATTTTACTGTAGGCCAGAAAGCCCCGGTGAACAGTGAGGCCGCTGTCCGCCTGGATGTCCTTTCTGGGAAGGGAAGGGGCTGCTGTGAGTATGTGAGATGGGGCAAGGAGGGGGTCAGGATGGGTGGCCTTGGACCCCTGGACCTGTTCCAAAGATGCTGAACACAGCTGTGTGCGAACCCCCAAGAGCAACCAAGCACAAATGTGAGGACCGGGAGCTATGGCGGACGTTGTATTCACTTTCCTGAAATCCACTAAAGGATTGTCTGGTGTCTGCAAGTGCCAGTGGCATGGGAGGCAGCCTGAGGCTTCTTGCAGTCTCCTTCCCATCTGCTCCTACGTGCTTGCCAGGAGCACAGTGGCAACATGGCAGAGGAGCCCCCTGTTAGCCAGGAGATAGGAATTCCACACATAAACCCTTTCCCAACCCCTGAATTCATCCAGCCAGGTATCTTTACCACCGCCCCCACCCCCCATCCCACCCCCACCCCCCACCCCCTCCAGGAGGAAGGAGAGAGAAAGCACATTCTATTCCTGTTGTGCACATTCCTGGAAAATTCTTTAAAAGGTGCTGAAAAGCCAACTTGGTGTTCTAGAGGATCAAGTAGGGTTTATACACGAGTCCTTTTGTGTGTGATCCCCAGCTCACCCAGCTGAAGCACCGACTTTTATTTTTCCCCCAGCGCTATAACCTTGGCCTGAGAGTTGGGACTCTCAATTGATATGCGTCACTCCTTGTATGCAATGTCCCCGAGGAATGGTACTGGCCTTGCCCTCCATCCCTCCCCAGCCCTTTTGTCCAGTTCTGACTGTAAATATCTCTGGATCCCACCCCTCGGGGTGAACCGTGTACAGAGCCCCCCCCCACTGCCATGTGGCACAGAGCCAACTCTGATTGCTCAGCTTCGGGGACAGACTCCCAGTTTTGCCTCCCCCCCCTTTCCCAGTTCATCCATATGACAAAACCCTGCCACCTCCTCTGCCTTCTCCAGCAGCAGCACTTCAGGGAGCCTCCATCATCCACGGGGGTGCATGCTCAGAACCCGACCCACCCCCCTCCAAAGCCCACTTCACAGGAACTCCTCCTCCCCTTGCCAGAGCAGGCTCGTAGGAGTGGAGCAGCACACGGGTTCGGGTCCTGAGCCTCGCCCATCCACACAGGCCTTCAGGGAGTTTAGAGTAACCTACTACCTCCCCCACTGCGCCTCCCTTCAGAGCCCCTGTCTGCACCCAAAGACCCCCCCCCCCAAGCCCTCCTTCGGCCTCCACCCAGCGGTGTAGCCATGATCAATGTTTACAAGCCAGGGCTAGCCTCTTTCCAACGTGTTCACTCACCTTTACCAGGCCACCTGTCGGTTTTGAGTTTCACCTCTGTCTGCTCCTTCCCTGGTTTGGGGTGGGGGGGGGGTGGGGGAGGGAGGCAAATGTCCACCTGAGCACACAACTGATTTTTCTTTCTCCCGCCATCAAGGCAATGTGTGAGGACCGTGTGGGAATGAAATCTCTTTGTACATAACTTAGCACAGCACCTAGAGTCTGAACTTGTACCCAGTCTCCTGTAAAGAGAGGTTGCACTAGAGCCTCTTGTAAAGCGTCGGGAGAAGGGATAGTATTGTATTTGTAACAATATCGTTCTTTGTATACACAGAACTCGATCTCTATTCTATAAATATAAATAAAGTATATAAATAAATCTATATCTCCACGTGAGCCTGCAATGTTGACACTGCACACACCCACTGAATGTAAACCCTCGGGCGACAGTCCGGTCATTTGTCCTGATCCCCGCCCCCCGCTCCCGACCATGGGCCACAGTCGTCTGGTTTGGGGTTGTGATGTATTTCGTGTGCTAGCTCCTTATTTAACTGAACGCTAATGTCTGTAATAAGAGTTGCTGCAACAATAAACGAGAACTTCACTCCTTGGCCCTGGCTGAGCAGTCTTGTTGTTTCGGGATCCCCGTGTGGCTTTCCTCCTGTCCTCAGGAACCAGGTATTTATTTGGTAACCCGGTCTCGGTCATAGACACAAAGGCTCTGCTCTCCTCTTAACAGCTGATGGGCCATTGTGCCACAGAAGGAACCTTCCCGATTCCATGTTTCGTATCTTCACTAATGGAATTCTTCCCATCCTCCAGGAAGCTCTCTAAAGGAGAAATGGCCTTCTTTTTTTTAAGGGCCTAAGTCAGATGGATAGTGGGAAGCACTGCACAGGACTCTGAAGTTCTGTCAGAAAGTTCTGGAAGACTTTGACCTGGTGCTCTTCACAACTATTCTTCCTAAATTTGACAACATGACCTTCCTGCTCCAGGGAGCATGTGGGGGGGGGGGAGGTAGCACCAGGTCCCCCAAATACAGTTTACAACCTGTTTCTGGAGCAGAATGTTCCAGCTTCTCTGGACACACTCTGGATGCTGCCAACAGGCCTTACACTTGGAACCCAGAGCCAGAATGAGTTCGTGAGCCCTGCCCCCCCGTCCTTGTCTGGGGGCCCAGAGGCTAACTCTCCTGTCTGCCTTGGGCACAGCCCACAGCAAGAAGGAAGCACAGGACTTTGCTGTGGACTTGAAGGCTGGGCAGCTGACACTGAGCATGGTGGATGCCAGACACTCTTTTCCCAAGCTGTTGGCCCCAGATAGAGACCTTGAATCCACTTCCATGACAGGCAGAGCCGTGGGACCTCTCTGGGATGGACTGTAGGTCCCACCTTTCTCTCCTCCAGCTCTCTATCACAGTCTCAGGCCATTTGGATGTGGTCCCTTCCATCTCAGTGGGCTCTGGGTCATGACCCAACATAGTGAGCCAGGGGAACCACAGTGATCCCCATTCTGTCCCTCTCTTAATCCCAGGTAACCCCATATGGAGAGAGTCACTGCCTGGTAGGGAGACATAAGTCATTTAGACTAGGGCTAGATCCTCCACAGTGACTCCCAGAGCTGCAGCAGAATCCTGAAGCACCTGACCACAGGCTGGTATTTGTGGACAAGATATTTGGGCCCGACCAAGAACCAAGCAGAGGATTATGGGGATAGAGCATCCTTTCTAGGCATGTTCCCCATCCATCCTGAGCAACACATGCTTGGGGCGCCCTCTAGTGCTCCCACAGTGGTATCACACATCAACACAGGCTCAGTGGGCCTAGATGTAAACTACCATGCAGTGCTAGAATAATGGAGGTGACATTCTCTTCTCCACCTCTCCCCTCCCCAATCCCAGAATAGGGAGAAGCCTCTTGCTTTTTCTTTAAGAAATACTGATAGGAGTTCTTCAAACTGAAAGACATGAAGGAGTAATAAGGAAACATAAAGACCTTTCCTCACTGTTAAGAAGCCAGACACTAGTGGCTCATGCCTATAATCCTAGCTACTCAGAAGGCTGAGGTCTGACGATCACAGTTTGAAGGAGGGAAAGTTCATGACACTTTTTTATCTCTAATTTATCAACCAATAAAGCTGGAAGTGGTGCTGTAGTTCAAATAGTTAAATTAAGTATGGCAGCATTGTTTTCCTTTTTCCTCTCTTTTCCTCCCTTTACAATCAATGCCAAGTTGCTACCATCTTGAAATGGCTTATCATCAAGAGATGCTTTTTCTAAACCTCGTGGTAAATACAAAGCTTCCTATTGGCCCGTGGAAGGCTGGGTTATGACTTTCCTTTCCTCTGGAGAGGAAAAGTTAAGGTATGAGTACAGCGGGAGGGATGCTGGGGGAGGTGGGAGAAGAGCCTGGCACTTCGTTTCCCCTGCCTCTGTGACAGGAGGAGTTGTCTGTGCATGCATCTGGCCCAAGACTCAGGAGCCCAAAGAAATTCTGGAAGAGTTGCTGACTTCGGGCAGAACAGAAAACCCAGGATCCTATGGCAAGCGGTGGCACAGAGAAGAAGAGAGACCCATAATGTCAATAAAGGAGGATTGGCCTCAGCCTACCACCTGGTTGGCAAGGATTAGCCAATAGGAAGCTCTCTAGCCATGGTGGGCTGGAAGCAGCTCTAACTCACAGACAAGAATCTATGATTATATTTTAAGGGATTTTCTTATTGAACATGATCATTATTTAAAAGCCACATGATGGCACTTGCCTGTAACCCTAGCTACTCGGGAGGCGGAGATCTGAGGATCGTGATTCAAAGCCAGCCCTGGTTTGAAAGTCCAATTAAGCACCAGAAGAACTAGAAGTGGCACTGTGGCTCATGTGGAAGAGGGATAGCTTTGAGCTGAAGAGCTCAGGGACAGCAGCCAGGCCCAGAGTTCAAGCCCAATGGCTGACCCAAGAAAGAAAGAAAGAAAGAAAGAAAGAAAGAAAGAAAGAAAGAAAGAAAGAAAGAAAGAAAGAAAGAAAGAAAGAAAGAGAGAGAGAGAGAGAGAGAGAGAGAGAAAGAAAGAAAGAAAGAAAGAAAGAAAGAAAGAGAAAGAAAGAAAGAAAGAAAGAAAGAGAAAGAAAGAAAGAAAGAAAGAAAGAAAGAAAGAAAGAAAGAAAGAAAGAAAAAGAAAGACTAAAAGCCACCATTATCAATCATTAAGTTGCAGGGCTTTCTGGTGGTTTGGGGTCATGGGAGAATATACACCACTGATACTTGCAGAAATCACAGGAGAAAATAGGAATGGGACGGCTCACAGTCAAACACTCCCCTTTTATTGGCATTTCACTGTGAAGAGCAGGAAAGTTTCATCAAGGGGGATTCGAAGGCAGAGGCCTGGGAGATTGAGGAGCCAGTGTATGGGAACTGCGGTGTTGGCAAGGAAACCCATCAAACATGCTTGTCAGGAAAGGGGGACAAGGGCTAAATGATGGCTTCCCTAGATCCCAGGCTGGCCCAGGCCCCGCCTTTCCATGTTAGTGTTATTTTTCTGTTGTGGCTCGTTAAGGAAGAGCTCCAGGTGCTGCTCATTGCTGGCTCATCGTCTCTTCCAGCTTGCCTTGGTACCTTCCTCTTCTTGAGCAGGCTGAGGCCCAGGTTTGGAGAATGCAGGGACCCTGGGGACAGCCCCACAGGCATCAGCCACACTTACTAATTTTAGGACAGGATGAGTGACTGACGACCCAGGCCGGGGAACTCTTAAGGATGGCTCTGTTGGAGTAAGTGGGGAGGACATGGGCCTGCAGCTATGGGTCCCTGCCTGGCTCCCAAGCCTCCTCCTGTTCCCGCCCTGTCTGCTTGGGCCACCATGGAGCTCGACTGCCACCTGCTGGCCAGTTCTGGAAAGCGGCCCCCCCCCCCCCCCCCCCCCCCCCCCCCCCCCCCCCGGTTCCCATGCTGGGTTGTTGTCCTCTCTGCAGAGTTGCCTGCTGTCCCCTTGGCTTACTGTATCTGTAGAGGATGAGGATGAGGCATGAAACAACAGGTCTGTAGTAAAGATTATGGAGGTAAGTACTGCTAGGTGTCTGGCCCAGGGTTTGCACATTATCATAGCTTGTTCTCTTTCTCCTACTGCTCCTGGTGTTGGGGGTTGGAGAAGGGAGGTCCGCCCTTACTGCTGTCTCTCTCTACAGTCCCCTGTGTATCCAGACTCCAGTGTCCTTGCACAGAGGTGAATGGGAGGGGGAACCAGGATACTTGAATTGCATTTGTTTTACACTGCTAAGAAAGGTGCCTCCCTTTCAGAGCCCTGTGACTAATTCTGTATTTGTAATTTTATATTCTTTTTCTCCAAAAGGGATCTCTCAACCCAATGAAAATATCTCAGAGCCTGTAGAATACAATTCAATCCATGAAAAGAAAAGAAATCATATCAAAACTTCTGTCAATGAAAATAAAGTAAAATGAAATGAGTTATAGAAAATGGTCTACATTAAAAGGGGATCGTGATTATCTCCATACAGGTTGAGAAAAGTTTTGATTCGATATCTACTTCAACAAAAAAACAAGAGCCTCCTGGACACTGGTATCTCATATCTATAATCCTAGCTATTCAGGAGGCTGAGACCTGGGGCTCATAGTTTAAATTCAGCCCAGGCAGACAAATTCAAGCAGCAAAAAAGCTGGAAGTGGTGATATGGCTCAAGTGGCAGAATATCAGCCTGAATAAAAAAGCCAAGAAAGGCTCACAGTTCAAGCCCTAAAGTTGAGAGAGAGAGAGAGAGAGAGAGAGAGAGAGAGAGAGAGAGAGAGAGAGAGAGAGAGAGAGAGAGAGAGAGAGAGAGAGAAAGCGAGAGAGAAAGCGAGAGAGAAAGCGAGAGAGAGAAAGCGAGAGCATGCCCACACTACATAGGAACTGAAGATAATATCTTAGCATGATAAAATAAATATACCTTTTATTTAAAGCTAGTATTTTTATTGGGGGAAGACAAGAACAAGGCAAGCATATCCTCTACCTCTGCCACTCTTCTGCATTGTAGTAGTGATGGCAGCTAATGCAATAAGACAGAAAAAAGCAAATAGAGTCCTAAGAACCGACATAACAATTATCCAGAGGACTGGGAAGATGACTTGGCCTAAGTTTGCAGAGAGTCCTCAAAGAACTCAAAATAAACACTATGAGTGATCACATGATACCAGTTCCTTATGAGTCTCTGTGGTGTGCTTCTTCACCTTCCCATAGAATCTAAGGAGAATGAAGCGTAAGATAAGATGGAACCAGAAGATGCACAGTAAACTGCTACCATTTGTAGGTCATGTGACCTTCAGTAAATCGGGGCTCCCTGTCTGATTCTGTGTTTGTGATTGCTGTTGAACACCTACCTGCTTCTCCAAGACAGGAAGAGCAATAGCTCAGGGACAGAACACTCATTCCAGCAACGTTCCTTGCTGGGAATTCCCTCCTTTCTCATATGGCTTCCCTGCCTCTGCTACACAGGTCTCCTTTTGCATCAGCATTTATTCATAGTCTTTAAAAGACACTGGAAATAACTTGCACAGATCTAAGACCTCCAGCCACTTGGCAAGAGAGGAGCAATGATTCATTCTGAATGTTGGCTCTAGGCTTTTTTTTTTTTTTTTTGGTCAGGGTACAACACCAGAAAGCTTGCCAGCTGCTGGAATAGAAAGAGCATCTTGTTGCGAAGTGACAAGCCCAAGACAAGAGAAAATGTAGGAATGTACTGAGAAAGTTACCACATCTAAGTTACCAGGTCAGGGGCCACAAAGTTCCTGACCTCATCAGAGAAATCATTCAATGACTGACACGCAGGAGCAGGTTTATGAGTGCAAAGCTAAGTGAAAATATACTCTCAAGCTAGTGCCAGTGGCTCATGCCTGTAATCCTAGCTACTCAGGAGGCTGAGATCTGAGGATCTCCATCCGAAGCCAGCTTAGACAGGAAGACTGTGAGACTCTTATCTCCAATTAATCACCAGAAAACCAGAAGTGGAGCTGTAGCTCCAAGTGGTAGAATGCTAGTCTTGAGCAAAAAAAATTCAAGGACAGTGCCCAGCCCTGAGTTCAAGCCCCGTGACTGTCAAAAAATGAATGAATGAATGAATGAATGAATAAATAAATAAATAAATAAATAAAGCAGCACTGTTAAGTGGAGCCAGTGAGCACGCTCAAGAAGGAGGGTTGTGCTGAGCTGAGGTTCCCACAATCTCAGGTTTTTACTGGAGTTTGTAAACATGGAGATAGTCATTAACTTCTGGGAACAGTAGTATTGCCTCTTTAACTCCCTCCACACAGTGGGTGAGGAAGTTTTTGGTGAGCCCCAGGGAAGAGTCAGGCTTTCATTTTTCAAGAGGTCCAGTGACAGCACTGCTCTTGTCACAGGTAACTCCGTCTGTGCCCAAGGGCCAGGGGGTTGTTTCTTTTCTTTTCCTTTTCTTTTTTTTGCCAGTCCCAGGACTTGAATTCAGGTTAAATACAGGGCCTCTTTGTGCTCAGGGCTAGCACTCTGCCACTTGAGCCACAGAGCCACTTCTGGCTTTTTCTGAATACTTTATTGGAGATAAGCATCTCCTGGACTTTTCTGTCAGGGCTGACTTTGAACCATGATTCTTATATCTCAGCTTTCTGAGTAGCTGGGATTATAGGCATGAGTCACCAGCTCCAAGCTTTTTTATTTATTTTTTAAATTTTTTGTCGGTTGTAGGACTTAAACTCTGGGCCTGGGTGTTGTCTCTGAGCTCTTCAGCTCAAGGCTACTACCCCTTCAGCCACAGCCCCACTTCTCATTTTCTAGTGATTATTTGGAGATGGAATCTCACGGACTTTATTTCCCCGGGCTGGCTTTGAACCTCAGTCCTCAGATCTCAGCCTCCTGAGTGGCTAGGATTACTGGCAGGACCCATGCCCAGCTTCAGGCTTTTTTTTTTTAAGTTAATTTTGAAGCAAGTGTTCTCAGCCATCAAGTTTCCTTTCTTTTCTTTCAGATTTCTTGACTCCCTGTCTAACCCCTGTGTCCAGAGGAGGAAGACAGAGACTTCACACGTTGACATGTGGTCCCCTGATCAAACTTGACTCAGTCTCCTCTGAGTCCTCTTTCTGATGATCAGATTCTTTCCTCGACTGGTTTAGTCTAGTTTTAGCTTGACATTCTGACTAAATCTCTCACTCTCCATCCAGAGCAAGGTAACTCAAGCCAATTATCATAGCTTCTTGGAAGGCAGAGGTTCCACAGGCGGAGATGAGAGAAGAAGAGCAGACCAGGATAAAAGATAAGAGGCTCCATATCACTAAGTGGCTGGGCACAGTATTGCATTGCCTGTCATCACTAAAAATGTAAGAAAATACAAGTAGGAGAATTGCAGCCCTGGCCACCACAGTTCATATGCCTAGCAAGTTTAAGGCCTTGAGTTAAATCCTCTTCAAAGTGGAAGGGAAGGCAAGAAGGCAGGCAGGCAGGAAGGAAGGAAAGAAGGAAAAGGAAAGGAAACAGTGTCTTAGGGCTAGGTTGTGGTTCGTTTGGAAGAGTGCTTACCATGCATGCATAAGGCCCTACTTTGATTTCAAGCAGCATGAGCAGGATTGCAGGGGATGTGAGGGAATGCCCTATCTATGCTTGATGATTCTCGTTAGTACTTTCCTCTCCCCGCTCCTCATTCTTACCACCTGGTCTCTAAATATCCACCTGTCCTTTTATTCAAGCACAAGTCTATTCCTTGCTGCCATGAACGGGTATCATGAATGGCTTTTCTTTAAGAATTCCTGAGAGTTGGCTATGCGCTGCCACAAGCCCAGGTCTGTAGAACCGGGGAAACTTTTTTCCTAAAATCAGGGCTGAGGGATCTCCGTGGACTGCCTTCTGGTCTCCAGTCTACTTCTCTTGGCTGTGCCACAGCGTCAGGCCTGGGAGTTGTTCAGCAGCCACCAAGAGGAAGACAAGCTTTGCATTTATTACTTGTTCAGGGTGTTGTTCAGGGTGTGCTGAATATGTCTCCTTCTGGCTCAGGATTCTCTCTCCAGGTCCAGCCCATTGCCTGGAATTCCTTGGCTAAATAAATACCAGTTGAATGGATGAATAAGGGGTAGAGGGGGCATGGAAGAAAAGTAGGAGGGAAAGAAGTCAACCTGCTCAGAGTACTTTGTCACGGAACGTGCACACACCCCACCACGTGGGAGTCTGGGCATGGCGTGGTTTGTGGAGCTGGATTGCTTGCTCGGTGTAAATGTCATGTCAACTCTATGTCTTAACATTGGTGTGACCATGGGAGAAGTCACACAGTATCCTCCCGTGTAAAACAGAGACAGTAATGGCTCCCACCACATAGGCTGTGGTGAACACAATATGAGTAGAAAGCTCTTCTCTGGTGCTCAGTAGTACCCAGCAGTCACCATTCCAGCCTCTTTATCCAGCCCTCCTTGCCTCTTCTACCTGTGGACAGTCTCCAAAGTGAAGGTCCCAGATGCTCATGTCTCCCACTCCCACACACAAAGAATGAGTGAACACACACACACACACACACACACACACACACACACACACACAGCAGCAGCAGCAGCAGCAGCAGCAGCAGCAGCAAACAGAACAGGTAGCTTGGTAGGGACTGTGGGCAGTGTCATTAAGTTCATAGCAAGGAAGGGGAGCTAATCTTAGAGAAGTGACTTGAAGATTGTTTTTGGAAGGGAGCTGTGATTGTTCGAGGCTGCCATTCCCTAGCTTTAAATGGCTGTAGTGGCTGCAAACCACGTGCATAAAGCTTTAAGTAGGGTTAGGTTGTTATTTTTTTCTGCAGATGTCCAATTAAGGACCCGTGTATTCCTACAGCCCATGCGTTTCCATTTGGTTAGAATTGGCCACGAGTTTTTCTGCCCCTTGGAAGAAGCTGGGACAGCAAATTGATCACTAATGACCCATGGGAAGGGTACATGTGGGAGGGTACGAGGGCTTGACTTCGCATGTGGTTTCAACGTTCTTTTCCTGTCGCTAACCTGCCTCACTTCCTACTTCAGCTAAACCAGTTTCCACACACTAGGGAAGGTCCTTTTGAAACTACAATGAAGCTTGGCATCCGCCCTTTGGAAAGTTCAGTATCTCTCTGGTAGCTCACAGCACAACTCACTCCTTAAGCTCCAGCCAGCTTCTCTCTTCTGACTCAGGTCTGTGGTTACCTCTAGTAGTCTTGGCTTTTCCTCTGCCTGGAATGCTTCCCCACCACCATCAACCCGAGCCTCAAAGTCCAGCTCTAGCTCAAATGTCATTTCTTCAAAGAAGCCGCTCTGCAACCACCGCCTTCCTCTTGGCACTAATCCCAAGACTGTAATTGCTTTATTGATCCATGCATGGCGCATGGCTTGTTAGGACCCCGCACCATGGAGCCTCTGAGCAGAGCTGACTGCACCAGTGAAGGGCACATTGTTATCTCTGGGGTTCAGGGGTGGTGATGATGAACTGGTTTGGCCACTTGTCTGGAAAATCAGACCATGGTCTGTATCCAAACTCCAAACTCTCCCAGTAAAGTCCATTCTGGCCATCTGAGCCCCCACACAAATACTGCATGCCTTGCCCAGAGATCCAAAATAAAAAATGTATTCTCCACCCCTGCCCCCACCTTAGGTGTTCTAGGTTGCGAGCGCAAGTAAATGCAATCGACAAGAGTCCTGTCCATAAATAGCTTCATTACAAGTTGCTACCTACCCAGTCTTTTTTTTTTTTTCCTAAAAGAGAGGATTGGAGGGGAACCTGAGAGAAGGTTTAGGGACTGCACAGTCACATGACAATTACTTGGCCTCTGTCTCCTGCCATTTCCCCTCTGGGCAAAGGCGGCAGGCAGCTATAAATAGCAGCCAGCAGTTCTGCCCATCCAATGAGGGAAAGAACTTGGCGACGGGTGAAGCAGGCAGAGTATCATCAGCCTGATTCCTGGCATGGCCCAGGGGCCAGTGCCCTTCAGGAAGCTTCAAGACCCAGCAAAGCCAGCGGAAAGCTGCCTTCACCTCCAGCTCAGTGTATCCCAAACCCAAAGGGGCCAGAAGAACCCAGTCTTTCACCCTTCAGTGAGGGAGTCCAAGAATAGGAGCAGTTGCTTTCCTTTCTTGAGGTATCCCACAGGAGGTCCCCCAAACTCCCAGCTAACACACAGCAGAAGGAGAAAGAGGATCCTCCTGTTCAGATAGGCCTTCCATTTCTTCCTCAGATCACAGCACCGTCTCTCTGATGACACCGATGAGGCTGTGAGGCCGCTCAGCGTCTGCTGGCCGGGGCCTCCTTTCGGCTCTCGGCCTCCCCAGTGGGGCAAAGGTGCTCAGGTCCCCACAGCTCTGCAGGTGCAGCAAGCCAGGCTGTCTCTGCAAAGGCAACACATGGGCCCAGGAAGTGCTGGGCTGTGAAGGCGCCATTATCTAGGAGAGAAGAAAGAGGGACCAGGTTAAGCTTTTCCAGATGTGGCCTTTGACCCGTATCCTGTATCTACCCAAGTGTTCAAACGTTTGTTTCAGAAAAAGAGAAAAAAATATTTGCCCAAAGGAAAACTTATTTGGATCGTGGAGATATTTATTTATTTATTTTAGCATACTGCCTCTTCTAAAAATCCTATCATTCATTCAACTACAGATCTGCCAGACTAAATTGGTGAACTGCAATTTATTGCTTATATTTAACAGTGTTCTTATGCAGGGATTCTTATTATTAGACAAGGTGGGGACAGAACTTGTCAGAAGAATAAATTCACACCTGCCACTAATTCTGACAGTCTAGACAGGATCTTGGACATCATTAGTATTTGTGTGTGTGTGTGTGTGTGTGCGCGCGCGCGCCTAGACATTGTTCCTGACCTGCTTTTGCTCAAAGTGATCCCTCTACCACTTAAGCCACAGCTCCACTTCAGCTTTTGTGGTTAATTAGAGGTAAGAGTCGGGGATTTTTCTGCTCAGGCTAGCTTTGAACTGTGATCCTCAGATCTCAGCCTCCTGAGTAGCTAGGATTATGGGCATGAGACACTGACATCTAGCTCATTAGTATTTTCAAGTGAGAGGGAAGGAGGGAAGGAGGGAAGGAGGGAAAGAAGAAAGGAGAAAGAGGGAGAGAGGGAGAGGAGAGGAGAGGAGAGGAGAGGAGAGGAGACAGAGAGAGAGAGAGAGAGAGAGAGAGAGAGAGAGAGAGAGAGAGAGAGAGAGAGAGAGAGAGAGAGAGATTGAGATTAAGTGGTAGAGTGATTGCCTAGTAGGCTTGAGACGCCAAATTCAAAGTCCAGCACCACCATCACAAAAATAATTAATTAATAAATAAATAAGCAAGCAGCCAGGCACTGGTGGCTCATGCCTGTAATCCTGGCTACTCAAGAGACTGAGATGTGAGGATCATGATTCCAAGCCAAGCCAGTCAGAAAAGGCCCTATGAGACTAGTATCTCCAATTAACCACTCAAAAACCAGAAGTAGCAGGGTGACCCAACTGGTAGAGCACTAGTCTTGAGCAAAAGAGGCTCAAGGACAGTGCCCAAGCTCTGAGTTCAAGCCCCACAACTGACCAAAAAATTAAAATAAAATAAATAAAATATTTCTGCTGCAGAATGTTTTGAAATATGTCACAACTAGAAAAGAAAATGAAAAATATCATGGGAAATTTCTCCTCCATAGGGATTGATGGGAAACCTGTCCAATCAAGGTAAGGTGGCACAGCTATGTCTCTAACTTGTATCGGAATCTTATTGCCACTACATATCACAGAATATCACTCTGATGACTTTCAACATGTTTCATTTGTACTTTCTGAGCTTGTAAGGTCATGAAGAGTTTAAACTCCCCAAAAGATGGGATATCAAATTTTGCTAACATCCTGTTCATCCTATTAGTCTTTCGGGCATGACCTTGTCTCCTGATTAAGAAGTCATTTTCCATACTCTAGAGTTGCAAAATTAAGTTGGCACACTGTTTTTTGTTTTGTTTTGCTGTTTTTTTTTTTGCTGTTAGGGAAAGTTTAAATGGCTCTAAAACCTCATTCTAAAAGAAAGTAAAAGCATGGCTGGAGTCAGAAATAAAAGGTCAGGTCCCTTTCAATTGTCCTAGCCTCCTCCTGTCTGGAGAGGGGTGTCCCATTATGATAAACCATGTGTGACTTAGTACTTGAAGACCCAGCACATAGTATCACCTGTCACAACCGTCTCAATAATTAACTTTTAAACTGGAGGGGACGGGGTGTGAGGATCCAGTCAACACTGACTGAGGAGCTAGCAAACACTAACAATGTTAACATCTATTGGGCTGTTGAGCTGTGAGGATGGTGCCATTTCCCAAGACCTTGAGGAGATATGGACCCCGCCTGGATATGCACTGTTTTCTTCTTTGCCAGAGCTTAGCCTTTGAGAAGTGACTCCAAATGCCTGTTCCTGTTTGCTAGGCTTTGGAGCTATACAGCAGGAAGAGGACAGGGAAATAACAAATGAAGTAGGTCAGAGACTCCAGGATATAAATGTCTCCCCAGCATAGGCTATTTTGTGGAGTCTGACCCAGAGGCACTGACTGATGATTCTTCTAGAGAGCCACCTACAGATAGGTGGTAGTTCAAGTGCCTCTTTCCACAAGGAATCAGAGAGGGGCTTCTGGCTTCAGTAAGAGGCCAGCAGGTAGAAAGCAGGACCAGAAAGGAGAAGTGAAGAGATGGTGTAATCGATCTACCTTTACAATCTAGAGCATTAGTGCCTGAGAATCAACCTGGTTCAACTCAAGAAATATCTGTTGGGCTGTCTAGCATACAAAGGCAGGCAGGAAGGTCACACCTGTGCCATCCCTCTGGGCTCTCTCCAAAGGCCAGCCCACTCACCTCAAGGATGGAATAAAATAACTAAAAGGTAACATCCAGTACTGGAGCTTGAACTCTCACTTGGCTCTGTGTGTGTGTGTGTGTGTGTGTGTGTGTGTGTGTGTGTGCACGCAAGGCTGGCGCTCTAATACTTGAACTACAGCTTCACTTCGGGCTTTTTTTTGGTCAATTGGATATGAGTCTCTGGGGCTGACTTAGAACTGTGATCCTCAGCTCTCAACCTCCTGAGTAGGTAGGAGTACAGATGTGAGCCATCGGCACCCAGCAGATAACCATCTTATACCAGAAGGAAACTCATTCATTTGGAGATATGGGGACAGACTGACCTTCACTTGAAAGAAATCTGAGACCCAAGCAGCTGCTGTGTAGGCCTAATTCCACCTTCTCTCTGGATGGCATCTCTTCGATGCAGTGGGGGAGGGGGGCTATCGATGTGGAGGGGGGGGTATTCTCTTAAGTCCTCCTAGCTTAGTTCTCTTACTAGGCAATTCATGGAAATGTGAACAGCTCCCAGAATCTTGCCAAAATGATCTTTCCAAAGGACAGAGAAAGCAAACAGGACTGTCAGGGCGTCTTCAATTCAGGAAGTCAAATATTGGATGAGTTCCACACACTACCCATATCCTCTGCTTTTTCCAGGCATGCTTCAGTGTTCCAGGAAACTAAGGTTTGTTTCCCCATCACCACCCCGAGCCATGAGCACTGTAGAAAAGTTACCATACATAGAAGGCAAGCTCTGTAGCATCTTCTCCCCTCCCTCTCCTGACCTAACCCCAGGTACCTATAACTATGAACTTTCGACAGGAAATCAGAGATATCACTGAAGCTACAATGGAAACCATTGTCATTCAGATAGCAATAACACAATTACCTGTTCTAGAAAACTGGCACTGGTGATGGCTTCCTCCATGTGTTCCTCATCGGATTTCAACACAGATTTAATATTTTCTACAAGTTCATGGATGTCTGGGGTCATGCTGCAGGAAGACTGCTCCAGGAATCTGGCCACCAACAGCTTGGTGTCTATATAAGATCTGTAATCTATTAAGGAACGGGGCCTGCATCTCGACGCTCTTGGTCTGCTGTTCCTCCTTAGCGTCACCATGGCCGGATCCAGTCTCCTTTCAGTCTGAGTGGCGGCTTCACAGCTGAGCACTGGGGTGGCTGTGGACAAAGACAAACAACATAACCCATTGGCTGAGCCCCTCGGGACTGAGGTGACAAACTCGGTGAAAGATGACCATGGTCACACATGCTTTTCATCTTGCAGAATGAAAAGGAGAAAAATAAATCAAAACCATAGCACAAGCCTACTTCCTGCAGTACACTACCAATATGTTATATCCCAAGACACTATACTACATGGCATAAAGCGCTCCCCCAAGATGCAGACAGAATGCAAACCCGGGTGGAACATGTTTCGTGGCATATGGTGGATAGATGGGAATAGATGGGCTAAACAAGAAAAAAGAAAAACATGGCCAACCAATGAAAGATTTTTTTTTTCAATGGGGGACAATGGAGGGGTCATTGGAAGAGAGGAAGGGCTATAGAGACACGAGACTTGGGGATGAAAACCATGCTGTACCTTTGTCCTAAACATCCTCAAGGACACTGGACTGACTTCTATGAGAGATGCTCACATCGTGGCCGGGAGGTAGTTCTATAGCTGACTATTACAGAAAACAGGTGCAGAACAAAAATCACATCATTCCAGGAGGCAACAGAGAGCCTGGGAAATCCAATGCCAGGCTCTAATTTCCATGGTGACCTCAAGCAGCAAAGCCATCAGGTTGTCTTGTTTCCACGTGTGCATTCCCACCAGCATGCGTTGATGTGCAAAGGCTGGGGACTGTGGTCTGTAAGGGCCTGATATGTGGGCATTTAGGAAGACAGGAAACAGCGGGTGGTGGCAGGTAGAGGAAAGAGAGGTTCATTTTCCTATGGTGAAAGATAGGCATGAGGAACTCTAAACCACAGTTCAGAGGTTGTCTCAGGTGGCCATGTGCATGTTATAGACAGCAGGAGTCTTCCAGAAATGTGTGCTAACCAACACTGCATGGAGAAGGGCAGAATGGGGAGGGGGGCATTCACATTCGTTCACTGCCAGCAACCCGCGCCTGCCGTCACCAAGTGTTCTTGCCACCTCGGGGCTGCAGAATGGAAAGGGTTTCCAGAAAGATCTCCCTAAGCTATGCAAAAAGCTAAGTTCTCATGGGAGGTGACAGGAGGCCCCCTCAAGCCCTCAGCTTGCCAGCTGGTACTGGAAGTGGGTCCCAAGTCAAGAGGCCCAGAGCTCAGCCTGCACAGGTGCTGAAGTGCCGAGCCAGTCTGGCCAGGGGCTTTCTCAGATGCCAGGGCAGAGACCAGAGGAATGTTCTCTGGGGCTCCCACGTGATTATTCCAGCGGACACCACACACCCTTAGAGGGACAGGAAAAGGTGGAAGGGCTCGGACAGAACTGGAGAGATGCCAGGATATCCCAGAGTTTAGTTTGCCCAGAAGTCCAGAAGAGCAGAAGCCACAACTGCTAGATTAGGTCCCCAGAGAAGGCCCTGTCGCCATCATTAAGCAAACTTTTAACTTTATTCCTTTGCTTCCTTTACTTTTCAGTGTTCTAGAATGAAGAGATATTGGGTGATATTTAGGCATTCACATACAGAGAAGGGAAAAAAGATGAAGGCTTATTCTTAAAATTCAAACGCCATTAATGTACAGGCAAACCCCAAACAAAATGAAGAAGGAAGGAAAGTGTGTATGTGTGTGTGGGTGTTTATGAGTGTTGTGTAAGAACATGAGCATATGTGGATGTGCGTGGGTTTGTGCAAGGGTGTGAGAATGCACACGAGCGTCTGTGAGAAGGGGTGTTAGATGAGTGAGATTATGATTGTGCCTGCGTTGCCTATGAGTATGTGTATGAGTGTGAAGGGATAGGAGGGTATGCCATATATATGGGTGTGTGAAGGTTTGCCCAGATGTGAGTGTGCACGTGCACTTCGCTCTACACAATTTTCTTAAAATTGGATTTGATTTTTCAATAATTCCATCTACTCACACACAGTGAAAGGAATGATAATAAGTAGTAAGTTACAATCCCTTTTGCCTCTCCCCACAGGCTGCAAGCAACTGGAAATCAGAGCTAGGGTCTATGTAATTTCCTTCCTGCAACACCTCACACACTATCATGTGCATGCAACCAAATGCTCTTGAAGGCAGTAAGGTAAAAAAGAAGAAAAACCATCTACCAGGCATGGATGGCACAACTCTAAAACCCTAGCTACCCGAGAGACCCAGATAAGGAGCTCATGGATCAAGGCCAACACAGGCATAAAAGTTCCAGAGACATCACCTTAACTAATGACTGCACACGAGGAAAAAAAAACTATTATTCCAGCCACAGGGGAAGCACAATGTTAGGCACCTTGACACATGCTTATTATCTCTAGCTACACAAGAAAACACGAGTAAGAGGATCACAGCCAAGGCATAAAGCAAAGCCTAAAAATAACCAATGGAAGCCTGGTGCTGGTGGGTCATACCTGTAATCCTAGCTACTCAGGAAGCTGAGATCTAAGGATTGAGGGTCAAAGCCAGTCGGGGCAGGAATATGAGACTCTTATCCCCAACTAATCTCCAATTCATCATAAAACTAAAGTGAAGCCATGGCTCAAGTGATAGAGCACCAGCCTTGATTTACAAAAAAAAAAAAAAAAGGCTAAAAGACAAAGCCTAGACCCTGAGTTCAAGCCGCAGTCCTGACACACACACACACACACACACACACACACACACACACGCACGCACGCACACACGCACGCAAAAGAAATGGGCAGGATTCATGGCTCAAGTGCTTGGTAAGCACAAGGCCTTTAGTCAATCTCCAGTATCTCAGAGGAAAATAAACATTCTGCTTCCTTAAAGGAAATGGCATCTGTGTTCCTAATGTGTCTGTCCAATTCTATTTTTTCCCAAATCTCTCAGCTTCCTTTGGAATACCACTTAAACCTACAGAGCCCTCAGCCAGCTATGGGCACCTGCTTTCCCCCTTACACAAACAAGACCAGTGGTCTGCAAGGAGCTGGGAAAGGTCATCACCTCTGTCCTCGGAGTGGTGGAGCAAGGGGTCACTCTTCGATCTTGTCCTGAGGGGCAGAAGGGCTCGGCAGCTCCTTGTGGAAGGCACCACGCTTGAAGTAGGACTCGACACAGATGTGCTTTCTTCACCAGCTGTCGGAGGAACAGCCCTACCTGATTTTGTTTAAAATAGGAGAAGCATAAGTTATTTTTATTTATCTATTCATTTATTTATTTTACCAACTGCAACCTTCCAAATATTGGGCAGGAAACACCTGTGTGCTGAAAGCTGCCTGGGCAAAAGTAATCAAGTTAATAGCATTGACTTAGGCTGCTGGCCCAGAAAGTTTTTATTTCCCAGCATTGTGGGAAAACCTGTCTCTCCAAACTGCCCGTATTTCACCTAAAACAAACAAAAAAAATGAAAACCCAAGGGCATAATAAAACAGCTGTGCCAGAACATCAGGTTTTTTTCCTGAAGGCGCTTAGAATCTTCTCAGAAGTATCCTGAGATGGTACTGGGAAGGCCCCAGGCTTCTCAGGGTTTCTGAGTCTTTCTTCCCTGGAAGGAGCCACCTGTACAAGTGAAGGAGGCGGTCACTGAGCCGATGTGAACACTGCTTTCCAGGTTTTCCCAGCTCAAGGAAATAAAACCCACTGGGCACCAGTGGCTCATGCCTGTAATCCTAACAACTCAGGAGGTTGAGATCTGAGAATTATGATTTGAAGCCAGCCTGGGCAGGAAAATCCATAAGACGCTTATCTCCCATTAACCAGCAAAAAGAGCTGGATGTGGAATGGTGACTCAACTCAATGGTAGAGCACAAGCCTTGAGAACAAAAGCTCAGGGACAGCACCTAGACCCTAAGTTCAAGCCCAAAATTGGTATAAGAAAAGAAAATAGAAAAAATAAAAATGAAAAAGGACAAAAAAGAAAGACGGAGAGGAAGAAACGAAAGAAGGAAGGAAGGAAGGAAGGAAGGAAGGGAGGGAGGGAGGGAGGGAGGGAGGGAGGGAGGGAGGGAGGGAGGGAAGGAAGGAAAAGAAAGAAAGAGTGAAAGAGAGAGAGAAAGAAGAAAGAGAAAGGTCCATCATTTGGGAGCCTGAATGGTGGCTTAGAAAATTCTTTGTTAAAGCAGAAGAATCACAAACATGGTGAGAATAATTAAATATAGCTTCTGAATTTTAAAGATATGTGATGGGGCTGGAATTAAGATGGAAGGTGAACAGAGCCCATTCAAAATGATACTGCTGAAAAACTACCGCCATCTAAAATAGCTAAAAGTTGATCCATTATTTATTACCATTAGCAATTTTGATCTAGTGCACAATTCTTTAGGCCATTTAAAATGTCCCCAAAGAGAGAAAGTTGTAATAATGATATCCTTAAATTGCAAGGATAAATGTAAATCGACTCTAGTATTTACCATAGCACTGAAAAACCAGAATTCCCTGGATATTCAGGCAGCAAGTCTGGAGCCCTGCGTTATTAATGACAGCATGATCCCACAGCAAAAATCCCTTCATTAAATGAAAACTAACTCTTCTTCAAAGGACCCCAGTTTATTTTAAGAGAAAAATGATAGATTGGAAAACACAGGAATGACAAATTAGACTTTATTTCACAGGGTCCTGAAAGTAGTCTTGATTATTCTCAGAGATTCTACTTCCTGTTAGTGATATCGTAATACCTCCCACTTCTAAGTGCTGGTAATATTTCTGCATCTGGCAGTAGGATGTAGTTGAATTATTTGCTCCAAGAATATCTGGTTCTGTTTCAAACAGAACACCAGATGGGCTGTCAATTCTGCCATGTTTCAATCTATTGAGTTATGGCTTTGGCCAGTGGAGACACATCCATTACCTTGAGTCATTGGGGTGCCAGCTGGTTCCAGTGGACTTGCAGCAGCCTCTGATCCTTCTGGAATCTGGAACGAAGACCCCTGCATCACAGGGGATGGGGATAAACAGGGCTATTTTGTGATGTTTGGCTTACTACTCTTGGGACCTCAGTGAGCTTGAAATGATGTACAAGGCACAACCTCCCTGCTGGTCTCAGAATCATACCATATACCCTGCTGGTAGTCAACAGATGAAAAGAGATGCTTTGGGCCAGGAGCTGCTGGCTCACATACTTATAATCCTCAGTGGGCTGAGATCTGAGGATCTCGGTTCAAAGCCAGCAAGGGCAGGAAAATCCATGAGACTCCTATCTCCAATTTACCACCAGAAAACTAGAATTAGAGCTATAGGTCAATATGATAGAACACTAGCCTTGAGCAAAAAGCTCAGGGGCTCTGAGGTGAAGCCCCATAATAGAGACAGACAGACAGACAGACAGACAGACAGACATACCTGTTCCTGGTCCATCCGGCCCACCACTGCTTCATAGGGAGGTGGAGGGTCCAGGGGACAGAACACTTCCACACCTTTGATTCTAGCTCCATAGATGTGTGGCAATGGAATGACATCGGGACCAGCCATCCTAGATAGAGCATCCTGGCATGAGGAAGCATGCCTGCACACAGGCCCTCAGCCTGCTGCAGATACACTGGCCTTAGCCTCTAGCCCAGGGAAACCATCAGCCCCACATATGACAGTGGCCCAGTCCAGGAGAGGGAGCTAGACTATTTATATATATCTATACATATACCACCACTGCCTGGCTGCCATTAATAATAATAATAATAATAGTAGTAGTAGTAGTTGTAGAAGTAGCATGGTGCCAATGGCTCATGCCTGTAATCCTAGCTTCTCCGGAGGTTCAGATCTGAGGATTGTGGTTGAAACCATTAAGACTCTTATCTCCAATCAACCATCAAAAAAGCCAGGAGTGGAGCTGTGGCCCAAGTAGTAAAGCACCAGACTTAAGTGAAAAAACACTAAGGGATGGTGCACAGGCCCAAAGTTCAAAACCCCATTCTGGCGCACACACACACACACACACACACACACACACACACACACACGCACGCACGCACACACACACACACACACATACACACACACACGCACACACACACGGCAAACAATCCACAGGCATGGAAAACAGCTGGGTCACCATTGGCAGCTGAGGAAGGCATTTCCTCTGAAGTGACCAAATGGAACTAGATGGAGATGAGTTTCACAGTGCCTTGACTGTTCTACACCACGAACTGCACACTGCCATTTCCAGTGCCAAGGAAAACAAGAAAGCACTCCGGGAAACTTGATCACCTACTATTTTATGGGGGTGACAGGGAGGCACAGGAATGGAGGGAGGAAGGATGAACAAATACAATCATTATACTCGGTGCATATGATGTAAAAAAAAATGAACTATGAAACGTGTGTGGGGATGGGAGGGGGGGAAAAGGAGAGCAAAGGCAGGGGTGACGCTGTCAAGAAGGTTGTATTCATAACCTTACTTATAGAATTGTAACTCCTTTATAAAACTACTTAATAACTTTTAAAAAGCAAAAACAAAAACGAGTGATTTTAGAAAACCACTGCCTGAGAAAATTAAGAAGTCAGTTTTACGGCTCAGAATACTTTACAAGGACAACTAAAAATGGTGGAGCATGGCTGGTGTCATGTGAATGTGTCCCCAAAGGCATGTGTTAGGAACTTAATCAGTGTGCAACAGAGCCAAGGGTGGAGCCTTAGGCAGAAGCTTCACAAAGTGCTGCCACAGGAAGGGCTCTGTCTCTCCCATTCTTCTGCCTCCTAAGGATACAACTCGCCTCCTCTCCAGAGAACAAACAACACGCTGCCATCTTGTAGGCAGAGACCAAACCTAGCCCCTAGACCAAGCCTCTAGCCCACAGCCGCCTTAGCCTCTGGAACTTGGGGAGAAATAAATATCTATTCCTTATAAACAGTCCAGTCTAAAGTACTCTGCTGTAGCAGCATGAAGGGACTAAGACAACAGTATAAGCAGATAGGTAGGTAGGTAGATAGATAGATAGATAGATAGATAGATGTGTGTATATATACATGTGTACATGTATGGCTTGCAACCATGATCCTCTGAGCTCAACCTTCTGAGTGGTAGGATTATAGGCATGAGTTGCTGGCATCTGGAGATCTTAGAAATTTGTTTTGTTGCTTTTCTCATAACAACCTTCCCAGGGGCCATGTGACAACACAGCTGGAGAAGGAAACGGAGTCTCAGAGATGGTGAGAAATCAATCCAAGGAACCTTGAAGAGACTCCAGAACCTGCGTTCTTCACACTCATCATAAAGTCTCCAGAAACTTTCAATGGTTCCTACTCCTGAGCCTAAAGATGATATGGAAACACAAACAAATGCAAAATGCATTCTGCTATAAATAGGCCCTGAAAACTCATCTGAGGGTAATGCTGCCACTAATGTGCCTTTCACCAAGCTGTCCACTGGGCAGCTGCTCCCTATCACTGGGTACAAGGTAGCAGAATTGCTGCCTTTTTGATTCTTGACTTGGGCCAATTTATGCGAATGGGAGACAGGCTGGGGGTAGGGTGCACTTCTTCTCCCATACTTATAAATCAGTTCATGAAGGAGATAACCTGTCTCTGGACAGAAGCCCTGATTGCAGTCAGACTTCTATTTATGACAGTAACTTGAGAAGGCCTTTCTCAAAAAGCTACCGGAGCATAAAGTGGTTGTATTTATAGAAGGTAAATAAACAGACCTCTTCTGAGAGGGTGCAGTACCTTACAGGAAATAGTCAACGTCTACAGTGTGAAAACTCCTGTACAAAAATATTCAGGAAGATTCCTGCCTGTCAGCTCACAGAAAGAGAATTCCCAAGGAGGACAAAACTGTCAGGTAGATTTAAGTTCACTGATTCATGACTTCAGCAAATGCAATCAGATTCAAAAATGTCATTAACAGACTATGAATCTAAACATAAGAAATTGAATCACTTTAAATTGGAAAAAAAAAAAGGACAGGACTCTGATACTAGTAGAATTGCCCACTAGTAATTTAAACTAAAATTCAGGCACATATACATTTTAGAATTGACAGTGTCTTTTCAAAATATTCTTTAAGCCAGGCACTAGTGGCTCACGCCTTTAATCCTAGCTACTCACAAGGCTGAAATCTGAGGATCACAGTTCAAAGCCAGCCCAGGCAGAAAAGTCCCCGAGAGACCCTTCCCTCCAATAAACTACTCAAAAAAGCCAGAAAGTGGTACTGTGGCTCAAGTGGTGGAGTGCTAGCCTGGAGAATAAAGAGGCTCAGAGACAATGGCCAGGCCCTGGGTTCAAGCCCCAGGCACAGCATAAGGAAAAAAAAAAGGCTTAAAAAAAAAACAGGATAAAAATACTCTTTTCAAAATGGGGACCAAGGCATGAGAAAGGGTATCAATGTTTGTGAAGTAATGTACCTTCTATCTGGTGAATATAATGTAACCCTTCTATTAATTACAATAAAAATATATGGAAAAAATACTCTTTTCAAAGGGTATTTTGCTTCAGCTTCTTCTACCAGCCTTCTCCAGAATATTCTGAATAGCAAAGCCATTGGGAAAGCTTATTGGCTTTCTCGCAACTCAGTTTTGATGAGGGGCTCAGAGGGACAGATATGAAGATGTACACAGGTCCTGAAAGGGTAGAAATCCCCTGGCTGACCAGGCCAGGTCCTTCTGGAGTAGAGGAGGAGGAAGAGACTGCAGGATGTGTCTGGACAGCAGACTCCTGCAGCCACATGAGTCACACTCCGTAATTTATGCCGCTGCAGGAAATTAAATCTGTCTGCTGCCTCCTCTTAGTTCAACCTCGTGATCTCCCACACAATCTTGAAGAAGCAGAATTCTTAGTGAAGAGGGAAACCCTCTTTCCAGCCATGAAATAAAGTCATTTTAATGTCCTCCAATAAACCCTCCACAGTCAAGGGTCAGATGGGGTTTCAGCTTGAGCACATGTGCACCAGGATACACAAAGAATATGTACTTTATTGCGATAACTCCGCAGCATCTGTAATTCTTGCCTCATTTCCCAACAGACTAGGAAATCATTCTAGCCTCTAAGGTTTAAAATGGTAGATGGTTCCCTGATCAAAGAGGGGCCAGCTGTCTCAAAGCCTGCCTGGGGCCATCTACTCCTCACACTGATAGTCTGCCTTTATGATCCTACCTCTGCCTGAGCAGGCAGGGAGAGGGCTCTATTACAAACTTGAAGAACATGAGTAGTACCTGGGAATGACCTCGTTAGAAAGTGTTTTTCCACAATCCCGAACCAAATTTGTTTCATAACACCACACACGTCAAGCTAAAGTCTATAATCTTTCTATGGAATAGAGATGCAGGGAAGGGAAGGGTGTTTAGATATAGGCTTGTTTATCTTTTGCTCTCATCTTTTTAGCTACACACACACACACACACACACACACACACAGATCTGAGGACTGAATTTCAGGGCAAGTTCTTCCATTGAGCTAAATCCCCAATCTACTGTTTATCTTTTTTAACAGTTCTTTTAAATTGTTATTATAAAAGTGGTATACAGAGCGGTTACTGTTTCATAAGTCAAGTAATGAATTCTTTTCATTTTGGACAATGTCAGCATTTCCTTCACTCTCCTGGGTTTTCTCTCCTGTCCTTACCCACAAGTTGTGTTTTTCTTCTTCTTCTTTTTTCTTTTGCCAGTCCTGGGGCTTGAACTCAGAGACTGAGCACTGTCCCTGAGCTTCTTTTGCTTAAGGCTAGCACTCTGCCACTTGAGCCACAGCACCACTTCTGGCCTTTTCTGCCTATGTAGTACTAGGGAATCGAACCCAGAGCTTCATACTTGCTAGGCAAGCACTCTACCACTAAGCCACATTCCAAGCCCCCAACATAGTTTTTACTGAGTCCCAGTGCTGTATTTGTGCATCCTATGTTCCTCTATTTTTGTGCCTCTCTGACAGCCCCCCAAGATGGAAAAATGAACAAAGACAAAAAAAAGAGAGAAAAAGAAAAGCCCTCTTATTTCCACATCCTGAAGTTCATTTCAATAAATATTATTTTATATGATCAGAAGTACACAAGCATTGGGCCATTAAATTCCTCGCCTAAGAATGTCCTCCTTAGGGTTCACTGCGTGTGAATGTTCATCTTTTCATGTCAGCTCCAGGCTACTTTTCCACGGAGCCATCGTGACCGGTGGCCTCACCCCACTATTCTGGATTAGGTTCTGTGGACCCCATATCCCTCTTTAGAAAACTATTATATCTACCTAACACTCATTTTAATAACCTCCACTGAGCCTCTGGGTTGGAGGGAAGACAGTATTTCCACTTCATTTTGAATTTCAGCACACCAGCAGCAATGAGCAAGTAGCCTAGGAGGAGGTCTCCTATTTGTGTTAAATTAATCCATCAGGGCATTCTTGAAAAAGAGACTCAATTCTAAAAGTCACTAACAGATGAAGGAAAGGCATGTGGCCTTCTACAAAGAATAATGCCTAGGATTTGAGATGCAGTCCCAGTTCAAGAATTTGAAAAGAGAAACCAAAGTGGGGACTATTTCTTCTAAACCAGGCAGCTGCGATGAATAATTAATATTTCTTAATGGCTGGGAAGAACTTCACAATTGGTAGAGCCTGCCGGTGGTGTTAGAATGAAACATTGATTTGGCCTAACCGGAAACTGTTTCCAGGGCAACAGCAGCTCTCAATCATGTCAAATTACAGCCCTTATCTCCCTGGGTGTCTGCTTTCCTGTGAAAAGCCAATTGGAACTGGAAAGGAATATCTTTATGTCTGGGTTTGACTTCGTTTGGGATTCCTCTGGCTTATTGAACAAGAAAAAGAGAAAACAAGAGACGGGAAGATAAAGAAAGACAGGGAGATAAAGAAATAGAAACCCCTAGTTTGGAGGGGTAGTTGGGGGTGTCAGTGGAAAGCTACCTGCGGCTCATCCGGGGTGTGCACGAGTAAAATGTGGCAAAGTAAGAGGGAGGAGGTACGGGCGGTATGAAGTCGTCAGGGTCAGGAATCCGGCCATGATCTTCTACCTCCTCGACAGAGATCTGGGATTCATCCTGCTTAGACATCATCACAAATTAATCAATGGCCTTCCCCACAAAGCATGGAGACAAAGGCCAATGGGTGCCCCTTCCCCCCACCCCCATCCCAAGCCAGGACAGGGAGCGCCACCTCCTTCCCCAGACAGACTTACGACGCAGGATCTTCTGGTGGCGAATATTTGGAGGTAGCGGAGGGCAGCAGCCACCAGGCACACGGTGGTAGTGAGTGCGTTCAAGGCACACAGGGCAAAGAGGACTTTCTGAAACACACATGCCATGATGGATACCAGTCATTATGCATGTGAAATAATACAACAGTCTTCCAACCAGAGGAGCCTTGCGAGAAGACAGGTGCAGGAGGAGCCAGCTGGTGCATGGAAATCACCTTAGCTGTTATTATGCCCTTGATGCCAGAACATGAACTTCGTGATTTAAAAAAGATATATATTAAAGTAGTTGTATAAAGGAGTTGCTGTTGAACAATGCATCTTGATCAGCGTCACCCCCTCCACATTCTCAGTTCTGGGCTGTTATTTTTTTTTAATAAGGGACTTGGGCATGACAGATTTTTGGTCTCCTGAAGCTAATTCCCCCAGGAAACTGAGGGACATGCTGGCATTTCTTCTTCTTCCCACCAGCCTCAGAATACTACCTAGAAATATTCTCTGCAGAACAGTGAGTGTCTCCTCTGAAGTTTGTATCCCCAGGGGCAAGAGTTCTGAGCCTCCTGGGAGAACAGCACACTGCTTAATTTATGATTCTATTTCTGGAGCAACTGGCAGTGTCACCCCAGAGACACATCGAGGATGCAGCAGGGGCCCAGGGCGGCTGGACATAAACAGGGCTTCTCTCTTCAGACACAAACCTCCAAATAGCAGCCAAGGCAATTCCAGACACAGCTGCCATCACATAGCTCTACTGCAAAGCTTCTTACCAGGCTTTTCCCCAAACTACAGCCTGGCTCAGCAAGTTTGCAGAAGCCAAAGAAAGCAGGCCATTTCTATGTGGGACCTGACCCAAAGTTGGCAGATTTGAACAGTTCTATTTCTTTGGATTCCTCCTCCCCTACAGTGAATAAATAAACCTCCAAACGATGGTCTAAAGAAAGCTACTAGATACAGGGCATCAGGATGTGGCTCAAGTGATAAATGCCTAGCAAAGTGCCAGGTATCACCTGTGTCACCAAATAGCAGTGTCACCAAAAATTAAACAAGAAGACCATTAGTGGTGGACTAGACAAAAGTTACTATGTCTGGGTTTGCTAACTGATATTGTCACTCACTGGACTAATGTTTTAACTAATTCCTAAATAAATAGGGCTTGTTTTTGCATTTCCCTTCACCTGGGATCATTTCTTTGTTTTGTAATTTGTCATGCTTATTATAGTTGTCTATTAAACAAAACACAAAATGCTGGAAGTGCTTCTGTATTTCTAGCGCGCGCTCTCTCTCTCTCTCTCTCTCTCTCTCTCTCTCTCTCTCTCTCTCTCTCTTTCTCCCTTTCTCCCTCCCTCCTCCCCTCTCTCTCCTTAGTCTGTGTGTCACAGAACTACAGCATTCACCCCAAACATACAACTCACTCACACTACAAATGATCATTGAAACAATAGCAAGTAAATAATTGAAAGGCTTTGTTAAAAGCTATAGCAAGGGCGTCAGGAGTTTGGCCTAATGATAGAGTGCTTGCCTAGTATGCACAAAGACTTGGGTTTGATTCCTCGGTACCACTTACATAGAAAAAGCCAGAAGTGGTCCAGTGGTTCAAGTGGTAGAGCTCTAGTCTTGAGAAAGACCAAGGACAATGCTCAGGCCCTGAGTTCAAGCCTGGGACTGGCAAAAAAGAAAAGAAAAGCTGTAGCAAGGGCTGGAAGCATGGCCTAGTAGTAGAGGTAGAGTGCTTGCCTAGTATGCATGAAGCCCTGGGTTCAATTCCTCAGTCACAAAACACACAGAAAAAGCTAGAAGTGGTGCTGTGGCTCAAGTGGTACAGCACTAGCCTTGAGGAATCCTCACAACAGAGCCCAGGCCCTGAGTTCAAGCCCTAGGACTGATTTTTACCCCAGGCAAAAATTTTTTTTAATTAAAAACTATATACTATAGCAAGTCAGCTAATGGCTGATACCAGTAACCATAGCTACACAGGAGACTGAGACCTGAGAATCACGGTGCAAAGACAGCCAGGGTAGGAAAGTCAATGAGACTCTTATTTCTAATGAACTATGGAAACGCTGGAAGTAAAGCTCAAGTGGTAGAATGCTAAACTTGAGCAAAAAAGCTTAGGGACAGTGCACCAGCCCTGAGTTCAATCCCCAGGACGGGCGTGCACACACACACACACACACACACACACACACGCTATAACATGTATGTGTATGCATTCAGATATATATATACATGTATATGTATGTATTTAGGCTTCTTTCCATTTTTCACTAGCTTATAATACTTGAACACAAAGAACAAAATTTTAAATGCACTCAATAATGTGTGGTTCTTTCTCATTCTGTCTTGGGCTCACTAACAAGGAGTCATTCACATCTGCTTTCAGAAGCTTGATTATTTGAATGCAGTAACAGACTAGGAATATTTCCAATAACTGCCTTTTGGGGGAGATCAATGGTGTACTTCCTGCTAAGAGTTGGAAGCCACGTGACATACCTTAAGTAGAAGGTGAACAGCACTGCAAGGTTGAACGGGAAAAAGTTTCAAGGAGTTTTCTTTGTCTGTGCATTTGGCTGGTTGAAATTCTTCACAACAGAAGCAGATCTTGCCTTCACCTAAGTCCACCTTAAGAAGAAAGAAGCAGAGTGATGACTTAATTTTTAAGGAGGAAAAGAAAAGGAAAAAGCATCCTTGATGAATCACAGAGCAGTAATCCTACAGAGACATGGTAGGTTCCACATCATGCAGTGCCTGTCTCAGTCAGGACAGGTTAAGGGACACAACAGTAACAGCCAAGGTGAAAATTCCAGTGGCTCCATCAACAAAAGTTATTTTTGTGTGTGGGTCATGGGGACTTGAACTCTGGGCGAGGGCGCTGTCCCTGAGCTCTTCAGCTCAAAGCTAGTGCCCTACCCTTGAGCCAAAGCACCACTTCCCATTTTCTAGTGATTAATTAGAGATAAGAGTCTCAGGTCCTTTTGTGCCTGGGCTGGCTTTGAACCCTGATCCTCAGATCTCAGCCTCTTCAGTAGCTAGGATTATAGGCTTGAGGCACCTCGGCCAGCAACAAAAGCTATTTTTCATAGGTGCTGCAACTCCACCACAGGTCATCAATGTTGCATGCCGTACACCCTTGAGGGTCCAGATTTCGGGAACATTCACGTAATGATTACGTGCCAGAGGGATGGACAGTATGTGATAAGGAGCATGTTGGTACATAAAGTAAATAAAAACAGACCACATCCAATCCAATTTGAATTCGAATAAACAACAGAAATGTTGTAAAGACACATTAGCCACAAACATTGCATGAGGCATATTCCTAGTAAAAAAAAAAGTAGGGCTGGAAGTTTGGCCTAGTGGTAGTCTGCTTGCCTCGCATGCAGGAAGACCAGGGTTTGATTTCTCAGTACCACATGGAAGTGGTGCTGTGGCTTAAGTGGTAGAGATCTAGCCTTGAGAAAGCCCAAAGATAGAGCTCAGGCCCTGAGTTCGAGCCCCAGGATTAACAAAAAAATAAAAAATAAATAATTAGCAGTTTATCTGAAATTCACATTTAATTGGGTACCTTATCATTTCACTTGTTCAATCTGGCATCCTTTGCCTAAATTCTCCTCTTGCAAATGACATTCCTCAGTTTAGCTCATGACCTATTTTCTTTTTTGCTTCGGTCAGGTGAGGAGCTTGAACTTTCATGACTTCAAAGCCAAAGAAAATCACATGCTCCAGCATCTGGGACATTATCATCTGGAGAGAAAACTATGCCTCCGTCCCATCTCCATCCACCTTGCCTCTAGCACCTCCCCTTCAGAGGCAACCTCTGCTCTCACGATTGCCCACTTGGATTAGTTTTGCCTCTTCTAGAGCTCTATAGGTTCATCACATCTTTTTATTCTTCTTGAAGTCACATTAAAAGGGCTGTACATGTAAATTCTACCTCTGGTATAACAAATGACAACAAATTCTACCTCTGGCACAATAAATGAGTTGCCTTGATGGGCTCCTAATCTCTATTAGTTCACCCCCACATGTCTTGACCCTGGTTTGGCTCCTAAACCCACATTAAGGCAGTTTGTTATGGAATCTTTCCACCATAGTCTTATGTATTTGAAGATTCAGCCTGCTGCTAATCTTGACACCATCCTGTCCTGGGATAATTCCAATCAACTAACTCTCTCTAGACAGATGTAGACAGAGGGAATCCTTCCCTGGACTCAACATCACTGGCTTCCCTTTGGTCTTCTTCCATAGTCCATTTGACAGCAGTGCCTATCTTGGACTGAATTCAGCAGGACCCTAAGAAAGACTTCATGCTTTAGTCCTTCCAGCTGACTATCTGGCAGGAAAGAGACATTCCCTGCACACCAGCCTCTCCTCTCTCACTATAAGATTAAGCTTGTTTTTTTTTGTTGTTGTTGTTGTTGTTGTTTTTTTCCCCAGTTGGTCATGGCGCTTGAACTTAGGGGCTGGACAGTGTCTCTGAGCTAGGGCTCTACTTTGAGCCACAGCACCACTTCCGATTTTCTGGTACTTTCTTAGAAGAGTCTCTGGGTCAGTCTTTCCTGCCAGGGTTGGCTTCAAATCACAATCCTCAGATCTCAGCCTCCTGAGTAGCTAGGATTACAGGTATGAGCCACTGGGCACTGGACTAAGCTCACTTTTCAACAAAGCCCCACCGTGTTTGTTTTCGTGATCCTTGGGGTACATCTCTAAACCTCACCTGAGGCTTCTACTTCCTCAGGTGATAATTTCATCTTCCCACACAAGCCCATTCTTGCAACCATGTACTTGAGGGCTACACACAAGCCCAGCACCAGACATTCAGGAAGCCAGAAACTTCTGTGATTTGAAACCCTCAGGGTAAGCCAACATCAGTGGCAAAATGTCCCAGGTGAGAGAAAGCTAATCCCTTTAGACAAGATTATTGAACAGTTTAATCATTGTACAAATGACCTAGAATGCCAAATGCTGTGCCCATTTGATACAAGGAAGTCCTGAGGCTCTTTGCAAAAGGACTGAGGGTGAAAGTGTGTTTGTGTTCCTGTTCCTCCTGCGTCTGTCACCTCTATTTGTAATCCCCTCTCCACCCGACATTTCCCAAGCATGAATTTCTTGCTGTTCTTCAGTCTCTCAATGATTCTCGAACTTTAACCCCCAAAGGTAACCATCCACCTCTCCTTGTGCAAACCATCACTTGATGTTATAGCCTCATCTTCCTCCCACCATCTTACCCCACTATGAATTTCCCTGAGGGCTGTGGCAGAACACACTAAAGGTGCCAATGCCATCGTTAGCAGTTGGGGGAACTGCAAGCTAAATACAGTGACCACGAGCTGTCACTTTAGCTCATGAGACTGGCAACAAAAACAACAAAAATTACAGAAACCAAAGCTGAGATCTGAGGATCGAGGTTCAAAGCCAGCATGGGCACTAAAGTCCATGAGGCTCTTATCGCCAAATAACCACTAGAAAACCAGAAGCAGCGCTGTGGCTCAAAGGGTAGGGGTAGGGCTAAAGACCTCAAGGACAAAGCCCAGGCCCAGAGTGCAAGCCCCATGACCCACACACACAAAAAAATTACAGAAAGTCCTGGTGGTGAAGGTAGCTGGTGGGAATGTGAGCTGAAACCCTTAATAAAGGAACCATCTGGCTATTTTAAATTGCAGGAGTTATGAGCTGTTGCAGGGTAAAGTCGGGATGGGAGTGGTTCACGCAGCTCTTAAAAACCACACAGGTGCAATGGTGGCTTACACCTAGAATCCTAGCTACTTAGGAGGCCGAGATCTGCAGTTCAAAGCCAACCTGGGCAGGAAATTCCATGAGACTCTGATCTCCAATAAATAACCAAAAATACTGGAATGGTAGCTTGAGAGGTAAAGTGCTTAGCCTTGAGGAAAAGAAACTCAGGGACCTAGGCTCTGAGTTCAAGCCCCAGTACCAGAAAGAAAACAAAAACAAAAACACACTATTCCTATGTGATTTCACAGCTTAAGGTTAAGAAGCAATAGAAAAACACTCTTTTTTTTAATGTGAAGAAATGTGAGAAAGAATAAAGATTATATTGAGTCCTGAATGTTTTTCTACTTGAAAAGATCATAGGTAATATTGCAAGGGCTTGATCACATTTTCGCTAGAAGATGAGGCAATTTTATTGGCTCTCCTTCTGCAGGTTTCTGTACAGTGAGATAACCATGGAACTAACTTCTAAGTAGATGGGAATTAAAACAACTTCTGGACCCCATTCCTTCTTGCTTTACACTAAGGGTGATATTTGTTACTGAGAAGTTCTTTTGAAAAAGTTCATCTCTGACTCCTGATTCCACAGCTGGGCATTAGAACCCAAAGAACTGACATGGTGTACACTGGTCCACTTCTGCTCGAAGCAGCTCTGTACACAATAGACAGAAGGGGAGAACAGCCCCATCCGCAGACAAATGGATAAACAAAGTGTGTCATACTGACATACAATGGAGTATTATTCCATTTTTAGAAAGAAGGAGATTCTGACAGGTCTACAACACACGCCTGGAGGACATTATACTAAGTGAAGTCACTCACAGAAAGGTAAACACTGTCTGGTTCCAAATAATGGGAGGTACATAAAAGTATTTGAATTCAGATCGGTGGAAAGTGGAAAGGTACTTGTTGGGGATTGCAGGGAACAGGGAGATGAGGAATGATGTTTCTGTTTTGTGAGATGAAGAGTCTGGAAGACTATTTTTCATAGCCATCTGAATGAACGTATCTGTATCGAACTATACAACATATAAGGGTGAGGATGGTCAGTTTACATACATTTTACCACAATTTAATTTTGATTTTGACAGTACTGGGCTTCATTTTATTTTAAATCTCAGAGAAGCTATAGGTCTAAAACATCATCTCCGCAATTCTGACAACTAAAAGCCTTTGATTACAGCATTCTGTCCCAGACTCTACTGTCATGCTGGATAATGAATGGTGTCAGCCCCATACTTATCTTCCAAGGTTGGAAAATCTCCAGATGCTGACACACAACTGGCTTCCTTAGGTTCTTTTAGTTATTTGTTTATTTATTTTGTCAATCTCGGAACTTAAACTCAGGGCCTGGGAGCCATCTCTAAACTCTTTCACTCAAGGCTAGTGCTCTGTCACTTTGAGCACAGCTCTATTTCCAGGTTTCTGGTGATTAATTAAAGATCAGAGTTTCATGGACTTTCCTGTCTAGGCTAGCTATGAACCTCAGTCCTTAGATATCAGCCTCCTGAATAGCTAGGATTATGGACATGAGCCACTAGTGCCCAGCTTTTCCTTAAATAAAAGAGGTTGGCCTGGATTCTGATAACATTCCTTTTCTTTTCCTTTTCTTTTCTTTTTCCTTTTCTTTCTCTTTTTTCTTCTTTCTTTTTTTCTTCTGGTCTTGTCAGGTAGACAGGTTGGCCATGGAGACGTGATCTATCTATCTACTCATTCAACAACAGGACTACTGACCATTGTGGCTCTGATGTTTAAGGCTGCTTACCAGATCACACCGGGGCACGCTGGACACAAACTGTGCCCCTTGGCATCCCAGGATGAATCCCGCAAGGTTTAGCAGGACACAGACCACAGACAGCAGTACGAAGAGGTTTACCTGAAGCAACAAGAGGAAGAACGGTTAGAAAAGGCAACACAGGGGGTCCCAAGGGAACAGAAAACCCCCGATGTCCTGTCTAAGAGAAGACTCTAGGGAACACATCCCAGCAGGTGCACTAGTGATCATTCCCAGGCTGGGATCCTCAGTGCCCATGGACTTGACATAGCAGCACACTGCATGTGTCGCCTCTCACAACTCGGGCTATGCCAAAGCATTTTGGAAAAGGAGGATGCAGAACTAGAAAGGAATAGAGCACAGCCCTTCCCCACATGGGAATCCACCACACTCTGCCACATGGCATCTGAAAAGACTTCACACATCTGGAATCTTCACACCCAACTGCACAATCGCTGCTACAGTGGGCAGTCTTGAACTTTGGGGATTCTCTTTTCCTATAAAAAATGTGCCTTGGAAACAAAGAAATGTTGTGATGGTCCTTTGTGCCTACCAATGCAACACTTAATGCTGGGGGAAAAAGAAACAAAGTTTTAGAATAACTAAAAAATTAACACCATACCATATAACATGGGGTCATTCACCCCTGAATCTTTTCACTAACATCTTAAGTCAGCTTATCAAAAGACATGATTCAGAACGTGAGTCTACTTGCCACAGATTAGGAGAAAGTATTTTCTTGCATATATTGAGCCAAGAAACTATATTCAAAATATACAAATAATTCCTCACCTCAATAATAATAATAATAAGAAGAAGAATAGCAGCAATTAAGTAAAAACACACACAGTAGCCATATGAAATTCATCATCATAAATACAACATAAAGCCAAAGTAAGCTATTGTTTCACATCAGTTAGAATGGTTAAAATTTAAAAGCTGACAGTACCAAATGTTATGTGAATGAGGTATAACTCTTAGGTAGTTTTTTTTGCCAGTTTTGGGGCTTGAACTCAAGGCCTGGGCACTGCCCTTGGGCTTTCTCAAGGCTACAGCTCTACCACTTGAGCCACAGTACCACTTCCGGCTTTTTCTATGTGTGTGGTACTAAGGAATCAAACCTGGGTTTTGTGCATGCTAGGCAAGCACTCTACAACTAGCCCAAACTCCCAGCCCATCTTTTAGGCATTTTTTATGGGGGTAAAAAATGGTATGATTGAGCCAAGCATACTGGTGGCTCAGAGGATCAGGGTTCAAAGCCAGCAGGGGCAGGAAAGGCTATGATATCTACATCTCCAGTTAACCACCAGAAAATCAGAAGTGGTGCTGTGGCTCAAAGTGATAGAGCACTAGCCTTGAGTAAAAAAACTCACGGACAGTACCCAGGTCCTGAGTTCAAGCCCCAAAATCAACAAAAAAGAAAATGGAAGGATCCATTTTAAGAAACTATGAATTTCCTTATTAGAAATATAAACACAACTACATAGACATAAAAATCTGTGACTCTTAGACATAATGTTTTATTACATAGATTAATATGTATCTATGACGTGCAAACCCTCAGCCTAATTTTAAGTGCCAGTGATTTCATATAGAGATTCACTTCGTGAATACTGGTTTGATAAATATATCATTTGAAATATGATATAAAAATCAATGTTAATAAATTCTTTAAAAAAAGAAACTATGGATTTCTTTTTTTTTTTTTTTTGCCAGTCCTGGGCTTGAGCTCAGGGCCTGAGCACTGTCCTAGGACTTTCTCAAGGCTAGAGCTCTACCACTTGAGTCTCAGCACCACTTCTGGCTTTTTCTATGTATGTGGTACCGAGGAATCGAACCCGGGTCTTCATGCATGCTAGGCAAGCACTCAACCACTAGGCCAAACTCCCAGCCCGTAAACTATGGATTTCTTAAAGATTAAATGTAAACCTTATCTTCAAGAATATTCCAGGTAATTTATGGAGCTACTTAATCCTCAGTTCCCTGCTCCACCAATGTGAGCCACATACAGTGACTTTCTTCCAAAAGGCCATGCAGAAGGGACGGAAGTAACTTTCCAGGGGAGAAACCTGACAAACACGACATCAACTAGATGACAGAGGTCAGCATCCATACTCAGTCGTGTCAATAGCACATGCCTGTGCTGACATGGCACAGGAATTGTACTTCACCTCATGGTCTCCCTCCCTGGAACCCACAATAACAGTCTAATGCTCCATGGGGGAAGGCTGAGGCAATGCCAGGTGCCATGGCACCGTGCGTCATCCCGAATACCTGACAAACACTCCTCAAATCTGTTAAGTCATCAAAAAATAAGAGAAGTCTGAGAAACCACCATCACCACAGTTAAGGGAAGCATAAGCAGACATGTCATCTAAATGTAATGTGGCATCCTGGTTGGGTCGGTGGACAGAAAAGAGACAAAAGGTAAGAAGTAGACAGATGTGAAGCATGTGGTCTGTAGCTAACAATACAGTATCAATGTTGGCACCTAAATTGTGATACACTACCATAAGCCTGTAAGGTCTGAATGACAGGAGAAATTCAGTGTGGATGAAGCATATGGGATTTCTAGTTTTGCAGTTTCATTAATATATAATATATAATGTATAATATATTAATATTTTATATATATATTGGGCCAGGAGTTTGGCCTAGTAGTAGAGTACTCGCCCAGCATGCATGAAGCCCTGGGTTCAATCCCCAGTACCTCATACACAGAAAAAGCTAGGAGTAGTGCTGTGTGACTCAAATGATAGAGCACTAGCCTTGGGAAAGCTCAAGAACAGTGCCCAGGCCCTGAGTCCCAACCCCAGGACTGGCAACAAATAAATAAATATATATATATATATATGCTATCCTAAAATGAAATCATGTATTTCCAAATATAATAAAGTGACTATATAATGTAGTATATTTAAATAGTAGAATATGTCTAACAATAAAAGAGGAGAAAACTATGAATGCAAAACAACAGTATAAAAAGAAACACTACATTGAGCAAACTCAAGCAGACGCTGTGTGCTTTCCCTTGCCTCGAGTTCATGAATAAACATGATCATCTATGGAGACAAAAATAAAAATAGATTGCTTAGGTGAGGGAATGTGGAGGGAGGATATTGACTGGGAAGAGAAAGCAGAGAAGTTTCAAAAGCGACAAAAAAAGTCTACATCCTGTTTTGCATGGTGACTCCATGGCTGATTCAGTTTTTTAACACTGTGCTAACAGAAAGCTGGGTATGATGCAGCCCCCTGAACTCCAGCATTCAGAAGGCTGAGGCAGGGAGATCATAAGCTGGAGGCCAACCTGGGCTACAAAGAAAGACCCTGTCTCCAAAACTCAAAACAACCAGAAAGAGAAAAAGAAACAAACAAAAATCTCCACTACAACCTGGGATTTCACTACATCCAAATCATACTGACTGCCTGTATTTTTTTTTTTTTTACTAGTCCTGGCTTGGGCTCAGGCCCTGAGCACTGTCCTTGGACTTTCTCAAGGCTTAGCACTCTACCAGTTGAGCCTCAGCACCACTTCCAGCCTTTTTCTATGTATGTGGTACCGAGGAATCGAACCCGGGTCTTCGTGCATGCTAGGCAAGCACTCTACCACTAGGCCAAACTCCTAGCCCCCTGACTGACTGTATTTTTAACAAAAAGAGAGAAGGAACCTCGAATCTAACTGCCAAAGCAGGAGTACGAGCTCAAACAGAAAATCAATGCTATTTCTAAAGTGCCCAAGCAACAACCAAGATGAAGTGTACCTGGGGCCTGCTTCCCACCTCAGAGGCGCTGTCCACAAATCATTAGATCCGTGCAAAACCCCACAAGGAGAGTGTGGGCCAGGCCAGACTTCAAAATCACTATGTATTTTCCCCTCAAAGTATGCTTGCGTGTGACCTTATGGTTATTATGAAAACTTGGGTCAAATTTTCAGGCAAACATACGATCTTATTATTATTATTAAAACCCTGAGAGGTGTAGGAGAATAAATGGAGGAAAGGTATATGGGGCCAGGAGTTTGGCCTAGTGGTAGAGTGCTTGCCTAGCATGCACGAAGATCCAGGTTCGATTCCTTGGTACCACATACATAGAAAAAAAAAAAACAGAAGTGGTGCTGAGGCTCAAGTGGTAGAGTTCTAGCATTGAGAAAGACCAAGGACAGTGCTCAGGCCCTGAGCTCAAGCCCAGGGGAAAAAAAAGAATATACTATATTTATGACAGAACTGATAAAAAAAACAAGGGAAGGGGTGAAAAGGGATAAAAATATTGAAAGGATGTCACAGATCAAGATGCATTGTATACATAAATGGCTTTGTTAAATGGCAAAAAAGTATTTAATACATAACCTAAAAATTAAGAAAAGTGAGGGAAGGAACAGGATGGGAGGGTGGGTGAGGAGAATGTGAAAAGGGTTGGCCTTGATCAAGAGGCATTGCTTTGCTGGTGACAACTCCTTTAGATAACTACCTAAAGAGAATAAAAAATATACTTTCAAAATTAAAATTAAAAAAAACCAAAATCCTTGTTAAACCTCAGTCAAACTATAAAGCACACAGCCTCTGAGATCACCCAGTTAAGAGCCTGGCTCAAGCTCCAGTGGAGCAGGTATTAGAGCTACAAGGGGCATAGATAGGGTTGTAGGACTTGCTTTGCTCATCTGAAATAGGTCTATTTTCCTAACCCACCTCAAAAGATTACTGTGATAATGCCACACCATATCTTCAACTTCAAAGACAGACAGACAGACACACTCACACACACACACACACACTTTATTATCAAGAGTAATAAGCATCACTATATATGGTGTGAAGTTTGTTATTATTACAAAGAGTGTTCCACAAAATGATATTTCAGTAAGACTGGTACCCGCATTTCAGTCTTTTGCTTGTGATATACTTGAATGTAAGTCATCTAGAAAGGGAAATCACATCCTAAGAATAATCTATAGATGTATTGACTGCGAAACTTCTCCAAAAACATTGCGCCATTCACCTCCTGCCAAATGAAAGAAGCCTGTCACAAACAATCACCTTTATTTGAATGACCAGACGAGGTAAGTATAAGGCCAAGGTTATTGAAGGGAGATGGAGAGTGATATCGAAGGATTAGAAGGTTCCCTTTGGGGAGTGATCTACAATTGACACTAGTGGCATTTGCACACATCTACAAATTCACTCATACTTACTGAACTGTATCCAAGTGGGTACATTTTATGTTATTTCAAGTTAGGCCATCCATGCCTGTAATCCTAGATACTCAAGATCACAGTTCAAAGCCAGCCTGGGCTTTGAACAGCCTGTGACGGTCTGTGAGACTCTTCTCTCCAATAAAGTACTCAGAGAAAGCCAAAGTAATACTATGGTAGCAAACTAGCCTTGAACACAAAGAGGCTCAGAGACAGTACCCAGGCCCTGAGTTTAAACCCCAGGCGTGGAAAAAAAGATTACTTGACAAAGCTGTATTTAAAAGAAAGAAAGAAAGAAAGAAAGAAAGAAAGAAAGAAAGAAAGAAAGAAAGAAAGAAAGAATCACCCAGATAGCATCATTTGGAATCCATAGGAAAAATCCCAATATCGTGGTAAATAATAAAGGGCTAGAATGCACTTGACTTGCTGATCAACACAGTCCCCTTTGAGTGACGTGAGATTCCATTTTCTTCTCACTCATTCCTGTAGCCTGGTGTCCCAGCAAATAATTGCTCCACCCTGCCCCGAGAGGAACTCCTGTTCTTTGTTCTTTTCCCCACTATTTTGTAGGCTCAGATGTTTCTGCTTTTCTTAAATACTACTTTAGATCTGACCCTTGACCTCTCTGTTCATGTTAAGCTATAGAATGGGGGCAATTCCAATCATTACTAAAAGCCAGTAATGAAAATATCCAGATCTGTATCTTCATGAAAACTTGGAACTTAATTGACTTTCAGGGTTCTCTCCCTGCCATCAGCATCTTAAAGAACCATCAAGCCAGCACTCTCATGTGGGGCCCATCTGGTCAGCTGCAAGTGTGAATCTAGGATCTGTTCTGTCTCTGTGCTTTCCAACTGAGGCCACAGGATACTCCAATCACCACCTTCATTCCCAGGCCAGGGTCTGACATCAGCACAGTCCAACAATAAGGAACCCTTCCCCTCTCCCAGTGCTTACCATTAAGCCTTTAAACTCAGACGCCACAGCAATCTAGACCTGTCTCTTTAATCAGCTCAGGATGCAAAATAGGTTCCACCCAGCAGCTTTGCAAGCCCTGCTTACATAATGTGTGTACACACACACACACACACACACACACACACACACACACCACACTTGAGCGTGAAATAAAGAACACACTTGTAACATCACGATACAGTGGTTCTCACATAACAAGCATATTACAACTGCCGTCGCTGATTTTCATTATTCCAGAAACAATTTCCATATAAAGTTGGAGTGGCATGATATAGTTAGAAAGCAAAATACAATCCTTAAAACTGTGATAATTGGAAAAAAAACTGTGATTATGTCAAGATGCTAGCAAAACTTGTTGGCAAAACTTGGAAGGAGGCGGAAAGGAAGAAGGAGAGTGAAAGGATAAATACCTTCATTTTACAAAACAATCACGATCTAACATTGAGGAACTAAGAAATATAAGCTTGTAATATTATTTTAAACTACAAAGTGATCAATAGTGCTGGGGTTTTTTTCAGAAAATGGAAGAGGAAGGTGGAATAGAAGAAGGGTGATAAGTCCCCACTTGCAGAAAATACAAAGCTATTAAAACCAGCAAGAGTTGAAGTGGTTAACTCCAACAGTCTAATCTAATTGAAGTATCGAAAGAAAGCTAATTATTTTATTTTAATGAGGAATATGCCTAATAAGCTCCTCCTCTGTCAAATCTTCAAAACCTCCCCATTTAAAGGTACTGTATTTCATAAATTATAAAACATCACAGTGGTCTGATTAAAATATAACTAGACAAAAGAATTGTAGTAGATTGGTAGGGATATAGATAGAAATATAGGTAAGTTAGGTAGGTAGACAGACAGACAGGGAAGGAAGGAAGAAAGGAAGAAAGGGAGGGAGGGAGGGAGGGAGGGAGGGAGGGAGGGAGGGAGGGAGGGAAGATAAACACAGTCTCAGTGTACACAGACCCAAGGGGCCCCAGATCACATAATCCAGTACAGACCTGGGTCTAACCTAGATTTCCAAACCTCTACCTTTTCCCCTCCTTTGGTGAGCAGAATATCTGCCAGTACAGTCCATTTAGCGATCATCTTTTTCTGCCAGGTGCTGGTGGCTCACACCTGTAATCCTAGAGACTCAGGAGGCTGAGATCTGAGGATTGAGGTTCAAAGCCAACCCGGAAGGAAAGGCTGTGAGACTCTTATCTCCAATGAAACACTGGAAAATCAGAAATGGAGCTATGGTTCAAAATGGTAAAGTGATAGCCTTGAGCAAAATCATTCAGGGACAGTACCCAGGCCCTGAGTTTAAGCCTGATGACCAACAAAAAGAAAAAGAAAAAAGAAAAGGAAATCATCTGCTCCTCTGCCAGGCAGATCTGTGGCATCTTCGCTGCCATGTTAAGCTGGTAAGAAAGACCACATTCCACCATCACCCAGTTCTAACACCTGACTCCAAGCCCTTCCACCCAACACTTCCACCCATGCCAGGCCCTCACGACCTATCTATTCCCAGACTGAGCACTTGCTGAGATTTCTTGTCCTTCCACTGAGTTGTCATACATGTCCATATATTTTTAAAGGAAGTTCATTTTGAATTTTAAAAGTTACCATAAAAAATTATTTATTTCATGGTGGGGGTTGAGGGGCAGGTAGGGGGGAGGGAGAGTAGGGAAACACAGCGCTACTATAATCTGGTCACAATTATGGTTGAAACAGGAGAAAGCAGCTCAGCTACTTAAGCAGGAAAGGAATTTCTTGCTAGGCTATCAGGTGGCTCACAGAATCCATGATTCAGGCTCAAAAAAAGACAGTGCTGGAATCTCTCCCAAGGTCACAGGAAAAAAAGGTCTCCAGTCACCAGCCTCTTGGCACCTGTGGCTCCCTATCTAATGAATTCTAAGCAGCCCCAGGTGACTTTGCATAGCCAGCCGAGCTACAGGGCAGAGGGTGGAGGTCATGGCTGGACTCAAAAGTATACCATTGAGGCAAGGCCCTGCTTTTCACAGGACTCACACCACTACACAGGTAGATCCCCAAATGAGTACAGAAAATGTAGATGCTCAGGAACCCCAAATCAAAGCACATAGACCTGAAGGTCCCTTCAATCAGCAAGTCCTCCTCCTTCCTATATACTCAACAGTTTCTTGACTGACCTTCCAGAAATTTCCTTGTAACTGCAAACGCAAGCTTACTCCCAAAGAATTGTTTGGTTTTTAGGAGCACTCATGCATGCATGCACACACACACACACACACACACACACACACACTCACACACACAAGTAGCCTGTAACTTTCCACATGTCAATGCATTTATTTCCAAGGCCAAGGCCTTGCTTTAGTACCCCCTACCACTGCAGGTATCCATAATGCATGCCAGTGTTCTTCAGTAACCTGGGTACAGCCTGGCTGGTCCAAGCTATACCAGGGGACAGTCAGGTATACACATGCCATCATGGCCAGCTAGCATTTAGGAGAAAGGTCAAAGTCCGGGAGCCTCCTGCTTCCTTTCTCTTTACATACAAGGTGTTTTGTTCAGGTGGCATAGCACATATGGACATACAACAGTGGTGAAACTATTGGCTTCTTTAGCATCAACCATGTTAAAAAAAAAAAAAAAAAAAAAACTAGGCTATACTGGGGGTCAAAACCAGAGTCTCACACCTTTTGCAGATATTACTGTACTCCTGTCCCTAAATTAGTCAATTCTGGAATAAATGATAATTTCCCGATAGTATTTTAAGCAATACTAACAATAAGGAAAAATAACTTAGGTGCTTGCTCCAGAAAATACTGGCTTCTCAAAAGTAAGGCTATAGCCAGGCGCTATCAGCTCATGCCTATAACCCTAGCTAGTCAGGAGCCTGAGATCTGTGGGTCAATGTTGGAAGCCAGCCCAGACAGGAAAGCCTATGAGACTCTTATCTCTAATAAATTATCAAAATGTCAGAAGTGGAGGTGTGGCTCAAGTGATAGAGCACGAGCCTTGAGCTTAGAGACAGTGCTCAAGCCCAGAGTTCAAGCTACAAGACAGACAAAAAAAAAAAAAAGACTGAATCCACTAACCATTTACTTTTTAAGACTAACTACTTCATAGTAAATAGTTTTGCTCCAGATTTTTCTCTTCCTGAGCTCCCAGTCCACAGCTATTCTGGCATAGTTGGGTTCTGATCAATCCCAGCCATTCTACTATTTTACTATCCTGGAAGACAAACCTTCCAGGCACCCAGCCAAGAGCCCTAAAATCCTACAGATACCCTCTCTTTGACTCACCCTTCCTAGAAACCTCTGGCAAAATGTTCTCTTACTGACGTAGGTGTAGAAAACTTAGCTATTCCAGGCTAATGGATGGGAACCCATTGTTCATAAAACTTTATTCTATAAGCCTGAGACAAATCTCTGCTCTCTGTCCTTTCAAAGTTCCAGAGTGGAGACAATGAAAAAATTGGGGGTAGGAGTGGGGTCTAGTGGCTAATGTACTTAGAGCAGAAATTGATCTGGGATTCATTTTCACTCTACCAATTAATGAAAAGATTACTTTTAAGTCTAGGCAATTACTCTTTGCTACGAAACTCAACCTGTTAACTAGGACATACTCATCCTTGGGTCTCTGCAAAACAACGTCCGGATTCAGTCTAGAGATGGCAACCTCCAAGTGTTATGCATTTTCTTTTCTTTTTTTGTTTTTAGTGTGTGGAGAAGGGGAAGTGGAGGTGGTGAGATAATATCACTGTAACTATGGTTGGCTTGAAACAGCAATCCTACTGTCTCAGCCTCCTGAGTGCTGGGATTGCAGAGATGAGACACTGTGTTAAGCTCAGATCCAGTTCCTAGAAGTAACCAGATGTTGGAAAATGAAAAGTCCTGCTGGGTCACACTGAACCTGAATCCTGGGGCCCTTGACAACACCTAAATGCATGCTTCATTCTATGGGTTACTTAGTGACATGCTAAGGAAGAGATCTTTTGGAGATTTTCTCAATGGATGAGTGTGTGTGTGTGTGTGTGTGTGTGTGTGTACATTTAGTGATAGTCCAATTATCTCCCTGCCTATAATTTTGGTTGCTTATATTGTGGTAATTTAAGATACTTTTTTTCTTTCCGTTAGTTTGGAACAGATTGGGATGAACATGTCCTTCAAATGGAAAAAAGGACTTCCGTGTTCCTTTGCATAAAGACCAAAGGCTCTGCTGTGGAGGGTTGTATCTTGTGTGGTTTATCCTCATTTGCTTTGCACTCAGACTAAGGATGGAAGCTCAGATGCACATGTTGCTTTAAAAATCATCTTATAGTGTATCTTCTAACCTTAAGATCATATTTAGGATAAAACTTCTTTACCCTGGATGGGAGTTTGGCCTAGTGGTAGAATGCTTGCCTAGCATGCATGAAGACCCAGGTTCGATTCCTCAGTACCACATGCTTAGAAAAAACCCAGAAGTGGTGCTGTGACTCAAGTGGTAGAGCTCTAGCCTTGAAAAAGTCCAAGGACAGTGCTCAGGCCCTGAGTTCAAGGACCAGGACAGGCAAAAAATAAAAAATAAATAAAAAAATGCAAAAAAATAAAAATAAATAAAAAATAAATAAAAAGCTTAAAAAATAAAAACTTCCTTACCCAAAGAGACATGTAAATGAGTCCAAATAAGGTGGCTGCTGTTGTTGGCCAAGGCTTGAACTCGGGGCTTAGGTGCTGTCCTTGAGCTTTGGTGCTCAAGTCTAGCACTCTATCACTTTGAGCCATGGCATCACTTTTAGCTTTTTGTCATTCGCTGGACTTTCCTTCCAGGGCTAGCTTTGAACAGCCACCCTCAAATATCAGCCATCTAAGTAGCTAGGATTACAAGCAATTTTTTTAAATGGCAGTCCTACAGTTTGAACTCAGGCTCTGGGTGCTATCCCTGCGCTTCTTTTGCTCAAAACTAGAATGCTTCCACTTGAACCACATAATCACTTCTAGTTTATTTGTTTGAGGTTTTTTTGGTAGTTTATTTGAGATTAGGGTCTCATGGACTTTCCTATCTGGGCTGGTGTTGAACTCTACCCTCAGATCTCAGCCTCCTGAATAGCTAAGATTACAGGCGTAAGCTACTGGTACAGAGCCACAGCACTCCTTCCAGCTTTTTTCTATGTATGTGGTACCGAGGAATCAAACCCAGGTCTTTGTACATGCTAGGCAAGCACTCTACCACTAGGACAAACTCCAGGCCCAGCACACTGACTCTTGTCCAAAGAAGTTGGAGACTTAACTGTACCAGAGGAACACTTATAGATAGGTTAGTTATGCTGCAGGATAGATAGTGGTGCTTGTTTTCCTTGTGGCAGGAAGGATGCGACAGGCCACTTGAGGAATGGTATGTTTCCAGGGTAAGATCTGAGGCTCTTTGGCCTTGTGCAGTGCTACTCTGTCAAGTTTGTCTTTTGGCTGTCAGTGATTTGAAATGAGTCTGATTTCCTAGATGCTGAAACCCGGATGTTAATGCTGACATAATACCATTGACTATCAGTAACCTTAGGGAAATCAACCTCTTGATTCGCAATGAATGGCTTAGATCAGAATAATTTGTGGGGGGGGGGGGGTCATGGGGCTTGAACTGGGCCTGGATGCTATCCATGAGCTCTTCAGCTCAAGGCTACCACTGTACCCTTGAGCGAAGCCCCACTTCCCATTTTCTAGTAGCTAATTGGAGATAAGATTCTCAGGTCCTTTTGTGCCTGGGCTGGCTTTGAACCTTGATCCTCAGATCTCAACCTCCTGAGTAGCTTGGATTACAGGCGTGAGCCACCGCACCCAGCAGAATCATTTTTAAGAGTTCTTGTAGCTCACATATTTTATGGATTTCCAGAATGCTTTCTAGAACACTTGATGTTATTTTAACTTCAGATGGGCATTTCCAAAGGTCATTATAAGATTCCCGTGCGTAAACTACAATACAATGGCAATTTCCCTGGTTTTTTTTGGGGGGTGAAGTTGTTTCCCCTTGGGACTATTGGAATTGAACTCAGGGCCCTGGGCTTTTGGGACAGCACTTTATCACCTGAGCCACTCCTTTAGTCTTATTTTGCTCTAGTTGTTTTTCAGATAGGGTCTAGTGGTTTTCCCAATCTGGCCTTGGACTATAATGTCTACATCTGTGCTTCTTGGGTGCACGCCATCCCACCTATCTTAGTGATGGAGATACAGATCTCACTGGCTTTTTGCTTGGGCTGGCCTAGAGATGTAACTCAGTGGTAGTGCTCTCGTCTAGTAGATTCTGGATTCAGTACTAGTGCTCGAGAGTAAAGAAAGAAAAGAAAGGGAGGGGGCAGGGAGGGAGAAAAGAAAGGAAGGAGAGAAGAAGGGAGAGAGAGAGGGAGACAGGCAAGCAGTGAGTAAAAGAACAAGGGAGGAAAAAGAGGGCTGTTCCCTTTGGGATTATTATGGTACATTTTTATATGCCTGTAGCACTGAAGAATTCACCAGATTCTTTCACATGCCTGTTTTTAAGGGGATATTAGATAAGTCACCTTATTCCTTCACCCGATACACTACCATTAGAATGTGGGATTGGGTTCCACTCTCATTCTTCTCCCATGAGCTCTTCCATATGGTTCGCCTTCATTAGCACACTGGTAGATCCTTCACTGGGGCTGACAATAGCATTTTTTATTTGGTCAAAAATGTAAGTTAAATCAACTTTTCCTTCCTTTTAATCCTCCAGTTCTTTTTCAAGTTTTGAATTGACATTTTGGTAGTTTTATCCTTTACTCTCGAGAGCTTGGCAGAAATTAACCAAGACAGTATAATGTCCAGTGCTGCATCTTAGTCTTGCCTCTTGCAAGGAAATGATTGTGTCAGTTCTCTCATTTGTACAATGAGATTAAACTTCCATTAAAAAAATAAAGTCGGACCTGGAGTTTGGCCTAGTGGTAGAGTGCTTGCCTAGCATGCACGAAGATCCAGGTTTGATTCTCTGGTATCACATACATACAAAAAAGCCAGAAATGGTGCTGAGGCTCAAGTGGTAGAGCTCTAACCTTGAGAAAAAGAACCCAATGACAGTGCTCAGGCCCTGAGTCCAAGCCCAGGACTGGCAAAAAAATAAAATAAAATAAAGTCTATGACATACAAACCCTTAGCCTAATTTTGATTAAGTTCTAAATACTAAGTCCCAGTGATTGTAAATAGAGATTCCCTCCTTGAACACTTGTTTGTTAAACTTGTCATTTAAAATATGATGTAAAAATCAACATTAATAAATTCTTTAATAAAAAAAGGTTAGAACATTCTTTTTAAAATAGACATGTTCGCTCTTGATGGGAAAGACACGATCTGGGGTTACCACACCTGTCAATGAACTCAGGGGCTGGAGCTTCCCACGCTGAATTTCCATGAACACTTGAAGCCAAAGGAAGTAGGTCAATCTGATGTGCCTTTGTCCAAATCAGTACATGGTCCTGCTGAGTCCCACAGCAAAACTCCACAAGACCAGAAGCAACTGATTTTCACAGGCAATGTGTATGTGTTCTAGAAGATTCACATCCAGCAACACAGGCAAGAACAGCACAGCCTCTCAAAAGCCAGATATGCCCTAGCATTCACACACACAGAGACCAAAGAGGGACACTCTTCCAAGAGGAATGTGCCTCTGGTCCTATAAAAGATAATATTTACTAGAAATGAGCTCCAGGAAATGGAAACAAGAGGGTTTTTCTTTGTTGCTGTGTTTGTTTTCTTTTCTTTTTGCCTTTGTTTGTTCATTTATCTGTCTTGGGGAGTGTAATAGATGACAAAGAAATGGAGGGACAGAGTTGAAGATGAACTATACAGCTTGTGTGTAAGGATGAGAGGGAAAAACTGAGAGAGTGAGGGAAGTGGTGATATTATCCAAAAAGAAATGTACTCATTACCTGACCTATGTAACTGTAACTCCTCTTTACATCATCTTTATAATAACACTTTTTTTAAAAGCCAGACATGGGCTGGGAGTTTGGCCTAGTGGTAGAGTGCTTGCCTAGCATGCATGAAGACCCAGGTTCTATTCCTTGATACCACACACATAGATAAAAGCTGGAAATGGTGCTGAGGCTCAAGTGGTAGAGCTCTAGCCTTGAGAAAGTCCAAGGACAGTGCTCAGGCCCTAAGTCCAAGCCTAGGACTGGCAAAAATTAAAAAAAAAAAAAGCCAGACATAGGCCTGTCCTACACACCACCAAAATCTCCACTGAAGGGCTTAGAAACAAGAGTCTAGGAATGAACACAAAGTTTTGGAGGAGAAAATCAAATGGGAGAAATTTGAAAGTAAAAGGGAAATTTAGAGCACTCTCCATGGGCCTAATTCCACAGCAAATGCGTGCTACAGGGTGGGAAGACAGAACCCCCTCCCTGTCTTGTGCTTCCCTACATCTCAGGGACACACAGAGCAAATGATGAGAACACTGTTAATCAATCAAAGGCTGTGAAGCCAAGAGATTCAGTGCTGCAGTAATGAGCTCGTTCCTGGGACGGGAAACTTCCATCATTAGGGTAATTGGTGAAAGTCTTTGTTGGGAAGTGAGGGCTGAAAAAGAGTCAGAAAGAGCCAGCAGGCAACCAGCTAGGGGCAGAAAGTCTCTGCAGTACAGCACAATGAGGGAGGGAAAGAAGAGAGGGATTTGAACGCTTACCTGGCAAGCCAGGTCTGCAGAACATAGACCCAACCCACAGAGCCCTGCTGGCTTCTCCAAGGCTAGGGGCCTCCCACAAATGGGTGACTCACACAACTCTCCAAACTCAGGGTAGCTGAGAGAAAAATGGATAACAAAGAAGGAAAGGGGAAGGGGTATAGAAGAAAGGGGGGGGAGGGAAGAAGGGAGGGAGAAAGCACAGTTGCGCACTGGCGGCTCACATCTGTAATCTTAGATGCAGCACAGTCCAGTCCAAAGTTAGCCCATGCAGTTAAGTCTGTGATACTTTTTTTTTGGTTAGTCATGGGGCTTGAACTCTGGGCCTGGGAGCTGTCCCTGAGCTCTTCACCAAAAGGCTACTGCCCTACCCCTTGAACCACAGCCCCACTTCCAGTTTTTCTAATGGTTAATTGGAGGAAAGAGTCTCACGGTCTTTAGTGCCTGGGCTGGCTTTGAACCGTGATCCTCGGATCTCAGCCTCCTGAGTAGCTAGGATTATAGGCGTGAGCCACTGTGCCCAGCTAAGTCTGTGATATTCTTATCTCCAATTAGCCCACCAGAAAACCACAGAATGAAGGTAAACACAGCTCAGCCATTACAATGCAGTCCATAAAGCCCATCCACAACCAGGACACAAGGCCCATCCACAAGAACAGGGTATCCAGCCCATTGCTAGCCTTGTTTACTTCCATCAGTTACATAATATACTAGAATGTTACACTGATAACATATCTTACAGATATATCCAGAGGGCTTCACTATATTCAATGAATGATAGAGCTGTAAACAGCTACCCACACTAGCTTGCATATACGAAAAAATGCTAAGGTTTGAGGACCATCAGGCATTTCCTTGACTCAAACCTCCAAAAATTCCCCAAAGTTCTGCTTCTCCTGGAGCCTAAGAATTTAAGAGAATTTGTATTTATTACCACAGTGAACTGTGGTCTATTTGAAGTGAACTATTATATGTATGTATATGTGTGTGTATACACATGTATATGAATATACATGTATACATACATTTAGTATATCTATGAATGACATATATATATGAATGACTAATGACTTCAGGAAACAATTGTAATTTAATTCCATTTTCCTGCAGATGAGAGAAAAATAAGAAGAGAAAGTATGCTAAACACCAGTGGCTCACATCCGGAATCCTAACTACTCAAGAGGCTGAGATCTGAGGAGTGATGTTCAAAGCCAGACTAGACAGACAAAGCCAAGAGACTCTTATTGCCAATTAACCACCAAAAAGCCAGAAGTAGAGGTAGTGGCTCAAGTGGTAAAGCATCAGCCTGAACCAAATAGCCAAGCAAGAATATGAGGCCTCATACTAGCACATAAAAGAAAAAAGAAACAAAAACTGTAAGCAGCTTTCAAGTCAAATGGAATTTCCAAGACTTTATTTTATCTTAAAACTTGAATAAATCATACTATTTATTATAGTCTGTTTGTTACGTAGTCTCTGAACCAAACCCACAAATAATAATAAAGCATAAATATTTGGAATGTTCTAAATGCCAGTGAATTATATACTTAGAATTGGTCCCTTGTGCAATATGAATTTCATGTCAGTAAGACTAAAAGAAGAAAATCACAAGTAAATGCTGGTAGGTGCTAAAGACAATAGCCTGTGGTGATGTAACAAAAATCTGAAGTTCTCTAGCCAAAACATATGAATGATTTAAAAAGTCATATATTTAAGAATAATATACAGAATTTGCTTCAAAAGAGAAATGCAGTGATTGAAGAGTCTAGCTACCCAAAGTCAGCTATAAGCTATTAGATTTTGGTTTTTACCTTCTTTTTTCCTTTTTTTTTTTTCTTTTTTGGTTCTCTTTTGCAGTCCAAGGGCTTGAATTCAGGGCTTGGGTACAGCCCTTGAGTGTCTTCAGTGCTTTGCCACTTGAGTGACAGCTTTACTTCCTAAGCTAGTAATTTTTGAAGCTAGTGCTGGGTACAGAGTTCATGGCATTGTGCCTTTCACTTTTGGTGTCATTTTAAAATTGCTGATGGTGAACAGTTTTTAAAGATTCTGTCTTTAAAATGAGTACAGACCCAATGTGTAGTGCTGATGGTGTGTAAGAAGTTTACAGTCAACCAGAAAACAGGCAGAATTATCATCTTCTGGGATGATTCATGAAACATGTCTCCAATGTTATATGCCATTAGCTATTTATTTAATAAGCAAAGAAGCTGAAGCCCTTTTTCAATGTCTAAATTTCAACAGACTTCCTGCACATTCTATAGAGCGTAAGTTCGAAGTCAGGTACATACCAGAAGAATCATGGGTCTTTTCCAAGTAGTTAGCCCTATGATCCCAGACAAAATCACCTGTAAGGAAAAAGAAGAATATTAGCCAAGTGCCAGTGATTCACATCTATAATCCTAGCTACTCAGAAAACTGAGATCTGAGAATCTCGGTTCAAAGCCTGCCCAAGTAGGAAAGTCCATGAGACTCTTATCTCAAAAAAATTATAGTACTAAAACAAGCCTGAAATGGTGCTATTGCTCAAGTGATGGAGCACTAACCTTGAGCAAAAGAAGCTCAGGGATAGTTACCAGGCCCTTGAGGTCAAGCCCTAGTACACACACACACACACACACACACACACACACACACACTCAAGCACATACTTCCCTTGGGTCTTGGGTCAGGTAATAAGAGACATCCATTGAGACAGGTAAACTATCCAAAATGGCAGACAAGCCTTTGGCACAGGTCTCACCACCCTGGTTTCCGTACCCCTCTGCCTTCCTTTCTATCACACGCCTCCCTTCCTGCACACCAGCCAGGCCCTAGACATTCCTGGGCTAGGGTGTTTCTTCTTCTCTGTGCAGTTCTTCTCCCCATAGCCTGCCTAGCTGCCTTAGAACTCCTACTCATCCTACAAAGCTCCATGTAGCAGTCACCTCCTCTGAGAAGCATTCAGGGAGCCCACCACATCATAATTCTTGGCGCCTTCTACCCTTGAAAACTTTCAACTATAATCCTTTGAGGGGTGCATCTCTGCACTGTCTCCCACGAACCCCTGTCTCATCTCTTGAGTCTCTAGCTCCCTGGATAGTGCCTGCCACATGGTTGGTAATTAAATAAATGTTCTGGAACATTTATTCAGGCGAGTCATGTTGGGACATGATGTTTAAAAATAAAATGCAGGTTAAAAATCGTGGTGAAGATGAAACCAGAAATGGTATTAAAACATAAGCTGAAAACCATGGTTGGCTTTCTAGATGTTGTAATTCATTAATGTGTTGAAAAAGAGCTGGGCACTGGTGGTTCATGCCTGTAATCTTTGCTACTCAGGAAGCTGAAATCTGAGGATCCTGGTTTGAAGCCAGACTGGACAGAAAAGTTTGAGTGGTTAATTGGAGATAAGAGGACTGGAAGAGGTGCTGTGGCTCAAAGTGGTAGAGTGCTAGCCTTGAGCAAAAAAGTTCAGGGGCAATGCCCTGAGTTCAAGTCTCTCAACTGATATATATATATATACATATATATATCATATATTCATCACCTGAGTTATGAAATGGTAACCCCTCTGTACATCACTTTTGAAAGAAAGGAAGGAAGAAAGAAAGAAAGGAAGGAAGGAAGGAAGGAAGGAAGGAAGGAAGGAAGGGAGGGAGGGAGGGGGAGGGAGGGAAAGGAAGGAAGAAAAGGGAGAGAGGGAGGTAAGAAGGGAGAGAGGGAGGAAGGAAGGAAGGAAGGAAGGAAGGAAGGAAGGAAGGAAGGAAGGAAGGAAGGAAAAGAATCAAAGGAATTCTCAGCTGCAGACACATCTACAATGTGTGTCATCGGTCATGTTTTACCCTGGTGCAGTAAAGGGTGTCTGCTGAATGCAGTTGAGCTAGGAGTCCTGGATGGTCTCCATGGGCCAGTTCACCATCTCTGCTTGTGAACTACAATCCACACAGGCCCATGCCCACAAGCTGAGGACACATCATTCCACAGCAGCAAATCAGGAAGGGAACAGATCTGCCGTTCGGTACCAAAGACCCAAACCACATTCCCACAGGCAGGCGGGTGACTTGTCCTTAAGCATCTGGGCCTGAATGTCTTCCCTGTCCCTCAGGCCCTGTGCCACTGCAGTCCCTTTCCTTTTAACAGGATGCCACCTCCTGAACACTCAGAGCAGATGTGTCCACTCCACGTGTGGGGGCTGTGTCTGCTTTTCATGCAGAGCTGGGATCCCTGAGACCTGGGCTAGACCTCCCTCCCCGGTCAGCTTCCAAACGTTAGTGCTCTGACCTTGGCCTCGTCCTTCCCCATCTTTGGCCCTCACTCTGGTTTCTCTGAGATCTTGTTGAGCACAAACATTGACCCCACTGCAGGGAGAGCATGCTCAGAACTCTAAGATCCAGCATGTGGCTGTATCATGAGAGGCATGTGTGTGTGTGTGTGTGTGTGTGTGTGTGTGTGTGTGTGTACATGCACCAGTGTGTGTGTGCATGTGCACATGCATACATGCATACCCTTCCACATGCACAGGTCCTCTTCACCCATTCACCCATCCTGTGGCCCACTGGGCTTGGCTGAGTTTCGAAATGCACGTGGCTTTTGTGAAAACAGAGCTGAAAATTTCACTGCTCTTGAGGGAAACACAAACTGCCTGCGATAACTGTGATCTGAATTATTCATGGGTGTTTGTTACCAGCCTCTCCGAACATAGACCCCTGGGGTTCCACTTTATGGAGCACTATTTCACCATTCAAACAATATTATTATCATGAAGTATCCAGCCCTGAACATAAAGTCCCATAAACCAGTCTAAGCTGTACTTCACACCCCCCGCCCACCTATGGCAGCCCATCTTTTCTGGGTTCACAAGTTAATACTTCTACACATCCTACCTAAGTACATATTTGTTGTCTAAATTCATATGTGTGTATCACTAGAGCTTGAAGTCAGAACTTCAGGCTCTTGTTTGCCTTTTTTACATAAGGCTCACACTCTACCACTTGAGCCACATCTCCCCATCGAGGGGCTTGAACTCTGGACCTGGACACTGCCCCTGAGCTCTCCAACTCAAGGCTACCACTCTACCACTTGAGCCACAGCTCCACTTCCAGTTTTCTGGAGGTTCATTGGAGATAAGAAGTCTCATGGACTTCTGTGCCAGGCTGGCTTTGAATCTCCATCCCCAGATCTCACCCTCCAGCCTCCTCCATGATTACTATTAAAAAAAAAAAAAAAAAAAAAAAAAAAAAAGCCGGGCACGGTGGCTCATGCCTGTAACCCTAGCTACTCAGGAGGCTGAGATCTGAGGATCAAAGTTCAAAGCCAGCCCAGCACAAAAGGACCTAAGACTCTTATCTCCAATTAACCTCTAGGAAACGGGAAGTGGGGCTTGGCTCAAGGGTAGCCTCCTCAAGCTAAAGAGCTCTGAGACAATGCCCAGGCCCAGGGGTAGGGCAGTAGCCTTGAGAGGAAGAGCTCAGGGACAGCTCCCAGGCCAAGTTCAAGCCCAGTGACCCACAAAACCAAGAGGAAGAGAAGGAGGAGGAGGAGGAGGACAAGGAGAGGAGAAGGAGAAGAGAAGGAGAAGCAGAGCTCAGGGACAGCTCCCAGGCCAAGTTCAAGCCCCATGACCCACAAAATCAAGAGGAGGAGGAGGAGGAAGAGGAGGAGGAGGAGGAAGAGGAGGAGGAGGAGGAGGAGGAGAAGGAGAAGAAGAGAAGGAGAAGCAGCAGCAGCAGAAGCAGAAGCAGAAGCCCTAGCACCAGCAAAAGAAAGAAAGAAGAAAAGAAAGAAAGAGGGAGGGAGGGAGGGAGGGAGGAAGAGAGGGAGGGAGGGAGGGAGGGAGGGAGGAGAGAGAGAGAGAGAGAGAGAGAGAGAGAGAGAGAGAGAGAGAGAGAGAGAAAGAAAGAGAGAAAGAAAGGCAAGAACAAAAAACCCAAAGTTCATGTCCCAATATTAGCGTAAATTTATATCTAAATTTTATATAGATCTATTATATTATGTATGATATATGTTGTATAATATATAGTAACATATATTATGCATATAATACATATGGCTGATAAAAACATTAATCATCGGAAGTGGTGCTGTGGCCCAAGGGGCAGGGCAGTAGCCTTCAGCTCAGGGACAACGCCCAGGCCCAGAGTTCAAGTCCCACAACTGACAAAACCAAATATTAATCATCTCAAAATATAGTGACAATGATGCTTGTGATGTTGGTGGAGAGAAGTATAAAGTGCACAGAGCACCGTTAAATGAAAAAGTCAAGATACATGCCACATTCCGAGACCAGATGACAAATTCCATCATCACTGCGAGAACTGTTTGTTTCCCTCCAGTAGTGAACTGAGGCTGTAGGGGCTGTAGGAAACTGTACCCCAGTACCACGGAAAGTATAGCTGCCTGGCCCTGAGCCTAGCAGCAAGGATCCAACCCACCTCTTCTCACCTCATCTCCAGGCACTGTAGCCCAGCATTCCCCCAGCTTCCAAGAGGATATTGCTCCCTGCCCCGTGACAACACATGGGCAATGCCTACATTACACATGAGCTGACTTGACTTCCCCTCACCTAGGGCGGTGGGATTCCCTGATTCTCTGCACCTGGGGAGGAGAAAAGCCTAGACATAGGCAGGAGGGATAGAAGTCTCAGGAATGAAAGCAGGAGCAGAAGTGGTGCCCTGGAGATAAGTAGTCTCTTAGTAGAAGCATCCTAAGGTTTATACTTAAAACCTTAGGTTGGCTCACCTGGCATCTACCACTGGAGTTATCTACCTCCAGACATGCTTTTAACTGGTTATTTTAGAGATGGAAGCTTGAGGACTTCTCTGACTTGGCTGGCCTAGAATCATAATCTCCCCACTCTCTCGGCCTATGTAGCTAGGATCACAGCCATGAGCCACTAGCATTTAGCTGAGATGAGTCTTTAAAGAATTCAAGTTCTAGGGAATGAATGCTCCCTCTGATTTACGCAGGAATAGAACTCATGAATTAATTCCATCATGAATTCAAAGGAAGGAAGGAGGGAGGGAGAAATAAGAGATGAGTTTGCTTGAGGTCGCTGTGGGAGCCTGGAGACGCTGTCCCCCAATGCCTGAGAAAATACATCAGCAACTCTCTTCTAGCTCCAGGCACAGCATGCCTGGAATAAATGGATGCTCCAACTTCTAACTTTCTGCATATGATTATCATGAAACTGCATGCAAATTTTCTTTCACTCACTCATAACCCATTCTTCGTAAATTACAATAAATCAGACTTTTCCTTAAAAAAAAAATCTGATAAGGGGCCGGGAGTTTGGCCTAGTGGTAGAGTGCTTGCCTAGCATGCACGAAGACCTGGGTTCAATTCCTCAGTACCACATACATAGAAAAAAAAAAAGCCAGAAGTGGTGCTGAGGCTCAAGTGGTAGAGCTCTAGCCTTGAGAAAGTCCAAGGACAGTGCTCAGGCCCTGAGTTCAAGGCCCACGACTGGAAAAAAAAATGATAATTCAAAGAGGCCTCTGAGCTACTCTGGCCTTAGCACCATGTATTGTTAATAGAGCCTTCATTTGTCAGCTTAAAAGCCAAATCATTAAGATCGAAAGCTTATAATTCCACTGCCCTATTTTCCTCTGCTAATCCACTAACATGCCTTCGGGCAAAAATGTTCTGTATCTAAACAGAGGGATTTTGTTTAAAGCCATATTGTTAATATCTCATGTTTACCCTATAAATAAACAGGCATGGGGGTGGGCAAGCATGCACAGGCACACGCACACTTACACACATGCATGCACATACGAACTCAGCTTTCAACAACCTTTCTTGACTTATTGCTTTTAGATGGCAACTGAAATATTTGAGGGGAGGGGAGAGGAGAGGAGAGGGGAGGGGAGGGGAGGGGAGGGGAGGGGAGGGGGGGAGAGGCTTGAACTCAGGATCAGGGCACTGTCCCTGAGCTTCTTTTGCTCAAGACTAGGACTCTACCATTTGAGCCACAGTGCCACTTCCTGCTTTTTTCTCTTTATGTGGTACAGAGGAACCGAACCAAGCGCCTCACACATGCTAGGCAAGCACTCTACTATTAAGCTATATACCCAGCCTTGTATGTTCTTTCTTTATGTTTCATTATTGCAATCTTTATTAAAAGACTGATGTTAAAGTACACCAGGTTCAAGTTTTCTTTTAAGAAAGCAGAATTTTGCCCCCAAAAGTCATGAACTCAAGAAAGGGGTCATCATAATTTAGAACCTTGCCTTAAAGCAGAGGGAAATAAATGTGAGTCATGATAAAGGCTATTGGAGTTCTCTGAGAACAAAATCCAATAACCACCTTTCGGTCACTTGCCTGAAGTAGCTGCAAGGGATTATGGGTGCCGTCACGGTCTTTAAATAAGCCAATGTTCTCTAGTCTTTAATTAAGTCTAGCCCAGTGAGGTAGGCTGTGTCTCCAGCAATCCCTGTGGGATCTAATTAATATTCATTAAGTACAACCCCCATCTGAGGACCAAGACAGGGAGGTTTAACTGAGATTCTCCCTTAGCTACCTACTGCAGGTTGTTTTCCCATTGCCATTTTCCAGGGTTGGTTTGGTTTTGAGCTGGGGCCCTAACTGTGTAGGTCAGACTAATCTGGAACTCTCAGTCCTCCTGTCTCAGCTGGGATTATAGACATGTGCCACCACACCCAGTTTACAAATTGTTATAAAGATGGCCCATCTCTTAGTATCATGAACTTTCGGAATGATGAGTCATTAGCTAAGGATAAGGAAAAAATGATAGAGTGCTCAAATGCTCCCTTCAAGCTGTTGAAAATATAATCTTAAAAAGCATGGGAAAAGATTCTTTATAGAAGCTGCCGATTCTTAAATGTATTTTTTAACAGATAAACTCTCTCTTTGATATTTGGGAAAACGAAGAGGCAGCTTCAAAAACTTCAGGCTTAGAATGAGAAACTTTACAGGAACACGTAAAGAGAAGTGTCCTTTAATTATGTTATTTAACAAAATAGCATTTCAAATGAGTATTTGTCCCTGCCCACTTAATTGCATGTCAAATACATAATCAATTTTTTTTCTAAAACCAAGATTTGTCAGGTTACTACCTCAAAGTACCCAATAATCACTGGAAGTTTGAAATATGAGGAATGCTAGAATGTTCATACATAGTCTCAACAATATGAGATTTAAGTTCATGTCCACTCAAGTGCCTGTAATATTCTAAGAGGGGCTGGGGGTACTGCTCAGTGATCCAGTATTTACTTAGCATGTCATCCTGAATTCAAACTCCAGTGCTGAGGGAGGGAGGGCAGAAGGAAGGGAAGATAGGAAGGAGGGGAAAGAAGGGAGGAAATAAAAAAGAACAAATACATTCTGAGTGTGCCCATAAATGTGGTGTGCCCATATAATGGAGTATCACTCCACACTTAATAGGAATAAATTACTGATAAATGGCACAACATTTGGGCCAGTCTGGACAACATGGGAGGTGAAAGAAGTCAGTCACTGAAAGCCACATATTACGTGATCTCATTGATATGAGCCATGCAGCACAGACAAATCCATAGAAACAGGACAGGGGTCAGTGAGGGAGGAGGAAGAGGGGAGGGGAGTAACTGCTAGTAATTCTTCGGAGGTGATGAAAATTTTCCAACCAAAAAAGAAAAAAACCAAAAACAAAAAGAAAGAAAGAAAATTTTCTGAAACTGAGTATGATGATGGCTGCATGACTGAATTTACTGAAAAGCTATGGAATGGTACTCAGATGACTTCCATGCTGCAGTTGAGAGTCTCACAGATTTGTCTGCTTGGGCCGCTTCAAACTGCCATCTTCAGATCTCAGCCTTCTGAATATCTAGGATCACAACAGGCATGAGACACCAGCGCCTGCACTGAAACAGTTAATGCCGAATGTGGAGTGGCCTTCAAGTGTGAAAGGAGTACCAGTGGCTGGCACTGGATCGATGGGCACATTTGTTGAGATTTCAATGTTTTTTCATAATGAAATGCAAAATGCCAGGGGCATGTATGACTTCTTGCTTATTTCTCAGAATCTCTCTATACTGTCTTCATGATCTGTTTGTTGATTTAGTTAGTTGGTTGATCATGGGGCTTGGACTCAGGGCTTGTGTTCTATCTCTGAGCTCTCTTGCTCAAGGCTAGCCACTTTGAGCCACAGCTCCGCGTCTGGTTTTTTCAGTGGTTTCACAGGGACTTTTCTGCCTAGAGAAGCCAGGACTACAGGCAGGAGCCACCAGCACCCAGATTACATGATCTTTTTAAAAATACACATGAGCTGGGAGTTTGGCCTAGTGGTAGAGTGCTTGCTTAGCAGGCATGAAGACCCGGGTTCAGTACCTCGGTACCATATACATAGAAAAAAGCTGGAAGTGATGCTGTGGCTCAAATGGTAGAGTGCTAGCCTTGAGGAAAGCCCAGGGACAGTGCTCAGGCCCTGAGTTCAAGCCCCATGACTGGCAAAAAATAAATTATATATATATATATATATATATATGGAAACCCAAAGGCCTAACTCTGCTGAACAATTAAAATATTATTTATCAAAATTATTCTAGGAAACAGAAACATGGGATTTTTGTTGTTAATGGTAGTAGTGGTGTTGTTTGTTTTTGCCTTTGTCTTTTTAGTGGGGAAAGAGGACAGAGAAATGGAGGAAGAAAGGATAAACAAGGGGGTAGGGAAATGGGGAACAAGACATGAGAAAGGGTATCAGTGTTTGTGAAGTAATGCACCTTCTATCTGGTGAATATAATGTAACCCTTCTATTAATTACAATTAAAAATATACGAAAAAAGAAAGGATAAACAAATACAGTCATGATAGTATGCAGTATATAGAAAATAAACAATGCAACTTGTGGATGAGGATGGGAGGAGGAAACAGAAATATTGTCCACAAAGAACTGAACTCATGCTCTGACTTACAATTAAGTGATCTCACACCACAGCACTTTAATAATAGCAATAAAATCATATATAGATATAGATATAGATATCTCTAGTCCTGGGGTTTGAACTCAGGCCTGGGCACTCTGTCCCTCAGCCTATTTGTACTCAAGGCTAGCGCTCTACCACTTGAACCACAGCACCACTTCTGGCTTTTTTTTGTTTATGTGGTACTGTTCTGTTTCTGAGGAATTGAACCCAAGGCTTCATGCATGCTAGGCAAGCACTCTACCACTAAGCCAGATTCCCAGCCCAAAATTATATTTTTTTAACAGCTCAAAGTTACAATTGCATATAAGATGCCTAAAATAAATGCCTGCACTTAATCATTTAAATCTCCTTTAAAAATATATATACAGGGGCCAGGAGTTTGGCCTAGTGGTAGAATGCTTGTCTAGCATGCACAAAGGCCTGGGTTGGATTCCTCGGTACCACATACATAGAAAAAAGCTGGAAGGGGTGCTGTGGCTCAAGTGGTAGAACTCTGAGTTCAAGTCCCACAATTGGCAAAAAAAAAATATATATATATATATTTATTTATATATATGTGCACCCATTGAAATATTTATACATAGAATGGTGAGATGCTTGAGATTTGATTCAAGACAAAATAATAACTTCATCTGACAAACGGACTGAACCCAATTCCCACCCATGCTTCTGGAATCTGCCAGGGAACTCAAGGGTGACAGCAGCAGAGCCCAGGGGGACAGGACAGGTGAAACCACTTTTGAAATAGAGTAAGGGCAATCTATGGGTTTGTTGTAGTGTTTGTATAAATATAAAAATTTCTATAATACAGGTATTTAAAAAAATCTTTCCTCACCATAAATTCAAAATGTGACACACTTTTATGTCCTAAAACATCAAGAAAATAATAGTATTCTAATAATGCCTTCTTTAAATCTCATTATGGACTGATCCTATTGTGATTTTGCATATTCTGAGCTCAATGTCAGGAACATGTCACAAAACAAAGGAAAAGACATTACAGGGTTGGTTCCTCACCCTGGCATCAAGAATCCCAAATAAGAGGCAATCTAGGAACCAGATGCTGGTGGCTCACGCCTGTAATCCCAGCTACTCAGGAGGCTGAGATCTGAGGATCATGGTTCAAAGCCAGCCCAGGCAGGAAAGTCTGTGTGACTCTTATCTCTAATTAAATACCAAAAAGCCAGAAGTGAATTTGTGTCTCAAGTGGTAGAATGTCAGCTTTGAACAAGGAAACAGCTAAGGGACAGTGCCCAAGCCCCAGTACACACACACACACACACACACACACACAAGAGAGATAAGAGAGATAATCATTTCAATAAAGTAGCTGTCATTGAGAACACTCCAACTGTGATTTTACAAACACCAAATTCCTAATAATAATAATTTAAGGGGCCAGGAGTTTGGCCTAGTGGGAGTGTGCTTGCCTAGCATGCACGAAGACCTGGGTTCAATTCCTTGGTACCACATACTTGGAAAAAGCCAGAAGTGGTGCTGAGGCTCAAATGGTAGAGTTCTAGCCTTGAGAAAAATCCAACGACAGTGCTCACTCCCTGAGCTCAAGCCCAGGACTGGCCAATAATAATAATAATAATAATAATAATAATAATTTTAAAATTACATTCAAATCTGGCCTGTGGTTTCTCAAGGAATAAAACACAGCTACCATTTGGCTGAATGTTTCCAGGCAAGTGGTGAAGGAGGACTAAGGGATTGAATTCCTCACTTGCTTGGAATACCCAGCCTCTGACAGTTTTCAGAGTCACAGGCATGGGATATACACATTGTACAAACGATGCATAACTTGTTAAGTTTTTCTCTCCAGATATATCACAGGACAGATGGTGAGCGATACAATCGAAGTATTTTAAAAGAATCGATTGGCACCAGAGGAAGTATACATTTTTCACGTCACAGTCAAGAAACCTGCTGTTCTTAAGGTTTTCATTCAAGCAGTTACTCCAGGTGTAATGAGTGCTCCTTACACTCTTAAATATTGGTTTTGAAGTTGGGCATGTGTGAACCTTTAAGAGCGCAGTTTCTACAGATACAGATGTTTACTTGCTGCGGCCGGTTGTAAAAATGATAGAAATTGCCATACTACCAAGTTGGGTTAGTTCACAGAGATCAATTACTGATCCTCTACAATCATTCCAAAGGCCTGTTTCCATTATCTTCTCAGTACCTCATGAGGCTAAATGTCTTGCCACTTGTAAATGTCTTAGGAAGAAGGCAAAGGTGAGAAGCCCATATTGAGTGGAGACAGACTTGCTGGCTGGCTGGCTGGCTGGCACCTAGGCTTCCCTGGGGGTCAGTGTGAATCATTAGACAAGATCAGGACTGGATTCTGAGCAAGGCAGACCTCTCCAGCCACCTGCCCCCACACTACTGGGGCACACCGGTAATGACAGCTTCTGGTTTTTTTCTCAGATTGTGCACAGCAGCCAGCAAGTGGACTGCGGCCTCTGCTCTGGTGAGGGGCCTTTACTTAATGACCACATACGAGCAGGCAGTGAGTCGTGTGGACCCCCTCATTACCTCTTTCTCAAATAAGAGTGGAACCATCCAACAGCCTCATTACCTCTTTCTCAAATAAGAGTGGAACCATCCAACAGCCAGGCACTTTCCACAATCCTGGATGTCTGAACATAAGGAAAATAAGCCAAGTGATGTGACCCTGCCTGTCACTTGTCACTCCATCCATCCCACAAATCCATCCACCATATACAAGGATACATTAGTGAACAAAACCCATCAACACCCCTGCCTGTCCCAGCTGACTGCCTATGCAGTAAACATGCAGAAGCCAAAAAATAAATGTTTTTTTTTAAATCATTGTCCTCTTGCATTCATGCCATCCCGCCTCTTCCTTTCCAATCTCTCAGAGAGTTAGAGCCCTTTGTTTTATGCTAATGATTTCACGGGGGATGGGGGTGGGAAGGACAATAAAATCCCTTGGCCTGAAAAGAACAGACAGTGCCCAGTTATTCTCCCCCTCCCCCCCCCCCCCGCATCCTTGAACTACCCGCACACTCTGTATTCTCCGATCTTCAAATGGTGTGCGAGTCTGTGCTCCCCTCGATGCAGCCCTGGAAGTTTGGGGACGGGGGACCCTCGAGGGGTAGTGGTGGGGGACTAACCAGAGTCCCCTGAGTCCCAGGGCTGCCCGGACCGAGGCCGGCGGTGTGCGCACGCGGTACTCACCGACGAGCCAGCCCAGAACGGGCACGAGTTCTTCACCTGCGGGGAGCTGCTCAGAGACAGCGCCCCGAAGCTGAGCGCCACCATGCAGCAGCCCAGGATCAGCTGCAGCAGCCCGAGCGACAGCAGCGGGCGGGCGGGCAGCAGCGCCGAGCCCGGGCCGGCGGCGGCGGCGGCGGCGGAGGCGGCGGCCCGGCGGGAGGACAGCGCGGGCGGAGCGGCCAGAACTCCGGCGGCGACGGCCGTGGCGGCGCAGCGAGGCCGCGCCGGGGGCGGCAGCGCGCTCCGGGACCAGCGCGGCCGCATCGGGGGCAGCGGGGGCTCCTGGGCGCTGGCGGCCGCCGCCGCGCCTGGTCCCCCTGACTGAGGACCCCCCGAAAGTCCCGCTACCGGGCAGCAAGAGCCCGGGAGCACCACGGGTAGAGACATGGACTGGCGGGGACCGGAGCGGCCGGCGATGGCGGGGAGGAGACCCGGAGCCGGGCGGATCCGAGGGCGCCGCGCGCTGGGCACCGCGGGCGGGATCCGAGCCCAAGTGGGGAGGGAAGGAAATGCGCACGGCCCAACCACCACTCGCGGTCGCCACCGCCGCGGCTCCCGCCGGCCGCACCCACCTGCCGTCCCCGGGCCCGCCTCCACCCCACCCCGGCCGGCCGGGCCGGGTCCACCCTCGCCGTCACCCCCCGCGCGCCCCGCCAGTGCGCCACGGCCTCCCCTCGGGGTCCCCGCCCAGCCCGGGACCGGCGCCCGGTCCCTAGGGCGAAGACAGTTACGCATCCGTTCCCACCCGTCCAGACGTGACCAGAAGCCACCTCTAAATGCTACCCCACCGTGCGATGGGAGGGGGTCTGCGGGGCCACCCCAGGCGAGACGTCCTAAAGAGGGGACTTGAGGGGGAAGGTTGAGGCCGATCTCACACCACCTGGCCGTCTGGAGAAGGGGTGGGGTGGGGTGGGCTTTCCTGGCATCCAACTGAGGCGGGGTGGGGGGAAGGGGGGGACCCGGAGAGTGAGTTGACTTTTGTTTCCAAAAAGGAAGAACCAAGGCGGCCCAGCCCCACGTGGCCTGGGTCAAGCTGCCCCTGGCTTGGACTCAGAGAGCTAATTAGCATCACCTGATGGAACAGTGGAACAATAGACACCCAAACTTCCCAGAAAAAGTCTCCTGACAATAAAATCTGCTGTTGGTTATTTGTGAAACAACACGAGAGCTTTTTAAAAGAAATGATTCACCTCTCTTAATGATTCACCCCCCCCCCCCCAATAATACACCTTGTCCCAAATGCATCCAAAAATGGCACACATAAAATGATTACAATGGATTCCCCCCCCCATAAGAACTAGATTACAATGGATTTCTCTCCTTTCCCTCCCCCGCCCCAGATAAGAACCCAGATGAGAACGTGTCGATTTGCATCCAGTCTTACTATTACAACAACGCTTGTTTTATTGGCAAGACCTTCCTGAGGATCCCGAAGATAATTTTCCCAAAAGAAATTGCCTACCACTTTTTCCTGCTCTGCTTGTGAAAATTGTATTTATTTTTGGTCATTACTTACTTCAGCCCACAACGTGATGTACTGTGAATGTGTTTGTGTTTACATACACCCTTTTTAAATTATTAAAATGCTGGTGATTAATGGTCCCCTGGACTTCCTATCCGCCTACTCTTGGGAATAAACTGAGCCTGCAGGGAAATGGAGAGGTCTTTTTCAATTAATGTTTAGTCTGTTGTTTTCACACACTTAATATAAAAAGAAAAAAGAAAAACACCTATAGTGTATGCACTTAAACTTCAGGTGATGACAAATTAGAAGTTTCTTGGAGCTGTTATACCCCTTATTTTATAGATAGGCTTTAAAGGATTTAAAGAATGTATTATTACACCATGCAATAGAACTCAGCCAGTCTTAAGACATTCTCCCAACTAAGCAAATCTATCCTATTGGCCTGTCCTTGACACTTGAAACTGGCCATTAAAAATACATTCCTGTGTCTAAGAATGTTGGTGTTAGAAGTCAGGATATCCTCCTTGCCTTGCAGATAGTTACACTGGGAAGGAGGGGAGGGTGAAGTGGGGGTGATGGTGGCAAGCCATTGCTTAATGTGTGTGCTACTTACATAGGTAAAGGTCATTGGGAACAATCAGAATTCACTTAAGACTTGTACATGTCTTTACATGTATTTTGTGCTTAATACAACCCTGGACTATTTCTAAATGCTCAACATGGTTTGTCTTTTCTCTGTGCAGAAGAGATGCCAAGATGGGTTTTACCTAATAGCTTTATTCATTTCCTAAATGAAAGAAACTTTTTCCAGAGCTACCTATGTGTTATTTTACTGTCATTCCTTCCCACTTTCCCTTTTCGTTCTTGGCTACATTTAGCTGTGAGTTTCTTTTCTGGTTAGTATGAACACAAATACAGCCCTCAAGGGTATTCCATTAACACCCTTGTAACTGGAGCTTGGCCTCTGTATCCCCAAACACTTGCTTACAGTAAATCTTCAGTCACACTTGATCAAGCTGCTCGTAACCAAACTCTGACAGGATGCTTCAGAGCCACTGAATTTAAGTTGGCTCAAACAAAACAAAACAAAACAAAACACATTAAAGTCAGCCAGGCACCTGTAACTCATGCCTGCAATCCTAGCAAGTCAAGAGGCTGTAATCTGGAGGATTATGCTTTGAAGCCAACCTGACTACCAAAGATCTTGAGACTCTATCTCCAAAATAACTAGCAAAAAGTAGGGCTGGTGGCATGGCTCAAGTGGTAGAGGGCCTACCATGAGCAAGCAAACTGATCACGCAGGAGGTCATGAACAAGCATGAGACATAGTACCAGCAAAAAAAGATATATACTAAAAAAAATCCAAAGAACTTACAATATGGAAACTATGTCCTAATAAAGCTGTCTACAAATTAAAAACTCAAAATAAGGACAAACCTGTGGAAAACAGATCCAGATGCTTTGTTAATCATTGGCCAACGTTCAAATTTATAATAGTGGCACTGCATTGCTTGGTAGAACCCAGCTGCCAGATCTCCTCAAGATCAAAGTTAAATTCCAAGAAGGTTGAATACCTCCCACCCGCTCTCCTCAGCTAGCCCTCCACATTCCACGCCTGGCTCTCAAGAGGCTGGTTCTTGACACTTACACTCTTGTTCCTTCTCCACCCCACCCTGGACCCACCTTACCAACTAATTAAGAAGTTTATTCCTGTCTTGAGGGGGGATGCTGAAGAAACACCCCAAAACATGTTCCCTGGCTGCCCTCTATTGCAAAAAAAAAAAAAAAAAGTAGGTGAGGAAGGACTCTCAAACTCTCCATCCCAAACTAAGCTCTGCAACAGACCACCCCATACCTCTGGGCACTCAAAGACCTACAGGGCTAGGAATCTACATTTTAGCAACATGAGAGAAATGTTAACATACGATAATATTTCAAAAATTTTATCCAGGTATTGCTCACAGAGGGGGGCTAGATCCATAGTTTAGTTGGCAAGCAAAGGTAAACAATTTGGTTTAAAGCCAAACTTATGGGCCAAACGTGATGATACAAGTTTATAATTTTAGGTACTCTATAAGATAGGGAGGTGTAGATAGGAAAATTGCTGTCCAAGGATGGTCAGAGCCAAAGCAAGAGACCCTGTCTAAAATAAACTAAAGCAAAAAAGACTGAAGGCATGGCTCAAATGGTAGAGTTCTTATTTAGCAAGGACAAGGCCCTAAATTCAAACCCCACTACCATATACACACATAACAAAGCAAGCATATGCAATATGTTGAAAGGACTTTGTTAGTCCCTTGTCAAATACTTTGAGACCCAGTAGATAACAGTGGCAAGGGTGCCCTCTCCCTCAATAATGTGACCTCCAACTAGTCAGGAATTTTCTGACCTTGAAGGCCTTGTCTGTAGAATGCAGGAAAGTGAGGCCTCACCTGCCTTCGTCATTTGTGTACCCTATAGGCTATGAGTTTCAAGTTCAACCATTCTCATCATGGTAACTGAACGAGGCCTATGGAAGCAAATGCCTTTACATACATAACTGTGATTCTTACAGTCCAAACCCTAGTCTTGCTCTTCCAAACATCAAGGCAAATGTTTTATGGGCTCAGGTTTTTTCCTGACCGTTGTGATGTGTAAGGTAGGGTAGGCAGGTGGGGGAGGCTTCCAGGAGACCAGTCCACAGGTCAGAGAAAAGGCTCTGTAACCTTTCCTTTACAGAGAAAGAGGGAAAGAAAAGGTTTGGAGCAAAAGTAATTCTGAGCAGAGCTGGACAAATCAGACACTGAGTTATTGTTGTTGTTGTTGTTGTTTTTCTGAAGTAATAGAACAGCCTAGTTAAGATTTCTTAAAGCTCCAAGGGCCGGGAGTTTGGCCTATTGGTAGAGTGCTTGCCTAGCATGCACGAAGACCCGGGTTCGATTCCTTGGTACCACATCCATAGAAAAAAGCCAGAAATGGTGCTGAGGCTCAAGTGGTAGAGCTCTAACCTTGAGAAAATCCAAGGACAGTGCTCAGGCCCTGAGCTCAAGCCCACAACTGGCAACAAAAAAAAAAAAAAAAAAAAAAAAAAAAAAAAGATTTCTTAAAGCTCCACGACAGACATTTGTTTCAAAGAAAAGCTGCAGCCATATTTTATCCATTGAAATGCTAAGAACTTTCTTTAAAAATGCAAATCCCACCAGAAACAATTCAAGCTAACTATTCTGAAATTATTCATGGTTCATAAATTTCTAGGGAGGGAAATTATACCTATATGTGTAATAAAGCCCATCCAAAAATGTATGTGAGAATGTATATGTATGTACATATGTGTGTGTGTGTGTGTGTGTGTGTGTGTGGAGAGAGAGAGAGAGAGAGAGAGAGAGAGAGAGAGAGAGAGAGAGAGCAGGAGGGAGGGAGGGAGGGAGGGAGAAAGAGATACTTTGCTTGTAATATCAGAGCTTCCTTCAGTTTCAAGTTCCTGCAAAAGTCAAAGCTGTAATTCACCTTTGAATGGAGAGTCTTGTTCTGGGGGAATTTCTGCAAGGAATCTTTTAGCTAAGTAGACTGGAAATGCAGATCTTTCTGAAACAAACAATATAATAGGAAAAACAAAACCTGGTAGCTCATGCCTGTAATCCTAGCTATCAGGAGGATGAAATCTGAGTCCCATGGTTTGTAGCCAGCCCTAGCAGAAAGTCTATGAGACTCTTATCTCCAATTAACCACCAGAACACCAGAAATGGAGCTGTGGCACTAAGTGGTATAGCAGTAACCTTTAGCAGAAAAGCTCAGGACTGGTGTCCAGGCCCTGAGTTCAAGCCCCATGATTAACAACTACCATCCACAAAAGCAAAACAAAACAAAAACATCACCATGTAACCACAGAGGTTTTCTTAAAATGGTATTAGTAAGATTCCTCTATCACCTGACCAAGAAGCACTGTGTGTAAGATGTCAAATTCCCCAGGGAAAGTTTCAAAACTCTACAATTCAAAAGCACAGCATGCTTGGATGCTGGCCTGTGGGGGCTGCTCAGGATGAGGCCATGTGCACCCCATCCTTCTCTTGGACAATTCTTCTAGTGCTAGACACTGTGAAGGTAGGATATTCTATCAGTCAGACTGGAGAAGAGACCATCAGAGGAACTTGGCCTGGGCCTGGCACAGCCCTGTGGACTGAGTTCTAGGTGACTCACGTACACACACACACACACACATACAAATGCACACACTTCACCATGCTATGCATTTATGGTTTGTGTGCATCTCTGCACACAAGTCCTAACAACTGCTAAGGGTTGATGGCTCAGACTTGTAATTCTAGCTAATTAGGAGTCTGAGATCTGAGGATCACAGTTTGAAGCCAGATCCCAGGCAGGAAAATCCATGAGACCTCTACCTCCAAGTCACCACCAAAAAGCTGCAACTGGAGCTATGGCTCAAGTGGTAGAGCAGTAACTTTGAGCAACAACAATGCTCAAGGACTCAGAGATCAAACCCCAGGACCAACAGACAGACAGAGCAACAGGAAGGGAAGAGAAGGGAAGGGAAGGGAAGGGGAGGGGAGAGGAGGGGAGGGGGGGAGAGAAGAGGAGAGGAGAGGAGAGGAGAGGAGAGGAGAGGAGAGGAGAGGAGAGGAGAGGAGAGGGGAAGGGAGGGGAGGAGAGGAGAGGAGAGGGGAGGGGAGGGGAGGAGAGGAGAGGAGAGGAGAGGAGAGGAGAGGAGAGGAGAGGAGAGGAGAGGGGAGGGGAGGGGAGGGGAGGAGAGGGGAGGGGAGGAGAGGGGAGGGGAGGAGAGGGGAGGAGAGGGGAGGGGAGGAGAGAAGAAGGATCTAATCCTTTAAGAGGATTTGGCCAAGATCACACACAACTGATAGCATGGCATTAGGACAAGACTGTGCCTCCAGAGTCCTGGTCCCTGTGTCAGAATTGTTTCTATTACACTACACTGAGAGTCTAGGCCAATGTGTGGGGAATACAAGATCAGATCCCACCTGGGCCACTTGGTGGCCTCCGGGCTCTTACAGGCCCTCTCCAATCTGGACACGGAATGTAGCACAAAGTCCCTTGGCCCAGAGGTGGTGTGGTTTGATGAAAGAGCTCTGCACGGCAAATCTGGACCTCTTGATCAAATGGCCTCCTTGCTACACCAGGGTCTTTGCACTTACCATTCTTTCTGAAACACTCTTCTTCCAGATGTTTCCATTTACTTCACAGGCAAACCTTTCCTGGTGCTCTCATCTAATAGAATACTTCTCTTCCTTCACTCCCAACCTCTTGGCCTAGATTTCTTTCTAGCATTTACCATCTGACATTCTATTGTTTGCAATAGAATGCTCCCAGAAGGCAGGGACTTTCTGTAACTTTATTCTATAACATCAGCTCCCAGAACTAGCATCTGGAAAATGGCAATTAATAAACTTTCATTGTAAATAACTAAACAGATGAATAGATGAATGGTCATTGCTTTTTCCCTTATTTAGAGATCTTAGACAAATCATAGCATCTCTGGCATTCAGCCTTCTCCATTCATAGTCGCAGATGGGAGAAGGGTTTAGCCTCATCATGTTCAAGGTCTTCCCAGCCCTTCTTTGTCCCTCCCCCCTCCTTTCATCAGCTGTGGGGCTTGAACTCAGGGTCTGGGCACTGTCCCTGAGCCTCTTTGTGCTAAGGCTAGTACTCTACCACTTGAGCCACAGAGCCACCTCCAGTTTTTGAGTGGTTAATTGTAGGTAAGAGTCACACAGGGACTTTCATGCTAGGTAGGGCTGGCTTCCAACCCTGATTCTTAGATCTCAGCTTTTTGGGTAGCTAGGATTACAAGTATGAGCTATCAGTGCCCATCTTGCCTTCTCTTATTGTCTAAAACAGTTCCTTGGTCTCCTTTGACTAGCAATATCCTAATTTTTAATCATTCCATTGAAAAAAGTACTGACTCTGTGTGTGTGTGTGTGTGTGTGTGTGTGTGTGTGTGTGTGTGTGTGTGTGTGTGTTAAATGAAGCTGAAAGAGAATCCAGGGCCTTAGGCCCTGGTGTCAGGCTACCTGTGGCTAGCATATCAGGTGTCCCATTCACAGAGGCTGCTTATTCGTCATTGGTGCTGTTGTCCTCTTTGCTTAGGCCACCAGGAAGCTCAAAGCTGTCCCAAGTTGAGGCACCAGCAAAAAATGCTAGGATGTGATTGTGTCTACTCAAACCCCCCTAGTCTCATCTAATTTCCTACTCTGGCTTTCTTCCCGCTAGTGACTTAGTCTTTTACTGAATCCTATTTAACTCATTCATCCTTGTTACTTTAAATATTCTTTTTAAGGGGGTAGGGAATAAAATATAAACAAACTAAATAAACAAATCAGATGGCTAATTGCAGAAACAGCTTGCTTTGAAATCCTGTTACCCTGATTTGTTTTTAAATGTGTAATCTTGTCCTGCCAGTCTTTCAATGTCCACATTTACAAATTCACATCTGCTTGATTGAGTGAAGGATGTGTTTTTAAATGAGCAGTGATATTTTTAACTTCTGATGGATTTATTCCCGCCCAAGGATTTCTTCCAAACGATGCATCCTAAAAGAACTTCTCCTGAGTCCAGTACGACTCAAGACAAGAGCCCTGTGGGAGAATCCCCAAGACAGAAGATCCTTTTAGGTGGTCCTGGGGACTCCCTACCTCCCCCACCCCCGCACCTGCCTGGGCCACAGGGCCAAGGTCAGAATTCTGGGGGCCGAGTTTCCTCTGAGAAAAAGTACAGCAGAAAGGAGTGGAGAGCTGGGAGAACTTTTGAGGAGAGGGTAGAGAAAAGCTTTTTCCTTTTTTTTTTCTTTCTTTTCTTTTGTAGGTCATGGGGCTTGAACTCAGAGCCTGGGAGATGTCCTTGAGCTCTTTTTCTCAAGGTTAGCATGCTACAGAGCCATTATCAGTTTTCTGGTGGTTAATCAAAGAGTCTCATAGGCTTTTCACAGGCTTTCCTGCTCAGGCCAGCTTTGAAATATCATCCTCAGATCTCAGCCTCCTGAGTAGCTAGGATTACAGGTGTTTTGCTGGTTGGAAAAGGCATTCTTTCGCTTGTTCTGGCTTCTCCAGGCTTCCCGGCTAGCCTGCACCCTCATTTCCTGCCTTAGAAGCCCATAGGGCCTAGGGGAAGATGGGAAATGACTTTGTTAAAAGTCCAAGCAATGTTGTCTTTAATGTACTATGTTATCTCTCATCTCTTTTGCTGTCCCTTGATTATCTCATATTGTTACAGTATTTCACCTGGTTATCTGATATATTGTATATATGTGTATTTGTTTATTTGAAATCGGATAGGGAAGGGAGGAAAACAAGATGAGAGGCGGGGGTGGGGGGAGGGAAATGGGGACCAAGACATGAGAAAGAGTATCAATGTATGTGGGTAATGCACCCTCTATCTGGTGAATATAATGTAACACTTCTATTAATTACAATAAAAATATATGAAAAAAAAAGTCCAAGCAAGTCTCATTTCCAAGCAAGTCTATCTCTTTCACATCCACATTTCAAAGCTATTTTCTCCTTTGTTTTCCAGTTTAACACTAGATATGTCTTCACATTTTTTCATTGTGGTATCTGTGTGTGTGTGTGTGTGTGCGTGCGCGTGCGTGCGTGCGTGCGTGCGTACATAAATAAGCATACTCAATCATTTCCTTTGGCTGGGATGACCTCCATTGCTTGGTTCTGGTTAAAAAGCACCCATTGCCTAAATAAATGGGTAGTGGGGGAGGCATGCTTTAAGCAGTAGAACACTTGTATGAGATCCTGACATCAATCCCCAGTCCTGCCACAAACAAACAAAAGGGGAGGGGCGAAGACTGTGTCAGCTACAACTATGATACAAATTTCCTCTAAATGAAAATTTTGCTCGATTCATGACTACACGTTTTCTGTATGGTAGGTAAGGAGAAATAGTGGATAATCCTCAACCTTTATTTTATATTTTAACATCAGCTCGCTTTTTCTGTAAATAACCACTGAAGCCGGGAAGCTGAAAGTCACCCAGGCTTGGGTCAGACAGACAAATCACAAACCACGTTTGTGCCTGAAAATTCAGACCAGTCATTCTGAGCAATTATAGCAAGGATTCAGTCATATGAATACTTTTAGGAATGATTCCAAGACCTTTCCAGAATGGAGCAAGCTCTCCTCTCCCCAGCGTCTTCCCTACCATCTAGAGGACGGAGTCCCAGAACACCATTTTGTCACCCTTAATGAGTGAAGCTGAGTGCGGGCACATGAAGCATCCTTGTACACTTTCCCCACACACCCTGCTTTCTACGTGTTCAGAAATTTCTGTAATGAAGTGTTTCTTTTTTCTTTTGTGATACTTGAATTTGAACTTGATGCCTCATGCTTGCTACCTAAGCACCTTACCATTTGAGCTCCTAGTCTTTCTTACTTTATTCATTTTTCATATAGGATATTTCAGTATTTTTTTAAATTTAGGACTATCATCTGTCTACTTACATCTTCTGTGTAGCTGAGATTACACGCATGAGCCATCAGGCTTGATTTTTCCTCTGATAGAGAGTCTCACAGTAACTTTTCAGGGAGGGCCCAGGGTGGCTTTCAACTACAATCTTCCTATCTTGGCCTCCCAAGTTGCATTTCCAGGTAAAGTTCCCACTCTTGATGTCTGATGTTCTTCCATAATGATCATCATTTTTATTTTTTGCCACTCTTGGGCTTGGGCTCAGGGCCTGAGCACTTTCCTTGGGATTCCTCAAGGCTAGAGCTCTACCACTTGAGCCACAGCACCACTTCTGGGTTTTTTTCTATGTATGTGGTACCAAGGAATCGAACCCGGGTCTTTGTGCATGCTCGGCAAGCACTCTACCATGAGGCCAAACTCCCGGCCCTATGATCATCATTTTTAAAAGCAGATTTTTGAAACTATTAGCATTTCAGATACTTTACTCTACTTAGATTCTGGTATTAAGGCATTTTAAACGTTTGGAGAAGGCATAATATCTTGCATTTTCATATTTCATCTGTTTCTAGGTTGTGATTTGTTCCTCTATTAGGATGGATGTCTCTTCTAATTTTATTCAGTTGACACCTTAGTGAGTAGACTCAAGACAAAACACATGATCATAACAGCACCATCCGTGTCAGGCGATAATGGACTGTGGGGTCAGGCCAGCCAAGGTTCAGCTGAACCTCCAAATATTATATATAGTGGTAAAGCCCAACCAGAAGGAGTACATGTTAGTCAATATATCTATGACACTTCTAGAAAAGTCCAAATTATAAAAAAAAATCCTGAGCAGTCTCATTCATGGCTCAGAAAGAGAACAGGGATTACTGCAGCCAGCCCTAAGGGGTACTGTCAGAGCCAGAGCAGGGCTGCCATGAGTCTGTGGACAGCTGCTTCGCTGTATAGATTTACTAGAATATATTGAGCAGTGATATGGAAATTATATCCCTGGAAAAACAGTTTCAAAGGAGAAATAACACACTTTCCAATCTTTTGTATTTGTTGACATTGTCTCCCTATCTGTGTTTATCATTTTGCCAAATTTTCCATTCTTATAACAACTTTACTTTCAGCTAAACATACCTGTTCATAACTCCTTTGGTGAAAGTCTGGAATGCTAAAACTTAGGTTTTGCCTTCCTAAATAATCCATGTATTTCTCTCCCATTATTTTTCCATATCAACGCTTAAACTCAGGGCTTTGTGCTTTTGCCTGGCTTTCTGCTCATACCTGGTACTCAACTGCTTGAGCCATGACTCCAGTCCAGCTCTTTGCCGCTTAATTGGTAGAGTGTCATAGACTTTTCAGCTGGGCTGGCTTTGAACCACAATCCTCTATCTCTCAGGCTCCTGAGTAGCTAGGATTACAGGCATGAGCCACAAACACCCAGGTTCTCTCTTTTTGATTTGAGCTGAATATAAAGCTATGAGCTCAGTTATATAAAATAGTTATTTTACCTTCTACTTCACTGGGGTTGGGCTTGTGTCTGACTTTGCCTATTCCCAGAACAAAGTCCAGCAGCCCTGCGATGTCTATTTTATTCACTCTTATTTTGAGCCTGATGTTTGCTTGGGAATCTTACCTTCGTTGACTTCTGAGAAGAGGGGAAGTGCGGATGCAGGGAGGTTTGAGGTTTTAAAAGGCGCATCCTCCATACCAGTAAATTACTAGACAGTGTTTAAAAAAAAAGGAAACAAACAGCAGCATGGAGATACTATTTAGAAAAGGATGGTTGCATGTAAAATTCAGAAGAATAAAAGAAGGGTACTGCTGACTCACACCTGTAATCCTAGCTTTTCACAAGAGATCTGAGAATGGTGGTTCAAAGCCAGTCCAGGCAGCAAAATCTTTGAGACTTTTATCTCCAATTAGTCACCCTAAAACCAGAAGTGGAGCTGTGGCTCCAGGTTCTAGAGCACTAGCCTTGGACAGAAGAGCTCAGGGATAGTGAATGCCCAGGCCCTGAGTTTAAACCCCACAATAATGAACAAAAACAAGACAAAACAAAACTCCACAAAAACCAACAACAGATAAATGAGTTTGAATGAGTTTGGCTCAGAGAATGGAGACAGGTAGAACAGGGCTTGCTTCATTTTGTTAGTTTTATTTATTTATTTATTTAGTCAGTTCTGGCTTTGAACTCAGGGCCTGAGCAATGTCCTTGGGCTTTCTCAAGGTTAGAGCTCTACTACTTGAGCTACAGCACAGCTTTTTCTATGTATATGGTATCGAGGAATCAAACCCAGGCCTTCGTGCATGCTAGGCGAGCACTCTACCACTAGACCAAACTCCCAGCCAATTTTTTTTTGTTAGTTTTAATGAAACACTTGGTTTCTTAAATATAGGTTTGTATTAGAGAGTAAAATACTTACAATGAAAGGCAAACCAACCACAACGCATTTACTTAGGGGTGCACAAATAGAAACCTCAACTTCAAAAAGTGAGAAAAACTAGTGGCTCATACCTGTACTCCTAGCTACTCTGAGGACTGAGGTTTGAGCTAACCAGTGAGGAAAAGTCTGCAAAATTCTATCTCCAATTAACCACCAAAAAGCTGGAAGTGGAGGTATGGCTCAAATGATAAGAGTACCAGGCTTCAGAAAAAAAAAAAAAAAAAAGCCAAATGAGATCCTGAGGCCCTGAGTTCAAGCTCCAATACCAGATGTACGAAAGAATAACTGGCATCTCAAGAGTGGAAAACTGCCTCAGTTTCACTGCATCTCACTGCAGCACACTACTCATGGCAATGTAATATTGCCAGCATTGATGCAAATGTAGCAATGAAATACCTTGGACAGAGGATATTCTTCACTCTCAGAAGTTCAGCTTTACTCTTCATTCTCTTGTGCTCCAGACACTCAAAAGGGAAACCAATGAATTATCAATTCATTGTATCCTGTTATTCCTTTATTCAACACCTGCCATATGCCCCTTGCCATGGTTTAAATGGAAGGAAAAGAAGCAATTCCTTGTCACAGAATTTAGAATCTGGAGGAGGAAAAGGCCACCCAAGAGAGCACTAAACAGCATTTCATTTTGTGTTGGTACTGAGATTGAACTCATGGCCTGGGTGCTGTCCCTTAACCTTTCACTCAAAGCTGGGGAACTACCAATTGAGCCATGGCTCTCCTTCCTGATTTTTGATGGTTAATTGGCGATAAGAGTCTCACAAATGGGCAGGGGGTGTGGCCTAGTAGTAGTAGCATGCATGAGGACCGGGGTTCAATTCCTCCGTACCACATACACAGAAAAAGCCAGAAGTGGTGCTGTGGCTCAAGTGGCAGAGCACTGGCTTTGAGCAAAAGGTGTCCAAGGACAGTGCCCTGACCCTGAGAAGGCTCCAGGACTGGTGAGGAAAAAAAAAAGTCTCTCAGACTTTCCTGCCTGGGCTGGCTTTGAAATGATGCGCAAAGCTAAGCCCTCTGAGTCGCTAGGTGTATGAGTCACCAACTCCTCAGTTGTAAGCAGCACTTTTTTGGGGGGTTAGTCATGGGGTTTGAACTCAGGGCCTGGGCACTGTCCCTGAGCTTTTTCATTCAAAGCTATCCCTCTACCACTTTGAGCCACAGTACTACTTCTGCTTTTCTGGTGGTTAATTGGCGATAACTATGGGCTTTCCTGCCCAGGCTGGCTTTGAACTGTAATCCTCAGATCTCAGGCTCCTGAGTAGCTACAATTACAGGAGCGAACCACCAGCATCTGGCTAGTAAGCAACCTTTTGGACAGTATGAATTGTTATCACTTAGGAAAAAGCATAAGATACAGTGTAGTCTTGGAAGGCTTCCTGGAATAGGGAACTGTTATGAAATATTCCTCACAGACTTATATGTGCCCCTGATGGTGGCACTATTGGGGGCGGGGAAGCCTTAGGAGGTGAGCTTAGCTGGAGGGAGAAAGTCACTGAGGGTGTGGCTTTGAAGATGATATTTGGTCCCCCATTCCCTTCCTTCTGGGGGCTCTATTTCCTAGTTACCATGACTAGTTCATGCTCCATATTCTCCCCACCATAATATTCTGCTTCAAGGCAGGTCTGGAAACAGCCACTTTAGCTCAAGTAAATCTTCCCCCTGTTCAGCTGCTTCTCTTGAATATCTGTCACAACAGGAACAGCTAATTATTGGCATTAAAGGGAATACTTAAGGGACACCAGCAATTCAGAACTCGAACTGTTGAGTAGAATTATCTTTAAAAGAGGGAATGGGTGTGTGGGAACATCTATGAGTCCCTTTAGGGTAGCTAGAGAAGTCTAGGACACCAAGCAAGGTGCTTACTGCTGACTGAAGACAAACCACAGTAGAAAGATTCTGCTACTTAACAAATGTTTTTTTGTTTTTGTTTTTTTTTTCCCCCAGTCATGGCGTTTGTGCTCTGGGTCTGGATGCTGTTCCTGAGCCTTTGTGTTCAAGATTGGAGCTCTACCACTTGATCCACAGCTCTACTACAGGCTTGTTTTTGTAGTTTAGTGGAGATAAGAATCTCATGGATTTTCCTGACTGGGCTGGCTTGGAACTTGGATCCTCAGATCTCAGACTCCTGCATAGCTAGGATTATAGGTATGAGCCTTGACACCTGGTTCAAGAACAAAAAAAAAAGTTTTGCAGAAGAGATTTCCACGAGCAGACTAGGAGACCCAATCCTAAAGTTTCCATTCTTTTTCCTGCTCCCTTTCTGGCTGGTATTTTGGCTCCATTGTTTCTGGAAAGGCCCATCTTCTATGCAGGGTTTGTGCAAGAAGCGGAAAGATGTTTACTCTAAGAACTCAGGCAAGAGGCCTGCTCAGGGCAATACTGGAAGAAGCTGGAGGAACTTTCTACACCATGCTAAAGACTCTCCTTTCTTACTGGGCAACTCCAGTCTTCCCTGGACACTAGGGGCAGTAGAAAGGAGGATGTGTTCGTGAAAGGAACAAAGGGAAACATGGAAAGCCTGGGTTTGAGAAAAGAAGCAGCCCCTTCCTTCCCTCATTGCTCTGCTCTTTTTTAGGCCTCTTTAGCTTCCATGTTGACTTTTTTGTTGTTCTTCTTGGTTGTAGGGCTTGAACTCAGGGCCTGAGCTTTGTCCCCCAGCTTTTCTGCTTAAAGCTAGTGCTCTACCACTTTGAGCCACAGCTCCACTTCTGATTTTCTGGTGGGTTAGTGATCCTCAGCCTCCTGGGTAGTTAGGATTACAAGCATGAGCCACAAGTACCCAGCTATCTGAAGTTTCAGTTAAGAGGAATTTCAGAAGTTTCAGGACAGGAAGGAAATCCAAGTTCAAAGTACCACTATTCTTCTCTCTGTAGGTCTAGGCTCCACAGTCCTGTCTGATTCTGGCTCTTTCTTCCTGTTCTTAACATTTCTCCATCAGACTGCTGGACTGTCAGAGGTAAGAACAATCCTACTTCTGCTCAGCCTCTTTTGTCCAATGTCCCCCTTCAATATCTGGAAATCCACACAGTGAATACTTTTCTCTTCTCAGAAGGTAATTTCAAGCAAAGGCATCTGCCACCTTCAGGGTAGGCCTTGAGGAAAGAGATCCATACACACATCTCAAGGGTCCTGGGTCCTGTTTTCACATAGCACCCCAGAGCTTTTGTCATTTTTGTGCTACCTCTGGAATGTCACTATGTTAACAGCACAAGCCCTCACTCAAGACATTGGGAATGTGACCCTACAAGTCAAGCAAGAGACAAAGATCTTCAATCTCAGATCTATGCCAAGTTCCAGCCCGTCTGTGATACCCTAGTCCCCATGCATTGCTGGAGAAGAATGTGTCAAGGAGCTTTGATGAGGTGACCTTTGCCTTCAGAGTTTGGCTTTTGTGTATCAGAAGAGTGCCATGATTAATTTTAGTAGGGAAGACCAAGACAGGAGGGTTGCTTCATGCCACCCTGGGCAACATAGTGAGACCTCATCTCAAAAATAAGACCAATCTCATGGAATGGTAACCTCTCTGTTCATCACCTCTATCGTAATAACAGCAAACACAAAAGGACACATAAACATAAGGGTTCTGTCAGGGAGCAGAAAATTTCAATCCTATTGGATGTTTTGTTGTTGCTTAACTTTGGAGCCTTGTTCTTTTTTGTTTTGAAAATAGCATAGGGGAAACTCAGGTCTTACACTCATGTCAGGAAGGGGTGTGGGGACCCCCAAAACTTTATTTATTTATTTCAGCAGGAAAGTGCATCTAAATCCATGTGATTTCTTAATGGTTGCTAAGCTGTATGTTGCTTATAAAATGCACATAAAAATAAAATGCATATAATCTCATCTGTTATTTCTAGTGTATACAGTTGTTGATAAAGCAATTCTAAACTACTTAGTGTATGAAATCTCTTTGTAAACTCTAAAGAATCATGCAAGTAAGAGAACTTACCATGTGACTGTTTCAAGCGGGTGGTAAGTCATGGTTATTCTGTGGTGCCTGTGTTTATTTGCACAAAGACGTTCAATTCATTTAAAATGATTTCATGCCCTCCCACCAGAGCCTAAGTTTAAAGAATTAATCTTTCTAATGATCTACAAAATAGGTGGTGGATAAAACATAATAACTCTCATAATGATTATTTAGTGGAAATGTCACTGATCAAAGCTCCTGGAGTAAATTAACTACCTATTAAATGTGTAGATTTTAATCTGACAGAGAATGGCAAATTATTTCCATTCTGGTGGGAATGGTAGCTAACTACAAAGTTCTCTTTGCTGGTCTTTAAACATTAATTAATTAAAAAAAATATTTTTTTGGCCATTCCTGGGCTTGAGCTCAGGGCCCGAGCACTGTCCTTGGACTTTCTCAAGGCTAGAGCTCTACCACTTGAGCCTCAGAACCACTTACGGCTTTTTTCTATGTATGTGGTACCAAGAAACTGAACTTCGTGCATGCTAAGCAAGCACTCTACCACTAGGCAAAACTCCCAGCCTCATTAACTAATTTTTTGGTATGTAAGCTGATGCTAGGTCTTGAACTTAAGTCCTCATGCTCATACTGGGCTTTTTCATTTAAATCTCATGAACTTTCATGCCTGGGGCTAGTTTGAACTGCGATCTGAGTTGAACTGAGTAACTAGGATTATAGGCATGAGCAACCAACCCCTAAGAAAGGAACATTATTGATAGAAGATTAGACAGAAAAAAAAAGGGAAACCAAATGCAAATATAATATATCCTCAAGTACCACCCACAGATATTCATGAATATTTAAAGGGGGAGGGTTAGGGTTATGGGCGATGAGCATTTTCTTCTTTTTTCCTTCTTGTGGGTACTGGGCCTCAGCTCTGTCTCTGAGCGTTTGTGCTCAAGGCTTAGCACTCTACCACTTGAGATATAGTACCACTTCTGGATTTTTTTTTTTTTTTTGTGGGTCATGGGGCTTGAACTCTGGGCCTGGCTGTGGTACCTGAGCTCTTTAGTTCAAGGCTAGTGCTCTACTACAAGCCACAGTGCCACTTCCAGTCTTTTGGTGGTTAAATGGAGGTAAGAGTCTCATGGACCTTTCTAAATGGACTAGCTTTGAACCTCAATCCTCAGATCTCAATCTCTTGGGTAGGTAGGGTTATAGGTGTAAGCTACCAAAGCTTGGATGAGCATATTTTTAATATAGGCCTCCATTCCCAACACACACACACACACACACACACACACACACACACACACACACACACGGAAGTTGGAGGGGTAGCTCAGTTGTAAAACTTATGCTTAGTAAGTTCAAGCCCTTGGTTCTTGTCCCCAGCATGAAAGAAGTGTAGAAATCCACCACAAAGCAAATTTATTTAATGCAATGTACTCATTTTATTAAATTATAAAACTGCTGTCGACACATACACTTAGGGAAATAAAATACATTTTTCTCAAGGATCTGCTTTGGGATAGCACATGGTTTTAAACAAACAACAGAAATCTCCATATCTCCTGCTAGTGGTCTGCTTTTTATTAACACTTGCAGCCAGACTTACCAAGTATAACTCTTCTAGGTACAATAAAAATGTATGGAAAATATTACAAAGACAAATGCCTTGAAAAGAGGATGCAGCACAGGGAGGGAAACACAGCTATTAAACTGGTATCAAAATTTAGTCAAAATAAAGTTTTAGTTCACTAAGGCTTTGCATAGGAGCTTCAAAAGAAGAGAATTTAAAGACACTTCTCATCAAAGGCACTTTATAAAGTTTTCATAAAATACTTCTTTAAATTTAATTTGACTCCAACAGATTCTTTTAAAATTTCTTTTTTCACATCTGCCTCACAGTGAAACAGTCCTAAAGGAAGACATTATTGCTCCTTAATATACATATTTAAAAATACACAAAAAGGATTAGTACAGATTTTGGTCCATGGAAGCAAGTGATGTTATCCGACTGTGGTGGTGTTCTTAATTCTGAGCCCTCCCCTTTATTCCCTATCTCCAAAAAAAAAAAAGAAAAAGCCATGGAAATAAATTGCTCCAGTGTCATCAACAGAACCTGCTGTTAGTTCTGTCTGCACTGGCTGTAACCTGGTCCCTGTCACATCTCCACAATGCCCTAGAACTGGAGAAGTTCCTTTCTAGCCGGGGACTCTCACAGGAATGTCCATTGAATGCCACAGGTGAGCTCAGTCCATGTTACCCCGTCTATAATTCAGTGTCTCGGTACCTGGAGGACGAGTTGTAGTAACCCCGTTTTGTTTGCTCAGCCAGTTGCTGGCGATACTGCTCCTCCTCTGGGTCACTGCCGAAACTTCCCCTGGTGTCGTGGTAAAGCCTGGAGGGCCCTTTCTGTGGCTCAGGAGGCCTAGAACTGACAAGGTGACGGTGTTACACAAGTCCAAGGGCACAGCCAGTCCTCTAGCATCCCCTTAGGGGAGAGGCTGGAAGAAGAGCAGGCCAATCACCTGGTGTTGGGAGTTGAACTCATAGCCTCAGTGTTAACCCCCCCTTTTTTTTATTTTAAGGCTAGCACTCTAACACGGAAGCTACAGCGCCACTTCTAGTTTTCTTTCTTTCTTTTGGTACTAGGCATCAAATCTAGGATTTTGTACTTGTTAGGCAAGTGCTTTCTTTGCCACAGAGCTACGTGCTAATCCACGCCTCTTGCTTTCTACTGAAAAACTAGTAGTAGTCCGAATCACTTCAAGAATATGTGATTTAAAAACTAGGTGTTGGGGCCAGGAGTTTGCCCTAGTGGTAGAGTACTTGCCTAGTATGCACGAAGACCCAGGTTCGATTCCTTGGTACCACATGCATAGAAAAAGCCAGAAATGGTGCTGTGGCTCAAGTGGAGGAAAAAGCCAAGGACAGTGCTCAGGCCCTGAGTTCAAGCCCCAGGACTGGCAAAAAAAAAAAAAAAAACTTAGGTGTCAATAGTACACACCTACACCCCTACAATAGTACACCCCTAGCTACTCAGGAGGCTGAGATGTGGGGATTGAAGTTTGAAGGCAGCCTGGGTAATGGAGTCCATGAGACTCCTATCTCCAATAAATCTCCAAAAAGAAAAAAGTAGAACTGTGACTCAAGTGGTACAATGCTAGCTTTGAGCAAAATTGCCCAAGGTCAGTGCACAGGCCCTGAGTTCAAGCTCTAGGACCAGCACACGAGCATACACACGAGCATACACACACACACACACACACACACACACACACACACACACACACACACACAAATGTATGATTTCTTTCTTTCCTATTCCCAGAGGAAGGAAACCCTCAGACTTAAGATCTCAACAGGAAGAAGCTGGGCTAACTTCTGGTCCATCTTCCCTATGCTGATAAGTTGCTTGTGACCATGCCTTCAAACCCAGCTCAGCACAGTGGCCTGACTTTGCTAGGTGGTACAAAAAAAAAAAGGAGGAACTTGGCCAAGAACCAGAAAACAGTGACCAAACAGGCCTAAGTTCTGAGACTTCTGCTCCTCTGCTGTGCTGACACAACCTAATGTAACTTAATTCCATCTGCCATAGGACACTTAGCAGAATCAAAAATGCAGGATCATTTTCCTTGTACCATCTGTACAATTACATGTGACAGAATGGGTAAAGAGAACAGCACTTGTCACTCAGAAACATGTGAAAAAATTCTCTCTCTCAGTCCAAATGGCAGAGAAGGCCTATCCTTTGGGCACTTGCCTTGAACACGCTTACCTCATATAGTGGGGCAGGCCGGCTTCTGGCTTGGGCCCTTTCATTGGAACAGCATAGATATCTGGATGCTTCTGAGCAATTTCCACCTGTAATGATTAGGGAAAAGGGAGAGAGAATGAGGCACTGCCCAGTTCCTTTTATCTCCAGCCACCCCACTTCTCTCCCCTACCCTATCTTGGTAAGAGAGAACAACAACAACAACCAAAACAGATACACCTCTAATTTCCTAGGAGTACCTATGAAATCTCTGTTAAAAGACCCTATACCATTCTACACCTGCATGAACCTGTGAGGACACCCCACTAGGGACAGGAGAGAAGAGGTTCTAAAATCACCAAATTCAGAGACACAGACAAAATGGGTTGCCAACAGCTGGCAGGAGGAGAACATGAGGTTACTATCTGATGGGCATGAATTCTGCCTAGGGAGGATGAAGGAAGTTTCTGGCAATGGATAGTGATGACTGAAGCATGACAGGTAGAATGGCACCCAATGCCACCAAGGTATGCATTTAAAGGTATGCTGAAGTGGAATAGCTTATGTTAAGTACGTTTTATCACAATTAAAAAAAAAAAGAGGGACGTAGAAGTGTAGTTCAAGTGGCAAAGCTCCAGCCTTGAGTGGAAAAGTCAAGAGGGAACCAGGCGCCAGAGGCTCTTGCCTATAATTCTAGGAGGCTGAGATCTGAGGACTGCAGTTCAAACTCAGTCTGGGCAGGAAAGTCTATAAGACTCTTACCTCCAATTAATCACCAAAAAGCCAGAAGTAGAGTTGGGGCTCCAGTGGTAGAGCATTAATTAGCCTTGAGTATAAAAACTCAGGGATAGCATCCAGGCCCTGAGTTGAAACCCCAGGACCAGCATTCCCCCCACCATTAATAAAAAATAAAGCCAAAGGAGAGCCTAAGCCCTGACTTTAAGCCCAAAACAAAAAACAAACACTAGGAAGTAGCACTGTGGCTCAAAGTGATAGAGCACCAGCCTTGAGCTGAAGAGCTCAAGGACAGTGCCCAGGCCCAGAGTTCCAGCTCTACAACCAAGCAAAAAACAAAAACAAAACAAAAAACCCCAACCCCCCTCAAAACAAATACTAATGAACACTGTAATGTCAGCTACTTAGAAGGTGGAAGCAATAGGGCTATCTGAGCCTAGGAGTTCCAGGCCAACCTGGACAACAGTGAGGAGGAGGAAGAGGGAGGAAGAGGGAGGAAGGGGGAGGGGAGGAGGAGGAGGAGGAAGAAGGGAGGGGAGGGGAAGGAAGAAAGGAAAATATGTTCAAACGCTGTTGTGACAGAATAAATGAATAAAACTCCCTTATCCATTGGGACAGACTATACCTAAACTTACTTAAATAATTATTCTTTCCCCACATCCCGCCACCACCCACAGATGCGATCCCCTGAGGCTGCGCAGGCTAGTCTTGAACGACTTGACTCAATTGATCCTCCTGCCTCAGGCTCTCAAATAGTTGGAATTACAGGGGTGAGTCACCATTGCTTAAATTGTTCTCTGACACTGAAAGGTTACACATACACACAGGACAAACATTCAAACAGTCCTATTCCATTTTAGCACCTGAGGTCTTTGAGGAATAGACAAAGGCTCAGGTACCAAATAAATATCAGCAACATTCTAACCAAAACTACTTCTGAGAGGCACTGAGCCTTATTCCATCTGCCCGATCCAGAAGCAGATAGAATGATGAGGAGGGCCACCGAGGGTGGTAGCACTGCAGAGCCTTATCAGTCATGTGGGGCTCATGCCCCAGTACCTCATAGACAGCATGGGACACAGACTATTCATCTGGTCCACTCGTTGAGTGGAAGAGAAATGGTTCTGCAACAGCGAGCAATATGAAACGGGCACATACAACACTGTGCAGCTGACCATTTCTGTCATGTCTGTTGCAGTGTAAGAGGACTGTGTATCACTGCACTGAAATCAAACTATTTACTTTTAGTTTTTTTAACTGTAGATGTTTTTCTTTTCTGGGGTTTTTTTTCCCCCTTTTTTATTTTGGATATTAGAGATGGAACCCAAGATGTTGGCATTTGTTGGCTAGGCAAGTCCTTTGCCACTGAGCTATATCCCAGTCCAAACTATTTCAGTCTCTTCCCATGGACAGGCTGTGGTTGTGTAGAAATGTATAAACAATTACCCTGGCATTCTGGGCTTCTTGGAGCTCCTGCATTCTCTGCAATCTGGCCTTGTGATCCATCTTCTCAAATATTTTGACTTTGCCCAGAACTGATTTGGGAGCGTTTTCTTGCTCGTCAGTACTCTCTTCTGCCTCCTCACCCTCTGGGGGAGGGATGGAAGTGGAAGACTTCAAGATAGGTCGACCAAAGAGAGGTTTTGCTGCCACCGGGGGAGGGCAACTTTTGGTAGATGTGGTGAGAATTTCATTTCCGGCCATGGCTGAGAAGTTTGGTTTGTATTCCTGGGATTTGGATAAGTCATAAGATTCTTCTCTGTTATGGCTTTTAGCCTGCAAAGAACAATGACATGGTTTTCCTTTGGGTTTTGAATCTTTTTATTTTATTTTTTTTTAAATCTACATTAGTGATTTAACACACTCCATTTCCTGATCAGTTTCCAAAGATGAGGTCAACAAACGCCATTCTGATAAGGAATCAAATGTGGCAGGGCAAATGGCCCTTAGCTGGGCAATCTTGAGCCTACCTTAAGGTGTTGGGAAGTGTTGGGATGGGGACGAGGGAATGTGCTAGGCAGTAGCAAATGCTAGAGGTAGAAAAGACCTTGCATAATTATTCCTGGCTGCTGTTCTTATCATTTAGATATATGCAACCTCCTATGTCTTCATGTTGATTCTGTTCTGGATAACAATAAGTTGTTATAAATAATAATCAATAAATGAAGTTGTCCTCATATAGAGAAGCATGCTAAACAATGATAGGGATGCTGATGCATCTGAATTAGATTGTGGGCAGAAAACTTTCATTTGACAGGAAAAGAGAAACTGATTCTGAGAATGGTGATTCTAACAAGCATCATTTGGCAATTTTTCACTTTCTAAAATAGATGAACAAGTCTTTCTCCTTTTTCTCTCTAGCTCTCTCTCTTTCTTTCACTAGTGTCCTACCATTTGAGCTCTAGGTGCACTTCTAACTTTTTTTGTTGATTAACTGGAAATGAGAGTCTAAGGGACTTTTCTGTCTGGGATGGCTTCCAACCTTAATCCTCAGATCTCAGCCACCTCAGTAGGTAGCAATGTAAATCAGGCGTGAGTCACCAGCGCCTGGTGGTAACTCTTATTATCACTATGCTCTCTTCATGTTGTCTTTCCTTCCTAACTTTTCTCTACTTCATTCAAGAGCCTCTCCATCAGCCTAACATGATAAATTAGCTCTACTACCAAACACTGAGTCAAACCATTATCAACACCATTTTGTTTGTGTGCTTCCTCTTGGCTACCCATGGGGTCTCTGGAGATTCCTTTTCCTTCCCAGCCACGTACCTTGGGCGGCTCTGGCTTGAATGCCGGAGGTGGACTATTATCCCTAAGGTGATCTCGGCTAGCAACCCTCCTCATCTGAGCTCGTGGCTCTGGGCTGGGTTTCCTTATGCTCTACAAAACATAAAGATTCATTTACAACAAGAACATCCAGGCAGAGAGACGTCCATACCCTGCTTTGCTGGAGTTCTGCGAACTTGGAGAGGGTCTGCCACTGACTTGAGGAATAAATACCAGGTAACCTTTAACTAGCAACTGCTTGAGACATGTTTTATAAAACTGGCTGCATCCAAGGCAGGGGCTCTACCTTTAAAGTACAATTAAAACAGCAGTGACAAAATCCTCCTGAAGTTGAAAACAATCATGACTATTTCTAAGCAAGTTTATCTGTATGCATAAAGATTCCGATCTTTATAACTTGTCTAGTTACACTAATGTATTATTGGGGTGATGGATTCACCCCTTCAGTTTATTATATTGTAGAGGTTTTGTTTGTTTGTACTTCATAGCAAAAAAAAAATATCACTCACTAGAATGAGTCTAATGGCTAAAAGGAAGTCCAGACCTCTAATTACCCAAACATGTTTGGGTCACTGATTCTACAAACAAAGATCAATCTCCAGTGTTCGCTCAGGTACAATGAACTGTTCTGCTTCTAAATGAATCGATGCCTATTGATGCAATTTCTAGGACGCGTAAGCTCTTGACCCCTGGCTAGTGGATGCGCAGTACACGTGATCAGAGATATAATCAATCATGAAGTCAATTTTAAAAATTGAAATACAAGAGAGAAGGAAACTGATGGGGAAACACTCAGGAGCAATGGTAAGATTAGAAGGTTAAAGGCAGGTGGAGAGGAAAGGCAAGGTCTCCTAAGAGTACAGAGAGAGAGGTCTAATCAAAGGTTACAAGCAAATATAACAGGATCATATTTAAAAAGACCATTCTGCTTGTGATATTTGCACAGCTGGCCCATCAAGCCATTCATTCCTGTCATCTGTCACACCTGAGGGCAGAGGAGAGCTGACCACTGACCACTCAGCCTCTTCCAACGCCACCTGCTGGCCCTCTGTCCCACCAACTAAGTAACCACAACCTTGGAGGCACTGACTCAGAGCAAGACACTCCTTAGCCTACGCACCCCTTCCACAGCGCCCTGAGTTAACTGGCGGACAGGAAGGAAGCAATGTATACTGAATCGCCTTTCTTGCCTGTGGCTTTGCAGCCTGTGGGAATGCCTGGCCTCACCTCCTCGTGCTGCACCGGCTCAGAAGAGCGGGTGATGGAAGACACCAGCGGCTCCTCGGCTGGCTCATCCAGCTCATTGTCAGTGTAGGCACCTCCCTCGCCGTCGGTGTCTTCAAAGTCACTGATGAGGCGGCTGTCGCAACTCAGATAATCCGCGCCCATGGCGGTTAAGTAGGACATGCGATCTTCAGGATCATCATCCAAACCTTCCATCTAGAGGAATTGGTTTCGGAGGGTCAGTGGGGCCTGACGTGGCTCCTGGGAGTTGGGGAAGGAAGCTCAAGGAAACTCCCAAGGGCACAGCCAAGTTGTATAATATCTTGACATGTGCTATGAAGTGAAGGCACCTTTTCTTTTCTGAAATCACTTGGCTTCTGGGCAGATGCTTCACTTTTATGAAGGGACTCAAATCAGGGACCCTCCAAGCCTATCCTTGTAACTATCCACATCTGAGCCAGACTTCCTCAACTGCTGAACTTTTCCTTTACCATCTAGCTCTTCTTTAGCTTTACCTCTTGGTACCTGTCTTCCTGGCGATAAATGTACATGGCCTTATGTTATGTACCTACCTATCCTTAAGACTCTACATAGATAGAGGCCATATCCTCAAGCTTAGGCCTCCAGAGAGAGGATAGCCTTGAACCTTGTAGACTCAAAGGAGATGCCCTCATCATATACCCAGTATCCAAAAGATACTGGGTGACAAAGCTGTCAGTATAAAGACTCACTCACTGCCTCAAACCAGCTCATGTATGCAATATTAGTACTGAAGGCTCCTGGAATAAAGAGAACTAGAAGTTGTATATTCTCTTGTTCTTTCCTTCCTCTCTCTCATCATATTCATGAGACGTTGGCCACCCCAACTTATAGAACTATTCAGCAGAACTATTCACTATCTGCCAACTTCTCGTTCTAAACAAAATAATTAGCTTTGGCCTGTTGTATTGATTTTTTTTTGTTTTAATTTGTAACCTATTTTTTCCTCAAGGTCCTCATCCTTGCCTCTCATCTCTAAGTCTCCCATGATCTTAGTAAGCTGTGGCACACAGCACGAGATCTTGTAAACTCTGATTAGTGTACTTGGAATAGAGTAACTAGTTGCTACGTTAAAAGTAAAAGGGAAGTGAATGTAGGATTGTGTTCATCGCATTCTGCTCTTTTATAAAGTTCCCTTCTTTTTTTTTTTTTTTAAACTTAGTTGAAGAATTCACAACATGTCAGACCTGATGAACACATATGCTGGCGGGACTTCCAGCGGACATAGTATTACTACATTCACTGCCCTCTTGTGGAAAGATTCAGACACAAACGCTCACCTCACAGCAGCAAATCTAGGCCACATACCTTTCCTTCAGAAACCCAAACCGCTTCTCCCTGCTGATGCTCAATGGTGTCCTTCAAGCTGCCAAACCAGCTGTCATTGGCTGAATTTAGGTTGATGGTGGCTATAGAAATATAGAATAATATAGAAATATGGAATAATTTAGAAAGCCTTCTTGCATAAGAGGGTTAGGCACACAGTGGTAGAGCATCTGACTGCAAAAAAAAAAAGGCCTGCACTGATTCCAAGAACAACCTTTATTCAGGAAGCTACGGACATAAAACTTACATCTAATTTCTATCACATCTGAATTAAAACTGAAATGCAAGCAGTCTGAACATACATGAACACTGAATTCTTTTATTTTTTTTGGTCAGCCCTGGGGCTTGAACTCATAGCCTGGACACTGTCCCTTACCTTCTTTTGCTCAAGGATAGCACTTTACCACTTGATCCACAGAATCACTTCCTAGCCTTTTCTGTTTATGTGGAGAAATCTAACCTAAGGCCTCATGCATGTTAGGTAAGCACTCTACCACTAAGCCACATTCCCAGCCCAACAATGAATTCTTCTAAGTGAATGTAAGTAAAACTATTAACCATCTAGCTATTATAGTTTATATTACAGATAGATGTTGCAAAGTTTGCATACTGAGCTTATTTTCAGCATATCTGTTTTTAAAATTTTTTGCAGTGCTGCAGATTGAACTCAGGGCCCTGTGCATGCTAACCAAGTATTCCACCACTAAGCCATATGACCATCTCCCTCTCTCTCTCTCTCTCTCTCTCTCTCTCTATATATATATATATATATATATACATACATATATATGTGTGTATATATATGTATAGATAGATAGATATAGATATATCTGTCAGTCATAGGGGCTTGAACTCTGGGCCAGGGTGCTGTCCTTGAGCTCTTCAGCTCAAGGTTACCACCCTATCCCTAGAGCCACAGCCCCACTTCCTATTTTCCAGTGGTTAATTGGAGATAAAAGTCTCATGGTCTTTAGTGCCAGGGCTGGCTTTGAATTGAGATCCTCAGATCTCAGCCTACTGAGTAGCTAGGATTACAGGTGTGAGCCACCGTGCCCAGTTTCTAAATATATACTTTTAAAAGGGTCTGCTTACAGGAGCACAGATAATGGAGGTAAAACAAAAAGACAATATTTTAAATACCCTTACACAGATATGTATGCGTTTAAAAAATTAATGTATTGTCTACATCTAATAAAGTACTAAAAAGAACACTTTAGTGTGATTATTTTTTACACCATTCAGCTTTTTTAGAATATGTGATCCAATGAACCAAATTCAACTAAAGATATCACTTTCTTGGGGCTGGGAGTTTGGCCTAGTGGTTAAAGTGCTTGCCTAGCAAGACCCAGGTTCGATTCCTTGGTACCACATACATACAAAAAAGCTGGAAGTGGTGCTGAGGCTCAAGTGGTAGAGCTCTAGCCTTGAGAAAGTCCAAGGACAGCGCTCAGGCCCTGAGCTCAAGCCCAGGACTGGCAAAAAAAAAAAAAAAAAAGATATCACTTTCTTTCTATTCAGTCCAAAATATTTTTTACATGACAAGGGTTACTAAGGGTCAACCAGTCACTATTGCAAGTATGTTACAGTATTAGCTCATCCCAAGTTAGGGAGCCCATCTTACTAATGAGAATCTAAGGTGAAATGAACAAGCCCAAGGCCTTATACCTACATAAAGGAGGTGAATATCAACTCTGAAATTTATCTTCATTCAGGGCCTGTGGCCTTGGCAACTACAATTGCACAGTTCATCTAGAAACATAAATGTAGAGCCTAGATACAAATATACTAACATAACCAAAAATACTAAGAACTGTCTTTTGTTGGTGGTGCTAGTGGTCATGGAGCTTGAACTTGGAGCCTGGGTGCTGTCCCTGAGCTCTTTTTGTTTAAGTCTAGCACTCTAGCACTTGAGCTACAACACCACTTCTGTTTTTCTACTGGTTAATCAGAGCTAAGACTCTTAAGGACTTTCCTGCCCTAGCTGGCTTTGAACTGTGATCTTCAGATCTCAGCCTCCTGAGTAGCTAGAATTATAGACATGAGCCACCAGTGCCAGGCTCAATATATCTTTATGAACCTAATAAAGATAAACCAGGCAAATGTATCCAAAACTAATCAATTAAACTGGGCCTGAAAGCGGCAGTTTGTAGGTAAATTAGGATTGAAAGGAGTGGTATTGGGAGTTGAATTCAGGCACTCAACTATTTAAACCATGCTCTTAGCATTGATTTAGTGTTTTGTTTTTTTTTTAAAGTCACACTATCATGCTTTTAGAGAGCAGAGGTTCATATCACTTCTAAAAGAGCCATTGAACAAATTTTGTGAGCAGCTGGGCTTTAAGTTTTCCTTGAAGTAACATACAATTTCCATTTGAGAAATTCTAACACTGACCTTGAGGAATAAACAGATACACTGAACAACCCAAGGAAAATTAACCTTGATAGCATGGATTTGATTTTTTTTTCAAGTCCTGGGACTTAAACTCAGGGTCTGAGCACTGTCCTTGGGCTTTCTCAAGGCTACAGATCTACCACTTGAGCGACAGCACTACTTCCAGCTTTCTCTATGTATGTGGTACCAAGGAATCACACCCAGGTCTTTATGCATGCTAGGCAAGTAGCCAAACTCCTGGCACCATAGCACGGATTTTTGATGTTCTTACCCTGGTACTTCACAAGGATTATTGTCTCACAGCTAAAATATGATGCCATGGACTTAAATATAGAAGTGAGAATAAGCACTCCAGAAGAAAAATAAATAAATGATCTGTACAGGACATAAAAGAATGTGAAGCAGCTTTCTAAAGCTTTCTATTAGAAGCTGTCTAAGTATGGTCTTTATTTATCATAAAAGAAATCTAGGGGCCAGGAGTTTGGCCTAGTGGTAAGAGTGCTTGCCTAGCATGCACGAAGACAAGGGTTTGATTCCTCAGTACCACACACATAGAAAAAAAACTAAAAGTGGTGCTGTGGCTCAAGTGCTAGAGCCCCATCTTGAGAAAAGTCCAAAGACAGTGCTCAGGCCCTGAGGTTAAGCCCCACAACTGGCAAAAGAAAGAAAGAAAGAAAGAAAGAAAGAAAGAAAGAAAGAAAGAAAGAAAGAAAGAAAGAAAGAAAGAGAGAAAGGAAGGAAGGAGGAAAGGAAGAGAGAAAGGAAGGAAGGAGGAAAGGAAGGAAGGAGGAAAGGAAGGAAGGAGGAAAGAAAGAGAGAAATCTAAAGTTAAAAGGTTTATTTTAAAAATACAGAAACTGGGCACTGGTGGCTCACACCTTTGGCTACTCAGGAGGTTGAGATCTGAGGATCTCAGTTCAAAGCCAGCCCAGGTCAGAAAATCCTTGAGACTCTTATCTCTAATCCAATGTCTCTTATCTTCTAGAGACTCTTATTTTCCAGAAAGAGACGTGCTAGAGTGGTAGCCTTGAGCAAAAGAGCTCACAGACAGTGCCTACAACCACCACCACCACCAACAAAAGAAATACAGAAAACTGCTGGGTGCCTGTAGCTTACACATTTCAGGTGTGAACCACTGGTGCCTTGCCAAGAAGTATGTACTTAAATGGGATAAATTGTGTGCTAGGATAAATTGCATCTCAATAAAACTATTATTTGTGTGGTTCCCTCAACACCCAGATCTTGACTAAATAGGGAAGCAGCAGCAGTAGCAAGAGACCCTGCACTCCAGGGAAAATTGAGAATTATCTACTATCGTGTGGATTTCTCTCAGTGGCTCAGGATATACTAGTTGCCAGTCACAATTGTGATCCTAGTTACTCATGAGGCTGAGATCTGGAGGATTACACTTCTAAGCCAGCTGGTCAGAAAATTCAGACTCCACCTCTAATGAACCAGAAAATAGTGTGGCTTGCAGGCATAGTTCAAGTAGTAGAGCACCATCATAGCAAATACAAGACCTCGAGTTCAAACCTGAGTACCAGATTAAGAAAACAAACACAAAAAGCACTGCTTTAAACATACACACACACACACACACACACACACACACACACACACACACACAAACACTCAAAACCCAGTAATTTCTGTGGCATATACACATAAAGTCTATTTTATAGTAAAAATTGTTTTAGTTGGAAAGGGTTGAGACAAGGTTAACATGTTGGCTCATAATAAAGCATCTCTTGTTCAATCAAGATCATAAGGATAGATATTTTAATATTGTCGTAATTACGATTTCATCTGTACAGAACAGGATTTTCTTATTATGCAAAAAAAAAAAAAGGAAAGGACACTGAGTCTAATGATACTGCATGCAACATTAACTTGACTTCAAATTGCTGTGCTCATCAAAGCAATTCTAGTAGTCTCACTAAGTCATAAAAACTCTGTAAATATAAAATTATGAAAAACATGAAGTATTAATACTGCCAAAAGTTTCTGCAGCTCTTATTTGAAAAGTAGGGTTTCTGGCAGGAACAGACTACCAATCTCAACAGGTGGATTGTGAGTGAGTGTGAAATGCAGGCCATGGGAAGGAGATCAGAGTCTTTGCCAAGTTTACATGGAGCAGTCTCACAGTGCTCATGCCTGCAATCCTCACTACTCAGGAGGCTGAGATCTGAGAATTGCACATTTAAAGCCAGTCCAGACAGGCAAGTCCATGAAACTTATGTCCAATTAGTCAGCAAAGAAAAGTCAAAGGTGGAATTGTGGCTCAAGTAATAGAGCTCTAAATTTGAGCAAAAAGGAAAAGCACCAGGCCCTGAGATCAAGCTCTATTAGTGGTTCATGCATACATGTGTGCATGTACACACACACACACACACACATCTAAAAAATTATAAAACACTATGACGTAGTAAACTTGAGGCTCTTGTATCTGTTACCCAGCATCCTGTAGTACCAATACTGAAGATATAGCTAGATAAAATGAAGTGTTCACAGTGAATATCCATCTGAAACACTGGCTTTCATTTTTCCTCAACCTTTCCACCTCCTGATGGGTGCTGAGACAAAAATAACTCATGGCTGAGTGTTAGTGGCTCATGCCTGTAATCCTAGCTACTCAGGAGACTGAGATCTGAGGACAGAAGTTAGAAGCCAGCACTGGGAAGGAAAGTCCATGAGACACTTATCTCCAATTAACCACCAAAAAACCAAAGCTGGCACTAAAGCTCAATGTGGTAGAGCACTAGCCTTGAGTTGAAGAGCTGGGACAGCACCCAGGCCCAGAGTTCAAGCCCCATGACTGACTAACAAACAAACAAAAAAACAAACAAAATAGCTCATGACAGACCACTTTCTCTGGTGCACTGTCACTCAGTTACAAGATGCTACCATTGTCTAAGTGTGGATACTGGCCATCTGCTCCCCATCTCATCCCCCAATGTCTATGATATCCCCCAAAGACAAAAGCTGATGACCAACAGTGAACTCAAGAGCTGCTATCACCCTAAGATATTAAATCCATGTTCTATCCTTACGTGGCTCCCTCAAAACAAAGCATTGATTTTTCACCTCCAATTTATGTAACCCTCTTCAAGTCTCCATTGAACACAATTCACAGCAAACAGTCCTTTATTTATATAATGATAATATATATACATAGATATCTAATTACTACAGAGTCTCATGGACTGTGATCCTTCATGTCTCAGCATTCTGAGTAGCAAGAATTACAGGCACGAGTCACGAGTGCCAGGCAAGGGATTCTTTTTTTTTTTTGCCAGTCCTAGGCTTAGGCTCAGGGCCTGAGCACTGTCCCTGGATTTTCTCAAGGCTAGAGCTCTACCACTTGAACCACAGCACCACTTCTGGCTTTTTGCTACGTATGTGGTACTGAGGAATCGAACCCGGGTCTTTGTGCATGCTAGGCAAGCACTCTACCACTAGGCCAAACTCCTGGCCCAGGATTCATTTTTTTTTTAAAACAAAATTACAATGTTATCATCAAAATAAAATACAGAATAAATCTTTGAATCATTAATATCCAGAGTGTTAAAATTTCTATTGGGGGAGGCATTTTTAAATAAGAAGTAGAATAAGGAAATTATTCAAATGTGGAATGTAAAATCCGGCTATGACTCCCTCAGAAATAGTAGAGCAGATATGGCATTTGCACTTTGAACTTTGTCATTTTGATTATACAAGTGATCATAAAAAGAGCCATCATGGCCACAAGTTTGGCCTAGGGGTAGAGTGTTTGCTTAGCATGCACGAGGACCTGGGTTGGATTCCTCAGTACCACATACATAGAAAAAAGCTGGAAGTGGTGCTGAGGCTCAATTGGTAGAGCTCTAGCCTTGAGAAAGTCCAAGGACAGTGCTCAGGCCCTGAGCTCAAGCCCAGGATTGGCAAAAAAAAAAAAAAAAAAAAGAGCCATCATGCATTTGCAGGGGAGTGGATGAATCTAGAGCAAATCATGTTGAGTGAGACAAGTCAAGACCAAAGGAACAAAAAGCCCATGGTATCCTTAATATATGGCTATTAGATCCAAACAGTACAAGAGCGAGGACTCAAAAGTTGTATACCCAATGCTATGGACATGGTATTGGAAATATAAACACAACTACATAGCCATTAAAAACTTATGACTCTATACATATGTTTTATTACATAGATTAATATGTATCTACGACATACAAACCCTCAGCCTAATTTTGACTCAAAAGTTGTATACCCAATGCTATGGACGTGGTATTGGAAATATAAATACAACTACATAGCCATAAAAACTTATGACTCTATAGATATAATGTTTTATTACAGAGATTAGTATGTATCTACAACATACAAACCCTCAGCCTAATTTTGATTATGTTCTAAAATCTAAGTGCCAGTGATTGTATATAGATTCCTCTTGAATATCTGTTTGTTAAACACATCATTTGAAATATGATGTAAAAATCAATGTTAATAAATTCTTTAATTTAAAAAAAAAGAGCCATCATGTGGTAATAATCATTCTGATGAGGTTAAAATTTCTGTGCAGGACTGCAAGGCTAGAGATTGAATTGAGCTCATCAGCCAGTTCCACCTTTCCCAACACCAGATTGCTCTCTCTTGTTCTCTTTGGTTTATGTGGTACTGAGGAATCAAACCCAGGGTTTCATGCATGCAAGGCACTCACTCTACCACTAAGCCACATGCCCAGTTCTTATTCTCTTTCCTATCACCATTGCATGCATTAACATAAAAAAGAGAGAGGAACTTGTTGCAATTATTTTTTAAATGTCCTCCAAATAGAAACCTGAACACTCTGCATATTGGATGATTCAAGGATTTATTTTCAGTTTCACTGACCTGTAAAAAGATGTGAGCAAGTTTTTTTGAGCTTGTTGGCCTGGTCAAATAACTTCCGGGAACTTTTGTTGGATGTTGGATTCAACCTCTGTCTCATGGCCTTGACACCTTGTCTGGAGTCTGGGTTGAAAAAAATCACAATCGGAAACCACTGGGTATAATTCAGAAGGTCCACAGCTTTGGGAGTCACATCCAGGAGTGCGTGCTTGTCCTGTTGGGGACAGGTGAAGTACCACAGTATCAGTCTGCCTCCCTGGGTAAAGGCTGTGCCACATAAAATCTGTGTATTTAAATCAGAGAGCATTCCCTTCTAGATTGCAACCTACTTCCATATTAGCAGTTAGAAGAGCCCTAACAAAAGGAATTACAATGGTTTTTATCTCCTAGTTTTATCTCTAGCTAATAGCAAGTAAAAGAAAAAGGGTCAGTATAGCATTGTATATGGGGTGTGTGTGGGGGGGTTCGGGTGTGTGTATATATGTGTGTGAACTCAGGGCTTTGTATTCTCACTTGGCTAGTTCAAAGCTGAACGTGGTGCTCTACCACGTGAGCTACAACTCTTCTGTATAACTCTTCTGTTGGTTAATTAGAAATAAGTGTTTCATTGACGTTTCTGCCTAGGCTGGCTTTGAACTGTAATCCTTACATCTCATGCAAAACTTTTATTATAACATATGTTTTTAATTGTCCAGTGTTTACAATTGTTCAATACTAATAGTTAATGCTGTTTATTTTTGACTATCCCTAATCTATCATATATACATATGTATATATACACAAATATATGACAAAGTTCAATTTATAAATATGTATTTATGTATCTACATACAGATACATAAGGATATTTAAGGTTTGGTGTTATCCATGGTGTTCTAGGCATCTAACAAAAGTCCTAGAATATGCCCCACCCCAGATGAGGGGGAACTACAATTAATAGGTTATTTGATAAAACATTAAATATTCTGGAAAAAAAACAAACACCTTACTGCCATTGGACAGTTACTGGTGAAGACACAGTGAGACGGCTCACATTTGTATAAAGTAGTTACATTTATGATGATCAGAATTCAGATTCTACTCTACAAGAGACGAGCAAAGCATGATCCCCCTTTAGTTCTAACAATGTGGACTTTGGATGAATTTCCTTACCTGTTCAATAATTTGCCTCACAGTATTTAATCGAACAACTCCATTGGGTTTCTCAGATCCTGCATCTTTCGGTTCTGTCTCTGCAAAAGTAAAAATAGGGCTAAATAATGGGTTTTTTGTTTTTGTTTTTATAATCAATGACAACCAAAGGCTCTAACATCTGTATAATAACGAGACATCTGGGATTAAAGGATTCATGGGAGGCAGTGGTGAGGATCCATAGCACATATTTCATGTATAAAACCCAGAGTCTTGGCTGGTACCTGTGGCTCACGCCTATAATCCTAAATACTCAGGAGGTTGAGATCTGAGGATTGCGGTTCAAAGCTAGCCTGGCACAAAAGTCTGTCAGACTCTTATCTCCAATTAACAAGAAATTAATCACTAGAAAACCACAGGTGGTACTGTGGCTCGAAATAGTTAAGAGCACAAGCCTTGAGATGAAGCTCTCGGGGACAGCACCCAGGTCCAGAGTTTGAGCCCCAGGACTGGCAACCCCCCCTTTCCCCCCCCCCAAAAAAAATCCCCAGTCTTGTGCATCACTAGGCAAGAGCTTTCTACCATAGAGCTACACCAGAAGCCTGTTTAACTCAATTATAACCACAAAGAAATGGTTACGCTGGGCCAGTGGGGAGCACTCCATAAGCCAACTGGCTTGTAGTCTCTAAAACATTGTCCCAAGTTATTTAGAAACAGAGACTGGGACTAGAACTACATAATAAAAACCATTTTAAAAAAGAAAAAAAATCCTAAATATTAAATATATAATCCCTCTTTGTACCCTGAATTTAAAACAAAACAAAGCAAAGAGTTAAAGAGGACATAATAGGGACAATTGAAAAGAAATTGAAAACATTTTATACAAAATACTAACATCACTAAATACGAACTTATTTAGTATTTATTTATAATTATACTAACTCTATTTAGACTAAGTACTAATTTATATTAAATACAGGTTGAATTTCCTTTATCAGAAATGCTTGAATAGTATATATAGAAGTGCATGCCTGCCATCTCAGCATTACTATTTCAATGTTTCTGTTTGAATTTTTTCAAAGCAAATACTTTTGGAGAAATATATCACTGGCAGATACTCACTAGCAGTTTGAAAGAAGTCCGGTAACTCATTTGCCAACTTCTCCATAGCTATATCAGCAATGGGGCCAAAAAAGACCACTGGTCTCTTGAAACCAGCTGCAATGAGAAAACAAAGGTCACTGAAAGATAAGGCTACCTTTACTTCTTTCCCTATCTGGATCCCTTTTATGTTTCCCCTTGCTCTCCTGTTCTTGCTAGGAATTCTAATATTATGCTGAAGAGTTGTAGACAGCATGGACACCCTTGTCTCATTCCTGATTTTAGGGTTAATGGCTTTTGTTTGTCAGCATTAAGCATATTGCTGGTATAGGTTTGTCATAGACAGCCTTTATTATATTGAGGAATATTCCATGGATTCCTCACTTCTCCAGAGCTTTTATCATAAAGGGGTGTTGGATCTTATCAAAAGCGTTTTCTGCATCTAGTGTGATGATCATGTGGTTCTTTCTTGACCTTGGTTTTGTTGATGAGAACACAAATAGTATAATTCTTTAAGTCAAAGCCCAACAAAATAAACACCAGGAAATGGGTACATCCAAGAGGAAGGGATAGGCAAAGGGAAGAGGGGAAGATGAATGAAGGGGGAAGGACAGGAGAATGCAGCCAATGATGGGTTGTACATACCACAAAACTAAGAAAAATAGGGAAGGTGTAGGTTGAAGAAGGGTGAAAATGCTGAAAGGATGATACTGATCAAGATTTACTGTATTTTTTAACTGCTTTGTAACATGGCACCTTCTATGTACAACTACTTAAAAGATTATCTTAAAAATAAATTCTAAAAAAAGACATGTGCTAGCCTAAGTATTCAGAAAAAAAAAAAAGGCAAAAGAAGTTGGGCGCTGGTGGCTCACACCTGTAATCTTAGCGACTCAGGAGGCTGATATCTGATGATCACGGTTCAAAGTTAGCCTGGGCATGGAAGTCTGTGAGACTCTCAGATCCAATTAACCACCAGAAAACCATAAGTGGCACTGTGGCTCAAGTGGTAGAATATTAGCCTTGAGCTGAAGAACTCAGGGACAATGCCCAGGCCCAAGACAAAAAAACAAAAACAAAAAGCAAATGAAATTTGCTTCCACTGAAGGCTATGAAGTACTTGCTTTTTTGTAAGGCCCGTTATTCAAATGATTCTAACACTGTACCCGGCTTTTCTAGGAGGTGTCGTGGGTCAGGCAGAGGCCTCAAGCCTCGCCCCATGTGGCTTCCTTACCTTCTCGCAGCAACACCCTCTCGTAAGCTGGGAATTTGGTGCTCACAGACACAAGAGCTGTTAAGTCTTCCCGGCTCTTCCTCAGGTTCTTCTTCACCCCAGATCTCTGGCCACGCATTCTCCAGAAGTCTGCCCTGTCCCCAGCATTGTCTTTCTGCGCATTCTGGACACTAGCCATTTGTTCGGCTCTGAGAAGAGAAACCATGGGACGTGAGTTCTCAAGCCAGGAAATGGATGGAGCACGTGTGCATGCCATCAGCAGGAGCTAGCTAGTTTTACTTAAGAATTTGGATTAGGGAAGGCGAACCTATAAAATAAATGAGTTTAGAGTGGGGAATTGGGATCTTCCACTTCTCAATAAAGTTACAGAAGGGCAGGGCCCCTATGAAATCTATCCGAAGTAGCGCAGCACTCAACACACAGTATTTGGCTCATCTGTATTTCCTATACGTAAGAAAAGCTGTCTTTTCTATCCAAGTGGCTGGCTTAAAAGTTCCTGCTTTGACCTAGTGGCAAGCTCTTGACTATTCTGCTAAAACAATATCAGCAAGTAAAGAAAGGAAGCCAAGTACTGGTGGCTCATGCCTGTAATCCTTGCTACTCAGGAGACTGAGATCTGAGGATCGTGGTTCAAAGCCAGCCTGGGCAAGAAAGTCCCTAACACTCTTACCTCCCATTAAACCACCAGAAAACAGGTAATATTCCCTAGCCAGCAGCATTCCCTAAAAGGCAAAAGCATCTCTGCAGAATGAGGACTGAAGGAATACTTGTGTGTATTGTCCATAGTGGCAGAAAATCGTCACATGCAGCTAGGTGCAGCCACCTATCTGGGATGTGAAATACAGTAAACCATCTGTATCTACACAGCTCCAGGTCCTCTCCATAAAAGAGACATGTTTATGAAGTCATGTGTGATTTCCTTTGGGTCATTCTGTTGCTTTTTGTTGGGAGAAGCGATTTAGGATGTATGGAAATGTGTAGTCAGACACGTACCTGCTTTTGTTGGGGATTAAGCCTTTCTCCAGTTCATTTCCGATCCTCACTGCCAGCCAGTGGCCCAGCTTGCCGTCATACAGGGTATCTACCACCCGGAAGATCTCCCCTCTGGTGAAGGCCAAGCTCTGTGGACTCTCCTTCTCACACTCGAAGTGGCTTCTTATAAAAAACGAGTCCCCTCTGCCACAAGCCAGGATGTCTCTATACACTGAAAGATAAAGGCACGGTCTGCTGCACAGGGTTGAGCTGAAGACCTTTGCTATGTTACCAGCTTCTCCCAGCTCCAATCACCCCTCCTGCCCCACTCCATGCAGTGATTTCAGTGCACAGCCCTCACGGCAATCATAACCCCAACAGTAAGAAGACCCCACACTAACTTCATGAGATGTTATGAGTTCATTCTATGGGTCAACCTGCCTATGGATCAAATGTTCAAATATTTGATGGAACATTATTCTAGGTGTTTCTGGGAGAGTGTTTTCTGGATGAGATTAATCATAAATGGATGGAGTGAGTAAAACAGACTATCCTCTCTAATAAGAGTGGTTCTCACCCAAGCAGCTATAGACCTGGATAGAACAAAAGCCAGGCTATAAATGAGTCCTTGGGGTTTCACTTGAGCTACTCTCAGCACATTGCTATAGGCCTGGGCTGCTGTAGATCACACAACAGGCCAGAGCCAACAACCCTTTCCACCCGATAGCCTTTTAACTGGGATTTCAGCTTTCTTTCTTCCTGTCTCTGTACTACACTATCAGCGGTCCTGGATCCCAGGCCTTCAGATTCTCCTGGAAGTAAACATCACCTCTGATGAGCCTTCATCCTGAGAACTCACCCTATAGATCTTAGGACTTGCCAATTTCCATAATCATGCCACTCAATTCCTTGAAAGTATATGTCTCCTGTTGATTCCTTAGCTCTGATTGGTCCTGCTTTCGTGCAGAACTCTGGCTAATAGTGTTGCCAATCAACCCTCCAAAACAACAGAAAATATGCTTGCAACTCCATTTTCCAGATAGAACAAGGCCTGTCAGACTGGTAACGTTTGCAGTTGGAGCTATCAGCTACCATGGGCCCTGAACATGTGTCATATGAAATATAATAAAAACTACAGGCAGAACTTGAAGACACATCATTGTTCGGAAAAGCAGATGTGTTACAAATTCATACAACTTGTGAAATTACTTCAATAAACAAATATTTTTGTACAAAGTTAAAGGCAGCCAAATTTTTTCCATATTTTTTATATATGGAAAATAAAAATAATTATATATAATAAATACCTCATATATCATTATATGCTATGAACTATGTATTTATATATAATTATATGTACATATATTATATACAATCATTGTATTAATTATAATGATTGATGATCAATTTTACATACACACCTTCACCTGAATATGCCTACTTTTTCTAAGCCTAAGAAATCACCTTTATTCTTTCCACTTCTCTCAAGGAAACTAAATAACCAAACTTGCTTACCATCAGCCCGGCTCTGAGCCAAGATTGTCACCATTTCACCTTTGGGGATTTCTAACAGATACAGAACAGCATCCTCCCGAACCAGCCCTCTGAAGTCCAGTGTGTTTACCTGAGAGGAAGGAAAAACAGGAAATAAAAAAAAAAAGGGTATGTGGGGGGGAAATAATCATAAAGCGCTACCTGAGCATTTTGTTTGTTTTCACCTTTCCCACAGCAAAACCAGGATGTAGCCAAACTCTAGCATCTCTTCTATAACCCTTTCCAGCACTTGCTATAGGTCTGGTTTATGTGGCTCCCATTCCATCTTCCTGCTTCCTAGTTCTGACAACCACCCCATAGGGATAAACCTTTGAACTAAGGTTTTGTAACTGGATCATGTAAGAATTCTGGTCTGTGTTTGTCTCCCTCTCATGGAATCCCCCAGGGGTGGTGAAGGAGGTAATATACAAGTATGAAAATAATGATAGTAACACAATAAAAGGGTGGTGCAGCTCATGGTAAATAGCCCCAGCACTATACTTTTTGTAAATTGACTCAAACAAAATTCACAAATAGAGATCTTGAATAATTTTACTGTTCTTCTATAGTTCAACCAAGGGTGTTTAATGCCAGATATGAAGGTATACACCGATAATTCTAGCTGGAGGACTGAGAGTTGAAGACTGGACTATTTACGTAAAATCTTGTCTTGCAGCAGGGCGCTGGTAGCTTCTGTCTATAATCCTAGCTACTTAGAAGGCTGAGGTCTGAGATACAGTTCAAGGCTGGCTTTGAATTAACCTCCAGAAAACTGGAAGTGGTGCTGTAGTTCAAAGTAGTAGATCACTAGCCTTGAGCAAAAAGAGCTCAGGGATAGCACTCAGGCTCCAAGTTCAAGCCCCCGACAAACAACAACAACAACAAAACTTGTCTTATAGGGGCAGGGAGTTTTGCCTAGTGGTAGAGTGCTTGCTTAGCAAGCATAAAGACCCAGGTTCAATTCCTTGGTACCACATGCATAGAAAAAAGCCGTAAGTGGTGCTGAGGCTCAAGTGGTAGAGCTCTAGCCTTGAGAAAGTCCAAGGACAGTGCTCAGGCCCTGAGCTCAAGCCCAGGACTGGCAAAAAAAACAAAAACAAAACCAACTTGTCTTATAGACACAGAGCCACATCAATAACCCCCGCCCCCTCACCCCACAAAAACAAACAAACAAAAAAAACTATAACAAGTACTTGTGAAGTTGAAGGCATTGGTCTTACATGTATAGCTGAAACACACAGGCTTACATAATCAAGCTTCTCACCCTGCCCTTGCTTTTGGCAAAAAGCCCCACATGTAGTCCACAAAGATAGCGCATTATAAATAGCTCTAGGAAGATGAATGTCAGAGCCAGCGAGATCAGAAGGTGTCACAAAGAAAAAGACACTTGAAAATCCTAATACTAGGGCTGGGGGTTTGGCCTAGTGGTAGAGTGCTTGCCTAGCATGCATGAAGACCCGGGTTCGATTCCTCAGTACCACATACATAGAAAAAAAGCCAGAAGTGGTGCTGAGGCTCGAATGGTAGAGCTCTAGCCCTGAGAAAATCCAGGGACAGTGCTCAGGCCCTGAGCTCAAGCCCAGGACTGGCAAAAAAAAAAAATCCTAATACTTCCTAATACTGTACCTTTAAAACTATTTTAAAGCCAGGACTCCTGGCTTTCTCTTGGAATCCTAGCTACATCACGAAGTGGTGATAAGCTATAAATCAAAGATCATAGGATCTAGGCAGACATTCCCTCATGATCAGTTTCAGCCTACTGCCTTATGCATTAGTGCTCAAGAGAGCAACACAGGACACATAAACATTTATAAGATTGGCATTGTGCCCTGGTGGCTCACATATAATCCTATCGAGTCAGAAGGATGGGTTGGAAGTCATTCGGGGCAGGAAAAGTCCATGAGACTCTTATCTCCAATTAACTACCAGAAAATTAGAAGTACAGGGTGGCTCAAAGTGGTAGAGCACTAGCTCTGAACACAAAAGCTCAGGGCTAGAGCCCAGGCATTCAGTGCAAGCTCTACAACTGACAAAAACAAACAAACAAATAACAAGATCTTTAGAAGTTTCATTCATATCAATTCTTAATAGCACTGTGTGTGTGTGTGTGTGTGTGTACACGTACTGGTCTTGGGGCTTGAACTCAGGTCCTACATGATATTCCTTTTCCTCAAGGCTAGTGCTATGTCATTTAAGCTACAGAGCTACTTCCAGCTTTTTCTGAGTAGTTTACTGGACATAAGAAACTTAAGGACATTCCAGCTTCAGGTGGCTTCAAACTTTTATCCTCAGATCTCAGCCTCCTGACTGAGTAGTAAGGATTACGGGTGCGAGCCACCAGCTTTGACGTGTTTTGCATGTGTAGTTAATCAAACTAATAAAAAATAGTGGCTAGAGTTTTCAACACTATCAATTCTACAGGCATAGGAATGAGTTTGGGGTTCTAAAAACTGACAAAGCAGGACCCATCTGAGGTATATGGATTCTTTAAACTGGACGTCCATCAAGTCACAGTCTGCCTCCTTTCAGAATCTAGACTACTTTTGCATTTTTTCATACAAAAATACCCAGACAGCTCCAGAAAGGGGCCACGCTTCCCTTACCTTCAGAATCTGGTCCCCTTCTTGAAGGCCTTCCTGTTCTGCCGAGGTACCTTCCTGAATGCCAGCCACAAATATCCCCACGTCATTGCCACCAGCCAACCGCAAGCCCACGCTCTCTCCCTTCTTGAATCTCACCATCTTGGTGTTAGGGCTGTGGTGCATTTGGTTTCAGGAAGGAAAAGTGAATGAGTACAAAAAGGGGAATGAGTATATAGATGAGAGATCTGATTCCTTCTATCCCCAGAATGATTAGTTTAGTTTAGCAATCTCTCTTGTTTTTCTCATCCATTCTTTAGCCTTATCTTCCTGGGGACAGAAAGATGAATGTCAGCAGTCTCACAGCACTGGTAAAGAAAGAGAAATAGAGCCAGCGAGGTGGCTCATGCCTACAATCCTAGCTATTCAGAAGGCTGAGATCTGAGGATCAAGGTTCAAAGCCAGCCCGAGCACAAAAGAACCTGAGACTCTTATCTCCAATTAACCTCTAGAAAATGGGAAGTGGGGCTTGCTCAAGAGTAGGGCAGTAGCCTTGAGCTGAAGAGCTCAGAGAGAGTGCCTAGGCCAAAGTTCAAGCCCTATGACCCCTCCCCCCAAAAAAAAGAAAAAAAAAAAAAGAAATAGATACCAAGACATGTGAAAGGGTATCAATGTATGTGAATTAATGCACCTTCTATCTGGCAAATATCATGTAACCCTTCTATTAATTACAATAAAAAATATATGCAAAAAAAGAAATAGATAATAACTCATATCAACTTATTTAAGATGATAGTGCAAATTAAGGGTGATTATGGGGGGCTAAAATCTAGCTATCAGACTCCCAGCTTATGATTCTTCCAGAGGAAAGTTCACTAGCACTCATAGGCCTTTGTCAAATAAAGACACAGCTCTGATGTAAGGAAGGTGGCCCTAAAGCCATGTGGTGCCATAACATAGTAAGTCAGGACTCCTTGACAAGTGCAGAGCTCTGCTGTCACTCCCCTTTCTCCCAACCACACTAGACTCCTCTTGTCTCTGTGGTCCCTACAAAGGCACTCTGGGTAAGAATACTTGACCAGGGCCGGGAGTTTGGCCTAGTGGTTAAAGTGCTTGTCTAGCATGCATGAAGACCCGGGTTCGATTCCTCAGTACCACATACATAGAAAAAAGCCGGAAGTGGTGCTGAGGCTCAAGTGGTAGAGTTCTGGCCTTGAGAAAGTCCAAGGACAGTGCTCAGGCCCTGAGCTCAAGCCCAGGACTGGTTAAAAAAAAAAAAAAAAAAAAAAGAATACTTGACCAGTAAAGATAACTATGTATCTGGTCAATGCAAATATTCAAAGAACATACAAAAGTAGCCAGCTAGGGGGACAAGCACAGAAAGTACAAATGTCACCAAGTTCCTGTACTTCCACATTCTGCTTTTCTTTCCAAATGATTTCTTATGAACAGTAGCAAGAGTTTGGGTAATGATGATTAATTATGGGTAAAATCATCTGTTAGTTAAAAAAAAAAAGCAGCATTCTTTTGATTCTGATTCTTTTGGATTTCAGTTAAGGAAATGAGCTGAGAAGAAGGTAGGTGTGTGTGTGTGTGTGTGTGTGTGTGTGTGTGTGTGTGTGTGTGTGTGTGGTAGGGGGGTAGAGATAAGGGGATGAAAGTACCTACCCATATATTGCTTCATCTTCAGGACTAGGACGAAGGAAAGTTCTTGGAGCTGCTCTGGGCTGAGGAACTGTGGATGAAAAACCATTTGTGAATGAGGGTATCCCTCAGAATGTAGCTAGCCTATCACGAAGGAGGCCCTCGGCTCAATCCCCAGCACTGTAAAGCAAAAAAACAAGACAAAACTACTTATCATCTTATCAACATGTAAATAGCAAAACTGAGCCAGGAGCTGTGACTTACACCTGTAATTTGAGCTAGTTGGGAGGCAGGGATTGAAGCATAGTGATTCAGGGCTATCATGGGCATAAAAAATTTGTGAGACTATCTTGGATCAATGGCAGAACATGGTTGCACATATCTGCTTATCCCAGGAATAAAGTAAAATACATCTAAGAGCATGGCCAGTCTAAGAGGGTCTCAAATAAAGTACCAGGTTCTCAGTTCAAATTTCTCATCTCTTGTTGTCCCTCGGTTATTCTCGTATTGTTACAGTATCTTACCTTGTAATCTGGTATATTTTATATATGTCTACTTGTTTATTTGAAATAGGAAAGGGAGAAACAAGATGAGGGGAGAGGGTGGGGGAGGGAAATGGGGGCCAAGACATGAGAAAGGGTATCAATATATGTGATGTAATGCACCATCTGGTGAATATAATGTAATCCTATTAATTACAATTAAAAAAATTTTTAAAGCAGGTAAAATCCACAAAAATTATGTATTTTATTCTACATACATGTTAACACATTAAACACAAAGAGAAATCCTCTGAAATACAAGATACACAAGAAAGAGTATCTTAATGCACCTTCTATCTGGCAAATATCATGTAACCCTTTTATTAATTACAATAAAAAAAATAGTTCCCCCCCCCAAAAAAGAGTATCATATCATGCAACAATGCTATTCTGCTCATGGGCAAAAATCTTTATGCAAAACCATAATGACAACTTCAGAGTGATGGGAGCAGAGTTATGTCGAGAAGGTAGAGATCATTAATGGAGGAAAAAAGAGCTAACTCACAGCTGGCTGCCAGTGGCTCCAGCCTGTAATCCTAGCTACTCAGGAGGCTGGGCAGGAAAGTCTATGATGCACTTATCTCCCATTAACCACCAGAAAACCAAAAGTAGCATTGTGGCTCAAAATGGTAGAGGTCTAGCCTTAAGCAAGAAACTTCAGGGACAGTGCCCAGGCACTGAATTCAAGCCAAGCCCCATGACTGACTACCACCCTCCCCCCCGACAAAAGAAAGAAAAACCAATTCAGAAAATATGTCAAATTGTGACCAATTCTAATGGCATGCAGAATTGTATTTATATTTTTTCAATATTGGAAGAAAAAAAGAAGGTCCTGTTCCATTTTAGGATTTTTTGTTTTTGTTTTTTTTTTGCCAGTCCTAGGGCTTGAACTTAGGGTCTGAGCACTGTTTTGGGGCTTACTCAAGGTTAGGCTCTACCACTTGAGCCACAGTCCCACTTCCACTCTTTCTGTGTATGTGGTACCGAGGAATTGAACCCAGGGCTTCATGCAGCTAGGCCAGTACTTTAGGACCATGCTCCTAGCCCCAGGAGTTATTGTTTTGCTACCTATTATTTTATATATACATTAAAAAGATTCTCTGTCTCTCTCTCCTTCCAACTACCCTACATAAGTATATCTAACATATACTTCTAAACTCTCTTTTTGAAAATGAGTGGTCCTGAGTGATCTTATGTTTAACTTGTACAAAGGCTCAGGTTCAACCTCCAATACTCCATCCCACAAAAGGAATGATCTTAAAAGTCCCACCTGGGGGGTCCTCTTGGTATCTAGGCTCCTTGTGATTCTCTGCAACAACGGCAGCTGTGATATCCCCTGTAGACTTGAACGGGGTCGGGGTGGCACCCATCTTGGACAATCTGTTCGGTGTGTCCTCCCTTGAACTGAAGCACAGGCACGTTACCATCTCAGGTGTTATGTATGTATGCATGTGTCTGCATTTACAGTGACGTGTGCAAGAGGAAAACTTGCATCAGCTCACCTTGGCTTTTCCTTTAGCTTCTCATTAGAAGAATGATAATCATAATCCGAATACTGCTGGCGTCTCTCCTCTGGAGAAAAGGATCGGTTTGACTCTATCTCTGAGATATCTAGTTTCAAAATAATGAATTTTTAACACAATATTGAAGACATGACCAGATAATACACTAATCTCTGGAAAGGAAGACTTGGAAAATGAAGCTAAACAGGCAGAATGTGCTATTGGTTTAGTAATCGTTACATCCCTTGGAGTTAGTAGGAAAAAATGAATGATAACTTGAAGAGAAAGGCATTCATAAAGATGGAAAATTTAGAATTTTGTTTCTTTTTCATTTGGATGGTACTAGGGCTTGAACTCAGGACCTTGCACTTGCTACCACACACCTCTAGATCTTTTTATAGTGCTGACTGTCGTGGTCCAGGCAGTGGGCCCCAGTCTGCCTATTTTAGGCTTTCCATCATAGGTAGGATGACAGGCATGTGCACCTATTTCTAGCTATGAGACAAGAAGTGGAGGTCTCACAAACTGCTCTGACAAGGCTGGCGTTGAACAGTGATCCTCATGATCTCAGCTACCCAAGTATGTAGGATGACAGGCATGAGCTACAAGTGCCCACTTGTAGTGTCTCTTTTCCTTCCACTCCCTTTCCTTCAAAGCTGGTACTGAAAGTTAACAGTCAACCCTTAGTATCTGCAAAGAGACGGTTCTAAAGGCTACTCCCTAACTCCAACTCCCAGATGCGTAAGCCCTTTCTATAAAATGGCATCATAATTTGTCTATCATTTTCTGTGTGTTCTCTTGCATACTTTGAATCACTTCTATACTGCTTACAATACACAATACAATGTAAATGGTATGGAGGTAGCTGGGCTATATTGTTTGGGAATAATGACAAGAAGTCTTAAATAATGATCATTAATTAGAAAGACTGATGACCTGTGAATTGACAGGCAGTTACATTAAAGGCATGCACATGTATCATTTTATTCCTGTAAATGTAGGACAGGGCTTAGCATCGGACAGATTTTACATTTTGGAGCTCTCGAGGCATTCCCCCCTCTCCTTCCCGTAAGTATTTCTCAACTGTAGTTGGCTGAATTCTCCAGCGGAGAAGAACTCCAAAGTTATGGATCTCAACTATATTGGTCATTTCCAAATTTACTCATCCTTACCAATTACATTAGTGTGTGTCAAATTTTAATGTGTGTTCATCTAGAGATCTACTTAAAACATAGCTGTTCTGCAGCAGAGCCTGAGATTTTGCAATTGTAGTAAGACCCCAGATAGCACCAGGGTTGCCGAGGGCCTAAAGGATACATACTGAGTAATAAGAAATGAAGTAAGAAGTAAGCCAGACTCAAAGGAACATAGGCTCAATGCTTTCCCTCACTTGTCATAATCAGTAGAAACCTTGGGCTCTCCTAGCAGAGATTTACAATAGAACAAAACCTAGATACATAAGGCCATATAGAATGATGCTAAATGAAAGGACCTCCAGGATATTGAAACAAAAGCCATATAACGAGTGATTGTTGTCCTTAATATACTATGTTACCTCTCTTCTCTTTTGCTGTCTCATATTGTTACAGTATTTTACCTTGTTATCTGATATATGTGTCTGATATATGCTTTTTTTGGCTATTTGAAATAGGATAGGGAAGGGGGGAAACAAGATGAGGGGCAGTGGTGGGGGAGGGAAATGGGAACCAAGACATGAGAAAGGATATCAACGTTTGTGAAGTTATGCACCTTCTATCTGGTGAATATAATGTAACCCTTCTACTAATTACAATAAAAAATATGGAAAAAAAAAAGAAATGAAGTGAACACCTCTGGTACACAGGGACTGTGTGTGTTTTTCAACTACATACATTCCAAATAACCAAATTAACTTTCTTTAATATATATATATGTATATATATATGCATACCAAAAATAATTAGGTACCAGTGGGTCATAACTAAAATACTATCTACTCAGGAAGTGGAGATATGTGGGTGCCAGCTTGAAGCTATCCCAGCAGATAAGGCTCTTATATCCAATTAACCAGCAAAATGTCAGAAGTACAGGTGTGGCACAAATAGAAGAATACCAGCCTTGAGCTGAGCAACCTAAGGGAGAGTACCAGGTACTGAGTTCAAGTCTCAGTACATATGCAAACATCAACAAATACCTGGCAGAAAGCCTAAGAGCTGTCTGGAACTTGGTGGTTCATGTTTGTATCCTAGCTACTCAGAAGGCTGAGCACTGAGGACTGTCGGTTCAAAGGTAGCCCAGGCAGGAAAGTCGATGAGACTCTTATCTGCAATGAGGTACCAAAAAAGCCAGAAGTGTGGCTCAAGTGGTAGAGTGCTAGCCTTGAGCAAAAGCAGCACAGGGACAGAGCTCAGGCTCTGAATTCACTCCCCAGGACTAGACCGCCCCCACCCCACCCCCCCCAAAAAAAGCTTAGAAGCTTATTATTTTCTTAACTTTGTGCACAAAGGTGATTGTAGATGGTTAACAAAGAATATGAGTACTTGTTACTGGTAACTCTTAAAGTGCCAATAAAGTTAAATGTTAAAGTTAAAATGTTCCTCCACGTATAATGCATACTCAAGTAATAAATATAGATTTTAAAAGAGGAGAGGTGGGGCCAGGAGTTTGGCCTAGTGGTAAGAGTGCTTGCCTAGCATGCACGAAGACCCAGGTTCAACTCTTCAGTACCACATACATAGAAAAAAGCTGGAAGTGGTGCTGAGGCTCAAGTGGTAGAGCTCTAGCCTTGAAAAAGTCCAAGGACAGTGCTCAGGCCCTGAGCTCAAGCCCAGGACTGGCCAAAAAAAAAAAAAAAAAAAAAAGAGGAGAGGTGTCCTAGATTACTAACCAATAAAAATCACAATTTTTAGTCATTCCAAATGACTTTTGCAATCTCTGACATTGTCTCCTTTTTGTTGAAAGATACCTACTTTTTAAAAGATCGACATAAATGTATTCAAGAATACACTATTAGGAAATGTAAAAATAGCCTGGTTAGTTCTTGGAATGGCTCACACATATATTATTTACTAACAAGTTTTGCTTTCTGTGGCCTAATTAAAATAAGTCCTTTGGGAGTTCCTAAGTGCTTTGAGAATTTCATACTGAAAGCCTAATTTCAATAGACACTTTAATAATCAAACAACCACAGGCCACTTCTCTTCTGGAATTAAAGTTTAAAAGGAAGGAAGGCTTCCACAGAAAATTTAATCTGCAACTGAATGGCTTACTTAAGAGACGAGACTGAAGAAGGGCCATCTTCCTGACTTTTAGCTGGTCATTCATCCTCCTCCCCTTCTCTCTCTGCCTTCTCCCATCTCCCCACCTCCCCTTTCTCCCCCTTCTCCTCACCTTCTATTTCTGAGTCGCTGTCATTTAGTGAGGGAATGTTGATTAGGGTCTGCTTGCTGTCTCTCAACACCACCAGCTGAAGTTTCCCTCTGGATTTCTCTATCAGTTTTCGAGCATCCGTTAAAGATATGTTCTCAGTGACAGTTCCATTGATCTATATTTATGAACAACAATAATGTTCCATGTGGCACAACCATTTACAGCTCAGTAGAAAATGCCTATTTCCCCTGTGCAAACCTTCAAAGGCTTTGCTTGGATATCCTGACATGAACTTCAGGATGACTGATGGAATCCAAATAAATTGCCCTTTAAATTAAATATCACCCCACATGCCTGGATCCCAAACACAGGTGAGAAAGAGTGACAATGTACTTAAGTTACTCTGTTAATTTATTTAACTTCCAAGCTCAAGATGATAGCTTGATTTACCACTGGAACATGTTTTCTGACCAGAGAGGGTTACAGAAGCCATTAAATATTCAACATTCATATTCAAACAGCTGTCTCATCTTTCCTTAGTTTAGGAAATAGAAGCCTAAACCTTAAATAAACAATGAAGACAAAAGTATTCCCTAAGAGTTAATGGTTGTTGGATCTGTTTTTTTTTTTTAATTTAATTAGTAGAATGCCTCAGTCTGGTTTCATCTCTTTTCTTTCGGTGGTGCTGGGGATTAGCCAGTGCTTCATACATACTAGGCAAACATGGTATATATGAGAATGAACATTGTTAACCATAAGTCTGATTTTAAAAAAAGGACAAAAATAAAATCTCACCAAGCTACTCTCCCTGGACTCTAGTTTGCTACTGAGCTACCACATTAGTGAAACTGTTTTCTTATATTGGTGCTTGAATATAGAAATACAGACTAAGGTCACGTTCATGTACAACTTGCTCTGCCCTCATCCACTCACCTTAAGTATAATGTCTCCTTCATGAAGGTTGCCATCTTTGGTTGCCAGACCTGTTTTGGTCATTTCCTTGATGAAAATCTGACTCCCCAGGCGGAGGCCATACTCTAAGAGACATAAAATACACATGTATTCCATCAACTTGTTCAGAAAACTTAGTCTGGCTTTTCAGACTAAAGCCCTATCTACAAATGTAATTTTGCATAAGGGACATTCTGTAATACCAACTGGCCTGGACGCTTCAAAATTGTTAACATTATAAATTTTTTTCTTTTTTAAAGGCCGAGAGTTTGGCCTAGTAGTAGAGTGCTTGCCGGGCATGCATGAAGATCCAGGTTCAATTCCTTGGTACCACATACATAGAAGAAAAAAAAAAAAGCCAGAAGTGGTGCTATGACTCAAGTGGTAGAGCTCTAGCTTTGAGAAACCCAAAGGACAGTGCTGAGGCCCTGAGCCCAAGCCCAGGACTGGCAAAAATAAATAATAAGTAAATAAATAAATAAGGATGCACAGGATTAAAAAAGTAATGCAGGAGCTAGGAGTTTGGCCGAGTGGTACAGTGCTTGCCTAGCATGCATGAAGACCAGGGTTTGATTCCTCAGTTCTACATACTTAGAAAAAGCCAGAAGTGGTGCTGTGGCTCAAGTGGTAGGGCTCTAGTCTTGAGAAAGCCCAAGAACAGTGCTCAGGCCCTGAGTTCAAGCCCCACAACTGTAAAAAAAAAAAAGAAAAAGTAATGCAGTTTGTGGCTACTGGCTCATGTCTGTAATCTTAACTACTTAGGAGCCTGAGATCTGAAGTTCATGGTTCAAAGAAGACAGTTGGGGCAGGAAACTCCATGACACTATTATCTCTAATAAACTACTCAAAACAAAAACAAAAACAGAAGCAACACTGTGGCTCAAGTGATAGAACACTTTCCTTGAGCTAAAGAAGCTCAGGGAACCACTATGGAAAGCAGTGTGGCAGTGCCTCAAAAGGCTAAACATAGAACTCCCCTATGACCCAGCAATTCCACTACTTGGCATTTACCCAACGACCCAGAAACAAGGACATACTAAACCCACTAGCACAACCATGTTCATTGCAGCACTATTCACCCTAGCAAAGATATGGAACCAACCTAGATGTCCCTCAGTTGATGAGTGGATCAACAAGTTGTGGTATTTGTACACAATGGAATTCTATGCTGCTGTCAGAAAGAATGACATCGCCCCATTTGTTAGGAAATGGAAAGACTTAGAAAAAATCATATTAAGTGAAGTAAGCCAGACTCAAAGGAACTTAGGCTCAATGGTTTCCCTCATTCATCATAATCAGTAGAAACCTTGGGCTCTACTAGCAGAGATTTGCAATAGAGCAAAATCTTGATACATAAGGCCATATAATGTGAAGCTAATTGAAAGGACCTCCAGGATAGTGAAACAAAAGCCATATAATGAATGATTGTTGTCCTTAATGTACTATGTTGTCTCTCATCTCCTTTGCTGTCCCTTGGTTATCTCATATTGGTATAGTATCTCACTTTGTTATCTGATATATTGAACTTATTTGTATTTGGATATTTGAAATTTGATAGGGAAGGGGGGAAAACCAAGACGGGTGGGGGGTGTGGGGGGGGAGGGAAACGGGTACCAAGACATGTGAAAGGGTATCAATGTATGTGAATTAATGCACCTTCTATCTGGCAAATATCATGTAACCCTTTTACTAATTACAATAAAAAAAAAAAAAAAAAAAAAAAAAAAGAAGCTCAGGGATAGTTCTCAGGCCCAGAGTTTGAGCCATAGGACTAGCACCAAAAATGAAGTGATACACAAACCATCGTCAGATTAACATGAAAGTAGGGTGAGATGAGTTCCATTATTTTAGAACAATTTCAAATTGAACCATCCTCTATTAAAAGGCTATTTGTATTTATCTCCTTAATTACGATTATAATAGTGATGGAGACGGTTATTCCTGTCCTTGAGATTTTATTCCTGGGAAGGGGTAACACTGTCTGTAACTCACTTTCAAGAGCTCTAAAAAGAACCATTGTATGAGAAAGCACAAGGAGTGGGGGTAGACAGGAAAGAAAACCTGAGAAGGAGGAAGAGAAACAAAGCAAATACAACAAATTTTTCCCAAGAGATAAAACTCTGTCTAAAGGCTACGTGGGTGTGTACAAGATGAACAGTTTTCAAATAAAGAAAGAAAGGAGGGAAGGAGGGAGGGAGAGAGAGGGAAGGAGGGAGGGAGTGAGAAGGGGAGAAGGGAAGGAGGGGAGAAGGGAAGAGGACTTGTAATTAAGTTAACAGGAAAGATATGGAGTCAACTCATAAACTTAAGAGTAGACTTGTTAAAAGTCACCTTCCTGCAATAATAAAAAGGATGTATACACATACTCCGCATACTCCCCCCCCCACACACATATATACATCTTAGAATGCAGAAAATCAAAACCTGAAGGGGACAGGGACTTCTTCCATGAGTGCTGACATGTATAACTCACTTACATTGTTATACTGCCTTTATCTTCTTACAAACTTAATTTGGGAAGTGGCCCTGTGGCTCAAGGGGTAGGGCAGTAGCCTTGAGTTGAAGAGCTCAGGGATATTGCCCAGGCCAAGTTCAAGTCCCACAACTGAAAAAAAAAAAAATTCACTTGTAGGATAGAGGGGGTGAGATTGAATGGAATACAGTATAAACATGTGGAAATGTGAGAAAATGTCTCCTGTATAACTGATGTAAGCTAATTTAAAAGGTAAATAAATAAACTCTCACTATAATGTTTGCAAATAGACTTACTGGTACTTATCCAGTGGGTATCTCTTAAAAGAAAAAAGTAGCCAGGTGCTTAGCTACACAAGAGGTTAAGAACTGAGAATTATGGTTCAAAGCCAGCTTAAACTCTGAGTTTGGGCACTGTCCTTGGACACTTTTTGCTCAAGGCTAGCTAGCGCTCTGCCACTTGAGCCACAGCACCACTTCCAACTTTTTCTGTGTATGTGGTACTGAGGAATCAAACTGAGGGCTTTGTGTATGTGAGGCGAGCACTCTACCACTAGGGTACACTCCTGCCCTCCATGAGTCTCTTATCTCCAATTAATTCCAAAAACCTAGAAGTGGAGCTGTGGCTCAAGTGGTAGTGTTAGCCTGAGGCAAAGAGTTCAGAATAGTACCAGGCCCTAAGTACAAACCCCAGGACTGGCAAAAAAAAGAAAGGAAGAAAGGAAGGAAGAAAGGAAGAAAGGAAGAAAGGAAGAAAGGAAGAAAGAAAGAAAGAAAGAAAGAAAGAAAGAAAGAAAGAAAGAAAGAAAGAGAAAACCATAAATTTGGCTGACCAATTTTTAAGACTTAAAAGATTCCACACAAAGTCCTTATATCCTACATCTTCCTCAGAAATTTCACAATCTCAACTTTCACCCTCCCCCCCCTCCTAGCCTGGACTCCAGGTATCCCATTACTGATCTCCTTGAGCTATTCTTGGGTTGTTTGAGTAGGGATTCCCTTTTATAACTCAGCTCTTCAAGAAAAATCAAGGGAAAGAAGCCCACTCACTGGTCAGGCTACTTAAAATGCAAATCCCCAAACTAAAAAAGCATAGTCATTCATTTGGTTTCTTTATCTTTTTCTTTTTCCCTCTCTTGCTCCTTATCATATTTTCTTCTTGAAAGAAGAGCAATAAGAGAACAAAAGGCATGTCACAAAGAACTTTTAAAGTCAGAAGATAAGAACAGATCCTAGGACACCAGGAATACCTCAGCGGCAGGCTCAAAAGCCCAGTGCATTCAACTCCCAGCTTCAGATCTGCTGTCTCAAGGGATGCAGCTGAGATTCCAGCTCCATCACTGATTAGATTCCACCCATGGGCAAGTCACTACCCTGGTCTGAGAATCTTCTCACAGTTCACAGGTGTGCTAACAGCTTACAGTCACTGCCTGGGACTTCAATGGATCGGTCACAGGACTAAATATTAAGTCCAAGGATCCAGGATTATAGCACAGGACAGGAGGATGGGGCCTGTCCCTACCTCCTCTAGGATATACTCCAACTGTATTCCTGATCCTGAGCTGTAACAGCTCATTCCTATGAAGTTGCCTAGCACACACACTTGTGAACAATACAGCATTTACTCAGCCCTGTCCTTGGCATAGAGGCAAACTCAATCAAGATGGGCCTGAACACTGCCTGCTCTCTTGGCTTCTCCAACTTCAGATGTGTCAAGCTCCTGGAGAGAGCATGTTATTTCACACGTGTGCATTGTAGGGACCTACCCAGTGTGCTCTGATTCAGTGGGGGGGGGGAGGGAGGTTCGGCCTGAGATCTGTTGGGGAGGTGGGGGAGGAAAGGGGCTGAGAATCTGCACTTCACAAATGTCCAATTAATAAATTGCTTTGTTCCATTAGCCTTGAAACACAACTTTATGCAACATCTGTGCTTCACTCTCATAGAATAAACATGTAGAAGAGTAAAAGAGCTCTCTCTCCGTGTGGCTGGGAGGCCCAAACAAATTAATAAAAGCTAAGGGGTTCAAGCCACTCTGCCACACATCTTAAGATGCCAGGTCAGCCAGGTTAGCACAGGACTTCTGTGCCTCAGTCCCATAGAATAAAGATGCAAGAGCCTAAAAGAAGTATCTTCTGAGGAGGCTGTGGGGATTAAATAAGCCAGTAGGATCCAAGCATTCAGGTTAGATGCCAGCCAATAGGAACCGGCTTTCAGGTTAATGCCAGTCAAGAGGAGCCGGGCTTTCAGGCTAATGCCAGCCAAGAGGAACCGGCGCCCAGGTTAATGCCAGCCAATAGGAGCCAGGAGTTCAGGTTAATGCCAGCCAATAGGAACCGGTGTTCAGGTTAATGCAACCAAAAGGATCCAGGCATCCAGGTTAATACCAGCTAATAGGAGCCAGCGTTCTGGATAATGCCAGCCAATAGAAGCCGGTGTTCAGGTTAATGCCAGCCAATAGAAGTCGGCGTTCAGGTTAATGTAACCAATAGGAGCTGGGCGTTCGGGTTAATACCAGCCCATAGGAGCCGGGCGTCCAGATTAATACCAGCCAATAGGAACTGGGCATTCAGGTTAATGCCAGCCAATAGGAGCCAGGCGTTCAGGTTAATGCCAGCCAATAGGAGCCAGGCATTCAGGTTAATACCAGCCAACAGGAACCGGCGTTCAGGTTAATGTCAGCCAATAGGAGCCAGGCTTTCAGGTTAATGCCAGCCAATAGGATCCGGGCGTTCAGGTTAATGCCAGCCAATAGGAACCATCGTTCAGGTTAATGCCAGCCAATAGGAGCCAGGCGTTCAGGTTAATGCCAGCCAATAGGAGCCGGGCGTTCAGGTTCGGCACCAGGTCGGCACTACTGTTACTGTTGGAGTGATGCTCGCTCGTTGGCCTGCATCACGCATGCCTACCTTCATTCGCTTTGCTTTTGGTCAGAAGGACCCCGATGGGCCTGTCGGGGTCCAGGCGGCCCCTGGGCTCGGGGCTGGGGCTGCGTGAGCGCAGGAGCTCCCGGCTGCGGCTCCGAGCGCTGTCATAGCGCGCCTCGGGCTGGGCCTGGCGGCGGTCGCCAGCACCAGGGCTGTAGGTGGGCTCGAAGTCAGGGTCATAGCTGCGGTGATAGGTGCGCTCGTAGTCCCGGTCAATGCTCCGGCCGCGGCTGGGGTTCCGCTTCCGGGATGACCCAAAGTCTTCATCCAGGCCGCGCTCCAGGCTGCGGCCCCGGCAGCGCCCATAGTCATCCAGGCCGCGCTCCAGGCTGCGGCCCCGGCTGCGCTCCTGGCTGCGGTCCTGACCCCGGCTGCTGCTCCGTGTGCGATGCTGGGCACGGCCCCGGTCCGAGCCATCTTCCCAGCTGCGGCTGAGCCCCTCGTGGCTGCTGTGATGGCTCCTCTCGCTAAACCCGCTACGGAAACTTCGGCCATCAAACTCATCCATCACTTCAAAAGCCTGGTCATCATGACTGAGGGCTGGGCTGCTATGCGTCGGGGCCTTCCGGGGCCGCTTGACCACCTGTGAGTACACAAACACAGTCATGGGAAAGATGACCGAGGGTCCTGGTTCTAGTTTCAGTAAAGCTATGCCACCAGCCAGGCGGGTTGGCACAGCACCTGTGATCTGAACTTGCAGAGGCAGAAGCAGGAAGATGCCCAGTGCAGGCCTACCTGAACTTCAGAGGGAGCGAGGCCCTATCTCAGAAACATCCACAAGGGATGATGGCGGGGTTCTGCATACCATACCTGCCTACCCTGCTGCCTTTGCAAAAACGGAAGAGGAAAAGGAAGAACAGAAGAGGAAAAGAAAGAACCACAAGGCTGGGTTCTGGTGGTTCACACCTATAATCCTAGCTACTCAGGAGGCTGAGATCTGAGGATCCAAGTTCAGAGCCAGCTGGGGGCAGGAAAATCCATGAGATTCTTAACTCCAATTAACCACCAAAAAAAAAAAAAAAAGCCAAAGCAGAGCTTAAGTGCAAGAGCACCAGCATTGGGTAAAAAGGCAAAGCAAGACCTCAAGAACTGGAATTTAAGTCTCAGAACTGGCATGTACATACACACACACACACACACACACACACACACACACATCTCTTAAACCACTTTGTTCTTCTCAACTCACTAAGCCTCAGGCTACTCATCTAGAACCAGAGGCATAAAAACCTCACAAGGTTAGAATCGCTTAGACAGTGCCAAGAACTAAGCCTGCTTTCTGTCCAACTGTGAAAAATCAAAGGGCTGAAACGTGCCCACTTATAAAGATCAAAGGAGAACTCATGAAGTGAGATACTCTGTAAATAACTTCCTAAAGTCTTCAAAAAGTTAGTCATTTTGGAGGTGGGAGCAGAGTGGAGAGGCACCCTTCTAAATAAAATCTAAAGAGATAATCAAATTCAATGAATGAACTTTGATCCTGGTAGCAGAAAATATCAAAAGAAGGTCTATTAAAAAACATTTTGTTTAGGTACTCAGTGGCTTGCACCTCCATAATCTTAGCTACTCAGGAGGCTGAGATCTGAGGATTACAGCTCAAAGCCAGCCTGGACAGAAAAGTCTGAGTCTCTTAACTCAAACTTAGAAAAAGCTGGAACCAGAACTGTGGATCAAGTAGTAGAGTGCTAGCCTTGAGCACAAAGATGCACAGGGACAGTGCCCTGAGTTCAAGCCCCATGACTGAACCCCCCTACCAAAAAAAAATCTTGATATACAATGTATAATAATGTGGAGCCGGGAGTTTGGCCTAGTGGTTAAAGTGCTTGCCTAGCATGCATGAAGACCCAGGTTCGAATCCTTGATACCACATATAGAAAAAAGCCAGAAGTGGTGCTGAGGCTCAAGTGGTAGAGCTCTAGCCTTGAGAAAGTCCAAGGACAGTGCTCAGGCCCTGAGCTCAAGCCCAGAACTGGCAAAAAAAAAAAAAAAAAAAAAAAAAACCCACAATGTATAATAATGTAGTTATTAGGTATGATTACAGCATTAAGAGCATGTAAAGAATGTATTCTTTCTTAGCACATGAGCACAGTAGCCAGCAAGACTGTGATTATCAGATTCTCTGAAACTTTTCTCAGTTAAGAAATATTTACCTAGCATGCCCAAGGAGTCCTGGGTGCAGTCCCCAGTGCCACAAAGTAATGGAAAAAAGAAAATACTCCACACTTGGATCCACTGGCCGTAGCAGAAAGGCAAGTAAGACTGTAAGGATAATTTACACATATCTTCACACCATCCATAACTAAGGATTCAAGGCATTAACAGGTCCTAGATTACATAACTCTTCAGCAGCAACTAGTAATTTTCTACTGGGCATGGAAACAAAATGTTCCAAGCCACCCCAGCACTTACAATGGCAGCAATCTTCCCGCTTTTTCTCAGCTGCTGAACTGCAAATGAATGGGGTACATCCTCCATGGGGGTGCCATTAACCATGACCACCCTGTCATTTTCTCTGAAATAAGAAATAAAAATGAGTTGTGGACAACTCCCACTTTGGATATCATAATAGACTAGAGGCTGCAAATGCAGATTTTCCCAAAGCACTTATGAAAGACCCAGTGTCTAATGGATCTCAAATGTTGCTGTCAGCTCTCCTAAGGAGAGAAAGTAAGAGGCATAAGCTCACTTTTTGAGTGTCTCCTGCGAGCCCCAGAGGGGGCCAGAGCCACCTTCTCCAGGCTATCCCAAGAGACCTCTATAATGGTGGGGTTCAGACATCAAAATCCATTTCTCTATCCATCCTGTTAGCTGACGTGCATGAAAAATGCATGGATGTTTCCAATCCTTATTCTCCTAAAACACATGCAGATCTATCTGTGCTTTATGTGAAGGGAAGGTCAAGAATGTTCCTCAGAGTCTCTTTATGAGGTGATGTTGTGGTAATGGTTGTTTAGGGTTTGAATTGAGAGTGTTGCATTTGGTAAGCAGATGCTATGTTCCTTGAGTCACATCTCCATTCCATGTTCCTCAGATTTGCAATTTTGGGTGGGTTGTGGGGCTTGAACTCAGCCAGCGCGCTGTCCCTGAGCTCTTCAGCTCAAGGCTACCACCTTTCCCACTTCCATTTTCTAGAGGTTAATTGGAGATAAGAATCTCAGGTCCTTTTCTGTCTTGGCTGGCTTTGAACCTTGATCCTCAGATCTCAGCTTCCTGAGTAGCTAGGATTACAGGCGTGAGCCATAGCACCCGGCTGCAAGAACATTTTAAGACCTTGGAGTTCTATTACTTTATCTCATCCCCAAAATAATTCCAAGTTTTGTATGGCTTCACATGAAGGACTGCTGTTTTTGATAAAGCCAGAGAGGCTTGAAATACTAAAAGATCCTCAACACTTAAGCTATCTAGCCAAGGACTTAGGCACTGTCTCTTCAGGCCAGAAGAAAACTGGCTATGGGAAAAGTTGTGTTTTTCTGTAGTGAATTTTCCTATTACTTACATCCCAATGACAAACAGGTAACTAACCAAAAGACTCTTCATTAAATTCTTGTGTGTGTGTGTGTGTGTGTGTGTGTGTGTGTGTGTGTGTGTTTGGGTGGTAGGGGGGTGCTCGGGTTCAGATTCAGGGCCTCATACATGCTAGCACATACATGATTTATTATTTAGCTTACATCCCCAGACATTTTCATTAAATTCTTCAAAAATATAAATAGAAATAAATATGAATAATGTTTGGTAGACATGGAGTATGTTGCTTTTAAATTTAACTTTTAAAATCATTTCATTATTAAGTAGCTATGTACAAAGATTACAAGTCAAGTATGAGTACAGTATTTCTTGGTCCATGTCACTCCTTCCTTAGTTCCCCACACACACATTTTCTTCCTTCCCATCCCTTTCCTCAAATTAACAGTTCAGCTTTTACATAACGTACATTGAATATAATGACTGCATTTGGTCCCCCTCCCCTCCTCCTTTCCTTATTCTTCCTCAGTGCCCCTCCCTGATATGCTTTCACTTCCTGGCATTCATTTTGTTAAACAATTCATGAACTGTTCAGGAGTTACACTGTTGGACTCCTCCCCCAAAGAATTCCATCCCTTAGTCAGTTTGTATGTGCATGTGTGGATAGATAGGCATAAAACCCTGCATATGTTAAGTGATGGCTAAAACATCTAGATTAGTAAAGCACACTCCTGTGGATAACTGAAGATTTTCCTAGAGATTTTAATTAAATAGAAAAGGTCTTTCTTGAATGCAGGTGGCACATGCCCATAGGCTGGGGCCCCAAATGAAGGGAATATGAAATAAAAGATGGACAAAGAAAAAGGCTTAGAGAACAAACTGCAATGTGAGCTACTCTGTTTACCATTCCCTCCCCTGCCAGGAAGGACTGGCACTGACAGCCAAAATAAGTGATCTCTCTCCTTAAACTATTTTCTCAGGTCTTTTGTCATAGGGATAGGAAGTTTAACGCAGGAATGACTCTTCCCTAGGAAGAATGCTTGTAATTCCCTTCCTACAGAAAACTATGCATCCTGCCACCAAAGCTTGAACATTCCCCAAGGTTTAAGAGACTGGGAAAAATACCAAATGCTAGTTGTAGTTTCACATCCCACTTGAAACTTTTCCACTGTTCTATAAAAAGTGTTTTATTTTTCATTTAAAGCACACACCAACCGGAGCCCCCCGTCTAAGGTCAACTCACTGAAGCAGACCATCAGCAGGGCCGCCGGGAAGCACGTCAGAAATGACGATGGACGTTTCTCCATTCTCAAAATGGGGATTGTCTCTGCCTCCAGACACAGCAATTCCAAATCCTCTTTTGGAATCCTGTTGGGGGGGAAGAGGTAGGAGAAAAAATGGAAAATCCTCCTGTAAGTGGCTTTCAGGATTTATTACAAGTATTCAGTAAAAAGGTCAAGTCAATAACCAGAGACAGCAAGAGCAGATGGGACATGCAGAAACAAATGAAAACCAGATAAAGCATCATTGTGGTCAGCTGATGGGTTTGTAATGGGGGGTGAGGGGAAGAGAACCCTTATCTAAAAGAAACAGCCTTGTCAAACTGGAAAACATTGACCTGCAGACTGGAGCCAGAAACTGGCAGGGAAGGAACAAGATCTTCTGTGTAAATAGGGGGGTGCTGGCAGAAAGGAACTGTACCTGTTTGTGTCATGCTGTCCTGAGCTGGAACAACTGCAATTAAGATGAGATCTGGGCTAAAACTATATTTTTAAAGTACATCTTGAACTTCAACGTAGATGTGCTAGCGATTTCATTTGAATGTGGGATGCAGAGAAGCGTATAGGCTTTAAAGATAAGAATCTGTCCCCTGGACTTAGGCAGAGACAGGAAGAGTGAGTTCCAGGCTGGTCAGGAATTAAAAAAAAAAAAAAAAATCAAGCTAAACAAACAAGATAAAAATCTGAGCATAAAAGTAAGTGCATTGAGGACCAGGAGTTTGGCCTAGTGGTAAGAGTGCTTGCCTAGCATACACGAAGACCCAGGTTCGATTCCTTGGTACCACATACACAGAACAAGCTGGAAGTGGTGCTATGGCTCGAGTGGTAGAGCTCTAAGTCTTGAGAAAGCCCAAGGATAGTGCTCAAGGCCTGAGTTCAAGCCCTGGGACTGGCAAAAAAAAAATAATAATGAGTGTTGAGCTTTCCTGAGAAAGCAAAGCAGTCAACCATTCCATGAACAGCAATGTATACCAGTGAGCCAAGATAATGTATCATCGTAAATTATTTCAAGGTGTATAAAGCTAATCCCAGTTTCATCCATAGACATGGGTAAATGTGGACTCTTATCTTAAATCAGGTTGATGATGTCAAAAGTTACTCTAAGAATAAAAGACAAGTTTTAGTTTACCACCAAGGAAAAGCCAACCCACGCTGCCAATTGACAACAAACAACTGCACATTTAAACCAAGGCGAGTCACTGTCTATGAATCATCCAGACAACAATGGATCTGGAAGCAGCAGCATCAAGCACCTGATTCAGACACTGCCATGTGAAATGTGCACAACTCACCTTTTGCAGGGTCACAGTATACTGCTCCCATATCAGCTCTTCCATGTCTGGGGCCTATTTGAAAATAAACGAAACAGCCTGATCAAAATCATACATACTTTAGGGATAGAAAGAAAAGCGTCATTTGAAAATAGCTCAATATGAAGTCCAGATATTTTCTATATGCCAAAAACAGGATAATTATCCATAATGTAATATCTATTTTAATGCAATTCTCCTTCCTGAAAATAGTGATCTTAATAATCCTAGAAGTTAGAGAGAGAGAGAGAGAGAGAGAACGAACCCTTACAGTGAGTGAGATGAGGAGCCTTTTAATATCTCCACTCTAATAAAACACTGTCATCATAAAAATGTCTTTAAAACTATTTAGTTTCAGCTGGGTACTGGTGGTTCACATCAATATTCTCAACTACTCAGGAGACTGAGATCTAAGGATCTGGGTTAGGTTCCAAACCAGCCCAGACAGACAAATCTGAAACTCTTATCTCTAATTAATCAACAGAAAGCTGGAGCTAGAGGCCTGGCTCAAATGGTAGAGTACCAGCCAAGCAAGAGCACGAGGCCCTGTGTTCAAGCTCCAGTAATCAGCACAAAGCAAACAAAACATCTAGTTAGAGCAGATTTATTTTTTTATTTTATTTTATTTTTATTTTAATGGCTTTTTCCTACCTCCCCTTCTCCCCTTTTTCTAGCCAAGTCTTCTGCATATTTAAACCTACAGAAATCTTTTACCCTGGTAAAAATCCACTGCCATTTTACTCTGGCTTTTCCTCTACCAGGAACAGTGAATGAAGAAAGCATTGCATGCTTTTTGTTCAAGGCTAGCACTCTACCACTTGAGCCACAGCATCACTTCTGGCTTTTTCTGTGTATGTGGTACTGAGGAATTGAACCTTCGTGCATACTAGGCAAGCACTCTACCACTAGACTACGCACCCAGCCCTAAACAATTCACTTTTATTTCTTTTGTCGGTCGTGGGCACTTAAAGAACAACATTTTGTTAAGGCTAGACATGTCAAGAAAGCCACAGATAAAGCTGGCACTAAACAGGCATTTCACCAGGAGATTGGGAAGACACAAAGTTAAGACAGCACCAGGGTAGGAAATGAGAGCCAGATACATTAGAAAACTCTCTTTAGTGTTTGAGGGGAGAACTGAGATGCTAGCCTGCCTGCCCAGGGCAATTGTAGAAATAACTAAAAATATCTCCCTGGAGACATCTCATCAATAGAGCTGGGTGAAGATTGGGAAGTAAAATCGCTATGGGTATGGCCATACACCTTCCCAAATCTGCCCCAAATGGTTTGGCATTGAGAGTACCACTAAATGCAGTTGCCAGGCCTCTGCAAGACAGCTGCTTTATTAGAGAACCTCCCAGATATGTACCTGAGGAATATGAGCTCACAAGCAGGACAGGTACACAATGCAAGTCACCTTTGGTGAGTTAAAGGAAACAAAGGACAATTTGGCAATGTCAAACCACAGACCAAAAGACAAATGGATATACAGTGTGCAGTCTTCTGTTTTACACATGAAGAGGCATTAAAAGCAGAAGTGTCATAGATTGAAAATAAACTGAAAGTAGGCAACATTAGATTAAGACAAGTAATAAGTTAGAAGATCAACAAGAAAAAATGACCCAGAACACAAGGGTAGGAAGTGTATCAGAAGCCAGAAGCACAGGTTCCAGGTATTGTGCAGGTAAATTGTAAAAGATGCCAGGACATCCATGAGAGGAGAAATCTAATATCCAAGACAGTGATGGCCTTTCTTAAGCTGAAGGTTTCTTTGAGTCAAGAAATCCAAAACAGCTAAATGCCGGTGGCTCACACCTGTAATCCTAGCTACCTGCGAGGCTGAGAGCTGAGGACTGCAGTTCAAAGACAGCTCAGAAAGGAAAGTCTGTGAGATTCTTATCTCCTAGTAACCATCAAAAGGCCAGAAGTGAAGCTGTAGCTCAAGCAGGAGATTGCTGGTCCTGTGCAAAAAAAGCTCTAGGGCAGAGCACAGACAGCACAGTTCCTGAGTTCAGCCTCTAGGACAGACAGACACAAGAGATAAAATAAGGCAAATAAAAAAACGCAAAGCATCAAAAGGCAGACTTAAGGGGAAAAGAGGGTTAAGAGAAATGAGAGTAACAGGGGTTTTTAGAAATGTAGAAGGGAAAATGGGGGAAATAAGAACCGGGGGGGTAAATATGATAAAAGCATGTTATGTCATAAATGTGTGTATAATACACATATCAATCAAACAGAAAACAAAGACAAAAAGAAAAGGTTAAAATGAGAAAAAGTCAAATCTAGTGGTAGAGTGCTTGCCTAGCATGCATGAAGAGCCGGGTTTGACTCTTCAGTACCACATACACAGAAAAAGCCAGAATTGGTGCTGTGGCTCAAGTAGTAGAGCCTTAAGAAAGCCCAAAGACAGTCCTCAGGCCCTGAGTTTAAGCCCCAAAATGATACCATAATTGAATTATATAAATAAAAGACACTGGTGGGTAGCATACAACCTAAAATAATTTCAGAAAAACTCTCGAGCTCTAGATTTAGAAGATACTTTTGTAATCCAACTGACCAGTCCTACAGTGACACAGGAGAAATGTACACAATGTGAAAAATAGTCAGATAATGTGCTCCTCTGCTTCTTATTGAGCAAACGCTCCAGCTCAGGGTGAAATGGTGGGCACAGTATAAAGGCAATTATATCCGTTGGTGTCTGTGGCAACAGATTAGTAGAGGCAATTTTGTTTGCCCAGAAGATCAGCAACTGTAACTAATAATAATTTCCTCTAAAAAATGAATTATCTTTAATTCCTCTCCCTCTTATTTCTGGGACATTGACTTAGCTAAAACAATCTGGTTCCAAAAGATTAAAAAAAAAATTTCAAGGATTAAAAAAGAAAAAAGCAATTCAAACAAATCACCTATAAAGTTTAAAAAAAAAAAAAGACAACCAACAGGCCAGGTATTTGCTGTGGTTCATGCCTATAATTCTAGCTATTCAGGAGGCTAAGATCTAAGGACAGGGGCAATAAAGTTTGTGAGACTCTTATTTCCAATTAACCACCAGAGGTGGCACTGTGGCTCAAGTGGTAGAACGCTGGCATTGAGCAAAAGCTCACAGATAGCCACGAAACCCTGAATTCAAGTTCCAGGACCAGCATAAGAGAAAGAGGGATGGAGGGGGGGTAAAGAGAGGGAGGAAGGGAAGCAAAGAGGTAGAGGAAGGGACAGGGAGAGGGAGGGAAGGAGAGAGGCAGAGAAGGAGAGAGGGAGAAAAGGAGAGGGAGGGGGGAGAGGGAGGGAAGAAGAGAGAAAGAGAGGGAGAGAAGGAGGGAGGGATGGAAGAAGGAAAAGAAACAAAGAAACAAAGAACACAAGTGAAGAAGGGCAAGCAAGCAAGTTGTTCTTGTGTGCCTGCAATGGAGGCAAGTTTCAAGCTACAGTGAAATACATAAACATCCCAGAAGATTGTCATCTAAGCTGTGAAAATCTTGTGTCAGGGATCTTTGAGTACCTTCAATTTTCTTCTTCCTTTCAGCGGCATTGGGGTTTGAACTTGAGACTTGAATTTGTTAAGCTGGTACTTTTCTACTTGAGCCATTTTAACTTTACTTCTCAGATAGGGTCTCAGGTTTTTCCGAAGGCAAGCTTGGACCATGATCCTATTCTCTCTCTATGCCTTTCTTAGAGCTGAGAATACATTCTCAAGCTGAGAGGAGGGAGTCTCACTTTTTGCCTGAGTCCAATCTCTGTCTCCATAGCTCGGATTACAGTGTGAACCACTCAGTCTGTTTACTTTTGGTATTTAGATGCCAGGGCCTTGTGTATGGAAAGTAAATGATCTACTGCTAAGCTACACTCCTAGTCCTTATAAAAAAAAAAATTGAATGTTCCTATAGTATATACATTATATGTAGTTGATGTTGTTTGTCAGTACTGGATGGGGATTGTCTGGCATAGAAGAGGCATTCAAAGTTTTTCTCCACAATAAACCAAGATATAGTCCCAATCAATTCAACCTTTCCACTAAGTTGTCTGGTGCCTGAAGACCACACAATTTGGTATGCAACTGAGCTGACTCTAACAGACTATGTCTTATCTTGCTTAGTAAGCTGAGATATTAACATTAACTACTAAATGTAGTATTAAAAAAAAATTCTGTCCTGCCACACACTGTGATTATACAGAATCTTACATTTTAAGAAATGTGAGGAAAATGCGGTAAAACTAAATTTTTATGGCATTGGAGGTATATAGCTCAGTGGTAAAGCAGACACTTTGCACTAAGTTTGCTCCCTACCACCAAAAAATAAGTAAATAAATTGGAAAAAAAAGTGTTCCCTTAAATATTAAAAACACACAACTATGTACATTTATCCCACAGAGCTTTAGCTTTTTGCGAAGTCTTCCAGCAAACCTGGAAGTTGTTCACTAATTCATCCATTTGTTTCTTCAAAAAAATATTTACTGAAGCAACAGGTGGTGGTTCATGCCTATAATGCTAGCCACTCAAGAGAGAGATCAGACAAATCATGGTTCCATGTTAAAAAATCATGAATAAGCTGGGTGTGGTGGTATGTGTCCATCACGCTGGTCCAAGCTAGCAGAGCAGAAAGGCTATACTATATTCAAAAACTCATGAGCCAAAAGAGCTGGGACTTCCATGGTAGAGCACTTGCCTACCAAACACAAACTCCAATACCCACCACCAAAAATATTCTTTTTCTATTGAACCACCAGGACATGCCAAGCATATGGTTTGTTGTATTCAAACACTTCAGAGAATAAAATAATCAAACACAAGCTGGGTGCTAGTGCCTGTACTCCTAGCTACTCAAAGACTGAGATTTGAAGATCTAGGTTTGCAATCTGTAAGACTCTTATTGCCAATTAACCACCAAAAAGCCAGAAGTGGAGCTGTGGCTCAAGTGGTAGAGTAAAAAACCTCTGGGACAGACTGCAGGCCCTGAGTGCAAACCTCAGTCTGGCAGCGCAAAAAAAAAGAAAAGAAAAGAAAAAGAAAAAGGAAAAAAAAGTCAAGGTCTTGTGGAGTGTACTGGTTCCCATGGGTGTACCCAGAAAGTAAACCTCTGTCTTCCCTACCTCATTTATCTGTTATCTCTTCAGAAACACACAGCACCCTGCTAATCACACTTGTTCCTCCAATATCAGTGCTGGGTACATCCCAGGGGATGGACTGCCAGCAGAGCTCTCTCCCTGTTCAAACTGGGCCACAGGGCTCTCTGGCCCGACCCCACCCACCAACTCTGACTCAGTGTCAATGCAGAGATCTTCTCAGCACAGCAAGAATACCAGCAGGTGGCTGCTGGTGGATTGGGAAGGCCGCTAAGGCAGGACAGGGGTGGGGGCATAGCACACACGTGTTAGAATTACAGGTGTCTATGCTCTATGCTCTACAACACAATGACTCTCCTGGGCAGACAGAGAGGCCATAGGGTATCTAAGCAACAGCATCCTCAACACAACACCTGCAAACAACCCAGGAATTCCTCAAAAGCACAATGGATATGCATATCCATGGTATCACCCATATGATAAGCATAACACGTTGCACTGCAAGGAAAACAAGACAGACACACAGACACACAGATACACAGACACACAGACACACACACACTCACACACACACACACACGCACAACTGAATGCTACGTGAAAGACATCCCAGATGTACAATGTGGCATCATTTTTATCTAATTAAAAAAACAACTGGAGCCAGGAGTTTGGCCTAGTGGTAGAATGCTTGCCTAGCATGCACAAAGATCTAGGTTCGATTCCTCAGTACCCCCCCACACATGCACACACACATACACACACAACCGGAAGTGGTGCTGTGGCTCTCGTGGTAGAGCTCTAGCCTTGAGAAAGCTCTAGGACAGTGCCCAGGCCACATAACTCAAGCTCAGGGGAGCTTATACATAGAAACTAGATCCAAATTATAAACAATACGTGAAAAGACATACAGGGGTATATGCATATATACACAAACAAAAAGGATGCATATATACATATACAAAAAGGATGGTATACTCAGGGAAGTATTCCAAGGTGTAATTCCTTGAACAAATATCGAATTGTTAGCAAATGAATACCAAGACGCTAAAACTTTTTTATGGGGGAGGGAGGTAGGGGCAGAGGGCTGGTAGGGCAAACAAAGAGAAGTGGGCAAATACAGTCATTATATTCAATGAAAATGGAACTACATAACCTGAGTGTTACGTAGGAAAAATGGGGGAAGAATAGAAAGAGTGACATCAATCAAAATGCACTTATAACGTAACTTGCTCAACTGAAATAGCTTCATACAACTCCTTAAAATTAAAAAAAAATAGCAAAGTCTTGTTTGTACAACTTTTAGGTTCTATGCCTACCAAGTGCTGCTTTTCTTTCTTTTCTTTTCTTTTTTTTTTTTGCCAGTCCTGGGCTTGAGCTCAGGGCCTGAGCACTGTCCTTGGATTTTCTCAAGGCTAGCGCTCTACCACTTGAGCCTCATCCCCACTTCCGGCTTTTTCTATGTATGTGGTACCGAGGAATCGAACCCGGGTCTTCATGCATGCTAGGCAAGCACTTTAACTACTAGGCCAAACTCCCGGCCCCCAAGTGCTGCTTTTTAATAATGGGAGTCGCAGCTCAAAACAAAGACTACCAAAGCTGTGTATGGGGCCAAGCTGAATGAAAGCCCCCATCCATGTAAGTAAATCAATAAAGTTACATGTTACCCATCTTTAAACTATTAAGAAAGGGAGGGGAAAAAAAGAAGGCAGAAGTATTTCAACAATTTCTAAGACCTAAGAATTTCTAGGCATAAGAATAAGAATGTAGATTTCTGCCGTATAAGAAAGCAACACAAGAAATCCTCAAACCCACAAAACAATACTTACATCTCTAGGCATGGAGGAAAACAGGGCAATCTACCCCTAGTCCCCAAGCAGCCTTTAATTCACAAATGCAGAAACCATCCATTCCTCTAAGAACTGCTAGTAATAGAATCTGGGAGGGTAAAAAAACTGGGAGAAAAAGAGGGAGGGGGCAACACTGTTCAAAAAAAATATGTACTGATGACCTGACATATGTAACCGTAACCCCTGTTCAGCACCTTTTACAAAAAAAATAATAATTAAAAATATAGGAAAGAAAAAGACAAGGCTTTCAAAGTCCACCTTAGAAGGCAATGCAGCCTGCAGTCTCCCCATTCCATTTACTCAAAGCACTCAGAACATAACTTAATCCCAGGAAAAATAAAGGGGTGGCAGTGAGAGGGGGGCTTTGCTCCCCACTATTCCAGAAAAGCAAAGATGGCAAAGAAAAAGGGGGAAAGCTCACTGAGGGACTCACATGGCCTTTCAATCGCCCAAACTTTTTCACAGCCTGGATCCACATTCTCTGGAGGGCCTGAGCAGGCTTCATGCCGCTGCAGCAAGGAGCTGTGCACTGCCTCCCTCCCTGCGGCTCACCCATTCTCCTCACTCCACGTGGTTACGTAAGATGGATACAATAGTGGCCCACATTCCCTCCCAGCAAATCCTGTTGTCATCTTGCACAGTGACACATCCATACGGGGGGGGGGCGGGGGGGAACCACTGCTCTCGGTGAAAAGCACCACTTGGGAAGCCCCAAAAAAGAAAAAGTAGTTTGAATGTGCATTGTCTTAGCAGCCTTCTTGCCTTCCTCTCCCACCCCAGGATCAGAATCTTTCCTCCAGGCATGGAGGATGATCTGGCCATTCTAGCAGGATTTATTATGAGCACTTGGCCTTCCAATCTACAGGTCCTGCATCTTCAGATTCAACCCAGTGCATCATAAGTATTTTTTAAGATGAAAGAAAAAAAAAATCAGCACTTAGAAGACCAGGACTGGGGGAGGGGAGGAGATCTAAAGTCCAAGACCAAGCAGGACTACATAATAAGACTATCTCAAAAATGCAAACAATATCTGACTGCAACCATTCTGTACATCACCTTTAGCAATGAAAAATGAATAACAATGATGCAGAGACTTTTTCCGTCATTATGACAACTTTACACAGCACTCACATTACAAGTGCAGTCTAAATCATCTAAAGATGCTTTGGACATGTGTGTTACACACACACCAAACCACTTTCATGTGAAGGATCTCAGCTCTGAACATGTGAGGGTACATCGATATCCTAGATTCAATCCTTCCATGAGAGGAAGGATGACTTGTCGACGACACGTTCTAATGGGACCCTGTAGACCCTCTGGGAACCAAATCCAGTCAGCTAGAAATAAGCTAGCAGCCTTTCAGATAAACTGGACTGCTGGTGATTACATAGAAATTTAAAGTCAAAATGTTCCACATTCTTGAAGATAAGCAGGGGAAGATAAGACCTGGGCAGTTGGTACAGCGAGGACCTGACTCAGGGACAGAGCCCAGGCCAGCAAAGTTCTCCCCTCTTCTAAACTTGGCATAAAGTTAGCAGATTAAAGAACAAAAGGCCCAGCCATTTCTCTGTCCATGTGATGTGGGGGGGTAGGGGGATGTACTTCAGGGATGGGGGTTGGAAATAACAATTTAGGATTCTCCCCCCCCTTTTTTTTTAAAGAATTCTAAACAGAGCAAATTGTATGGAATTGCTGCTACTTTCTAGCTGAGTGCAGGATTTGGGGGCCTATGAGGTAGATTAGAAGGCCCCGGGGTATGAGTTACACAGGTAGACTGCTATTAAATCTTGTGTATACACTGTTAAAGTTAATGAAGCATATTCCTTTCCATGTTTATGTTTTTTTCCCTTTTACTGGCACTTTGAACTCAGGGCCCAGCTTAGTGGTTGAGGTGAATGTTATCTTGTGCCTTTTTTTTTTTTTTTTGGTCTAGGCTGATATATGAAACAAGATCTCCCAATCCCCTCTTCCTGTGGCTCTAGGACTACTCTTGGTGTGAGCCACCATGACTGGCTTATTTTCCTATTCTTTCACAGTGTTTTGTTCACTTTAAGCAAACAGACATCTTCCCCTGCTGGCCTCTGGTTTTGCAAATATTACACTTCTCCAAAGTGGGCTTTTCTTGCCTACTTTTGATCTTTATCACCAACAGACAAGCTGAGCTGTAAACAGGAAGGAAAGATGGCAGAGGCAGTGACAGCAGCAATGGTGAGTGAGTGGCAAGAGGTGACAGCAGTCGAGGACCCAGGGGTGAAAACAGCAAGAGGCCAGAGTAGCAAGAACACAACTGTAGAGGTCAGCTGGGGCAGAAATACTAGGAAGCTGAAGTCATGCAGATAATGGATGGCTGTGAAGAGCTCCAGGAAAAAGGGTTCCAGGGAGCTGCCAGGCCTGAAGTGCTAAGGCTGTCCAAGACGTGCCCCACGGTCCAAGACATCCAAGACCTGCACCACGGCCCAAGACATCCAAGACCTGCCCCACGGTCCAAGACATCCAAGACCTGCCCCACGGTCCAAGACATCCAAGACCTGCCCCACGGTCCAAGACATCCAAGACCTGCCCCACGGTCCAAGACATCCAAGACCTGCCCCACGGTCCAAGACATCCAAGACCTGCACCACGGTCAGGGAATGAGAATTCTAACATGCATGTCATTATATAGCTGAGAGTTCCAGTATCCAAGGCCTACTCAGAAGCTCTAACACTAGTGGGCATTGCCTGCCACTGGAAGCTGGAAATCACAACGACTGAAACTATTGCTTCTAAAGCCTGGAGCCATGGGTTCCCTAGCTCTCTGGGCTTGAGGCTGTGAGCCTCTGGGTTCAGTCCTTAAGCCTTAGGCACTCACAGGCTGGCATCTGCAACACTAAAGAGTTTTCCCTCATCTACCCAAGATTGCTCTCTGGGTAGAACAAACAGACGCCAGCCAACTAGTAGGGTGTCCCAGGGCATCCTTGTTGTCACGCTGCATATTATATACCACAGAAATAGGCCAAGAAATTTGCAGATGAACAGTATGTCATGTGATAATTTGAGACTGAAATGGTCATCAATTTGGACCATGAATCAAATAAAGACATCTCTTTCTCTCTGTCTCTGTCTCTCTCATACATTCACACGTACCAGTAAATAATTACATCAAAGACCTCTACACCTACAGTGCTGGCACATTAAGCCATAATTGAAACAGACCATTATTGTTTGTAATTACAAAGAAGCCATTAATAAGCCAAAAAGGAAGCTACTAATTTGTCAACAAAGACACATCCTGGTCTACTCTGTGATTTTTCCAGCCTGACTCAACCCACTTAACATTAAAAAAAAAAACACAGCTTCACTTTAAGTACAAACAACCACCCCATAGTGGATACCAAGATAAAGAAAATTATACACTGCTTTGGGAAAAGTCAGTGAAAGCCTGCCTATTAGAGCTGCTGGGCCACATGCTGCCAGAGGAAGTGAATCCCACACGACATACAAGGTAAATCATCCCTCCCAGATGTGTGGCACCCACAATGTGATAAGAGGGGGACAGTTCCTGCTGTGGATCAACAAGTCTGGTTAGACCCTAAAACCCACAGAACATGAAGAGACCTGAGTCTCAAAGGCAGTCTCTCCTACCAGAGTGCCAACACAGAAGTGTAAAGACACTTGCCTTTCAGTACAGCATTAGCCAAGCGCTTGTGAGAAATGCAGTCTGTTAGGCCCTACATGGGACCTGTTCTTAAGACTAAACATTTCACAGGCCAGGCCTGGTGACACATGCTGGGAATCCTAACTTCTCCAGAGGCAAAAGAAGGGGATCACAGTCTGGGACAGGTCTAGGCAAAAGCATGAGACCCTATCTAAAATAAAGCAAAAAGAGCTAGAAGTATGGCACAATAGATGACTTGCCCAGCAAGTATAAGGGTCCCAGTTCAAACCTCAGTTCTGACTTCTACCCCCCAATAAAAGCATTTTCAGCAGAGAATGTATGCGTTCAAGTTTGAAAAGCACTTACACATGGCAGCCCTCCCCCACAGAATGTTCTGCAGTGACAACACACCAAAACTTTGCTCTCCAGCATGAAAACACTCATCACAGCTGGGCACAGTAGCTCATGCCTGTAATCTTAGCTACTCAGGAGGCTGAGTTCTGAGGATCTCGATTCAAAGCCAGCCTGGGCACTAAAGTCTGTGAGACTCTTATCTCCAATTAACCACTAGAAAACCAGAAGTGGCACTGTGGCTCAGGGGGTAGGGCAGTATCCTTGAGCTGAAAAGCCTAGGGATAACACCCAGGTCTTGGGAAGGGTGGTAGCCTTGAGCTGAAGAGCTCAGGGACAGGGCCCAGGTCCAGAGTTCAAGCCCTACAACAGGCAAAAAACAAAGCAACAACAACAAAAACACTAATCACACATGACCATGTAGGCAGTGTGACTGTGGAGGTTCACTTAATTTGAATTCATTAAACTGCGTAAATACTCATATGCACTGCTTCACACAAATAGTTCTAAGACTTTTTTTTTTTTTTTTTTTTTTTTGCCAGTCCTGGGCTTGAGATCAGGGATTGAGCCCTGTCCTTGGACTTTCTCGAGGCTAGAGCTCTACCACTTGAGCCTCAGCACCACTTCTGGCTTTTTTCTATGTATGTGGTACCGAGGAATTCAACCCGGTCTTTGTGCATGCTAGGCAAGCACTTTAACCACTAGGCCAAACTCCCGGCCAGTTCTGACTTTTTGAAAAGATGTCCCATATTTTTTTTTTTCCTGCCATGGTACTGGGCTTAAACTTGGGACCTCGTGTTTATACCATTTGAGTCAGGCCCCCAGCCCTTTCCTTTGCTTGATTTTGCTTTTGTGACCAAGTCTTGCTGACTTTGTCAAGACTGGCCTCCAAGTAACAATCTTCCCGCCTCCATCTCCCACGTAACTTGGATTACAGGTATTTGCTGTGCCTAGCTAATGACATCTTCTGTTTTGTTTCATTTGTCATACTGGGGATTGAACTCAGGGCTCTGAGCTTGCTAGATAAGTGCTCTAGTGAAACCTGGAAGGGGCAAAGCGAGGTTTCATTTCTCATGACAAAGAGAAACACAAGTTAACTTTCTGAAGCAGCCGTGTTTCCGGGCTAGATGAAGATGTCACTTTCAAGTTTCATGCGTGACATGATACATGAGATAGGACAGTTCTCCCAATGTTTTCCATTATGGCTCACATGGGAAATTCCAACCAAAGGAGACATTTGCTTAAAATTTTAAGTTACACATTACTGATCTCCTCTCAAAAACTCACACTTGCCTTGTAACTCAAACTGCAATCAAAAAGATTATGCTCTATTAAAGCATTAGAAGGCACAAAAATTTTCCTTTTGGTAGAATTTGTGGTTTTCCAGCAATCAGCAAAGATCAATGTCTTGTATATGTAGTTGACACTGGTAATCCACTAGGTGGCGCAATTGTGCAGAAATTAACAGGAAAAGATTGCTATTTGCTTTCAAACATACAATTTCAAAATAGAAATTAGAGACTGACTAGAATAATTACATTAAGGAAGTGGAGGTGTGGCTGAAGTGGCAGAACATTAGTTATAAGCAAAAAGCCAAGACCTAGGGCTGGGTATGTGGCTTAGTGGTAGAGTGCTTGTCTAGCATGAAGTCCTCGGTTCGATTCCTCAGTACCACATAAATAGAAAAAGCCAGGAGTGGTACTATGGCTCAGGTGGTAGAGTATTTGTTAGCCTTGAACAAAAGTAACTCAGAGACAGTGCCCCAGGATTGGCAAAAAAAAAAAAAAAAAAAAAAGCCTATAACTCAAAGGCCTGAATTCAAATCCCTGTACAAACACAAAATAACAACAGCAACATTAAAACTTCTGCTTTTACAAGACTCAAGGCAAAATTACAAATAGCCAGGGAAGTTTAAAAGCAGAAAGCTATACTTTTGATTCATTAACATAAATACAAAATGTTTTAAGAAAAGTTTTAAAAATTTTGTGCTAGGTTTGTGGTCATACATCCTTAATATTTGCTACTCAAGGGGCTGAGATAAGGGGAATAGGAAGTTTAAGAGTAACCTGGGCAAGGGAAATGGGGACAAAAACATGGAGGGGGTATGAATGTATGTGAAATAATGCTCCTTCTATCTGGTGAATGTAACTGTAACCCCTCTATTCATTACAATTAAAAAAAAAAAAGATTAACCTGGGCAATTCAGGGAGGTGTTGTTTCATAATGTAAATAATAATAATAGTAACTTGATTTTAAAAAAGAAAGAAAAAGAAAGAGGACCTGGGAGCTGTACCTTACACTATGGTCCTAGCTACTCAGGATGCTGCGATCTAAAGATCCAATTTCCAAGCCCGCACAGGCAAGAAAATCTATGAGACTCTTATCTCCAATTAACTATGAAAAAGTTACAAGTAGAACTGTGGTTCCAGTAGTAGAGCACTAGCCTTGCACAAAAAGGCTCAGGGATGGGATCAGGTCCCTGAGTTCAAGCCCCAGACCAGCACTGAAAAAGAAGGAGGGAGGGAGGGAAGAAAGGAAAGAGGAAGAAGTTGGAGATAGAGCTCAATGGTAGAGCACTTGCCTAGGATGTATTAGGCCATGGGTAACATCTGAGAACCAGATGTTCAGTAACAATGTAACAGCATGTTATAGCCAATGGGTATGATCTAAACTCTGGATGCCCACACAAAAGGTGACAAGAGCCCAGGGGGGCAAACCATACTATCAGGAAGTATTCATGAGAAACAGAGGGCCACATTACCTGTCCACTGGTACCACATCTGCTTCCCCTGGGGCTGGTGCAAGGAGCCCCCAGCATAGCACTAAGTTTTTCCAGTTGGAGGCTGAAGCTCTGTCTTATCATTAAGTAGTTATCTGACCTGGAAGTTGTCTGAGCAGCCTGGAGATTCTTACCAATCTGGTTATAATTTTATGTGAAGAATCACACAAAAGGGTACAAACAAAAAACTCCAGCAATCCATAGTGATAAGTATTTAATAGAAGATTGGAAAACCTGATTGCAGGGTACTTCTTTGAACACAAAGCCCACCAAAAAAGATACACCTCTTTCCTCAAGTGAAATGGTAGGCTAGGATGTAGAGGGTATCACTAGTCCAAAACCCTGTCACATCCCTTGAGTGAGAGGGACAATTATCTTCTGATAATTTTTCTTCTGAAGCACATTTCTTTTTTTCCTTTTTCTTTTCTTTCATTAATTCATTCATTTTTCTTTTCTTTTTGTGCATGGTCCTAGGGCTTGAACTCAGGGCCTGGGCACTATCCCACAGCACCACTTTTTTTTTTCCTTGGTAGTTTCTTGGAGATAAACAGTCTCAGATTTTGTTGCCTAAGCAGCCTTTGAACCTGAAAGCTCAGATGTCAGCCTCCTGAGTAGCTAGGATTACAGGCATGAGCCACCAACACCAGGATGTAGCACAAGTATTTAAGAAGTGGATCCACCCAGTGCTTTATTGTTACTCTGAAGTTTCCTCAGGCAGGAAGTAAGAATAGTTTGGGAAATGAAAAGGCTAACAACCTTACAGCATAACAAACCGGGCCAGAGAGAGCCAAGAATTTCTGAAATGCAGAAATGTTAGACGGCAGAGGAGACAGTTCATGCGATGTTGTTTTCCTATATCCCCAAAGCACACACAACATGCTTACAAGTTTCCATTCTGCACACCTCCTTGAATTACATCACAGCTTCACCTAGACGAAATCTACCCTCATGAAATCTACCCTCACAACTTCTCAAGGCTCAGTGCCAGGTGACCTTCCTAGCCTGAAGCCAGAAGAAACCAGTCCTGCAGGTCAGTATTGCCCCTGGCCTTTCTCCCACCCAGAGCACAGCCAAGAGCAGTGCAGATCGGATATCCGGGGTCCCCACCCTCCTGACCTACTATTTTCAGATGGCAAAACAACCTGCAGGAAAAACCCAAGCATCTAGCTGAGGTTCATTTGATTCATTTCAGTATTTTTTTTCCTGGCGGTACTGGAGTTTGAACTCAGAGCTACAGTTGAGCCACACCCCAGCCCAAAACTTTTGATTCCTGATACCATAACAGGGTGAAGAAAAAGACCCTAAAACAAAGAGGTGGTGCCCAGAACCTAGGGCAAAATTGCCTTAGGGAGGCACTCAGGGAATTAAAACCATTACTCACCACACAGGTGAAGTTAAGAGGCTGCTCACCATTCTATACCAGCACACTGGCCTAAGCTTGGAATCAAGAACTGACACTCTAAGTAGAAACTCCGGTCAGCTCTGGGTCTTGCCTGAGGCAGCCACAAAAGAAAGACACCCCTACTAGAGCTGGGAAGGTAGTTTAGGAAAGAAAGGTTGTATTTAGAAACTTTCTAGCTCTTTCTACTCCCCCCACCCCACCCCACAACTTGTTGGTCTGGTTTTCAGTGTCCTCCTTTCCTCACCCTGTCCCAAAGTCAACAACTAATTGGAACTCCATATCTACTCCATCACCAAACACTGAGGAATTGAAGGCAGGAAAATGTCTACGTTCCAGACCAGATTGGGGGGGAGGGGAAGATTCTCACTAGATGTCCACATAGGGTCTCTACTTGATATCACCAGAAAGGTAACTGTTTAACTCCAGCCTCACTATTTTAAGAGATCTACTTTGATTCCAAGCTAACTTGTGGTAGAATTCTCACCCTCCACAGGCAAGTTTCCAAAAGGCATTTAAACTTTCTATTCCTCCAACTCACCATAATTTGTAGCCATAAGTTTTCATGAAATTAAACACAGTTAGAGAGGGAGGGGCAGGTCATTTCTAATCAGAGGCTATCCACACTTATAAGTATGGTGGTATTGGTGGCTCATGCCTCTAAACCTAGCTATTCAAAAGGCTGCGTTCTGAGGATCAGGATTTGAAGTCCGCCTAGGGAAGATAACAGTGAGCTTGTTCTGATTAACCACCAAAAAACATAAAGTGGGGCTATGGTGTTAGCACTGAGCAGAAGCCTCAGGGACAGTGCCTATGTCCTAAGTTCAAACCCCAGGAGTGGCACTGGATATCTTATCTATTTCTCCATAAAGCTGCATCTTAAGATCTCTGGGGCTTGAGACAGTAATGGACAGATTTGCCTCTGAGGACTTGAGTGCTTGTCTTAGCAATTCCCTGCTAGTATTCTCATTATATTCAGTGATGATCTTAAACACCTAGAAATCAACAGGGAGCCTTCTCTTCATTTGCCAGTGTGGTTCGAAGAAACAGAAGCTGCTCAGAAATTGGGAGAACTTACTGGTTGCAAATTAGTCACACATACCAGGGATCAAATCCCTTTCCTGTGACAAACTGTGTGTCCCTGGGCAAGTTTCTTCAGGTTATCACTGACTTAAAACTGTCTGGGAGAGTCCAGGGAGAGCCATACCTAGGGCCTGTCTTACCTGCTCTGGCCAGTGCCTCCTTCTTCCCAGACTCATGAGCAAAAATTCAGGATGGACAGCAAAAAAGGAGTGTCCCTTCCTCTGTCCTGGGACAATTCATGTAGTGTCTGTCCCCACCAGGATTCAAGAAAATCAGGGGACACAGGCTGTTCTAGAAGTTCCAAGCTCCATCTGTGAGTGTTGAGTGGCTTCCAGTTGGTTGAGTCTTGTCAGGACTGGGATTTGAACTCAGGGTCTTACACTTGTGAGGCAGGTGCTCTCTCCAACTGAACTATTCACCAAGCCTTTTGTGGTTCTGTTATTTTTTTTCCCCAGATAAAGCATTGGTCTTACAGGGGTTTTGCCACACCCCCCATCCCTATCCTCTTACCCAGGTAACTCGGATTAAAGCCAGTGCTAACATGCCCAGCCCCCAATAGTGTCATCAACAGGTCAAAGGTAAGGCTTGTTTCATGAAACATAATCTCACAAATGTTTTGGGCACAGGCCAGCCACAAACCTAGATCTTTCTTTTCAGATCTCTGGGTCCTAAGTAGCTGGGATTACAGGTATGAGCAGCTGTGTTTTCAATTTATGGGTCCAGTAACAGAGCTACAGATTCAATGGAGATCTATGCTTTCCTCAAAGTACATCTACGTAGACGCCCCAATTTTAGTGTCAATTAACAAGAAACAAAAGAAGACAGGCACTAATGACTCATGGCTATAATACTAGCTACTCAGGAGGCTGAGATCTGAGGACCACAGTTCAAAGCCAGTCTAGGCAGGAATAGTTCCTGAGACTCGTATCTCCAATTAATCACAAAAAGTCAGAAGTGGAGCTGTGGCTCAAGTGGTAGAGCGCTAGCATTCAGCAAACGAGGTCAGGCACAGCACCCAGTCTCTGAATTCAAGCACCAGTACTTATTAGAAAAGGGGGGGGGGGAATAGAGAGAGAAGAAAAAGGAAATAGAGAGGGAAGGAGGGAGGGAGGGAGGGAAGGGAGGAAGAGAAGGAGAGAGGGAGGGATATTTCTCACTCCATCCTCTGAATCTATCCTCCTTTCTCTTTTCCTTTCATCTTCCTTCATTTATCCATCAACTATTCTATGCTGGGCCTAAGAAAATAGAGCCAGACTCCCCTGGATTCTTCCCCAGCCAATGTTGGAATCCAGGACTATTCAGGTGGGGTTGGGGGGTGGGGGTATTCAGATCAACAGTGACAACACTCCACAAGAAGGGCTGGACTCAACTGAGGGCTCTTTGCTTTTGTGCATATTGTTGAAACACAATGCGATGGAGGCCACTGAACACATCAGAGTTGAGACAGACTAGGCAGCTCACTTTCTGTGACATTTGCCTGAATAAATCATTAGCTGAAGTAGAAAGCCAAAAGGAGACTGGAAATGGCCCAGAGGATCCGGTACTGCTGCTTTCCTCCTTGATAGCTGGGATAGAGCCCAATCAGGCCAGCATTCCCATTTCGTCACCTGTCAGAGGCGGGGACAACTGAAGCCCATATTTGGAGCTTCCTACTAACAGAGGCAGAAATCCCCAGACACCAACCTGTCCAACCTATCAACAGATTCTCTGAGGCACAGCACACTGACCATAAATATGCTCTCTGTGCTGATGTTAGGCTTGCTGGAGAAATAAATCATAAATGGGGATACTTGGAAATCTGGCAATGGAATCCTTTTATTTTTAATCCAATGTGATTTCCCCACATTTTTCTGGCAGAAAAGCCTACAGAGGAATTTATCTTTAAAAAGTGGGCAACAGGCCGGGAGTTTGGCCTAGTGGTTAAAGTGCTTGCCTAGCATGCACGAAGACCCGGGTTCGATTCCTCGGTACCACATACATAGAAAAAAGCCAGAAGTGGTGCTGAGGCTCAAGTGGTAGAGCTCTAGCCTTGAGAAAGTCCAAGGACAGTGCTCAGGCCCTGAGCCCAAGCCCAGGACTGGCAAAAAAAAAAGTGGGCAACAATGGGCCGGGAGTTTGGCCTAGTGGTTAAAGTGCTTGCCTAGCATGCACAAAGGCCCGGGTTCGATTCCTCGGTAGCACATACATAGAAAAAAGCTGGAAGTGGTGCTGAGGCTCAAGTGGTAGAGTGCTAAGCCTTGAGAAAGTCCAAGGACAGTGCTCAGGCCCTGAGCCCAAGCCCAGGACTGGCAAAAAAAAAAGTGGGCAACAAGCCAGGTGCGGTGTACCTCACTCCTGTAATCCTAGCTACTCAGGAGGCTGAGATCTGAGGATCCTGGTTCAAAGCCAACCAGGGCACTAAAGAACCATGAGATTCTTATCTCCAATTGACCACTAGAAAACCGAAGTGGGGCTGTGGCTTAAGGGGTAGGGCAGTAGCCTTGACCTGAAGAGCTCAGGGACAGCACCCTGGCCAAGCGTTCAAGCCCCATGACCAAAAAAAAGGGGGGAGGGCAACAAACCAATTCCAGATGGAGAAAGAAAGAAGGAAGAAAAAGTGATTTCAGATGTGCTTTGTCTTGGGAGTTTTGTTGGGGGTTTTTGGCAGGGTGGCACTACTGGGGTTTGAAATCAGGAGTTTGGTTTACATTTGCTAGGAAGGCCCTCTACCACTTGAGCCATTTATCCAGCTTTCCTTTTGCTGGCTAATTTGAAGCTAGAGTCTCATATTTTTCCCAGGCTAGCCTGGAATGAGATCCTCTGATTTATGCTCCTCTCATACCTAGAATAATAGGCACATGCTACCACACCCAGATTTTTAGTAGCAAGAGGAATCTACCAACCTTTTTCCAGGCTGGCCTCAAATTGTTATCCTTCTCATCTCAGCCTCTCAAGTAGCTGGGAGGTCAGCTGTGAGGCACCACACACCAGGTGTGAGCTGGTGTTTTGTTTTGTTTTAATCCCTGCTATAGTGTATTAATCCATACCAGTACTAACCATGGCTGTTGATGGTGTTTGTGTACAATCTTTAAAAGATACTATCAAAGAAATATAAATCCTTTTCTGTACAAAGCAAGACCACAGGTCCCTTCCTCAAGCACTACTAGCTGACTTATTGATAAATATCTAAATCAGAAAGATAACTAAATGTGCGTGGCAGGTTAGCTCAGTGGTACACTGAGTGTGTAAAGTGAGCGTGTATACTGGCTTCAATCCCCAATACAGCCACAAAATAAAAGAAATACAGCCTTATAACCCAGTTCTGCTGTGGAAGGAGTGAGGGACTGAATTAGGTCACTGCCCAGCAGCAGCTAGCTCCAGCTCCATTTTCTACCCTGCAGACACTGAAAGTCTTTGTTCATTGTGTAGCCGCCACAATGTGGATGGCTCCTCCGTCCCCTGACTAAAAGTCTAGAGAAGACAAGAGATAAAATGGGATTCCGTCAACATACTTCTTAGTACATTGAAACCTGCTCATCTCGGGGCTGAAATGAAGTGATCGGGGTTGTACTATACACAGCACCTCAAGGAGTCACCAGTGATTCTGAGACCACTGTCTCTGGCTAACCCAAAGGGCTTCAGAATCATAATGGAAAGTCTTTCCATGTAAAAGATCCCCCAACATCCTAAACTGAAGAAAAACTCAATCCTCCCCACATGTGTCAGAGTGTTCCAGACTTTTACCTAAGCAACACCCAAGATGGAAATAATTAGGACAAGCCACTGGCTGCCAAATGTTTGGGTAGATTGAGAACTGTCAGCCTGATAGTTAAGACATAGATGAGGATAAAAATCAAATCTGTCCAATTCATTTGACAAAAGATAAAAGAAATTAGAGGTGGGGAAGGGAGGAGAAGACCATTATAAACCAGATTTAACTTTATTAAAAACTACTAATTTATAGAGTGGCTCCAAAAAGAAAGCAGTTTCATAAAGTCACACATCAAAGCTGCAGTTCTTAGAATGAAGCCACGTTTCATTTCTACAATCATTTGAAAATTGTTAGGTCTTTTCCTCTCTCTCTGTCTCTCTTTCTCTCTCTGTCTCCCTCCCTCTTCTCCCCTTTCTCTCTGGTGGGTCATGGGGTTTGAACTCTGGGCCTGAGCGCTGTCCCTGAACTCTTTAGCTCAAGGCTACCCCACCCCCCACTCCTTGAGCCTCAGCCCCACTTCCCATTTTCTAGTGACCAATTGGTCTTTAGTGCTGGGGCTGGCTTTGAACCAGGATCCTCAGATCTCAGCCTCCTGAGTAGCTAAGATTATAGGCCTCTCCTTCTCCCTCTGCCCCCCACCCCTTCCTTCTCCTTCTCCTCCTCCAGCAATGGTAAAGACAAAACTCAGGGCCTGGAACATGCTAGGCAACCTGACTTCCCTAACTGTAACCCCTCTGTACATCACCTTTATAGTAATTATGAGGCAAGTAGCTCTTTGTCACTTGTACTGTAACAGGTGACAACATCAGAGGGGTTAAGAGCATGAATTACAGAGCTCAATGTAGTGAAGGCTACTAACTTGGTAACTCAAAGCAACCCCCACTCCCTGCCACTTCAGAGGTGTCCAGACTACTTTCAAGCTTGCTGGCACTTCGCTTCTGGTTGTACATCAGCCCTGAGGCCTCCAATTCCCTTGTAGGAACATTCTGGCAGCCAAGTGCACATGTTTAAAATCTGGAAGGATGAAGGGAAACAGAGCCGTTTGTTTTTCCTTTTCCTGTAAGGGGCTGCTGGTGGTGGCCCTCGCAGCAGAAGCGGCTGACTGTACCTCACCCACCCTGGGAATGCAGAAGTGGAGGGGACTGAAGGGTTTTGGAGGAGGAGTTGGCTAAAGGTGGCAGCAGCTCCCTAATTTCCTGAAAGTGGGCCGTGGGCCCAGGGTCTTCACTCTAATAGGAGGTCCTAATACACTGGAACTGAGTCCCTTCTTCTAGAGATTGCGAGAGTAACCTGTTTACCCGACAGAACCCGGAATCAGAGGTACAAAACGACTATTTTAGCATTGCCTGTAATCCTAGCTGCTCAGGAAGTCGAGATCTGAGGATCACAGTTCAAAGTCAGCAGGGCAAGAAAGTTCATGAGACTATCTCCAATGAATCACCAGAAAACCACAAGTGGTACTGTAGCTCAAACTGGTAGAGCGCTAGCCTTGAGCTGAAGAGCTCAAGGACAGCGCCTAGGCTCAGAGTTCAAAGCCCCATGATGGACAAAAAAAAAAAAAAATTCTCTAGTTGTAGGCATCAGAAAAACAATCCATCAAACTAAAAGACATCATCCATCTCTCCACTTGAAAACAAAGCTTTGTAAACAAAGCTTAAATAAATTTGTATAAAAATTATACTTAATAAAACACCAGAAACATAACAGAAAAGGCTTTATCATGAGTAAGTGAGCTTTGGGAGTAAGACTTTGGATTTCACTGTTTCTCTGGAAAAATGGTTTCTCTGGAAATATTTTAAGCAAACATTTCCAGGAGAGGAGGGGAAAAGGGAAAGCAGATGAGAGGGGGGGGGTGAGGCAGAGGAAGAGAGGAAGGGGGGAAGGAAAAAAGAAGGAAGGGGGAAAAGAGGGAAAAAGAAGGAAGGAAGGAAGGAAGGAAGGAAGGAAGGAAGGAAGGAAGGAAGAAGGGAGGGAGGGAGGGAGGGAGGGAGGGAGGGAGGGAGGGAGGGAGGGAAATACTCATGTGCATGTGCATTTAGGCTGTGCCAGGAAGGGGGCCACCAGAAAGTTCAAAGGGAAGTTGGGAAGGCCTTATGTTACTGAGTGCTACTTGCTTGTCTTTAGCCTTAACAATAACAGCAGAGGGGAAAGCACAAGGCCTTTCCGTTGAATCCCTGGGAAATTTCACACGTCTCACATGCCATAGATCTCTTCCCCCTCTTAAAACTCATCCAGACACTAAGCAGACCAGACCGAGGAAGGCAAGGTCACAGCCTGGTGGTCACCGAGCTGACAGGACTCAGTGAGCAAAGGACCTTTGCAGATGGAAAGCAGGAGGTGACCTTGTGCCCATTTACAATGAAGAAACCATAGAAGGGCTCCCACCTGCAGGCCTGCCCCCCCTCTTCCAGGCCCAAGCCACCTCAGATGTGTCCTTGGGCAAAAGAAGAATGCAACAAACTCCCTGGATGTGGCTTTCACAGGAAAGGGCTGCTGAGAAGATGGCTGCAATCCTGGCTGGGACTGAAGAAGAGGGAAGAGAACCCAGTGTGCGTTATTCAAGCTGCAACTGAATAATGTATCCTTCTAGCACTCTGCCAGCTAACCTGCTACCAGTCACTCTGGGAGTTCCAAATTTGTCTTTAAATTTTAAAGTATCTCAGAAGGAATTTACTGGTTCTCTTCTGAAAAGAAAACTTTAAATACCCATAAACACACAGTTATCATATAGAGTGTGTGTGTATGTGTAACTAACTGTAGGACTGTTTGGCAGAATTAGTGGAAACAGGGAGGCAAAGAGACCATTAGAGGTGGATAATACTGAAGCTTCTTATATCTGTCAATGAAGATGGCAAAATAAAACACACTGGAAGCTGTTGAGTAGAGTAGTGGAGATGATGTGGAGGGTAAGAGCATGGAACTTAAACTGATTAAAGTACTGTAAGATACCACTAGGAACTTCTTTTGAAAAATCAGTATCCACTTAGAATAATGAATGATAAGAATGATAAACAGGTCCTGTCCTGGGGTAGGGGTAGTCACGGGATAGGACAGGGCTGGCAGACACGATGGAGGGTGACTGTGGTCAAAGTATTCTATGTGTATGTGTGAAAAATGGATCAATAAAGCTTGCTGAAATTGGTTTGGGGAGAGAGGAGTGTAAGTTTGATCAAGATACACTGTATGCATACATGGACATGTCAAAATGTAACAAAGTGATGACAACAGAATGTGAAAAAGAAAAAAAAAGGAAACAAAAGCAATACCTGAAGGAACTAGGATAGTCTAACAGTAAGTGAGATTATTTAGAATGGTCTTTAGTCTACATTTAAGCACTTACAGTATCCACACTATTAAAATATACCCCTTCCCTTTTCTTCCTACTCTCTGTACAGTTCAATCTTTCTCTCCCCTTTTCTCTCTCCTTTCTCCCTCCCTTCCCTACTCTCTGCACATCTCTATCTTGAGCAGGGCAGATGGTTCAATTCTGCTAATAAACTCTCCTCGGCCTGAACAACCACACAGAGGGCTCCCTTATCCAAAACTTACAACTTACACTTACAACCAGAGAAGTCTATAAGGGGTTATCAACTAAGCAAATGACAATTAAGGTTTATGCTGAAGTTATCCAACTAATTAGAGATGGAAGGTAAATTGCTTCTATTGAAAAGCAAAGATCTAGACCCTGGTGAGTTGGTGAATGCCTATAATCCCAGCATTTAGGAGGCTCAGAACTGAGGGGCTAAGGATGGTAAGTTTGAGACACAAGCCTGGGCTACATAGAGAGAATCTGTCTCAAGGTGAGGCAGGGAGACAGTCTGGATTTAATTGTACAATTTGTATGTGTGTGTGTGTGTCTTGAATTTAGGGCCCACAGATTAACTTTAGCTCTTTCCCTCAAAGCTGGTATTCTACCACTTGAGCCACAGCTCTACTTCCAGCTTTTAGTGCTTTAATGGAGTCTCATGGACTTCTCTGTCTTGTCTGGTTTTGAACTTAATCCTCAGATTTCAGCTTCCTGGGCAGGTGTTAACTACCAGTAACTGGCTAATTCTACAATTTCTTGTACGAAAGGAATCCATGCTTCCAAATTCACAGCTAGTCTTTGGTCATCCCCAGCTTCTCCCAACAGCCTTCCCACAATGAGTCAAGAGTGGATTCTTAGTAGATGTGGCTGGTGCCCAGAGGATGACATTGTGACTCAGAGGTGGGAGGGGCTGCCAGCTGGTGGGAAGTGACTTGTGCCAACCTGCATGCAGCAGGAATGATAAGGGCAGGAGTAAACAGGGGCAGGTGCCCTGGGACCAATCCTAGCAAAGACAGCAGAGGACTCAAAGGAACTGAAAGAGGGGAAGAGCGGAAGCTCCAGGGACTGAGTTTATCAGGAAGTTCCTTGGACATGATTCATCCCTTTCAAATCTAGAAATGTTTACAGTTTTGCTAATTAACTCCCACAGATAATTTCATTCTGCCTGGATGAGTCTATTTCGGAACAGTAACTGAGAGATTTGTGGGCAGCAGGGTTTGACTCCTATAAACTTAGTGTACATTTCTGGCTCCTTTCCCCAGGGTGAAACTCCACCCGCCCAGATTCTCCTGTGTCCAGGTGTGGCCATCCTTGTAAGGTAAAAAGAAGAAACTAACATGGCAGCTCCAATCACTTCTTTCCAAGCTCACATCCCAAAGAGTTCTCAACAAATACCAACAATGAACCACAAAATGTGGATGGCCTTCAAGCAAACTAAGGCATTTCAAGCAGCTTTCTTTTTCTTGCTACTGGGAAGAATGAAGCCCTTTGCTGAGGGCTGAGGGTCAGAGCCTGTAATCCTAGCTACTCCAGGGGCTGAGATCTAAAGATCCTGGTCTGGTTCTAGCCAGATCAGCCACAAAAAGACTGAAAGTTTGAGATTCGTTTCTTCAAATAACCACACACAAAAAAAAGCCAGAAGTGGTGCTCTGGCCCTGGGTTCAAGCTTAAGGACAGGCAAAACAACACAAACAAACAACAAAAAGAATTAAGGTCCTAGCAACTCCATGTTCTGGGAGGGGTTCACAGATTCCCATAAGTATTAGGGAAACATTACTTCCCAGATCATCTTCAATTCCAGGGACCAAATCTAAACTATCTGTAACATTCTCACACCTCTTCAGTACAAAGGCCTAAATATAACTGGATTTAAACCATTATTATCAATATGGCCTAGTAACTGTTACCTCCTAGGCCAGAACAACTTACCCAATTGTTCCTTTCCCACAATGCACTGCATATAATTCCCTCCAAACAACGCTAACTTATATACTAGCATATTCGGTCCCAGAATTACACAGGGTGTCTACAGACTGAGGCATACTGTTATTAAAGTTTGCACACACAATGTTATTTTCCCTGGGCATGTAATGCATACATTTAATATGGTTGATTAAAATGTACAATGGAAGTAGTAATAACTACAGTGATGGATTATAAAATTTTACATTCAGGGCCAGGAGTTTGTCCTAGTTGTAAGAGTCCTTCCCTAGCATGCACAAAGACCAGGGTTTCGATTCCTTGGTATCACAAACATAGAAAAAGCTGGAAGTGGTGGTATTGGCTTACGTGGTAGAGCATTAGACCTTGAGAAAGCCCAAGGAAAGTGCTCAGGCCCTGAGTTCAAGCCCCAGGAATGGCAAAAAAAAAAAAAAAAAAAAAACCAGAAACAAAAACAAACAAAACAAAAAAACCCTAAAGTTTACATTCACATAAACACAGGTAAAATCAGTAAATGCTTTTAAGACATGGTACCAGGAGTTTGCCCTACTGGTAGAGTGCTTGCCTTAGCATGCACAAAGTCCTCGGTTTGATTCCTCGATACACATACACAGTAAAAAGCTGGAAGTGGTGCTGTGGTTCAAGTGGTAGAGCACTAGCCTTGAAAAAGCTCAAGGACAGTGCGCAGGCCCTGAGTTCAAGCCCCAGGACTGGCAAAAAAAAAAAAAAGTAAAAGTAAAAAATAAATAAACCTTTTTCTAGCAGGACTTCAGTGGCTCATGCAGTAATCCCAGCTACTCAGGAGGCTCTGAGGATCATGGTTCAAAGCCAGCCCCCCAGGCACAAAAGTCTATGAGACTCTTAACTCCAAGTAACCATCAGAAAACCAGAAGTGGTGCAGTGGTTCAAAGTGGTAGCCTTGAGGTGAAGAGCTCAGGGACAGTGCCCAGGCCTAGAGTTCAAGCCTCATGACAAAAAAAAGAAAAACATTTTCTACAGATCAATGCATGTCCAATCAAAATAAAATTAGGGACTGGGAGTTTGGCCTACTGGTAAAGTGTTTGCCTAGCATGCACCAAAGCCGACTGGGCAGAGGCCATTCTGATCAACAATGCCTCTTCTTAGGAGTCAGCTCTTAAACGAGTGAATTTTTAATCTGTAGCCATAACTCATTAATGGGGCTTGTTTTAGATAATAAGCAAAGCCTTGCCTACTGGCTCACAGCCTTGGTGGAGGTATGTGGAAAGTTCGGTGACTAACAACCCTTCCTAATTCTTAGCTCCACACTCCCCCACCCTACCCACACCTCATGACACACCCTGGCCAAATTTCTGACTTTTTAAACTACTGAACTACAAACAATTATACAGAGTGACCTACAAGTGGCCCCACCTAATTTCAAGAACTTCAAGTCTCAAAAACAACAACACAACAACAACAACAACAACAAAAACCCAAAAAACAGACAACTTTCAAAGAGGGGGCAGGGGAGAAAAAGAAAAGAAACAAAACAAACAAACAAACAAAAGCCTGGGCTAAACCCAGAATTAATGAGGGGAATTTTATGGCCTCCCTTTGCCTAGGGACGAATTCACAAAGTTCTCACCCTGGCCCTGGAGTCAAATGAAAGTTGGCTGTAACCTTCTGTCAATGTGCAAAGAACTAGATCAAAAGTTAAATAAATGTAGGCAGAAGTCATTGCAAAAGAAATTCCCCAAGGGATGATATAAAAATTTATTTGGTCTTAAGCCTATGCCTGCCTCAAAAATAGTAACATTTACTGTGTAGGGACTGGAGTGGAATTCGCACTGGAGAAGCTTGTTCACTAGAAAAAGTCAAGACTAATAGTTAATGTGATTGTCCCTTCTCTCCCCAAATTCTGTAACAGGCACTCAAAGCCTGGACAACTCTCTTCTCCATTTTTTTTCCCATTTCCAAGTATTTTGCACCTGTTACCATTAACTGTTAAAACTCAACCTCCCTAGTCCACTCCAAATGCCATACTTACAATGTGTTTACTGCTTTCTTCAGTGTTTTGGGGTTCTAAGACAAACTACTATTCACTAGTCACCCACTCTAGCCCTAGGCTGCTAGAGCTCCTAACTTTGGGAGGCAACCAGTGACACCCCACCCTTTGTTGTACTTCCGAATTGCAGAGGTTGCATCAGAATTAAACACTCCTTCCCTCCCTCGGTCCTAGGAATCCCAACAGAGACCTGAATTGAAAACAGAAGTGGAAAAGCTTCAGGTCACTCAGACTCCAAGGTAGAAACTGTGTCTTACTCAATTTTGTATACCCAGTATACAAAGTGACTGGCAGTTAAGATGAGATATTCAGGTATTAAGTATTTACTCAGTGGTACTGAGATGGTGACTGCCTAGAGCTGGGCATAAAGTACAAAAGTTATGTGTGAGAGCTCTGGACGGATGGACAGACACACACACAGACACACACACACACACACACACACACACACACACACAGAGTTATAGTCACACTTCAGGAGGGGAAAAAAAAATTCCCCCTTCATCACTCTTCGGTGGTGGATCTGAACAAAACTCAAAAAGCATCTCAAAAGCCATTGTTGCCGAGGTAACAACCTCCCTCCCTCCCTCTCCCCCCCCCCCCCCCCCCCCCCCCCCCCCCCCGCCCTTCCCACAGCCAGGAAACTACAGCAACACCCTGTGTTGTATATGTAAAAAGTTCTCACAGGTCTCTTCACTGCTGGTTTGCTCCCCTAACAAGACTGTGGTCCAGGCTTTTATTCCACATACTATGGTGGAGAGGTCTAAACAAACCGAATGCAATAAACCAATGCCATTTCTGCTAGTCGAGATATTAAAAGGCACCAAGGCACCTGGCCACAAATGCAATTGCTACTATTTCCTCAGTGTAAACCATCTGGATATGCTCAGTGGAGGAATGTTACCTAAGGACTGGGGGACAAAGGTAAACCTGTTTTCCCAAAGAGAGCATCAACCCTGACCACCCAGAGAGCTGAAGCCCAGAGGCCTCTTCCCTCCCTGCTGGGCTCCCTGGGGGGAGAGTCGAGTGTGGGACGAAGTGTGCTGGCCAGGCCGCCTCTGTGAGCTGAGGAACCTCTCTGGAAACTTAGGAAAACCACAAGCCTTATTACTCAGGCCAGACAGCTGGCTCCACCGGGAAGCGGCTCTTCCTGAGAACTGAGAGCAGAGAGGAGGTGGGAGGCTGTCTGCCATTACTCAGTGCTGAGAGCGGCACTCCCCAGCCCTCCACCTCTCAAGACTGTCCAAACCCTGCCGCTGAAATCCCTGATTATTTATAACTGGAAATACACGGCTGGTAAAAGTAGAAACGTGACAAATATGAAAAGACAAAACAAACTGGTGACAGGTAAGTGAATGGCCAAGTACTAAGCATTCATCTACTCTCTGGCTGGAGTTGCTCCCAGACTCTCAACTCCATTCCCTACTGAGAAATAGCTTGACTTACACTGCTGAGGCAGAAAGAGGGGGTGGGGGGAGAAGAGAGGAGGAGGAAGAAGAGGAGGGGGAGGAGGGGAAGGGGAAGAGAAGAAATGAAGGAGGAAGAGGAGGGGGAGGAGGAGGAGGAAGAAACAGACGACCCTCAACCTGCTGTCTGCTTCTCTCCTTCACACACGCCAGTAACTTTGTATTCTGCACCCGTGTGGTCTGAAACAGTCTCGCCGAGCGGACGACAGACACAGTAGCAAGACATTCCGGGCAGGAATTCAGACACAGACCTCCCCCCCCCAACACACACACACACACACACACACACACACACACACACACACACACACACACACACACACACGTGTGACCTACCTCCACCCCCAGTGCCCCCCACACGCACACCCGCACCGAGGAAGGGGCACCAGAGGGAGAGAAACAGGGCGCAGAAGCCATCACTGCGGTCGGGGGGGAATCTATTCCGCACCCAGAGGGAGACTCGCCGCTCCCCCCCGCCCCGGTGTTCCCGAACACCCCAGGGAGACGCCAGGAGCCTGGCGCTCGCTCCTGCGCTCGCCTCCCGGTTCCCGGCGAACCCCGGCGGGCGGGGGTGGACACTCACACGGGGCCATCCTGACAGGTCCCTCCGGGGTCCGAACCCGCGGTCTCCCCGCACCCGCATCTCGGACGCGGGCGCCGCTGCTCCTCCTCCTCCTCCCGCCCCGGCTGGCGGTCTCCCTCCCGCACCCGCGGCCGCCGCCGGCACCTCCGCGCGGAAGGCGGGGCCGCAGCCGCCCTTTGGTCCCTCCTCCCGCGGCGCCCCGCCTCCGCGCCCGCCCGGCGGCCCGGGAAAACTCTTGGGGCGCCACCATTGTCACCCATGCGGGGGTGGGGGGAGAAGGGGAGGATCTTGCTGTCACCCACGCCTCCCCGCCCCCCACAGCGGAGGTTCCCACGAGGGTTCTCTTCATTCATGAATCCACAACTGGGAGCAGACGCAGGGCTGGAGGCCTCTTGGGTTCCCCCCTACCGCCCCAGGCCTGAGGGTTGTGAGACGCCCCGCCTGCGCGCGCGCGCGCGCGCGCGCACACACGCACACACACACACACACGCACACACACATCCAGGGCTGGCACCGTGGTTCGCTCCGAAGTCCTACGGGGAAGGCGCCCCCCGCGCGCCCCCGCACCGCGCACCGGAGCGCGCCAGCCGCGCAGCCCGGCGCGCTGGCCTCGGTCCCCGGGCTTCCCCGCCACCACCCCCGGGGGCCGCCGTGGGCACCGCTTGGGAGAATACCGCGTGGCTTTCACACGGGAAACTGGGGAAACCATCCCCCCACGAAGAGTTTTTCCATTCCTCTCCAAGGCACTGCATTCCCCCCCCCCCCCAAATTCTCAGCGCCACCGCTGCTTACAACTCTTTGAGGGTATAACTTAATCCAGATTAAATATTTTAAACAGGACTTTCCAGGACAGCGTCTGCCAGGTTACCACTTGGCCCACCATGCCAAACCACTGCCATAAAAGAGTAAAATAAAATCGTCTCTACCCGCCCCCCCCCCCCCCGGTCATCTGCTTATACCTTCTCCGATGGCATCCATCTCATTCTACCGGCCCATTTCTCCCTTTCAGAATCGCCTAGGTGCTGATAATGTTCTCATTCGAACCTAGGAGGGTGGAACTAGACACACCGACTCAGAACGCGGTGGGCGATCCGAGAGGGGCCTTAGAAAAGCTTTCTCCTCAGCTTGAATTTTTAAAAAATAAAGCACACCTGGGCCACCATTCCTGAGTTACGAGGTCAGAGGTAAAAAGGTAAGACAGGTCTGGAGGTTACCACCCCTCCCCGATGAGATTCAGATGCTTGGCAGACTGGGAAGAAAAGTTGCTTCACTTCCTGCCTAATCAGAGCAAGCTTGGCAGTTCGTGTGGAAAAAACAAGTTCCTCACATGGAATAGCCTTCCTGGATGGCTCCCTCCTGGCTCCTTTGTGGGGGGGAAGGAGAGGAGGGTTTAAATTCCTGTCCTGGAACTTCAAGTCTACACCAAGGCACTGGGGTTGTATGGAAATGTCACTCTCCTGGTCTAAGCACCTATTTTTTTTTTTTAATGCCTCCCCAAATGAGGAGGTGCTGATTTATAATAATAGCATTTGGGAGCCAGTCACACCTAAGTGACGTGAGTTTACACCACTAGTGTTTAAAGAGGAAGAAAAGATGCAGAATGTAGCAATTACATCTGCTGAATGATGGCCCTTTTCTCTCTAGAGTTGAGCTATCAAAGATGATGATAGTCACTTGCCACCCACAGGGGAGGGAAGAAGGGAAAACTCAACTTCTCTGTCATGGTAGAAGTCTCCATGGGCTAAGACTACCAGGCCTATTCTTATCATTATTGACTGCACAGGTGACCAAATGTATACACCACCTTCTGGCCCAACACCTGACAGTAAACATTGAATAATGACTTGTTAGAAAGCCTGATTTAATTAATGCACTGGCATTGCTGATAGCATGGTCCTGAGTGCAGACACCTGGGCACTGTTTCATGCGCTCCTTTTTGCTCAAGGATAGTGCTGTACCACTTGTGGCTTTTTCTGTGATTAATTAGAGACAAGAGTCTTATGGACTTTCTTGCCCTTGCTGGCTTGAAACTGTGATCTTCAGACCTCAGTCTCCTAAGTAGCTAGGATTTTTTTTCTTTTATTATTTTCTTTTTAAATTGGTTTTCTTCTAAAAAGAAAAGAAATAGGAAACCCCAAAACTTCCCACCCAGTATAAAACCAACCAACATATACTCAGAATATGTTGAAATAGAAATAGAAATACCAGCACAAGCTGGCCTGGAACTCCTGATCCTCCTGCTTCAGCTTCTGTACTGGTATTACAGTGGCCTGGTTCTAAATCAACACAGCTCTTTGGAGAAACAATTGATTAGTCTATAGTAATTCAACATAGAGTTGTACATTTCAAACCGCCTTCTTAAGCCAGGTGTAGATGGTTATGCTTCTAATGCTAGCTATTCAAGAAATTCAGATCTGAGGATCCCAATTTGAAGCCAGCCCCAGGAGAAAAGTCCTTAAGACTCTTATCTCTAATAACCAGCAAAAAGCAGGGATGGAGGCACAGCTCAAGTGGTGGAGCTCCAACCTGGGGCAAAAAAAAAGCCAGGCAAAAGCATGAGACCCTGAATTCAAGCCCAGTGCTAGTAACACAATTTTTAAAAGAGAAACACTTCTGCACTCTTATTAGTATTAATCACCAGGGCCAATCACCCCCTCTCAATAAAATATACAAGCCAAGCAGTAGATGGGCAAGTAAGAAAACTGAAGTGCTGAGATTCCCAGTAAACACAGGTCATCTGGGAGTTCTTGGGGCTACCTACTGGTTTCTTACCCCTACTGGGTCTAGAGAAGCCTTCCCAGCAATAGTGTGTACATTTAAGGAGTGTGTTTGTGATGCAGAAAGAAGGGAGAAAGCCTTCCTGGAGAAGGGAAGAGCACGTAGAAAAACAAGGAATGAAGTCATGGCCCGAGGTGCACTTGCCCAAGCGAGCAGGTTCTGTTCCCACAGAAGTGAGATTAGATTGGCATTTTTCTACAGATCTCTGGTCAGCTTTGTTTTATTTATTTTTTTCAAGATAGATTTAGCAGTTGGTTGGGGGAGCGGGGGAGTGGTTTCGGTAAGAATTGATTCCACAAAAGCTGCCTTTCTGTGGGGATACAGGGAAGAGGGGAAGGCGAACAAAGTCAGACAAGAGAGAACCAGATTCAAGAGAAACTATAAAGGAAGTGGATTAGCAGGCTGATGACTTGACTGATTAGGTAAGGGGAGCCACAAGGGAAAAGAGCCCAGAGCAACTCTCAGGTTCCTGAGAGCAGATGACACTGCCTTTAACCAAAATAGAGAATACAGGAGTGGGAGCAGAAGCATGACTAGCTAGGGGCAGCCGTCCAATGACTATGCATCATTCAGGTGGAGGTGTGAGGTAATATAACACTCATCAACCTTCTACGTGAGACATGAACGGTAGAGGGATGTGGAGATCGTACACATGTCACGAAAGTTGAAGCTTGAGAAGGGATGGGGCAATCTAGAGACGCCATGTCACTGAAGGGTCGAGAGAATCCAAGACAGGGCTCAATTAGAATGCCAATACTTATTTTTTAGGTCCAAGATTAGAACTCAAACTTACTACCTAATACTTTTGCTCATTGGCTAGCACTCTATCACAACTGAGCCTCATCTCCAATCCCTAGAATGCCAATACTGACAGTTAATAATGGAGGCAATGCCATGAAGGAAAGGAGGGGAGGGGAATTCTGGAGAAGTATGGGCCAAGAGCCATGGGGGATAAGATTAAAGAAGGATGTGAACTTTGACTAAGAATGTGAAACTTTGAGTAAGTTAAGAACAGAATATATTCCTAACTGCTCATAAGAGATCCCTGCTTCTTTTGGTCAGAGCTGATCTAAAAGAAAGAAGGGTCTGGAGGTTAGATTACAGGGGGTGATTGCTTATCAGGCAGCAGGTCACTAGATACTTCATCCTAATCATGATGGAAACCATTAAGGTCCAGTGATGGAGGACTAGTTAATCAACTTACGTAGCAAAGCATCACAGAAAAGCACAATACAAGCTCAGCAACGCTGGCTCGAGGCTCATACTTGTAATCACTTGAGCCATAAACTCCCCACTCCTCCCAATTATTTTGCTGATTAATTGGAGAATTGGACATAAGAGTTTTGAGGATGGGTCTTCCCAGGCTGCAATCTTCAGGATTCAGACACCAAGAGTAGCTAGGACTATAGGATTGAGCCACTTGCACCTCGCTCAATGTTTTTAAAAGCTCTCTCGTGCTCTCTGTCTCTCTCTGTCTTTCTCTCTCTCTGTCTCTATCTCTCTCTCCCTCTCCCCTCTCCCTCCCTTTCTCCCTCTCTCCCACTCTCTCCCCTCTCTCCTCCTCTCCCCCCACTTCCCTCCCCCCCCCACAGTCCTGGATCTTGAACTCAGGATTTGGGCACTGTCCTTGGGCTTGCTCAAGGCTAATGCTCTGCCCCTTGAGCAACAGCACCACTTCCAGCTTTTTCTGTGTATGTGGTACCAGGTTTTCATGCATGCTAGGCAAGCACTCTACCACTAGGCCATGTTCCTGACTCCATAATTTTTTTTTTATGTCGGTGGTGGGGCTTAACTCTGGGCCTGGATGCTATCCCTAAGCTCTTCACCTAAAGGCTAGAGCTCTACCACTCTGAGCCACAGAGCCACTCCCTTCACTTTTCTTTTGAGCAATTTTTTCTTTGGGGAAAGTGATTAGATGCCCATCTTCCCAAATACCAAATGGTTAGATAAGGAAGTACTTACTTGATTATGAATCATTGATTGGTTCATTTTTTTAATTTTTATTTTTTTGTCAGTTGTGGGGCTTGAACTCTGGGCCTGGGTGCTGTCCCTGAGCTCTTCAGCTCAAGGGTAGTGCTCTCTCCCACTTTGAGCCACAGCACCACTTCCAGTTTTATGGTAGTTAATTGGAGATAAGAGTCTCAGAGACTTTCGAGACTGGACTGGCTTTGAACGGTGATCCTCGAATCTCAGCCGAAACATATTAAACCTGCACTCTATACTGTCCTACACTGCCAGCCCCTAATAATACATTTCTGAAATGAGATACTCCCATTCAAATATGGATAGGCTACAGAGGAAGATGCAACATAACTAAGTTCAATTCTAAGCTCCCTAGGTTTGTAAAGATTACAAAGAGAATAACCAGTTCTGAAGCTCTCATTTGGCACCTAGAAGCATATAAACTAAACAGAACCACCCCGGTCCTGGTGATTCACCTCTGTAATCTGAGCTACTCGGGAAGCTGAGGTCTAATGAGCCCTTCTCAAAGCCAGGGCTGGCAAGATAAGAACACTCTTATCTCCAATTAATCAACAAACCTGAAAATGGAGCTATGGCTCAAGTGGTAAAGCACTGGCCTTGAGTGAAAAATTAGTACTAAGAGACAGGCACCCCAACAACAAGGGGGAGAGAAACCCAGAGAACAGAAGAATTGTAACATAAATAAGGTCCTACTACAGCATTCAATTTAAAACAGAAACCAAGAACAAAGCTTGATTTGATGCTATGGAAAGGAAAAGAATCTTGAATAATGGCCCAGGTGATGCTCAGCAGGAAAGCTCTTGCCCACGAACCTGGGTTTCTTCCACCACTTGAGCCATGGCTCCACTTTTAGCTTTTTGGTGATTAGTTGAAAATAAGAGTTTCAGGGACTCTCCTGTCAGGGCTGGCTTTGCACAGTGCTCTTCAGATCTCAGCCTCCCGAGGAGCTAGGATTATAGGCATGAACCATGCACCACTGGACCCCACTTTATGTCGTTTTCGATTTTGACAAGGATTTCATTACGTAGTCCAGGCTGGCACCCACCTCACCATGCTGGCATTCCAGATAGGCACTACTACACCAGCTTCCTGCTTAGATTCTCCTTTCTGCCAAAAATAGAAAGCAGCTCTGCAGGAGTGGCTGTCAGGAAGTGGTGCTCTCAGGACACAGCAAGGGGATGGCATCCAGTTGGTTGTTTCCTTCACCGGAAAACAAAGCCTTTTGGAGCACACATTACAGGGCTCTGAAAGGTGAGGAGGCCTAGTCAGGAGAAGGGAGTCTGAAGAGGGCATTAGGGATGCAGTGGCCAAAGAAAGCACAGGGGCCTATTACTCTGTTCCTCTTTTGCACTTGATTAGTATTATCTTAACAATACACTGTCGAGGATGGGTCATTGTCAGTACAAGTTTTCAGACACTCAGTGTGGTAAAGCACTAGGTTTGAACACAAAGAGCTCAGAGACAGCACACAGGCCCTGAGTTCAAGCCCCGGGATTAGCTGGCTTTTAGGAGAATTCCAGGGTACACACCTCCAAGCCAGTAGGTAGAGGTCAAGAGAGTACTCAGCCTCGTGAACAAGGGCTGGAGCCAGAGCAAAGCCCAACACTAATCAGAAGGAGCCAATAAGCAAATGCTTTTTCTCTATGGTGGTAGTAGGGTTTGAATTCAGAGTCTCACACTTCCTACCCAGGCACTCTTCACACTTTTTAACACTTAACTCTTAACACTATACCCCTACTTTTGGTTTGTTTGTTTTAGTTGATTTGTGAATTAGGATCGCATGGTTTTGCTGAGAGCTGGTCTAGGACCACCACCCTACGACGCCATATAGTTGGGACTCCAGATGGCTCTGACATCTTCAGCTTATTAGTTGAGATGGGGTGGGACTTAATATCTATAGCCTCACATTACAACCCTCCTGATTTCTACCTCCCAAGCAGTTGTAACTACAAGTAGGGGGTTGGGGTGGAGAAAGGGGGGTGCAGATTTTCATTTTTTGACAGAGTTTGGATGTGTAGCACAGGCTGGCCTGGAACGTGTGATCTTGCCGTCTCTGCTTCCTGAATTCTAGGATTGCAGGGGTTTTGCACCAGAAGCATCTCTTAGAGTCTGATCTAGAGAAGAAAGGTGCTCCTGTGAGTGTGAGTGTGCTTGTCAGCCCTGAGGAATTCTTCTTCTCCAACAGGAAGGATGTCCTGGGTCCTCAGAGAGGCTGTGTTGGCCTGACTGTAGCTTTTATTAGTGCACTGGTGTTTACACTGCACAGATGAAAGCCATGAGCTCCCCAGGACCAGATGCTGACCTGCTAACCTCCATTCAAAAACCAGCAACAACAAACTAAGAACAGGGCTTGGCACTGCTGATAGGATGCACACATGGGACCGTGCACTGCACTCACTCACGTGCGCCCTCCCTGCCACCTGGATGCTGGGAGGAGGCTAAGGGAGGAGGCTTTTTGCCTGAGGTCCTCCTCAGGTACAGGAAGGGTATATACAGAATGGAAACCCAGCTTCAAAAGACTCAAATCCTATCCTCAGCCTTGCACCGAAGGCTCATGCCTATAATTCTAGCTACTCAGGAGGCTGAGATCTGAAGATCCTGGTTTAAAGCCAGCCTGGGCAGGAAATTCTGTGAAGAATCTTACCTCTAATAAACTACTCCCCCAAAAAGTCAGTAAGTGGAACTGTGGCTCAAGTAGAGGTCTAAAGAGCAAAAGAAGCTCAGAAACAGTGTGCCCAGGTCACGAGTTCAAATGTAGGAGTGACACCAGAAAGAAACAACACCAAACCTGGGAGCACATAATGCCACACTTTGGAAAAGAGACCTCTGGCTTGAGAAGGAGCTGGGTGATAGAAGCCTTGCCGAGTGGGGACTTGCATGTGATCTCCAGAACTGCAAAAAGGACAGTGAAATGCAGCCAGGGGCCAGGGGTTCCCATCTGCAATCCTAGCTACTCAGGAAGATGAGATCTGAGGATTGGGGTTCACACTGGGAAGAAGGGCAACAGTGCAAAGCACTAGGACTGCCAGGGGAACAGCCCTACCCACTTCAACTCCTCAGGCTGTGCTGCCTTGCCATCTTCAGGGCACAGGGCACCAGCTGTAGGAGGCCTACGTGCATGAGAACACAGACCCTTTTCCAGACATTTGGCTGTGAACGGTGACAGGAGGCGGGAAAGCTGGGTCATCTTCTCTTGGACATATTAAACTCATGATTCAGGACCTAACTTAAGTGTCACCTATGTGTTATATTAACATATCTAAGCCAACACTAAAGGAGGCTGAAGCTGGAGGATCTCAAGTTAGAGGCCAGCCTGAGCTACATACATGGAGAGTTCCAAGACAGCCTGACCTACATAGCAAGAGTCTGTCTCAAAAATAAATAAAAATAAAAAACACCAAAACTAAACAAACAAACCAAAAAAGTCCGCACATGAAAGATTTCCAGGAAAAGTCTAGAAGGTCTGTTTTGATTTCACACGTAAAGCATGCACTCAGATTTATTTGTCTGGAAAACACATTGAGCTCGAACAAACACATTAGAAAGTTAAGAAGAAAGCCCTCTTACGGGCCAGACAAGGTGACAAACTCACACATATAATCCCAGTTACAGAGGCAGAGGTTAAGGTCAGTCCAGCAAGAAGTTGGCAAGACTTCCATCTCAACAAAAAAAGCTGGGAATGGTAGTATCCCTTTGTAATCCCAGCTAGCCAAGAAGAGCAAGTAGGAGGGCATCAGTCCAACACAGGCACTGAGAGAAAACTCAAGGCTCTATCTGAAAAAACAAAAGACCGACAGCAAACGTGTGAAGATGTGCCTCAAGTGACAGTGGATCTACCTCACAAATACAAGGCACTGAGTTCAAACCCCAGTGCAGCCAAAAAAGAAAAGGCCTTCTTGTGCTTTTCCGCCACTTGAATGGCATACAAACTATTCCTAATATCTGAACCGCTAAAGCAACAGTCTTTGTACATTAGTATCCAGAACAGTGGTCTCTCACTTTCAACACTGAGAGAAGAAAACAGGAAATTATCCTGTGGGCATTAAAAAAGCTATCTTTAAAAAAAAAAATCTCGATGACAGGACAAACTGCTCATTTTGCTTGAACCCCAGATGCTGAAACACTTCCAAGTAAATGTACAAGTCAATGCAGTTAAGTACACATTTCAGAGCTAGGAACACATGGTTAGACTATTTGCACTTACTAACAGGCCCTTCTGAGAAGGTGATAGAAGACCACAGCTGCCAGGCGCCAGTGGCTCACCCCTGTCATCCTAGCGACTCAGGAGGCTGAGATAGGAGGATCCAGCCAGCCCAGGCAGGACAGCCTGTGAGACTCTTATCTCTAGTCCACAAGTGGCATTGTGGCTGTAAGTGGTGGATCACCAACCTTGAGCAAAAAGAGCTTGTAGGCAATACTCAGGACTACAGTTCAAGCCCCATGACCAATTAAATAAATAAAATTAAAAGCACCTGCAGCAGAAATTAGATCTAAAAGACATTGGAATAGGACAAAATACACAGAATTCTAGATACTCACATTCGGTGGGATCAAAAGACAATAACCATGCCACTGGTGGATGGAGATGGGAGAGAGGGAATGGGAGACAATGAGGGAACAGATGACACTATGTGAAAGAAATGTACCTATTTCCAAATGTATGTAGAGGTAACCCCCTGTATAGCACATCTAAAACAACAATAAATTGCGGGGGGCAGAGAACCCCATTCTGTTCTGTACCAGGGCACCAGGGCACACCTCTTCCCCCAGCAAAGCAATTTCAATTTCTCTTTTCCCTTCCCTGCCTCCATGAAGTGACCAACCTCCCCATTCATTCCACTACCATAATGCTCTTCTCAGCACAGCCTGGAACCATGCATCTTCTGAAACTATGAATCAAAACAAATCCTTCTTCCCCTACAGTTTTCTTTCTTTCTTTTCTTTTTTTTTTTTTTTTTTGCCAGTCCTGGGGCTTGAACTCAGGGCCTGGGCACTGTCCTTGGACACTTTTTGCTCAAGACTAGCACTCTGCCACTTCAGCCACTACACCACTTTCAGCATTTTTTCTATGTATGTGTTACTGAGGGCTTCGTGCATGCTGGGAGAGCACTCTGCCACTAGGCTATGCTCCTGGCCTCCTTTCCTTTCCTTTCCTTTCCTTTCCTTTCCTTTCCTTTCCTTTCCTTTCCTTTCCTTTCCTTTCCTTTCCTTTCCTTCCCTTCCCTTCCCTTCCCTTCCCTTCCCTCTCCTCTCCTCTCCTCTCCTCTCCTCTCCTCTCCTCTCCTCTCCTCTCCTCTCCTCTCCTCTCCTCTCCTCTCCTCTCCTCTCCTCCCCTCCCCTCCCCTCCCTCCCTCCCTCCCTTCTTTTCTTTTCTTTTCTTTTCTTTCTTTCTTTCTTTCTTTCTTTCTTTCTTTCTTTCTTTCTTTCTTTCTTTCTTTCTTTCTTTCTTTCTTTTGGTTAGTTGTTTGGCTTGAACTCAGGGCCTGGGTACTATCCCTGGGCTTTTCTGCTCAAGCCTAGAACTCTACCATGTTGAGCCACAGCTCTATTTCTGGTTTTCTGGTGGTTAATTGAAGATAGGAGGCAGTTCAAAGCCCAGGCAGGCTTTGAACTGTGATCCTCAGATCTCAGCTTCCTGAGTAGCCAAGATTACAAGTGTGAGCCACCAGCATCCAGCTTCCTTCAGTTGTTTCTGTCAAGTATTTTTTTCACAGCAACAACAACCAAATCTGTCTTGCATAATCTCTACGCAGACTCTAAGAAAGGCACTGTACACTGATAGTTCACGCCTGTAATCCTAGCTATTCAGGAGGTTGAGATGTGAGGACAACAGTTCAAAGCCAACCCAGGCAGGAAATTCCATGAGCCTTTATTTTTTCCTTTTTCCATTTTTTTTTTTTATTGTCAAGATAATGTATAGAGAGGTTACAGTGACATTGTCAGGTAGTAGTATATTACTTCTTGCACACTGATACCCTTTCTCATGTTTTTGTCCTTGTTTCCCACCCCCACTTCTCAATCATCTTGTTTTCCGCCTTCCCTTCCATGAGACTTTTATCTCGGCCTCCTGAGTAACTAGGATTACAGGTATGAGTCACCAGTACTCAGCTTGTTATACAAGCTTTTCTTTTTCTTTATTGGTCACAGGGCTTGAACTCAGGGGCTGGGCACCTGTCCCTGAGCTACTTTTGCTCAAGGCCAGTACTTTACCACTTGATCCACAGCGTCACTTTGGGCTGTTTCTGTGTATGTGACACTGAGGAATTGAACCCATGGCTTCATGCATGCTAGGCAAGCACTCTATCCCTGACCCACATTCCCAGCCCCCTTGTCACAAAGTCTTACTACCTCCTCCACATGAACAAACATGACCTACCAAAAAACTATCTCCAATCCCAGACACCAGGATCATCAAATGCCAATGCCACCTGGCAGGCATGGATCGGGAGTCACAGGGGTTGTGCTTCATGTGCTTTGTCCCCAGCATTGGCAGTGCCAAGCTAGACCTATCAATCCAGACACAAATGCAGGGAAGGTGTTTCTGTTCTTAGGTAACTGGGATATCACCATCAGCTTTTCCTCAAAAATGTACAGATCAAGAACATCAAACATAGTGATCTTGATTACATCTGTGATGTGAAAAAGTATACATCCATAATAACTAGGTTGATAAGAGACAAGCACATACCTGGGAAGGCAGACTGTGCAAAGGCCCAGGTCTCTGCTTTGGGGTATACTTCTGCCTCGATCTGTAGCTAGGGTGCCAATCCCACTCACAGGGAGAAGATAATAACGTGGTATTCTGCACCCTGGAGAAAACAGTATGGTTAAAATCCGGCCTAGAACCAGGCAACAATGGCTCACGTCTCTAATACTAGCTACTCAGGAGGCTGAGATTTGACAATCACGGTTCAAAGGCAGCCCGTGCAGAAAAGTCCATGAGATTCTTATCTCCAACCAACCACCAAAAAGCTGAAAGTGGAGCTGTGACTTAAGTGGTATAGTCCAAATCTGGAATGAAAAAGCTCAGAGACAGTGCTCAGGCACTGAGTTCAAGCACCACAACTAACAACAAAAAAAGGGGGGGGGGCTTCATCTTCTGTGTGAAAAAAAAATATATGTACAACAGGTTAGACAACAGATAGATATCCTTGGGAGTTTTGGGTTGTTGTTTTGTTTTGCTTTTTTGCCAGTCCTAGGGCTTGAACTCAGGGCCTAGGCACTGTCCTTCAGCTTCTTTTGCTCAATGCTAACACTCTACCACTTGAGGTACAGCACCACTTCCAGCTTTTTCTGTGTATGTGGTACTGAGGAATCAAACCCAGGGCTTCATGCATGCTAGGCAAGCACTCTACCACTAAGCCACATTCCCAGACCCCATTTTTTTAGATTGAACCTTACTATATAGGCTAGGCTAGTCTCCAACTTTTGGTCCTCTTGGGCCTTCAGAATGGTTGCATTACAGGCATGTGGAGAACAAGAAACCCCTCTTCCCCTCTCTACTTCATCAATATCTAGATTTAAACTCAGGGCTTCCAACTTGTTTGGCTTGCTTGCTTTGGCTTGGTCTTTGACCTCTTGAGTTACATACCTCCAGCCAAAAAAACCTTTAAAAAAAAATGGTGTTCCTATTTTCAAGTGTTTTAGGAAAACTAGTATACACTTGAAAGGGTATCTGCTTTCCATAGTTTGTATTAACACTGGTTTTATCCTAATAATTGTGGGTTGTCACCACTGAAGAAAAACCAAGGAATTCTGTTTCACTATCAGTGCAAAGAAACTCAAGAAAAAGTCCTGCTGCACCCTCTTGACCCCTGCCTGGGCCTTCTCACGATCGAAGGGAGACCTGCTCATCTCCTTAGGCCGGGGTCATGCCACCTCTTGGTGAAGGGGAAGAATGTGGCTTCTCTCGGGCATCTATGTAGAATACCCTAACTTCCTACATAAGGAACATAAGTAAAAGACCAGTGGTTTTTATTTGAACAGGCGAGAGGCTACTTCCTTTTCCAGGGATCAGCAGAAAATGTAGGCAAAGACTAAAACCTGGGCCATCTGGACATCCTACAAAGCAAGCAGCGGATTAGAGCCCAGCGGACACCGTTTCTATTATTACTTGCAAAGATAAATAAATGACTATCGAATCAAGATGGGCTTGTTACGCTTTTGACCTGAATATGGATTTTTTTTCTACAGGAATCAGCACCAGAGAATTTGTTTTCATGACAATGGTTTGCTTTTTAACTCAATCAGTTTGGGAGTTTTTTTTTCTTTGTTAGTTGGTTTGCATTTCTAAGAAATCCTGGCTTTAAACTTCCTTATTGTTATGGTCCAGGGATTTTTTTGACATGTGTAAGACCTAGTAATAACGACCACTTCTACTAACCAGGTATTCTCTAAATTATAAAAAAAATAATGGAAAGAAAACATTTGGTAGAAACAAGCAAAATGTATTTTAGAGTTTCAATAGTTTTGACAGATATGTCAAATTAATGCCAGGTAATGTGAGTTAGAATTGAAATTTGAAATGAAAAACACCAAGCTAGGGAATGTGGCTTGGTGGTAGAGTTCTTGCCTGGCCATTATGAAGCTGTGTTCAAATACCAGTACAAAGGGGGGGGGGGGGAAGGGAGGGAGGGAGAGAGGGAGGGAGGGAGAGAGGGAGGGAGGAAAAAACAACAGATGCTCGTGCTTCTGTGTTGCAGTGTCAATTACTTTTTTCCCCCTTTCTTCATTTAGAACTATACGAAAGTGAATGGGCACTGGAAGGGATTTGCTTTGTGGGGACCCTGCACTGAGCTATAGACATGTGTCTAGGTCTCCCAACCTCTGTGGCAGTGAATTTGGAATACAGGAGCCCATTGTTGCTTGGAAGCTGTTTTGGCAAATCAAGTGACTATGCAGCTTGCCAAACAAGCCCACTCACAACTCTATCCTTCCAGACAACAAGAAAACAGACTAAAGGAGGCCAGGGAGAAGGGAATAAATTCCTTGAGGTTTTAAATACCAGATCATGCCTGACTCACAATTATATTTTACAACACAAGAGATCAGCTCCTGAAGAAAAAGAAAAAACAACAGCAACAAAAACAACCCTATGTAGAACTGTCATACATTGTAGCTGTCAGACAACTTCTCAGAAGGATGAAAGTGATGGAATGCTTGGAAGAAGAATTGGCCTCACCAATTAATGAGGCTTCCCCACAAATCTCTGATCTTTGCATGAATGTTCAAAGATCCCCCTCCACAGAACAACCTACCTTTCTCCCCACAGAGACCTTTAACAAAGCCAAGATCACAGAGACAGTAAGCAGGCTGTAATGGAGCAAGCATCTATCTTTGGATTCCTGCTTCTCCCTGTGCGGTCCATAGACTGGACCACCCACCTCACCAGGAAGGCACAGTGCTTGGAAGCTTATTAGGTATGTAGACCTTCAAGTCCTACCAAACCCCACAGAATCTGTCTGTCATAGGGCTTGATCTCAGGGCCTGGGTACTGTCCCTAAGCTCTTTTGTTCAAGGCTAGCATACTACTGTTGTTTGATTTGGTTTGTTTTTTTTTTTTTCCTACTGGTTAATTAGAGATAAGAGCTTCATGGTCTTTAATGCCCGAGCTGGCTTTGAACCAAGATCCTCAGATCTCAGCCTCCTGGGTAGGTAGCTAGGATCACAGACGTGAGCCACCATGCCTGGCCGCACTACTGCTTTGAGCCACAGTTCCACCTCCAGTGTTCTGGTGGCTAATTGGTGATATTACTCTCATGGCCTTTCCTGTCCAGGTTGATTTTCAACCTCGATCCTCAGAACTCAGCCTCTTGAATAGCTGGGATTACAGGTGTGCACTACCACCAGCGCCTGGGCAGAACCTGCATTTTAGCAATGATTTAATTATGCCAGGTGATTTTGAGAGATGTAAAACTGATAAATGACATGAACGGGTCTGCAGGAAGTAAACCTTCCTCATACACCTAGAAAGAAGAGTTTACTAGAAGCATATTATCGAAGGATAAACTTACCAAAAAGCTGGACGTGGAGCTGTGGTTCAAGTGGTAGAATGCTAGCCTTGAGCACAAAATGTCAGGGACAAAGCCTAGGTCCTGAGTTCAAGCCCTAGTGCAGGCGTGTGCGCGCGCACACACACACACACACACACACACACACATCCTGTAATAATAACACCTCAGAATTCCGTTATATCCCCAGAACCTACTGAGGAAATAAGTATTAATTTTGAATAAAAAATACCTTTTGGGAGCTGGGGAAAAGTATCCATCTAACCTAATGCCTCCCTTTCAGTACTATTGATATTTTGGCCAGAGGCTGTCTTGCATATGGCAGGATATTGTGCAGGTTTTCTGGCAAAGTTGGGCCCTTAGCACATCTGTTTATCTTCTTTCAGTGTTGACAATGCCATCCAAGAATAATATAATTATATTTTTAATCAACTGGAAAGCATTATACTCACCAAAAAGAAATAAGGTCTCACTGAAGAACTCAGTATCTGTTATGCCCATACCAGAAATGGCACTTTTATCCTCACAGAGTCCCAAAATAGCCAAAAAAGTGGGTGTATATATTTGTGTGAGTATGTGTGCATATATCCACACATACATATATATGGGTGTGTACATATACATATACATGTACACATAGATATATGCACACATCTATACGTATGTACACATACATATATATTCACATATATCCATATATATGTAAGTGTGGGTATATGCCTTTTTTATATATATCAAAGAAATATATCATATATTTTAATATATCAGTATATATCATTATACATTACTATTATATCATATGTTATTACCTAGTATTCCTTATCATTATATCAGTATGTATCATTATATATTTTGACACATAAATATATATTATTTCTATGATACATATGTATCATATGATACATATACATACTCTTCCAGCTGCCTCTGCTTACCCAGTGTGCTGCCAAAGGTTCGCGTGTCTTCTGCTCTCTGGTAGAAGTTCCCTTTTGTTAAGTGGAGTGATCCCCACTGCTGCCTCCAGAATTGATATGTATTTCTTGTACCTCATCCTGCCTCTCTAAACAAATCCTTGTCACTTTCAGTCTCTTTTCAGCCAGGAGCTTCTGCTCCTTTGAGTGTTCTGTTTTTGTGCCTAGCTAGTAGACCTATCTAACACAGCCAATAGGGCTGAGGTGAGAAGAAACCAAACCAGGAAGAATGTCATTATTCTGTGAGACTAGAGAACTCTGAATAAAGCACTAATGATCCTCAGATGACGGGCGTTTTAAACACAGCTATCTAATGTACACTCCCCAATTAATCTGCCCATAAATCTCTGAAGCAAACTAATCCTTCATGTATTAATGGCGCACAGTGATTTATCTCAAGGTCTGATAATAATTGCTCAAAAAGCCTGGTTGCTTCTGGATGTACTAAAATCACAAACAGATTTGCTCTGAGATTTGCTCTTTCTGCAAATCTCTAAAAGGCTGTGCCTTGACAAATAGGAATTTCATTACAATTGTCGTTTTATAACTGCGTTTTGGACTGCCATAAACTTCTTGCCTGAGTCAATAGCAAAAAATATATTAGTTCAGAAACAATTCTAGGTTTTCTCTTCTTATTTTTCTTTTCTTTTTGGTACTAGTTTGGGGGCTTGGAATTGGGGTCTAGGAGCTGTCTCGCAGTTCCATTTCCAACAATTATGGGGTTTTAAACATTTTTAAATACCTAAAGCCAAAGATGGATGAGCCTTTCATGCATGAAAATATCTTTTTTAGAGATGCACAAAAACATATGTGTGGGGAGTTTAATGATGCTGGGATTTGAACTAGGTATGGGTGCTGTCTTTTAGCTTTTTCTGCTCAAAGCTACAGCTCTACTACTTGAGTTACAGCCTTCAGCTGTACTTCCAAATTTCTAGTGCTTAATTGGAAATAAGAGTCTCTCACAGGCTTTTCAGTCTGGGCTGGCTTTGAACTGTGGTCCTCAGATTTCAGCCTCCTTAAGTAGCTAGGATTTTAGACCTGAGCTACTGGTGCCTAGCATGCTTGCCAAGCACGCATGATGCCCTGGGTTTGATTCCTCAGTGCCACATACATAGAAAAAGCCAGAAGCTGGGCCAGAGCGAGCGGGCCAGAGCGAGCGGGCCGGAGCGAGCGGGGCCGGAGCGAGCGGGGCCGGAGCGAGCGGGGCCTGAGCTAGAAAGGGGGCCTAGCCGGGCCGGAGCGAGCGGGGCCAGAAAGAGAAAGGGGCCAAAAAAAAAAAAAAAAAAAAAGAAAAAGCCAGAAGTGGTGCTGTGGGTCAAGTGGTAGAGTGCTAGCCTTGAGAAAGCCCAAGGATAGTGCTCAGGCCCTGAATTCTAGCCCCAGGACTAACAAGAAAAAAAGAAAATTCAAGGACCTTCCTTACCCTCTATCAGCATGGAAAATGTGGACTTCCTTCATGGTCCAGATGATGGACCATGATACCTAACCCACACTGGACAGCCAGTCTTCTATGGGATGAAAATATGATACTAGGGCCGGGAGTTTGGCCTAGTGGTTAAAGTGCTTGCCTAGCATGCATGAAGACCCGGGTTCGATTCCTCGGTACCACATACATAGAAAAAAGCCGGAAGTGGTGCTGAGGCTCAAGTGGTAGAGCTCTAGCCTTGAGAAAGTCCAAGGACAGTGCTCAGGCCCTGAGCTCAAGCCCAGGACTGGCAAAAAAAAAAAAAAAAAGAAAAGAAAGAAAATATGATACTAGAAGAGGACTGTCCTCTTGTCATTAGAATAGTGACAAGAGCTGATAGGAAGCTAGGACTCTTACAGTTATGCATCCTGCCTCAGGGAGGGACTTCATCACTGAGTCTTTAAGAAAACAGCACCAAGAGAAATGTCATCACAGGCGACCTCAGCTATGAAAGCTAATAAACTGACTTCTGAAGTGTACTTTTACTTGTGCTCTGTTGCTCTGACAGAATATACGTCCTCCTTCACCAACTTCTCCAAGCCATTTTTTTTCTACTTGGTATGGCAATATATAGGAATTATGATGCTTCTTGTCTGAACAAACTCATGTATAAAAGAGAACTAGAATACAGATGGAGATATGACATAGCAATTCTGATTAGCACAGTTATTCCAAACAACTTGCCCACCTTCCTGATCAAAAACCTTGACCCGACTTCTACAGATGGGCTTTCGGCAATAGCTTTCCCGCAAGTGTTTTGTCTCCAACTTCCCTGTCCTCAGTCTGAATGACCTAAGTCTTTAAAATATTTGAGCACATCAATACTGTTTGGGATTCAATTAAAAAACACTAAACTCTTTCCCTTTTGTACTCTCAGTCCTTAAAAAGGTAAGTGCTTACGCTTTTATTTTGTGTTTGAGACACTATATAGACATTACATAATTTATATACAATATACCATATATATATATGTGAGATACCTATGTATCATACACACACACACACACACTGAGCCACTGAAACACTTCCAGTTTTTGGTTAACTGGAGATAAAAGTCTCAGGATCTTCCTTACCTGGGCTTGGCTTCAAACAGTGATCCTCAAATCTCAGCTTCCTCAGTAGCTAGCAATATAGGCCACTAGCACACAGCTGCCTTTGGGCTTTCCTCAAAGCTAGCACTCTACCACTTGAGCCACAGCACTATTTCTGGCTTTTTCTATGTATGTGGTAATCAAAGAATCGAACCCAGGTTCTTGTGCATGCTAGGTAAGCACTCTACCAAGAGGCCAAACTCCCAGCCCCTGGATTTTTTTTTTAAAGCTCCTACATATTCAACTTATTAAGGCCCTTGTTAGATGCATTGTTGTCGAAGTCCATAAAACTTTTATCTCCAATTAACTACTAGAAAACTGTAAGTGGTTCTGTGGCTCAAAGTATTAGAGCACTAGCTTTGAGCAAAAAAAGCTCATGGACAATGCCCAGGTCCTGAGTTCAGGCCCCACAACTGACAAAAATAAAATTTGCAAAGGGTTCAATTCAACTTTCTAGGCTATCCTTTCAGCTGAGTACCTATGTATTTCACTGTGCAGAAGCTTTTTAGCTTGATGAAATTACATTTGTCTATTATACTTGCTAAGCCCTTGGATTTCTCCTTAGCAAGTTCCTGTCTATGCCAGTAAATTCTAATGTTTCTCCTACTTCTTCTTATACTAGTTTCAAAATTTCAGGTTTTACACTGAAGTCTTTGATCAGTTTTGAATTGATATTAGTATGGCAATAGAGACCTAGTTTCAATCGTCTGAATATGGATAGCCAATTTTCCTAATGGCATTTGTTGAAGAGGCTGTTTTTATTCCAACTTCTTTTCTTTTGGTTCCTTTCTCAAAAATCAATGGTTATGTGTATATGGCTTTGTTTCTAAGTCTTTTATTCTATTGTATTAGTTTTCAGTTTTGTTTTTGTGCCAGAACCAAGTTGTTCTATAGTAAAGATGAAAGATTAGAGTTATAAAACCTTCACTATTGCTATTTATGCTTTGACTATTTGGGTTCCATGTAATTTGTTAAGAAATTGTTTTCTCTATTTCTTATAGATCAACTTTGGCAGAATGACTATTTTCAAGATAGTCATTCTGCCAATCTATGAGCATGTGAGGTCTTTCCACTTCCCAGTATTTTCTTCAATCCCTTAAAAAAATTTTTTATGCCAGTCCTGGGGTTTGAACTCAAGACTTGGGCTCTGGTAGGCTAGTGCTCTACTAGTTGAGCCACAGCTCCACTCCTGGCTTTTTTGGGGGGTGCAGGGGGGGGTACTTTTAGTAGAGAGAAGACTTTCATGGACTTTCCTGCTCAAGATGGCATCCCACTGTGATTCGCAGATCTCAGTCTCCTGGATAGCTAGGATTGTAGGCATGAGCCCCCAGTACCTGACTTCTTCAATTTCTTTCTAGAAAGTTTTATCATTTTCACTGTAGAAGTTCTTTGTTGCCTTGGTTAGGTGTTTTTCTAGGAGTTTTATTATCCTTCTACTTGCTGTCTCCAATTGCTCATCATTGGTATAAAAAAGGCTACAGATTTTTTTTTTTTTTTGCCAGTCCTGGGCTTGGGCTCAGGGCCTGAGCACTATCCTTGGACTTTCTCAAGGCTAGAGATCTACCACTTGAGCCTCAGCATCACTTCTGGCTTTTTTTCTATGTATGTAGTACCGAGGAATCGAACCTGGGTCTTTGAACATGCTAGGTGAGCACTCTAACACTGGGCCAAACTCCTGCCCCCAGACTACAGATTTTTTGCATTTACTGGGGCATGAACTCAGGGGCTCAAACTCAAAGCCTCATACTTGCTTGACTTGTGCTCTACCACTTGAACCAGCCAAACTTTTAGCTCGTTATTATTTTGGAGAAGAGACTCTTTCAGACTTTTCTGCCCAGGCAAGCTTTGAACCAGGATTCTCTAGGTTTTAGTAGTAAACTTTCTAAGTAGCTACAATTGCTAGGTTTCAGTAAGCTCTCTAAGTAGCTAGTAGAATTGCCTGCCTGATAGGTGAAGTTTTCTAACAAACTAACACTACCAGAAGATTAAGAGCTGTCACATGACTTTGCCTGATTATATAATTCATATAATCTGACCACAGTAAAAACAAGAACAAGGCAAAGAGGATTTCATATGAGAATAGTTCATTTCCATAGTATGAATAAATATTACTCCCACTGGTTGTTGGACAATTAGTACCAGTTAGTTACAAGAATTCTTTTATAGGCTAAGTTTGAAGTTGGTTGGCTCCAGCTGCCACCCCTGAAAAATGCTCTGATACAGCCTTCATTTACTCATACAGGAACATGTAATTATACTCACACAACAGTCTTTGTTCTACCAAACTGTGTTACTAATGATGCCTTATAAAAATTACTATATAACCCTCTCAAATAAGAAATTAAGCCTGAGTAAGCACAACAAAAATCCAGCTAAACTTGTTACCCATAGGAGGCTGTTTTACTGCAATGAAAGTGACACAAGTAAGGCCTGTTTGAAAGTTTCATTTGCTATTGGAATTTCTAGCTTCCTCGCCCCCCCCCAGAGCTGAGGCCTTGAGGCAAATGTTCTTCCACTGAGCTAAATCCCCATGTTTAGCATACAGCTCTTTCTAAATGATTCTTATCCATGCTGATCTCATGTTGCATTGAACTTGAATCTTTCCTTAACAAAATAATTATTGCGGGGCCAAGAGTTTGGCCTAGTGGTAGAGTGCTTGCCTAGCATGCACGAAGACCCAGGTTCGATTCCTCGGCACCACATGCATGGGAAAAAGCCAGAAATGGTGCTGTGGCTCAAGTGGCAGAATGCTAGCCTTGAGGAAAAAAGCCCAAGGACAGTTCTCAAGCCCTGAGTTCAAGCCCTAGGACTGGCGCAAAAAAAAAAAAAAAAAAAAAAAAAAAGAAAGAAAAGAAAATGGGAAGTGGGGCTTGGCTCAAGGGCAGGGCAGTTGCCTTGAGCTGAAGAGTTCAGAGACAGAGCCCAGGCAGAGTTCAAATCCCATGACCCACAAAAAAAAAAAAAAAAGAAACAAAATAATTGTTGCTTCAGCAAATATTACAAAGAATTTGTTTTCTACACATGAGATTATATGACTTTCTGATTTATTCAGTTCTTACATTGTCCTGTTTGAATGAATTATTTTATAATTTACATGGAGGAAAGAATCTAGCCAAAATACCTTTTATAGATATGTAGTTATAATGCTATTTTCTCTATAATTTCAGAAGTTCTTTACTAATATACATTTAGTTTGTAGATTCCCTTCAAGTTCTAGAAAGTCTTTACAACTACAACCATTGCTTCAGAATCATGTAGCTAGCCTTATGCCAGTGGCTCATGGCTGCTATTCTAGAAAATCACAGGCTGAGAGAGCTGATGCTTGTGGTTCGCAGCCAGCCTAAGCAGACAAATCCATGAGACTCTTTTCGCCAATTAACTAGCAAAAAGCTAGATATGAAGAAGTGGTAGAGCACATCATTAAAAAAAAAAAATAGGTGAGTGAGCATATAAAGCCCTGAGTTCAAGCCCTAGTACTGGCACAATCTAAAGAGGGAGGGAGAAGAGGGGGAGAGGGGGAGAGGGAGGGAGGGAGGGAGAGAGGGAGAGGAGAGGGAAAGAGAGAGGGGGAGGAAGAGAGAGAGAGAGGGAAAGAGGGAGGGAAAGAGGGAGGGAGAGAGAGGGAGAGAGGGAGGGGGAAAGAGAGGGGGAGGGAAAGGCAGAGAGAAGCAGACTACAAAAATGTAAAAGAATTATCAAAAACTTAGCCGGGCACCATGGCTGGTGCCTGTAATCCTAGCTACTCAGGAGACTAAGATCTCAGAATCAAGGTTCAAAGCCAGCCTGGGCACTGAAGTCCATGAGATTCTCCAATTAACCAATGGAAAACCAGAAGTGGCACTTTGGCTCAAGGGGTAGGCCAGTAGCCTCGAGCTGAAAAGCTCAGGGACAGCGCCCAGGCCCAGAGTTCACGTCCCACAACCAACAAAAAAAACAATTATCAAAAACTTAAAAGTGATACCAGCTGGGTATCACTGGCTCATGCCTCTAAGGATCTCAAGAAGTCAAAAGATCCAGAGGTTCAAGGTTCAAAGACATCCTGGACAGAAAAAGTTTGACTCTATATCCAATTAACCAGTATAAGCCAGGTTGCAGGCATGACTTAAGTGGTAGAGTGCCAGGTGAGCAAATTTGAGTTCAGGATAGGCTCTAAGTTCAAACCCCAGTGCAGGCCAAAGGAGGAAGAGGAGGAGGGGCCGGAAGCGGGAGGGGGGGAAGTTAAAGCTAATTAATTACAGTTCTTATAGCCCTAGTTCAGACCAAACTAGTGTCTCTTTTAAATCATCCTCTGAAGTACGCACTATTGGATTTAAAGATTAGCCTGGAGCCTCAGGTGTGGCTTAGTTGATAAATTACTAGCCTGGAGGAAGCTTTGAATACCATTCACAGCACCACAACAAATAATCATTATCTTCAACAAGAAGCCAGAAAATCTATAATCCAATCCAATCCTTTCAATAGTTATTTACCATCAATCTCTATCCTCTACAATCACTGGGTAAAACTTCAGAACAATATTCCTCCCTTCAGCAAGTCTGGTTTGTTTTTTTTTTTTTTAACCAGTCATGGGGCTTTGAACTCAAGACCTGAGCTCTGTCTCTAAGCTTTTTTGCTCAAGGCTAACACTGTACCATTTTCAGCCACAGTTCCACTTCCGGTTTTCTGGTGATTAATTGGAGATAAGAGTCTTGTGGACTTTGCAGGCTGGGCTGGCTTCTAACCTCTATGCTCTGCAATCAGTCCCCAGAATAGCTAGGATTATAGGCGGAGGCACCAGCTTGAAGGTGTGTGTCTTCCACCAATTCTCACACTAAGAGTGTAAAGTCATTCCCCTGCTCCAACATAGCCTGCCTACCTGATGCCCCAGCCAATGTATGGTAACTGCATCAGTCTATAACTTTCTTTTGTTCTAAGACCATAAAAGTTCACGTGACTGCTTCCAAGGGTGAGTTTCTTATTCAGGATAGCCTGAATCCATGCTCCAGGCTGTGGACACTCAGACTTGACTCAGAATAAACTCTGTTTCCCACGGCCCACAAGTGTTTTGCATCTACAATAACCTTCCCGACCCTGTCATGTTCTCAACAAAAGCACTTTTTGACTGATAAGAACTAGGAGCCCTAAGGGACTCCCAATTCCCTACCCCAACAAGTTAAAGACCTAGAAAAGCAAGCCTGGTCTGGTGGCTCACACCTGTAATCCTAGCTACTGAGGAGGCTGCCATCTGAGAACTGCAGTTCAAAGCCAGTACAGGCAGAAAAGTCTATGAGACTCTTATTCCCAATTAACCACCAAAAAGCCAACAATGGAGGTATGGCTCATGTGCTAGAGTACCGATGTTGAGGAGAAAAGCTAAAGGACAGTGTCCAGGCCCTACGCTCAAGATCTAACATGGGTACCCCCCATACACGTGGATATAATGGTTAAGATAAGAGCTTGGGACCCCTTTTTCAAGCCCAAGAGATGGCTTCCATCTTCAGTAGCAATGAGGCCTCCTTGCAAATGCAAGGTACATAAGCAAAAGGGTTTCTGGACCATGACTCCTGCAGGAAGGACATGAGCCACTTTCTGCAATTCACTGCTGCCTTTTTTTTTTTTGTGGGGGGGGTGGGGGTGGGATCAGTAGAGGGGCTTGAACTCAGGGCCTGGGCACTGTCCTTAAGCTCTTTAGTTCAAAGCTAGCACTCTACCACTTTGAACCATAGCACTACTCCGTTTTCTGCTGATTAGTTAGAGATAAAAGCCTCATGGATTTTCTGCCTGTGCTAGCTTTGAACTGCAATGTGTACCTAAGATTACAGATATTGAGCCACCGGTGTCCAGCTATCAATGCTATTGTTGGTTTGTTTTTGTTTTTGTTTTTGCCATTCCCAGGGCTTGAACTCAGGGCCTGAGCACAGTCCTTGGGCTTTCTCAGGAGTAGAGCTCTACCATTTGAGCTACAGCACCATTTCTGGCTTTTTCTATGTATGTGGTACAGAGGAATTGAACCTGGGTCTTCCTGTATGCTAGGCAAGCACTCTACCACTAGGCCAAACTCCCAGCCCCGAGTTTATTTTATTTCGTCAAGCCATAGGACTTGAATTCTGGGCCTGGGTGTTGTCCCTGAGCTTATCGATGCCCTTTTGAACTCTTTTCTATATTGCAAACCTGACCTTCACCGGGTGGATTGTCAAAAACACTCTGAGCCATCAGCACCCACTCAAAATCAGCTTATATCCAGTTATGCTAAGAAGACTGGGTGTCAGGTCGCACACGTCTTTAAAGGTATTAAGCTGAGCAGACAACCACAGAAAGGAGGTCAGTTTTAGTGCTGACAGTCACTGTGTAGATAAAGGAGTAGCTGCAATTTACCTTGGTTCTGGGCTAGATCTGACAGGTAAGAAGAGGGAGGAGTCAGTCATGAGCCACGTGACTCCAGCCTGAGGGACTTACAGGGTCTCTCAGCTAATAGAGGGCCCTCTATACTCAATCTTGTGCTCCCAAACCATCCAGCTGGCTACCCAGTAATGCTGCCTTCCAGGAGTGCTGGCAAGGTCAGGCCTTGCACCTGCCACCTGCTGGCAGCTCTGTGCCTTCCACCACCAAGACTCCATAGGTCCTCACGCTCCTGAATTTTGGTTAGAAGGTGGAGGGCCTTTGATGCCTTGGTCTCTTCATCATTGCCCCTACCAACCCCACCCTTCTACACCAACCCTGAGTTTGGACCTTAGCACCTGTCTGTCCACACGCACGCACGCACGCACGCACGCACACACGCACGCACATGTCTGCCAGGAATCCAACCCTCCACTCTTTAACTCCCCCCACCTTACCCATCCTCACAGGCTCCAAACTTTGTCACTGTAAGACTCTTATGCCAGCATTCCAAGTGGGGACTTCTATTAGAGAGGCTAGATTCTCAGGACTACTGAATCAGAAACTTCAGGATTGAGGCCTGGTGGTCTGTGTTTTAATCAGCCCTTAGATGGTAGAGCTACATACTAATCATATTTGGTAATCACTTTAGGTGGTCCATCAAAGTCCACCACTGTCTCAAGCACTTCTCAAAAAGTCTCTCTTTCCCCTCCCCCTCCCCATCTCTCCACCCCTCCTCTTCCCAACCCTTTTTTTCCCCCTGCCTGTCTTGGGGCTTGAATTCAGGGCCTGGGTACCATCCCTGAAACATTTATGTACACGGCTACCACTTGACCCACAGCTCCACTTCTGCTTAAGTAAAGATAAAAAGAGTTTCACACACTTTCTGCCCCAGACTAGCTACAAACTACAACATTCAGATCTCAATCTCCTGAGTAGCTAGGATTATAGACTCCTGTAAGAAACAAAATAAAACAAAAACAAAACCCACAAACACAAACATGAGCTACCGGTGCTTGGCTTGATTTTTTTTCTTTTTGCTTTTATCCTTTTAAATTGGTTTAAAGCTTATAAGAGAATTACAAACACTCAGTTAATAAAATGTATGAAGTAAGCTAAAATGTGACTAAAAAAATGGGTAGCCTTTTCTGTCATCTTTACATAATAAATTCCTCCCAAATGTGGAGAAGAGATAATGATAGCTTTTATTATCATGTTAGAGTTTACGAGCACTTTTACGAATAAGGGCTTTTTGAATCTTCTCTATAATCATGGAAGGCTGTAATTATTGTCCAAATTCTGCAATTATTCACAATTGAGGCATACGACAGCTCTGAGTTCACGAGATGAATCTGCTTTCTCCACTGGTGAAAGCAGACAGCAGGGTCTTGCTAGTTAATCCAGGCTGATCTGAACTTTCCATTCTCCTCCTATATAGCAGGATTTAAGTGACCATCACCTCCCAATCTCCTGAGTGGTAGGATTATGGATATGTATCAGCATCAGTATGCCCAGCTATGTGTCCTTTTGTGTATGAGTGAGAGTAATGGGGCTTAAACTTAGGACCTGGTGCTGTTTTTCAGCTTTTTCTACTCAATTATGACACTCTACCACTTAAGTCACAGCTCCACTTCTGCTTTTTTTCCCCCCCAGTTCTGGGCTTGAGCTCAGTGCCTGAGCACGGTCCTTGGACTTTCTCAAGGCTAGAACTCTACCACTTGAGCCTCAGTACCTGGGAATCGAACCTGGGTCTTCGTACATGCTAGGCAAGCACTCAACTAATAGGCCAAATGCCAGGCCCCACTTCTGTTTTTTGACAGTCAATGGAGATACAGAGTTTCCCAGACTTTCTTGCCCAGGCTAGCTTTGAACCACAATCTGCAGATTTCAGCCTCCTGAGTAGCTAGGATTACAGGTGTGAGCCATCAGTGCACAGCGCATGCTCTTTCATTCACACTTATGTAGCATCTCTGGGAACCAGGTAATACTGCCAGGTTGATATATGCAGCTGACATTTCTGATCCATCTCAGCAAGAAAAGCATTCCAGATTTTTGCTGTGAGCTGAGCTAGCTACATTATCACCACAGTCAAATATAATCGAGTTCATTTGAGATACCAGGTTCGTGAAAGAACACTGATCTCAAGTCTCTGCTCCTTTGGAATTTACCTCACTACTGGTTCATCATTTTATTTGCTTCAGGACCTACTGCAGGGCTTAATATGCAAAAAGCATTGAGTGAAGAGCTAATGAATGCACAGCTTCTTGGGGTGAAGGGGAATAAGCAGGCAGAGATTTAACCTTCTACATACAAGACCAAGGAAAGAACCATGGTTTCAAGCAAGGAGAGCCTCAATTTTCTCTTCTATAAAATGAGAAAAAGGACCAGGCACATAGGTTCATTACCATTAATCCAATTTCTTAGGGAGGCAGAGATTGGGAAGATTGCAGTTAGAGTCCAGGCAGGACAACATACTCTTAGCAGGCTAGACAGGGGGTGATAGTTACCTATAGTCCCAGCTAACTGTCAGGCCCATCCATGAGAGGATCACAGTGTGAGGCCAGGCCCTAGAATAAAATGCAAGACCCCATCTTAAAAAAGGGCTCTGCAAGTAAAATCCTGCCTAGGAAGCAAAATATCCTGAGCTCAAATCTCAGTGCTTCCAAAAAAAAAAAAACCTTTTCCAACTTATCTTCTCAGGATAGCTGATGCATCTAATCATGATATTATCTAAAAACCCGTGATTTATAATGTGCACAAAACAAATGTTCAATGATAGACCTCTTGCTTAGCATATATAAGACCCTGGGTCCAATCGGGAGCAATATAATAATAATAATAATAATAATAATAATAAAATAATAATAATAATAATGCACCTCAGAAGTAATCCAAGTGACTTCCACACCAGAATTGTCCAAGGTGCTACTAAATCTACACCTTCCTAAACCTACACTTTCTTAAACCTACACCTTCCAATGTAAAGACTCTGGTTCAATAGTTTGGGAGTGGTGAGAAAGATTCCATTTACATTAAGCTACCACTTGGTTTCCTACAAAGCACTTTGGGTACATTTCCTAAGGGATATTTTCTCATATGTGGACTACAAAGTAGCATTTTTCTCTCCAGATCAAACACTGAACTATGTTATTTCAGAAGACAATGTATAAAAGAATCAGAAGCCTTTTCTCCTTTGCCTTAGGAAAATGAAAAGGAATTAACAGTGTGAAATTGTGGGAATGCATGAATCCTTCAAAGAGGGAGAACTTTATCAAACTCTTTCTCACTTCAAGGAAACTCTACCAAAAGAAGTTGAAATTCCTTCCTACCCAGTTGAGAGTTCTAATCAAAGGATGTGTGTGTGTGTGTGTGTGTGTGTGTGTGTGTGTGTGTTGCAATACTGGGGCTTGAACTCAGGTCCTGGACCTTGTTTCCAAGCTGTTTTGTTGGTGCTTGACCACTTGAGCCACAGCTCCACTTCTGGCCTTTTTTTTTGGGGGGGGGGGAGTATTGCTTGTTAATTGGAGCTAAAAGTCTCACATATTTTTCCTGCCCAGGCTAGCTATGAACCAAGATCCTCAGATATTAGCCTCCTCAGTAACTAGGATGGCACCAGGGCCAGGCTCTATGAAAGTTTCTTTTGCTTTATTCTTCCTTTTTTTTTTTTTTTTTTTTAACTAGTCCTGGGGCTTCAACTCAGGATCTGGGCACTGTTCCTGAGCTTTTTTATTTGCTCAAGACTAGTGCTCTATCACTTGAGCCACAACATCACTTCTGGCTTTTTCTGTGCATATGGTACTGAGGAATTGAACCCACAGTTTTGTGCATGTAAGGTAAGCACTCTACCACTAGGCCACACTTCAAGCCCTCAATGAGAGTTTTAACACTATCAAAGTCTAGGGTCTTATGAAAAACAGGAATATGAGATATATGAAGGTTCTCATTTAAGTCTTATCCATATCCTTGACTGTATTCTTCCTCCATAATAATGAATTTCCTTTTAAGTTTTTTTTTTTCTTACCAGTCCTGGGGCTTGAACTCAGGGCCTAAGAACTGTCCTTGGGCTTTTTTAAGTCTAGAGCCACTTGAGCCACAGCATCACTTTCAGCTTTTTCTATGTATGTGGTTCTGAGGAATTGAACCTGGGTCTTTGTGCATGCTAGGCAAGCACTTTACCACTAGGCCCAACTCCCAGCCCATGAATTTCTTGATAGATGAATAAAAGTTTTTATTGGCTCATCCATTTATATGTTCCCACTGAAAAAAATCATGTTTTCAAACCACAGGCTGAACTGCTTTAAACAAATGCAAGCAGATGGGCCCGGGAGTTTGACCTAGCGGTTAAAGTGCTTGACTAGCATGCACAAAGACTCGGGTTCGATTCCTCAGTATCCCACATACACAACCAAGCCGGAAGTGGCAGAGACGAGACACAACCAAACTAGGAAAAGTGGCAGAGACAAGACTGCGACGGCGACAGAGAGCGAAAGAAGCGAGCTGAGCTGAAGTGAACAGAGCCCAACCGAGTGGTGGCCGGAGCGAGCGGGACCGGAGCGAGCGGGACCGGAGCGAGCGGGACCGGAGCTAGAAAGGGGGCCTAGCCGGGCCGAAGCGAGCAGGGCCGGAGCGAGCGGGGCCAGAAAGAGAAAGGGGCCAAAAAAAAAAAACAAAAAAAAACAAATGCAAGCAGATAACTTTCATGACTGCAAGATTTTTCTAAATTATACAAACATTTTCACAGCTAAGAATGACACCATTAACAGACACTAAGCTTCTGCTTTTGCTAAGATGCACTCTTTTATTTACTGTTTTAATTTTTTGCTTTTTCTTATTCAGTAAATTTGTTTCATTGGGCAGTATTAAAGTCTGAAGTCAGTAATTCACCACTAACCCAAACCTCTAGCCCTTTTGCTCTCTCTCTTTCACCAGGTCAGGCAGTACTACAACCCTCTTATATTGTACATACTTCCTGATACAGCTGGGGTGACAGAAGTGTCCCACAACAAACAGGAAAAACTAGTCCTGGGGCTTGAACTCAGTGCTTAAATTCTGTCCCCAAGTTTCTTTTGATCAAGACTAGCACTCTACCATTTGAGCCACAGCGCCACCTCTGGCTTTTTTCTGTGCATGTAGTACTGAGGAATTGAACCTAGGGTTTCATGCATGTAAGGTAAGCACTCTACCACTAACCCACATTCCCAGACCTAGAATTAATTTAAAAAGCAGAAGAAAAAGCTTGATGTCCCTGCCTCCACTTGATATGTGACTCTAAGTCATTAACTCAGCAATCACTTTGCAATCACCTTGGAATCTATAAAGAACAGGACTTACTGATAAGAATTATTATTATTATTATTATTATTATTATTATTATTACTACTACTACTACTATTACTACCAGGCTTGAATTCAGGGCCTGGGTACAGTTGCAAAGCTTTTGTGCTCAAGGCTAATAGTACTCTACCACTTTGAGCCAAAGCACCAATTCTGGCTTTTGGGTAATTAATTGGAGAAAAGAATCTCCAGGACTTTGTTGCCTGGACCCCATCCTCAGATCAAGGACTCCTGATCAGCTAGGATTATAAGTGTGAGCCCGACACCCCTCTTGATAAGATCTTTCTCTCTTTATTTGCCAGTCCTAGGACTTGAACTCAGGGCCTGAGCACTGTCCTTGGGCTTTCTCAAAGCTAGTGCTCTACCACCTGAGCCACAGCACCACTTCCAGCTTTTTCTATGTATGAAGTAGCAGGGAATTAAACCCAGGGTTCATACATGCTAGGCAAGCACTCTACCATTAGGCCATACTCTCAGCCCCTGATAAGATCTTTACAAGGAGAGATTTAGGGAATTTCTGCCCGGAAGAAAAATAGCAGAATTCCTCTTCAAGGCAGACCACTGACCAGCCAAGAATGATTTGCTCATCCTGAGCAGAAAATTGCTGTGACAGATACCACAACTCTAGAATTCTCCCTAATCAACCAGGCCATACTTTGACCAGGCCTATTTAATAAGTGTACACAACGCCCTCCACTCCCAGCCAGTTCCTTGCCTATTTAAACTCAAAGATGGCTGAAGATGGGCTGAAGTGCTGCCTTCCCCAGGTAAGTCCCAGGCGGAGTGAAAAATCTCTCTTTTCTTTATGATTACCAGCTCTTTATTTAGCTTATGGGGCTAGTTGGGAAGAACCTGGCAAATGGAACCCCAAGAATTGAGACTTAGGGCCTAGAACTCCAGTATTAGCTGGAGTGTGACATTCAGTTTTAACAATAAAACAGAAACAAAACAGAAGAGGTTTTGGAAAATGGTTTCAAATCTCTTTTTCTGATATCTCAGTCTTGTGGTATCTTAGTATATATCCTAGTATAGTGTGTGTGTGTGTGTGTGTGTGTGTGTGTGTGTGCCTGCCAGTCCTGGGGCTTGAACTTAGGGGCTGGGCACTGTTCTTGAGCTTGAGTCACTGCTCTACTTCTGGCTTTTGAATGATTCATTGAAGATAGAGTCTCACAGACAGGCTTTCCTGCCTGGGCTGGTGTCAAACCATGATCTTCATGTCTCAACCTTCTGAGTACCTAGAAATACAGGTATGAACCACTGGCACTCAGCCAATCTTAAACCAACTAACAAATACAAACAAAACACCTGCATAACTCCAGTCACAAGAAGAGCAGATCCAAATCTGTAGAAGAGAAGGAGACAGTGCAATTAATCTGTCGCTATTAGGAGAAATCACATGCTACGAATTACAGACTACAGTGTCTGGTCCACTCAGGCATTCCCAAATGTTTACTTAGATTCTGCCTGCACGACTCTACTTCTGCCTTACATTACTATCCAAACATTTTCAGTTGAGCTAATAGTTAACTGCCTTCCCAATCTGGAGAGGGACAAAGGGCTGGGGCACAGGTGACAAAAGTGTTAGGTCTCTATCATTAAAATAAGATCCAAGCAAGGCTCTGGTGGCTCATGCCTATAAAGAATCCTAACTACTCAGGAAGCTGAGATCTGAACGTCTCGGTTCAAAACCAGTCCAGGCAAGATAGTCCATGAGACTCTTCTCTCCAATTAACTACCCCCAAACCAGAAGTGGAGCAGTGGATCCAGAGACAAAGTGCTAACCTTGCGCAAAGAAGCTCAGGGTCTTAGTTCAGGCCCTGAGTTCAAAGCCCCACAAAGACAAAAAAGAAAAAAAAAACGATTCATTAAGATAATTAACATAAGATCCAGATAAAAGTCAATAGAAATGTGATTCAAAAATCTCTCCAGCCCTTAGGGTGGGGTGTGAGAACTGGTGTTTTCAAAGTCCCTAGGCAAAATCTTGGAATCTAACTCCCTTCACCAGGAAATGCAGAGGAGAAACCTGGCCTCTCGGAAGAATTGGTTAAGGGTTTCACTAATCTACCACCCAAGTTGTAAACGCTGAGAAACGTTGGTGGGCGGAGCCTCACAGCAGTGCCCGCCCACCTGGAGGGGGGGTGAGGGCAGGAACTGCAGAGGAAGGACTTGCCAGGTTGGGAGTGGCACCGAGAGCCCTGGTGCAGGCTTCCACAGTCTGGAAAATACCCTCCTCGGGCGCGAAGAATGCCTGGCATCCTGTGGCCTTTTTCCAACATAAAGGTTTCCAACTTGGCTTTGACAGAGAGTTCTAGACACGAGAACTTGGTTGGCACGGCAGGTAGTTGAGGAAGATCAAGGACAACTTGGCGACAACTCGGTCCATGGGTTCGAAAGTCCAAACAAATATATACACGTAGCGTTTTCCGCGTTCCCCCCAAGGCTCTGCCGGGCACCACGGGCAGCTCTGGCCTGTGTGGTGAGCGCCTCCATGTGACCAGCGCCTGCGCCCCGGCCATCCATGCCACCGGCTCCAGTGCCCGGGGAGACTCCAAGCCCCTGAGAACCTAGCAAATCACAGAGCTCCTTCTTCCCCGGGGACAAGAAGGTGCCAGGCACCTGTAGCTGGCCTGGGTGTGGAGAAGACTCACCTCAGATCAGTCCCTGAAAGAACCCATCACATGGGAATGGGGGTGGAGGGGGAGAGGAAACAAAAGCCAAAGTGGCGGGGCGGCGGGTGGGGGGGGGACGCAATCAACTACACCGCACGCCACGAAGAAGGGAGGGCGATGGGGACCTCAACTCCAGTCACAGTCACTCTTGCTGTTGGGCGGATCCGAGCCACCCCAAAACAGTGGTCCGCTCTACGAAAGTCGGGGACGGGGAAGAAAGCCACATGCAGGCAACGCCCCAGGGCAGGTGGCCGCGCCAGGGGTGGTAGCCTACCCGGATCCCCGTGGGGAGAAGGAGGAGGAGGAGGAGAAGGAGGGTACTCGCCTGGAGTAGGGTGGCGGCGGCGGCGGTGAGTTCAGGCGCTCGGGCCAGCGACGGAGAGTGTGTCCCCCCCGGCCAGGCTTGGGGCGCGCGCGTCGCTGGAGCGCAGAGGCAGCCCGGGATTGGGCGGGCGCCAGTGGCCCGGGCCGCCCCGCTCCGGTGTATTGTGACTCAAGCTATTTCCTGTTTGGAGGGTTAGGAGAAAGGAAAAAAAAAAATCGGTCTAGAGTGGGGGTTGGGGAAGGTTGGGCAGTGAAGAGGGCAGGGCTGTGGCTCCCCAGGGGAGGGGCGGGGAGGGCTGTCACCTGCTACTCTGCGATCAGGGAGTGTGGCCAAGCACTGGAGACCCGGCGGCGGGGGAAAAAATCCTTTTGAAAGATCAGCTTCTTCCTGCGCTACTTTGGGTGTATCGGGAAGGGCCAGGCGAGGAGCGGGGAGCCTAGCGCGAGTCGTTGTGAGTTAGTGGGGGTGGTTTTACTTCTGTTTGGGGAGGTAGAGAGGGGCTCGTGCTGGAAAGCGAACTGGGGTGATCAGCTTCCATTCCCCGCCCCCTCGGACCTTGTCCTCAGCCTGGATCACCGGGTCTGAGGCCTCCATCCGGAAATACCGGTTTCTCTCTGGGGATGGCAGGTGAGGGCGGAACGCCAAGCCCAAGGAAGAATTCTCCCAGCGCCTCCGGCTGCGCTCCCGTTAAAAACCCGGGGAGGATAACGGGGAATAAGCTTCAATGGCTACCAAAGTTCCACTTTGAAATGGTGAAAACATTCCTCAGATGCACAGAGAATGAATGCACTTCCTATCTCAGAAGTACATTTAAGAATGGTGATTCCATAAACCCGGCACCTCTGTAATCCTGGCTGTTCCGGAGGCTGAGATCTGAGGATCACGGTTGAAAGCCAACCCGAGCACGAAAGTCCATGCAACTCCTATCCCAATTAACCACCAGAAAACCGGAGCCCTGTGGCTCAAGTGGTAGAGTGCCAGCCTTGAGCAAGAAAAAAAAAAAAGGTCAAAGTCAGTGCACAGGCCCTGAGTTCAAGTCCCAGGAGTGGCACACACACACACACACACACACACACACACGCAGAGGATGTGTCTCAGGATGACTAAATAGTTGACAAGGAAATTATTCCAACCAATTAAGAAGTGACAAAATCTTATACCACCATTCTGCAAAATAATGGATGGAGGTGACAATCAACAACAAAAAAGATCACCAGACATCGTGTATCTTCTGCTGGAAATCCACAACTCCACAACTGGTACACTCTTAGCCAAAGAAAAACCCGACTATGACTTTTGCAGTCTACAAAAAAGTCCTGGAATTGAAGACTATGTTTAACACCACTACTCCAATTACCAGCAAAATCTAAAATATCTAAAGGGCAGATCACCTCCCCATCCCCTCAACAAGTAGCAAACATTAAAAACAAACAAACAAAACCCCAGATGAAGAACATGTGATTGTAGCTACTTTGGGAGGCAAAGATAGGAAGATTTCAGTTCACAGCCAGCTAAGGCAAAAAAATAAAAAATAGCAAGGCTATCTTAAAGAACAAGCTGAGAATGGTGTACCTGTCTATAATTCCAGCCATGGAGAGCCATAAGTAGAAGCCTCATAGGTGGGCCAGTATAAAAAGTGAAAGATCCCAGTGGAGGGAAAAAAAAAGCTCAAGCAAAAAGGGCTGGATGGATAGCTCAAATGTCCAGCACCTATGTAGCAAGCTTAAAGTCCTGAGTTCAAATCCTGGTTCAAAAGCCTATTGGTTCAAAAGCTTAGATGATCTCCATAAAACACAACATGTAAATTGTGTTTGCATCCTGGGTCCACTGGCTTGGTGATAGATAGGAGGGTATGTATAGTTTGTACAAGGCTCTAAGCTCAAATCCCAGTAGTATAAACAAATACATAAACATGCACAAATAACACTGAAAAGTATTATGGAACATTTGGGGAGATTTTATGTTCTCTGAGTGAATATTTAGGGAAAAATAAAATTTCATTTTCAAATGACATTGATTTAACACCATGCTATCGCACTGGTGTTGGGGTAGATTATTTATTATGGGTATTTGTACATGTGACTATGCATGCACACACTATGAAATACCCATTTTGTTTCTTTTTGTTTGGAATATGCGTGGGGGAGGGGGAGGGCTAGAAGGGGTCTAGTGGGTCATTGCCATGACCTTTGCTTCCCTTCTTTTCCTCCTGGGTACAGCTGGGTACATCCTTTGTGCTTTCCAGTGCTCAGCACCACACCATTTGCCATAGCTAGTAAACACTGATGTCCACTCCAAGACTAAACAGTTCAAAATCTGCCCAGCCAAGTCAAAGGGGCCACCTCTGGGGTCACAAGAACAGAAGTGAGAAAAACAGTAAGAACTCGGAGTTGTGGCTCAGGGCTTAGCAGGGCTGCTGCCTGCTCTGCCACTGGTACCCAGACAGCTCCATGGGTGCCAGTGTCCCCGATAGGGAGACAAAGCCTGATTCTGTTGCCTCTGTGACAGGGGCTCTTGTGTTCTGTGTCCTGGGGCCCTGAAGTCAGTAGCCAACTTCACCTGCAGGCTGGGCAAACAGGAAGTGAAAAAGTCAAATACCAGTGTGTTTTCCTTACTGGCAGAGGGGCAGCAAGAAGTCAAAGACTTGCTCCTTTTTTTTTTTTTTTTTTTGTCTGTTGTAGGGCTTGAACTCAGGGCCTGAGTGCTGATGTCCCTGAGCTCTTTTGCTCAAGGCTGCGCTCTACCGTCTTGAGCCACAGCACCACTTCTAGTTTTCTGGAGATGATTGAAGACTCTCATGGACTTTCCCAGCCTGGGCTGGCTTTGAGCCACAGTCAGCAGATCTCAGCCTCCTGAGTAGCTAGCCACTAGCACCCAACTTGATTCTCTCTCTCTCTCCCTCCCTCCTTCCCTCCCTCCCTCCCCTCTCTCTCTCATAACTGTGTTTGAATCCAGAGACTCACTATCCTGGCCAAGTGTCTACCTTTAAGCTACATTCTTGCTTGCCTTTGCTACCGGTTGTATGTGAGCTCCCGACTTCTCTTCTCTCTCTCCTCTCTCCTCTCTCTGTCTATTCTATCTCTCTCCTCTCTGTCTGTCTCTCTCTTCTCTCTTTCCCTCTCTCCCTTCCTTTCTTTTTTGGTGCCAGTCCTGGGACTTGAACTCCGAGCCTGGTACTATCCCTGAGCTATTTTGTTCAAGACTAGCGCTATACCACTTGAGTCACACCTCCACTTCTAGCTCTTAGATACTTAATTGGAGATAAGGGTCCCACAGATGTTCCTTCCCTGTGCTGGCTTCCAACCTCTATTCTCAGATCTTAGTCTCCTGAGTAGCTAGTATTACTAGTGCCAGGCTCAGTTTCTTATTCATTTTTTAAATCTCTTGGTATTTTGTTGCAATATTTTCATTTTTTTTTTCTTTTGGGCACTAGTGGTGAGTAAACCCAGGACCTCTCTTTCTCTTGAGCCAGAAGTGGAGCTATGGGTCAGTGCAGAGTATCAGCCTTGAGTGAAAAAGCCCAGGACAGACCCCAACTTCAAGCCTCAGTATTTAGAAGAAAAAAAATAAAGAAAAGAAAAAGTTTTCAAAGGAATTTTAGATTTTTTTTCTTAATTTTATTTGGGATGACCACTTGAGTCTGTGTAGTCTAACATGCAAAGGTCTCCAAAAATACATTGTTACAAAAAAAAGGATACATTTCTGAACAACACATAGAAATCCATCCATTTATGCAATGAACACATACACAGATGTTCAAATTCATAAAGAGGTCACCAGCTCAGCCCCAGCTATTGACTGGAAAGTTGAGGGCGGGAGGAGTGGGTGAAGGGCTGGGGTATAGCTCAATGATAGAAAGTTTGCCTAGCATATGTGGGGGTCCTGGGTTCCATCCTCAGCCTGGAAGCGGGGCAGGGCAGGGGGAGGGAGAAAGGTAGGGAGGGAGGGTTGCCCGAGGATGGAACAGGATCAGCTGCATCACAAAATAGGCCAGCCAAGTGTGTTAGGGTCACATGACCTTCAGCTGCACCTGTGTGACCTGAGGCAGGGCCTCTGCTGGACCTGGAGCATGCCTGGCTCCCTCTCCTCCTCTGTACTTGGTAAGCAAGGGCCCTTCCTTCTCTGAGAAGAGGTAAGTGGGGCAGGTTAGCACTCAGCCTGTAGCTATCCATGCATATCTGGTGTTACCAAGAAAAGTAAGAGGAACAGCTCATGGCAGCCCCTTCTCCTGAGTCTCTTGGTTCAAGAGGACTTCGATTCCTTTTCACACAAATACAGTCCACCCCACTGTGCCATGATGTCTTTAGTCATTCAATATATGAATACATGTATGTATGTATGTATGTATGTATGTATGTATGTATGTATGTGCATTGCTTTTTCTGGTGGTTAATTGGTGATAAGAGCCTTTCAGACTTTCCTCGTGAAAATGCTTGTGAACTCTTGATTCTCCTGCTTCAGTAAACTCTTCCTCCCTCTCCTCCTCTTCCTCTTCTTCCTTCCTTTCTTTTTCTTTTTGCCAGTCCTGGGGCTTGATTTCAGGGCCTGGGCACTGTCCTTGGGCTTTCTCAAGTCTAGAGCTCTACCACTTGAGCCACAGCATCATTTCTGGCTTTTTCTATGTATATGTGGTACTACGGAATCGAACCTGGGTCTCCTGCATGCTAGGCAAACACTCTACCACTAGGCTAAACTCCTGGCCCTCTTCCTTCCTCCCTTTCTTCCTCCCTCTCTCTTTCTCTATTCTTTCTTTCTTTCCTCCCTTCCTCCCTCCCTTTTTTCTCCCTCCTCTCCTCTTTCCTTCTCTCCCCTTCCCTTTATTCTTTCATTTTTTTCCTTTCTTTCTTCCTTCCTTCCCTTCCTTCCTTCCTTCCTTCCTTCCTTTTTCTTCTTTCTTCTTCCCTTTTCCTCCTTCTGTAACGGGATTTTGAATTCAGAACTTTGTGCACTTACTCAGCTTGCTTGCTCTGCTGGCCCTATACCACTTAAGCCCAGCTTTTTTTTTTTTTGCCAGTCCTGGGGCTTGAGAGCTGTCCTGGGGCTTTCTCAAGGCTAGATCTCTACAGCACCATTTCTGGCTTTTTCTATGTATATGGTACCAAAGAATTGAACCCAGGTCTTTGTGCATGCTAGGTAAGCACTTTACCACTAGGCCAAACTCCCTCTAGGCCAGCTTTTCATTGGTTAATTAGAGATGGCGCTTCTCAGACTTTTCATTGTAGGCTATTCTCTAGATGTCAGCCTCCTTGAGTAGGATTACAGTCATTAGCTATTGTGCCCCACGTTAGCAAACTCCTTATCTACCTGCCTCCATGTCCTGAGTGCGGAGATTATAGTGATATACCACCAAACCCAGCAAATCTTTTAATTTAGACTCTCTACAGAGACTGGGTTTACTTCTAAATTCATTAATGATTTGGGCAAAACCTTGACAAACTTGCCTAAAATATCACTTCTAATCAGGGGGACATGGCCTGCTTTTGTGGTATTCAATGATAATGGTTATTTTGGTGAACAGCTCATAAAGAAGTTTTGTAAGCCAGACACTGTTGGCTCACACTGTAATCCTAGCTACTCAGGAGGCTGAGATCTGAGGACTGTGGTTCAAAGCCAACCCAGATAGAAAAGTCTGTGAGAACCTGGCACTAGTGGCTCATGCCTATAGCTACTCAGGAGGCTGAGATCTAAGGATCTTGGTTCAAAGCTAGCCCAGGAACTAGTCTGTGAGATTCTTTTTTTTTTTTTGAGTTATATTACCAACATTTTAAATTTTTTTTCATATATCTTTTATTGTAATTAATAGAAGGGTTACATGATATTTGCCAGACAGAAGGTGCATTAATTCACATACACTGATATCCTTCCATGTGTCTTGGACCCCATTTCCCTCCCCCCCACCCCCATCCCTCATCTTGTTTTCCCCCCTTCCCTATCCAATTTCAAATAATCAAATACATATATATCCGATATATCAGGTAACAAAGTGAGATACTGTAACAATATGAGATAACCAAGGGACAGCAAAAGAGATGAGAGATAACACAAACACAGTACCTTAAGGTCAACAATGTCTGTGAGATTCTTATCTCCAATTAACCACCAGAAAGCCAGAAGTGGCTCTGTGGCTCAAGTGGTAGAGCATTAGCCTTGATCTGAAGAGCTCGGGGACAGAATCTTGGTCCAACAAAAACTTTGTGTTGGGCATTTGTTAACAATCCAAAGATCACAATAGTTTTCAGTTGTATCTTGTAGATCCTACTTTTATTTATTTATTTATTTGTTTATTTATTTATTTATTTATTTTGCCAGTCCTGGGCTTGAGCTCGGGGCCTGAGCACTGTCCTTAGGTTTTCTCAAGGCTAGAGCTCTACCACTTGAGCCTCAGCACCACTTCTGGCTTATTTATTTTTTTTTATGAGGTCTTGGAGCTTGATCTCAGGTCCTGGTTGCTTTCCCTAAGCTTTTGTGCTCAAGGCTAGCACTTTACCCCTTGAACTATAGCTCTACTTCTAGCTGTTTACTGCTTAATTGTCAATAAGACCCTTTGGTCTTTCCTGGCCAGGTTGGCTTCAAACCTCCATCTTCAGATCTTAGGCCCCTGAGTAGCTCAGAGGGAGTCACATGTGCCTAGCTAGGATCCTAAGTTTAAATTCAGATAGAAATACACGATTTTTCATAAACTTGAACAAAGTGCCAGTAAGAAATATGGATATATAGACATCTATATGTAGATATAGACATTCAGTGGATGCCTTTGTAGAAAATGAAGGTATTGTTACTGATTAGATCTGGTATGCAAATCAATTTGTTTATTTGGATTCTCAAAAACATTTACCATTATAATAGCTTTGCAGTAATTACAGTGGATATTTTCCCTTCTTTTTTTTTTTTTTTTTTTTTTTTGCCCGTCCTGGGCTTGAGCTCAAGGCCTCAGCACTGTCCTTGGACTTTCTCAAGTCTAGAGCTCTAGCACTTGAGCTTCAGCACTATTTCTGGCTTTTTTTTCCTATGTTTGTGGTACCGAGGAATCAAACCTGGGTCTTTGTGCATGCTAGGCAAGCACTCTACCACTAGGCCAAACCCCCGGCCCCGGATATTTTCCTTTCTATGCCAATGATAAAAATGAAAGGCTGATAGACAAAGTTGCCTCATGCTTATTAGGCATAGGGTGACAGTGGAGTTATTAGGGATGCTGCCAAGACAATGACTACTTATTTGGCACAGAAGGCTGGTGACATAAAACTGAGACTGAATGAGCACGCTGATGGCCTTGAGATTCTTCAGTTCAAATTAATAATGAGCCAAATCATAGCACATGCCTGTAAATCTCCCTCCATTAGACTCCTAGAGTCTAAGGTAGGACTTACTTCGGTTGACCTAAATATCTCAGAGGGGCCTTATTTCAAAAAGAAAGGAAGAAAGAAAGGAAGAAAGAAAGAAAGAAAGAAAGAAAGAAAGAAAGAAAGAAAGAAAGAGAGAGAGAGAAAGAGAGAGAGAGAGAAAGAAAGAAAGAAAGAAAGGGGAAAGAAAGAAAAGAAAAATAAAAGAAAGAGAAGGAAAAGAAAGAAAAAAAATGAAACACAGGACAAATGAAGTATCAGAAAACTGGTAATTTGTAGGTTAGGTCTGTAAATTGCTCCAACCATATGGGAGAACAAAAAAAGCATTTCTGACCTCTGGATGTAGTTCAATGGTAAAACATGCTTTGCCTACGTGAAGCCCCCAAGGTTTGACTCCCTAATACCATCCAACAGCACCAGTACCTCCCAAGGAAAAAAAATGCAAAATAAGCCTGGTTCAAAAAGCCAGAGACTGCAGCTGGGCACGAGTGGCTCATGCCTATAATCTCAACTATTCAGGAAGCTGAGAACTGAGGTAAGAGGTTGGAAGCCAGCCCTGAGAAGGAGATTCTTACCTCCAGTTAATCACCAGAAAAACAGAAGTGACACTGTGACTCAAAGTGGCTAACTTTGAGCAAAAAGAACTCGAGGACAGCATTCAGGCTTTGAGTTCAAATCCCATAACTGACCAAAAAAAAAAAAGGCAAAAAAGCCCAACAACAACAACAAAGCTGGGTGCCGTGCCTCACACCTGTAATCCTAGCTACTCTGTAGGCTGAGATATGAGGATCTTGGTTCAAAGCCAGCCCAGGCACTAAAGTTTGTGAGACTCTTATCTTCAATTAATCACTAGAAAGTAGGAAGTGGGGCTGTGGCTCTAGGGGTAGGGCAGTAGCCTTGAGCTGAAGAGCTTAGGGACAGCGCCCAGGCCCTGAGTTCAAGCTCCATGATCACCACCACCATCAACAACAATAACAAGACACCAAAGACTGCATGTGTTTGTTCATTTGTAGACTCCAGACTTCAAAGGCGTACATATACATCATAAGCCTATGCATATACTTACATATACATACTTATATACTCACATGTATATCTAGAACTTGACTGTAACGGAGGCAGGCAGAGAGTACAGGGTCTCCAGTTATTAGATCCACCCGCTGGTCTGCCCCAACCTCAGGAACACCCCAAGACTGCTAAGAGGTCCTGATAAAATTCCTGTGGTCAGTCTAATGGATGCCACACCCAGATAACCAGGATTTTTGTTCAGCCAAGTAGAACCCTCACCCAGTGTTATGGGCAGGGCCAAGGACAGAGTCCTTAGAATAATCTCTCAGCATCACCAGGCCTAGGATCACAGGTGGCCACTGCCCACTATTTATGAGGAGCATGCCCACGTTCATTCCGACAGGTTTCCATAGGTCAGGGCATGCGCCAACACCCATCTGTTACCTGAAGCCCCACCAGTCAGTCAACACCTGTCAGTTAGTCAGAGTGCAGGCCAAAGAAGGACAGGACCCCAGCTCCACCCAGAGACTTCCTCACTCTTCTTGTCAATCTTGATAAGGTGAAGACAGTGTTACCCCTCAGGGTTATAGCACTGGCTCAGCCTGATGAGGTAATTTGAGAGTTGCATGCTTTTGCTTTCATTAAACCTAAGTTTTTCAAACCCAAGCACCTGATGGTTTTGCTTTCATTAAACCTAAGTTTCTCAACCCCAAGCACCTGATGGCTCAAGCCTGGAATCCCAGCTACACAGGAGAATGATATATGAGGATCACAGCATGAAACCACCCTGGAAACAAAGTCCCTGAGATTATTATTATTATTTTTTGATTGGTTGTGGGGCTTGAACTCATGGCCTGGGTGGTGTCCCTGGGCTTTTACACTCAAGGCTAGCTCTCTACTACTTTGAATCACAGCACCATTTCTGGTTTTCTGGTGGTTCATTGGAGAAAAGAGTCTTAAGGACTTACATGTCTCGGCTGGCTTCAAACCTTGATTCTCAGATCTCTGCCTCCTGAATATCTAGGTTTATAAGCATGAGCCAATGGTACCTGGTCCTGAGATTCCTATCCAATTAACCACATACATACAAAAGCCAAAAGTGTGGTTCAAGTGGTCAAGAGCCAGCCTTGAGCAGAAAAAGCTCTAGGGCAGCAACCAAGCATGGAGTACTGGCATAAAGGACAGAAAGAGACAGACAGAGATAGAGACAGAGAAAGAGAGAAAGAGATTAAAAAAGAGAGAAAGGAAAGAAAGAAAAAAGGGAGAAAGAAAAAGAAAGGAAGAGGAAAGCAGGAAGGTAGAAAGAATGAAAGCCCAGAGCTAGTCTGTAACCATAGCTACTCAGGAAGCTAAGATTTAAAGATCCCTATTCAAAGCCAGCTTGGGCAGAAAAGTCTCTAAGAGACTTTTATCTCCAATTAGTCACTCAAAAACCCAAAGTGGTGCTGTGGCTCAAAGTGATAGAGCCCTAGCCTTGAGTATAAAAGCTCAGGGCAATGCCTAGACCCCTAGATTAAAAAAAAAATAAATTAATTAAATTTAAAAATATAGATATTGCCAGGTGCCCACAGCTCATGCCTGTAATCCCAGCTATCAAGAGCCTGAGATCTGGGACTGGGAATGTGACATTGTGATAGAGTGCTTACCTAGTATATGTGAAGTCCTGGGTTCAATTCCTCAGTACCACATAAACAGAAAAAGCTGGACGTGGCGCTGTGGCTCAAGTGGTAGAGTACTGGCCTTGAGCAAAAGAAGCTAAGGGACAGTGGCCAGGCCCTTAGTTCAAGCACCAGGTTGAGGTTTGAAGCCAGCTTGGCAGAAAAGATCAGGAGATCCTTTATATCCAATTAGTAAATGGAGCTGGCTCAAATGACAGAGCACCAGCCTTGAGCACAAAAGCTCAGGAAAAGCACCCAGGTGGAATTCAAGCCCGAGGACTGGCACCAAAAAAAAAAAAAACAAACCAAAAAAACCCCCAAAAAACCAACAAAACAAAACAAAACAAAAAATACCTGTCTTATAGACTTGTTAGTGTTAGAGATTCTGTATGTATATGTAGATCAGGTCCATGGGACTCTAGACTCTTTCTCCTATACCATGTATCCCTACTTAGGGTTCTGATTGGCAGAAAAAGACCTCCACCCAAAATACACACAGAAGTGTGGATATAGCATAGTGGTAGAGCACTTACTTAGCCTGTACTAGGTCCTGATCATTGATTATACATTGTTTCATATCATTATTGACTTTGTTCAGATTTGTTAACCATTAACCCCGAGTTTGCAGAGTAAAACAAGAGTACTGGCTCTCCCCATGGTGGATTATTTATTTATTTACTTATCTATTTGTTTATCTCAATTCTGGGGTTTGAACTCAGATGTATATGGGAGCTATGGCTCAAGTAATAACAATACGGGCCTTAAGCAAAAAGAAGCTCAGGTATAGATCCAGGCTCTAAATTCAAGCCCAACAATAAGCATGGACAAGCGCACACACACACACACACACACACACACACACACACACACACACACACACACAGTATCTACCATCTTCCTAGAAACTATTTTAGTTAAACTACATCGTATTCCAAGAATTGTCTTTCCAGGGGGTGGAGGTGTGGCTCAGCAGTAGAGTGCTAGCTGAGGAAGGATTGTTTTTCCTGACAGGCTTTGGGCTGGTGTCCTGGTTTCAGATGATTGCTTGGATTAACTTTAACCCCTTTCAAACTAGCCAATCACACAAAATTGTGATCCTAAGTTCTGACCAATTAGAACAGTGGGCAGTAACTTGCAAGGGATAAAATTTGCCCACGTAGTATACTTATTCATTTGGTGTGTGTAAGACATCCTTCTGCAGAAGTAAACTTCACCTTGTCAAGTTCCCTTTTAGTTGGTATCCTTATGATTATGTGACACCCCAATAACCAGCTTCTCAGGCTCACATTGTCTCCACATGACCCTGGCTAGGAAACTTCCCAGCTTCAAATTCTGGTCCCAAATAAGTAAAAAAAAAAAAAAAAAAAAATTAATCCCATCTTCTCTTCCCCCTCCTCCCCTGCCGTGTGTGTGTGTGTGTGTGTGTGTGTGTGTGTGTGTGTGTGTGTGTGTATGTGTGTATGCACATATACTACTTGGGCTTGAACTCAGGGCCTCATGCTCTCAATCAGCTTTTTTTCTGCTCACAGCTGGTATCCTAGCACTGTAGCCACCCCTCCAAATCCTGTTTTTTTGCCTGGTTAATTGGAGAGAAGAGTTTCTCCAAGTTATCCTGTGCTGGCTGGTTCTGAACCTCAGTTCTCAGAGCTCAGCTTCTTGAGTAGAGGATTATAGACGTGAGCCACTAGCCTGTCTACTATTCATTTCTTGACTTGATAGAAAGCAATGTTCCTTTCAAGAATGTTCTGTATGTTCCTTTGCTAATAAAAACCACAGTATGTGTGTGGAGGGCAGGGGGTGGGGGGAGGGGCGGGTGAGAACCAAACAGTCAAATAATTCAAAAGCTACTCACCTAGCTCCCAGGCTGACCTCTGCATTTTGCTGTCCGGGTTGCTTTGCATCCACCTTGCAGTTCCAGGAGATGGAGACCAGAGGTCGTTCAATGTCTCGTCTGTTTGGTAAGCATGGCCTTCATGCTTTTCCAGCTGGAGCAGCCACAACTACCCCTTAGCTGTTCTGAAAGAAGGAATGTGTCTGCTGGTGGATCTGGCAATTGTTGCCCTGCCATGTCTGTGAGAAGTTCACTGGAATCCTGGAATGACTAATATGAGGAGCTGAGCTAATTATCCTCACCTATGGTTCCCAAGGCAACAGCCCCAGAGGAGCCTGGGTAACAAGATCCTTACCCACTCACTTGGGAGATATCATTTGTCCCTTACTTACAAATACCCTGCTGGATATGATTCATACAGGCTTCTGCCTTCTAGTGAGCAACAGAACAGCACCCAGCAAGGGTTTGTTAGTTCCTGCCATGTAGTTTCATGCCCACTGTGTAGCTTAAGACTCTCCAGTACGTGTGTGTGTGTGTGTGTGTGTGTGTGTGTGTGTGTGTGTGTGTGTGTGTGTGTGTGTTGGTACTGGAGCTTGACTCAGTGCCTTGGCACTATCCCTTAGCGTTTTTTAACTCAAGGGTAGCATTCTACCTCTTGAGCCACACCACCACAGCACCACTTACAGCTTGTGTTAATTAATTGGAAATAGCAGTCTCCTGGACAATCTTTCCAAGGCTAGCTTTGAACTATAGTCCTGAGATCTCAGCCTCCTGAGTAGCTAGTGTTAGAGATGTGAACCACTGGTGCACCTTTTTTATAGGTGCATTCATTACATACAGGACAGCACAGATTAAGTGTTCTTTATTTGAAAAGTATGGGACCAAAAATACTTATAAAAAAATTTTTTTTTGGTGGGTCATGGGGCTTGAACTCTGGGCCTGGTCGCTGCCCCTTCAGTGCAAGGCTACTGCCCTACCCCTTGAGTCACAGCCCTACTTCCCATTTTCTAGTGATTAATTGAAGAGTCTCACAGTCTTTAGTGTCCAGACTGGCTTTTTGGTATTGTGTCAATGCTAAAAAAAATCTGGGGTTTTGGAACATTTTAGATGCTTGGTTTTCCAATTAGGGAGACTCAACTTTTTTTTTTTTTTTGCCAGTCCTGGGCTTGAGCTCAGGGCCTGAGCACTGTCCTTGATCTTTCTCAAGGCTAGAGCTCTACCATTTGAGCCACAGCACCACTTCCGGCTTTTTTCTATGTATGTGGTACTGAGGAATCGAACCCGGGTCTTCGTGCATGCCAGGCAAACACTAACCACTAGGCAAAACTCCCGGCCCGAGACTCAACTTATATTTCTCCCTTTCCCCCATCCCATGTCTGCTTACTGGAGACCTCTTTCTTCACATAGCCAAGATCCATAATCAAAGAAGTCTGAGAACTGAAGGGGGATGGAGCCATCAATCAGTGGTAGAGTGCCTGTCAAGAATTCATGAGGTCCTAGGTTCAATTCTCAGCTCTACCAAAACACAAAAGTAAATTAACAAGATGGGCCAGCTTTGACAGAAAGAAAATTCTGAGGCCTGGAGTTCCGTCTTGTGGTAGAGTGCTTGCCTAACATGCATGGAGACCCGGGTTCAATTCCTTGGTACCACGTCCATAGAAAAAGCCTGAAATGGTGATATGACTCAAATGGTAATACTCTAGCCTTAAGATAGCCCAAGGACAGTGCTCAGGCCCCAAGTTTAAGCCCCAGGACTGGGAAAAAAAAAAAAGAGAGAGAAAGAAAATTCATGGGATTCTTATTTCCAATTAGCCAGCAAAATGTACAGTATTCATAAACAGCTTTGTTGAATGATAGCTCCATTGCACAACTAATGATAATAAAAATACTCAAAAAGAAAAAATTGGAAGTGAAGCTAAGGTTCAGGTGGTAGAGTGCTAGCCTTAATCCAGTGCCTTAGACCGCTCGGCCACACTACTGTGGCTAGAGTGCTAGCCTTGAGGGAAACAAAAGAAAAAAAAGCTAAGGGACAGTGCCCAGGCTTTGAGTTCAAGCCCTAGCACCAATACAATAAACAATACTACCACCCATTTATAATTCTCACTAGGAGACTATTACTGGGGTGTCCTTAAAAAGGTCATGCCAACAGCTCAGGCCTGTCCAGGTGCCAATTTCTTTCTTTTTTTTGCCAGTCCTGGGCATAAGCTCAGGGCCTGGGCATTGTCCCTGGATTTTCTCAAGGCTAGAGCTCTACCACTTGAGCCACAGCACCACTTCTGGCTTTTTTCTATGTATGTGGTACCGAGGAATGGAACCGGGGTCTTCGTGCATGCTAGGCAAGCACTCTACCACTAGGCCAAACTCCCGGCCCCCAGGTGCCAATTTCTAATGCTTACGTGACAAGATGGTGGCTCCCACCGATAATAGCTATTCAGGAGGCTGAGATCTGAGGATCGACATTCAAAGCCAGCAAAGTCCTTCCCTCCTGAGACTCCTATCTCCCATTAACCACTCAAAAACAGGAAATAGATCTGTGGCTCAAAAGAGTAGAGTGCTAGCCTTGAACAAAAGAGCTCAGAGACTGCACCCAGGCCCTGAGTTCAAGCCCCAGGACTGACTCCGCCCCCCCCCCAAATACCTTAGCTTCTCATGAGATTGGCTCACTCAGTTGCTTGCTCTTTGAGAAATACTTATTCTTTCGGATTACTGAGAAAGATATTTATTTATTTATTTATTTATTGCAGTGTGGGGAATTGAACCCAGGGTTTCATGCACGCCAGCTACATATTTTATTTTTATATAGATCCATGATTTCTTAGCTACAATTCCAAAATTTTATGGACTTATCTCTGAAATCAAGTCTCTAAAAAAAGTTGGCAGCAAAATCTGACCTAAACTGATATAACACAACATATTTATTCCACTCATATAAATAACTCCACATTTACAAACATGGATTTGATTGTAGGATATTATCCATTATTTAAATTTTTTATTATCTTTAAGTAGTTGTACAAAGGAAGTGCCATGTAATAAAGCAGTCTATAAATACAATACATCTTAATCAGTGTCATCTTCAACATTCTTACCCATTTCGACCCACTCTCTTCTCTTGCCTTTCTTTCTTTTCTTTTCTTTCTTTCTCTTTCTTTCTTTCTCTTTCTCTTTTCTTCCTCTCTTTTTCCCTCTCTCTTTTTTCTCTCCTCTCTTTCTTTTCTCTCTCTCTCTCTTTCTTTCCTTTTTTTTTTTTTGTTGGTTGATGGGGGCTTGAACTCAGGGCCTCAGTGCTGTCTGTCCCTAAGCTTTTTCACTTAAGGCTAGCACTGTACCACTTTGAGCCACAGCTCTGGTTTTCTGGTGGTTAGTTAAGATAAGAGTCTCCTGGACTTTCCCACCTGGGGTTGGCTTTGAACCTCAATCCTCAGATCTCATCCTCCTGAGTTGCTAGGATTGCAGACATGAGTCACTGGTGCCTGGCTTTATTTTTCTTAATTTTGTGGTTATACAATTAATTCTTGACTGTATGTCCAGTATTGCTTTTTTTAAAAATTTTAATGTATAGGGGGTTACAGTTATATTCGCCAGATAGAAGATACATTACTTCTCTTATATTGATACCCCTTCTCATGTTTTTGTCCCCGTTTCCTTCCCCCACCCCTCCCCTCATTTTCCCCCCTCCTTTTTTAAGTAAACATATATATAAAATATAAGGCAACAAAGTCAGATACTGTAACAATCTGAGATTAACGAAAGGGCAACACAAGAGAAGAGAAAAAAAAAGATAGTACATTAAGAACAATAGTCGCTCATAGTTAAGCTCTTGTTTCCCTGTCTTGGGTCCAGTATTTCTTGAAGGCATCGTATAATAATAGAAATAATACAAAGCACCCCATTTCTGAAAAATTCTAAATTCTCATAACTCACAGGTTTGAAACAAAGAGCTGTGGACATAAACAATCAAACCTGAATATATTATTCACATATCATATTCACATATGAAATGATGAAATGTCCCTGTTTCAAAAACAGTGTCTCAAAACACACATCTAAATGCTCACAAGGGCATTCTTTAATGGCCTTATGGAAAAATTTCATAATCATTCTACAGACCTCACAATTCTAGCACTGAAGTTTACACTGGTCTGCCTACTCAACCTGGGTTGTCCCGTCTGAAAGGCAAATCAACTCCATTTCCTTTTTCTGTTCTCCTATCAGTAAGAAAATAAGTGCCCGCCTAGGGCAAATACCCTCCAGTTTCTCTGTTTAGTTTCTAGTGAAACTAGAAGAGTGACTACCAGTTCTGTCCCTTTTGTGTATCACTTAACTTCCTTTTGGTGACTGTGGAATAAGTTTTGGTTCTATGACTCTAGAATGACCTCATCATGGTAAGTTAATCATTCAAAATACAGTATCCAGATAAGCCTGGTGCTGGTGGCTTCTAGCTACTCAAGAAGCTGAGATATGAGGGTTGTGGCTGCCAGCTTGGGCCGGAAAGGCCAGGAGGCTCATCACCAATTAACCACCAGAAAACTGGAAGTGCAACTGTGTCTCAAAGTGGTAAAGCATTAACCTTGAGTGAAAAAGCTTAGAGACAATACTCAGGCCCTGAGTTCAAGCCCCGTAACTGACACACACACACACACACACACACACACACACACACACACACAAAGTCAGAAAGGAAACACAAACTCATTGATTTGATTTTTGTTCACAATCACCATGTACTCTTTGATGTTTGGTTCTAGGACGGGTGGTAGCATAGTACAGGCTTAAGGCACAATCCTTGTGAGGTTTTTTTTTTTTTTCTGATTAATTGGAGATAAGAAGAATTTCAGATTTATTTGTCCAGACTGACTTTGAACCTTGATTCTCAGACCTCAGTCTACTGAGGAGTAGTTAGGATGATAGGCATTTAGTCCCTCCCTTTTCTTTTTTTTTTTTTTTTGCCAGTCCTGGGCTTGAGCTCAGGGCCTGAGCACTGTCCTTGGACTTTCTCAAGGCTAGAGCTCTACCACTTGAGACTCAGCACCACTTCCGGCTTTTTTCTATGTATGTGGTACCGAGGAATCGAACCCGGGTCTTTGTGCATGCTAGGCAAGCACTTTAACCACTAGGCCAAACTCCCAGCCCAAGTCCCTCCCTTTTCTTAAAACAATTTCAACAGGTTGAATTTGTCCTTGTTCCATTTTTATATGCATATAAAGTACGTCAGCCATATTTACCTTCCTTCACATTCTATAGGCCCTCCCTCTCCTGAGGGTACCCCACTGCCAACAGATTAACCTCATCTATTATGTCACCCTGTCTCTGACTTTTTAATAGTGTTTAATGGCTTGCTTTCTGCTGTGTTGTGTTTGGTCCCAGACCTGGGCCTGAAACTTTGTGGATGCCCATAGAGATTTTCTAAATTCATGAAAGCCAGCAAGAAAGCTATTGTACAAGTAAACTTCCAGTCCTACTTTTTCCTTCCTCTGGTTCAGTTCATTATCTTGGGTCATCTTTTCAAAACACACATTTGCTCTTATTATTATTCCCAGACCCTAAGTTTCCATGCTTAGGGAAAATAAAAACATACTATTTTTTTTTTTTTTTTTTTTTTTTTTTTGCCAGTCCTGGGCTTAAGCTCAGGGCCTGAGCACTGTCCTTGGATTTTTCTCAAGGCTAAAGCTCTACCACTTGAGCCTCAGCACCACTTCCGGCTTTTTCTAAGTATATGGTACCAAGGAGTCGAACCCGGGTCCTCGTGCATGCTGGGCAAGCACTCTACCAATAGGCCAAACTCCCGGCCCCAAAACATAGTATTTTTTTAAGAGTAGAAAAAAAATGCTAACCATGGAATGTGACAAGGGATCAACTCTCCCTGTCACCTAAGAATGAACAAAGATACTAGGAAAGAAGTAAATTAACTCATCTGGGCACTGGTGGCTCATGCCTACAATCTAAGCTACTCAGGAGACTGAGATCAGAGAACTGAAGTTCAAAGCCATCCTGGGCAGGAAACTCCATGAGATTCTTATCCCCAGTTAAACACCAAAAGAGCTGCAAGCAGAGTTGTGGCTCAAGTGGTAGAGTGCTGGCCGTGAGCAAAAATGCTCAGGGACAGTGCCCAGGCCCAGAGTTCAAGCCCCAGGACCAACAATAAATATATAAATAAATAATAAAAAGCAAAAATAAATAAAAAGAAGTAAATCAACTCAGTGACTTATTACAAACCCAAATAACAACAACAAAATCCCCCAAACCAGTGGTGCCTTTCACTAACAGTGGAAGACACAGTGAGCAGACAGCATGATATTTTAGTTTCTTTGAATTGAAATTTTATGTAAAAATAAAGCCACATTACTTACAGATCATGGTAGGGTGACTAGTACAAGAACAAAACCCAATTCCTTCTCTCCAGATTCATGGTCTCCATAATCCAGACCCTACCCTGCTTTACTTTTCCTGTTTAAGAGATCAGATCTTGGAGCTGGCATGTGACTCAGTGGTAGAGCATGTAGAAGGCCCTCAAGTGGATCCTAGCATCAAATGGGAAAAAGAATAGATGTGACAGAGTCACACTGTTGTCACAACGCCTGAGCAAAAGCCACCCACCCTATTCATTCTTTTTAAATTTTTTTTTATCATTTTTAATGATGTACCATGATGTTTATTTTTATTTTTAGTTAATTTATTGTTATTCTAGAGGTGATATGCAGAGGAATTACATGAATCAGGTGATGAATAAATTTCCTTTGGTATAGTGCCTTCGGTTCCCTTACTCTCTCCCAGTCCCTCCTTCCTGTCTTCATCCACAAATTGGATAATTCACTTTCATCCACGTCCAGTGAGCTCTACTGCAGCGCTTCCCACCCTCCCCGTCTCTTTTGCAGCTGGAACTATAGATGCACACTTCTGTGCCTCTTCCTTCTCTCTGCCAGTCTATCATCGCTCTGTGGTCCTTGCACGCCAGCAATGATAGTTCTTCTCATAGGTTCACGGTCCCCAAGCCCCGCCTCTCACCTCTCTTCTAATCATTTCTGTATCCAAAGCACCTGCTCTTCAGGCCTTAATCAGTGGCCATGACCTGCTCCACCTGCCACACCTGTATTCACACTTGTATTCACACCTGTGTTCACACCTGTATTTGTCCTCCATGAAAGTTTCAAATTTTCTCCAACAATCTTTCCCTAAATCAAAAGCAATCATTTATTTCCGTAAGCTACGATGGCATTTGATTTTGAGCCTCTCTGGCAGTATTATTTTGGGGTCTGTTATGGTTTGGATATGAAACATCCCCCCAAAACTCATGTGGTGAAGGCTTGGCTCTCAGTTTCCCAGTATAGAAAAATGTCTAGAGATGAGGCCAGATTGGAACAAAGAAGTTACTTTCAAAAAGAAGCAGGACATGCTTTTGGAAAATATATTTTGTCCCATTTCAGTTTCTTTTTTTTTCCTCTGAGTAAATTAATAAATATTGGGAAAAAAAAACCCACAAGGCTTAACAGATTCCTTGATTAAATTTACCAAGTCAATTCTTTATTACCAAGTCAATTCTTTAACATAAACACAGCACTAATATATATATAGAAAAGTAACAATAAAGCAAAAATAAAAACAAAAAATTAAATATAGAAATGTTAAGGTCACTCACTGGTGGGCTCAAAGAACAGTTTTGGAGTTGGATACCTGTAGCTCAATTCTATAATCCTAGCTACTCAGGAACCTCAATTTGAGGTTCTTATATCTAATTAACCAGCAAAAATTTCAAAGTGGAGCTGTGGTCCAAGTGGTAGAGTACCAGGAGTGAGCGTAAAGCTGAGAGACAGTGCTAAGGCCCTGTGTTCAAGCCCCAGTATTGATGCACATGCACACAAAATAAGCAACATAATAACAAATAAATCTACTGAACAACAGTAATATGTGGCATTCTTGGGGTCCCCAAATGGGCAGCAGTCAGCCTTGCATGAGTCTTTAGACTTGAGTGGGTGCCTACGCCTGACTTTTCACAGTAGAAATGCTTGGAAGCCACTCTGCTGCTAAGGCATAAGTGTTTTCCTCAATAGTCTAAACAAATCTTCAGTGACTAGACATACAACAAAGCAGTTCTGATACATTCTATTTCATCACCTATACTCAGGGGAAAATAGAAACTGAATTGAAGCTTGAGTCAGGGCCTTGGAAGGAATGTCAGGATTTAGTCTAACTGCCAGGGTTGGTTCAGAACAAGGGCTCCTGGCATGTCTTCATCTGACAGTACACTGCACAGCCAGGAAGCACCCCAAACTCTTATGAAATTTCACACACCTGTCCCTTCTTTTCTTTATTAATGCCAATCCTGGAGCTTAAACTCATGGCCTGGGCCCCGTCCCTGAGCTATTTTGCTCAAGGCTAGTGCTCTACCACTTGAGCCACAGCTCCATTTCTGGCTTTTTGGTGGTTAATTTGAGATAAGTCCCTTGTATTTTCTAGCCTCAGCTGACTTTGCACCCCGATCCTCAGCTCTCAGCCTCCTGAGTAGATAGGATTATAGGTGTGAGCCACACATGCGTAATTTTACTTACTGTCTTACTTTTACACTCAAAATTTGCCCCTAAATTCAAAAAGTAATTTTGTGAAGAAAAGAAACATTGTCCGTACCCACTTGGTATTTTATTTTAAACAAAAGAATGTTGAGTTTGGTTTGTCCACTGCAAAAGCCTTTGCTACACATTTGCATGGAATTGCCATTGATCAATCTTTTCCTATGGTAATGGTGCTGAGGATTGAAAACAGGCCTAGGAGGTTAAGCTAGTGTTCTACTACTTGAGCCACACAAAAAGCAAACACAAGCAAGAGTCTGGTAGAAATCTGGTGTTTTAATTCTAGAATCTAGGGCCTTTTTGTTTGAGGTGTAAATGAACAGAGTAGATAGTTTAATATTCTTAATCCAGGATGAATGTAATAAAGGATAGCTATTACTTTATCATGCAGTCAGTTAAAATTCCAGTAGATAAATAAATACTAATACCAGTACATTCACCTTCTAGCGTAAAAGTTGTTCACTGTCATCCCTTTAGCTACCTAATGGAGTCAAGGCTTGCTTGATAGCTGTCCAACAGGACCACTGACTGCTGATAATCAAAAGTATTCTATCCTTTCACCACAGACAGGGCAGGGAGCTTGTGGATTGCATCCACAAAGCTTGAAGCAAGGGTGGGACTAGAGCCTTTCCTATGAATGTTATCTTTCATGTCTGTCTCTTCATTTTGCTTTTTTCTTTTGTCAGTCATAGGGCTTGAACTCAGGGCCTGGGTGCTGTCCCTGAGTTTTTGTGCTCAAGGCTAGTGCTTTGTTACTTTTTGTGATAGCTCCATTTCTGGTTTCCTGATAGTTCATAAGAGAAAGAGGCTCACAGACTTTCTTGCCTGGGCTGGCTTTGAACCTCGATTCTCAGATCTCAGCCTCCTGGGTAGCTAGGATTATAAGTGGGAGCCACTGGTGCCTGTGTGTCTCTGCATATTTAAAATCTCAGCAATCAATGTTGTGTAATTCTCAGAGCTTTTGTTTTTCTATGGTTTGTTTTCAGATTTGTGTTGCAGCTGATAGTAAAATGACATTTAAATTGTGTGCATATTTATGTGTGTGTATAAAACACATTCACACTTACACACACACACATGATGACACACATACAGGAATATATAGAAGGAAGCAATAGAATCTTACAACCAGGCCTCCTGGAGAACCCAGCACAGGCCACACTCCTGGGTGGGCACAAATGCCATGGTCTTTAGTGTCTTTCTTTTGACACTCCAGTGGGCAAGGGCCGGAGGACACTGATAAGTGATGCTTTGGTGAGCCTCATTTTCACTGGCCAGCAGTCAATCCTACCCAGAGCTTTCCAAGAATGAAAAGTAAAGACAGATCCTTTCTCTTCCTGGAATCGTTCCTTCTTATCCTTGTTCTTGTTGAATTTTTATTATCATATTAAGGAATAAGGGTAAGATATAAGAGCCAGATACTGACTTGCCTGGTTCAAAGCCATACCTGGCAGGAAGGTCTGAGAGACTCTTATCTCCAGTGAACCACCAGAAAACCAGAAATGGAGCTGTGGCTCAGGCTCAGAGTGGTAGAGCCCTAGCCTGGAGAGAAAAAGCTCAGGGACAGCACCCACCCAGAGTTCAAGCCCCATGACCTGGCATAAAAAAAATTAAATAAAATTAAAAACATAAGAGATAAGGGGTCACTTAGGGGAAAAGGAAGTAAGATAATCAACCAAAGGAATGAACATTAGGATTCTGGGCCCCAGGTGGGTAGTGACACATTCTTTTCAGAGGTGACACACACAAAGTGACCGTGCTCACCAAGGAATGGAAAAAACCCACTCAAGCTGCAGAAGGAAGCTGGATCTTGGTGTGACAGCTTTTAATGTCTTTAAGGTAGGGCGGGCCCTCAAGTGCCTTTTCCAGAATAGGCCAAGGAAGACAAGTCCATTTTGGTTTTGAAGGCCTCCGTCAGCTCCTGGGCCAGCAGCTCGTGGAGGGACATCCCGTCATGGGAGTAGACCCAGTGCTTCCCTGTCCAGTCGTAACGCTTGGGTCCACTGGAAGACAAGATGAATGCCCAGTAAGTAAGTCCCTGCAAACCTGTGTGCTGATCTGGCCTGAGCATGTGCCAAGGCACTGGCTATTGGAAGGGATGGGGCTTCTGGAAAATGCTGAGGTTCACGGAGGGGTGCCCTTACTGGGGAAGGGACAGAGGAGGCGGGGATAGCGAGCCCACCCCCCTACTTCTCTCTGCCTTGTCTACCTAGACATTTTTTTTTAACTTTTTGTTTGTTTATGTATTACTGAGGAATCGAACCCAGGGACTCATGCTCAATAGGCAAGCACTCTACCACCAAGCCACATTCCTAGCTGAGTCTTAGCTATTTTGAATGAGCTACATCTCTGTCACGATGTCTTGTCTAGCTACAGATGGGAACCTCTAAAACGGAGAAACCAAATTAACCTTTCTTCTTTTTTTTTTGGTCAGTCGTGGGGCTTGAACTCTGGGCCGGGGTCCCTGAGCTCTTCAGCTCAAAGCTACCACCCTATCCCTGGAGCCACAGCACCATTCTGGTTTTCTGGTAGTTAACTGGAGACAAGAGTCTCATGGACTTTAGTGCTCAGGCTGGCACAAAATGCCAGTCTCTCCCCTGGAACAATTTCCAGAACATTCTGAAGACCTTTATTGTGAGTTCCTACACATCACCTTTGCAGCTTCACATCTGATACCAGATATCATAGAGCAGTGTTCTGAAATCACATCCCTTTCTGTGCGACTGATGTGATGTGTGTCTTACTCTGTTAGTGAAATGAGGTGAAATTCACATAACTCTAACTTTATTTGATTTTTAAAATAAATTTACTTATTTATTTTTGCTAGTCCTGGGCTCAAACTCTGGGCTTGGGCACCATCTCTGAGCTCCTTTTTACTCAAGACTAGTGCTCTATTACTTCGAGGCACAGAACCCCTTCTGGTTTTCTGGTGGTTATTTGGAAATAAGAGTCTCATGGGGACTGTCTTGCCCAGGATGGCTTCAAACCAGGAGCCTCAGATCTCAGCCTCCTGAGTATCTAGGATTACAAGTGTGAGCCACTGGTGCCTGGCTATACCAACTTTAAAACAAACATTTCGGAGGCATTTACTACAACCACAATGTTGTGTGGTCACTACATCTATTTAGATCTGTAACATCTGCATTATCCCAAAAGGGGATTTTGAGTTTTGATCAAACCTGGAGGGAGAAGACAGCCAGATCTGCTTGTTGGGGGTCTGCTTGTTGATCACATAGGTTCCTAGAGCTCCACCCAGCTTGACTGTTAGCACACCACTCTGCAAAAAGGGCAGATAAAAGAAACAAAACCAGTTGCTTTGGATTTTGTTCACAGCAACACATTACCTGAGCTATACCATAAAGAAATGCCTTGCCAGACACCAGTGGCTTATATCTCCAATTCTAGCTACCAGGAAACAAATATTCAGAGAATTATGGTTCAAAGGCAGGCAGAGAAGTTGATGAAACTACATTTCTGATAAAAAGCTAGGCTAGAAGTGTGTCCCAAGTGGTAGAGCAGCACTAGATGTGAACAAGAAATCCAACAGAGTGCAGAGGCCTGCCTTTTCTATCCAGTTAGCTTTGGACTGCAACTCTCAGATCTCAGACTCCTGAGCAGCTAGGAATACAGCACTTGATAAAAAGAGCCATCAGTGCTTGGTAAACGAATTTTACTTTTGTGCTGGCCATGGGGTTTGAACAGATGAACAAAGACTGGGTATGTGGCTCACTGCTAGAACACTTGCCTGGCACATGTAAGACCTTGGGTTTGATTCCCAGCACAGCCAATAAGTAGACAAATAAATAGACACAGATGGATGTCACATGTTTGTGCCTTTTTTTTTTTTTTTTTGACAGTTCTGGGGCTTGAACTTAGGGTCTTAGCACTATCCTTGGGCTTTTTTAAGGCTAGTGCTCTAACACCTGAACCACAGCACTACTTCCAGCTTTTTCTGTGTATGTGGTACAAAGAATCGTGTATGCTAGGTAAGCACTCTTACCACTAGGCCACACTCCTGGCCCCAAATGTGTGACTTCTTAAGAAATAATAACGATAAAGACACACTTTATCATTTTTCCCCTATTACTTTAGTTGACAGCGACTGTCCTACAAAATCCAGTGATTTAATTCAGAGTGCACATCAGGACAGTTTCTAGTATTAATTAACGGCTGTCATGATGAAGCTCTGTCCCTGGGGAATGGCTTTGGTTCTAAGGCCTCCGCAGTAATTCTAATAGAGAAAGGTCTGCCACCTGGCGGCCGGTAGAATAAAGACCAGCACTTCTTTGTCTTCTGGAATCCAGGCTTACTACACTCAACTCACAAGTTCTCAGACCAACTAGCTGCACATCGTAATCAATCACCTGGGGAACATGAACAAATTCCAGTTCCCAGCCCAGGGGATATTCCAGGGCAATTAATTCAAAATCTCTAGGGGTGGGAGCTAGAGATTCACATTAGAATCCTAGAGCTTTTCAAAAATGTGCTTCCCAAGAATGCAGCTACATGAGACTGGAGCAGGATGGGTTAAGTCTTAGGAACTATTCCCTACTTCAGATCATCTGTCTACTGTAGTTCAGTGCTTCCCAGGTCACCTGCTATGCAGATGCATGGCCAGGCCTTACTGGATTTACCTTCAGAAGTATCAGGAGAAGCTGGAGAATCTGTTGCTTTTGTTTTCTCTTGTTTTTAGTGCTGGGGATTGAGCCCAGCATGTTAAATATTATACCAAAAGCTCTTCTTGACCTTCCCCGGGAACCAGAACTTGCCTATTTTTTTTTGGTGCTGGAACTAAGGGCTTCAACTCAGGGTCTGGCTGCTGCCCTTTAGCATTTTTTTTTTCTCTCCAAAGCTGGCCCACTACCCCTCAAGCCACAGCTCCACTTTTCCATGGTTAATTGTAGATAACAGTCTCATGGACTTTCCTAGGGCTTTGAACTCTGATCCTCAGATCTCAGCCTCCTGAATAGCTAAGATTACAGATGTAAGCCTGGGTTGCAACAAGCTATAATTACCCCAAAGGAGACATCATAGTCCTTCAATGTATAAGGCTTATCTGCGAGGTCCTCAAAAAATTCGGCCAAGGAGTCCAGCGTCTCCTCTGCTAATCTTTCATAGGTAGTCTCATCAAGTGAGCTGCAGGGGGAGGGGAAGACAAAATAATCCAACACATGGTTACCAAACCACTCCATTTTATTAATATGAACTTCGTGTGCATATTCATTTCATTAATTTTTTTTTGCTGGTATTGGGATTTGAACTCAGGGTCTCATCTAGGTTGGTTTTGCTTACTTTCTTGCTCAGCTGGCACTCTAGAACTGTTCACATGATAAAGACAAGAAATAAGAAGAATTCTCCACAGAGAGAAGCATTCTGAACCTCAGATAGGGCTGCAGGCAAGTGATCTGGATAATTACTTTGCTAAAGTAAACTGCATTCACAAGCGGTGGTCCATGGAATGCATGCAACAAAAATGCAAGCCACACCCATCAAAAAAATGCACCTTGCTGGATGTTCATAGCAGAATTACTGTATAGTGCCAACCTGAAAACTGTCCAGTACCCAGGTCATACCATGGAAAACGATAGCTTACTCACACAGTAGAATGCTACAAAGCGATAGCTTACTCACACAGTAGAATGCTACAAAGCAAAACAGAACTGTCTTTAGCTACAAGAGCAACATGAATGAATGTGAGAAACATAACTGACAGAAAGAAGCTGCCCAGAAACATATTTATACCTAATAACAATTACAATGTCTAAAGGGAAATCCAGGTAAAAAAGCAGATGGGTACCAGTAGCTCACACCTGTAATCCTAGTTACTCAGGAGGCTGAGATCTGAGGATTACAATTCAAAGCCGGGCTGGTCTGGAAAGTCTATGAGACTTTTATCTCATAATTAACTAGCAAAAATCTGGAAGTGGAGCCAGCTGTGAATAAAAAAGCTAAGGGATGCTAGGTACACAGCCTAGTGATTGAGCGCTTGCCTCGCATGCATGAAACCCTGGGTTCAATTCTTTGGTACCACATAAACAGAAAAAGCTGGAAGTGGTGCTGTGGCTCAAGTGGTAGAGTGCTAGCTTTGAGTTCAAGCCCAAGGACAGTGCTTAGGCCCAAGCCCCAAGACTGGCAAACAACAACGACAACAAAAACAAAAACAAAATATAACCAACAATAACAAAAAGCTAAGGGAAAGTGGCCCTTGTTCAAGCCTCATTACTAGCACAAAAAACAAACAAACAAACAAAACAAAAGCCAGGAAAACTAATCAAGTTTGTAAGAACTCAAATCTGGCTATTTTTTAGGTTTTTTTTTCTTTCTCAGTGTAAAAATACTGCTATAACTGCTGGACACGGTGGCTCACGCCTGTCATCCTAGCTACTCACGAGGCTGAGATCTGAGGATTATGGTTTGAAGCCAGCTCAAGTAGGAAAGTCCATGAGACTCTCCAATTAACTAAAAAAGCCAGAAGTGGAGCTGTGCCTCAAGTGCTAGAGTGCTTTCCTCCATCACTAAAGCTCAGGGACAGTGCCCAGGCCTTGAGTTCAAACTTCAAAACTGGTGCACGCGTGCGCACACGTGTACACACACACACACACACACACACACACACACACACACACACACACACACACACATTGCTATCCCTGATCACGATGTTGCATGACCATGCTTCTAGCACTGTGGAAGCTGGGGCAGAAGGATCTTGAGTTCAAGACCAGCCTGGTCACCATAGTAAGACCCTGCCTCTGAAAATCAAACAAAACCTTACTAAAAAAAAAAAAAAAGTGCCAGATTTCGGTAAGTCCACAAGGACAGAAAGCAGATCCAGGGTTTTATAGGTGTAGGGGGAAGGGAGGGCCAGCCAGCATATAACTGCTAGGCAGAACAGGGTTTCTTTCTAGAGTGCTGAAAATGAAAACGTTCTGGGATTATGCAGCCCATGAAGATACAAGATATCCTGAGCTGTACCTTTAAGAACGGTGAATCTGATGAGCTCTCTGTTACAGCAGCCCAGCCTACTTTAACTAGAAAACCTTAACAAAACACAGGGACAACCTAATGTCCAGTAGGGGATTGCGTTAGTGGATGCAGGAACATCCACTGTGCTATTGAAGAAATGAGAGGCTCAATGGGAGAGGGAGGGGCGGGGGAAGCCCAGCTCTCCCAAGAGGAAGGTATTTGAGTCTTACCTTGAGTTGTGCAAAGTTCCAGAGCTCCTCCGATGTATCTCCCAGCAGACACTCTGCTTTTGGACGTTCAGAAGGTGGTTGAGGTAGTGGAGGTTCAAACGCTGAAGCACAGTTAAGAAGAACAATGTATTACCACCCTCGGTCTCCCGTAATCCATGTGTATGTACAAGAGAACCCACAGTAAATAACTATTTCTTATATTTTACTTTTTACTACACACACACATACACACACACACTATGTATATATATATATATATATATATATTTTTTTTTTCTTTTGTCAGTTGTGGGGCTTGAACTTAGCCCAGACATTGTCCCTGAGCTCTTCAGCTCAAGGCTACCACCCTACCCTTTTAGCCACACTGCCACTTCTGGTTTTCTGGTGGTTAATTGGAGATAAGAGTCTCTGGGACTTTAGTGCCCAGGCTGGCTTTGAACCTCTATGCTCAGATCTCAGTCTCCTGAGTAGCTAGGATTATAGGGGTGAGCCACCGTGCTTTGCCTCTGGCTATATTCTTATAGATTGTTTCTCACCCTCTTACTGTGCACTAAAATGGGTCTGCCACTCTCTGCCTAATCTTGTGCTGCCCAAAAGGGTAGCTATGAACCAAATGTAGGAATGTAAACTTGAGGTGTGTTAAGCATAGTGGTTCATACACATAATTCCAGCCACATGGGAAGCTGAACTTGGGAAGACTATGGTTCAAAAAGTTTACAAGCTCCCATCTCAACCAATATTTCGGTGTGGTGGTGCCTGCCTGCTATCTTAGCAATAGCAGGCAAGATAAGATAGAAAGATTCTGGGAGAATAAAAGGAGACCCTGTATCAAAATAATCAGTGTAAAAAAGGGGCCGGGGGCTGGGAGTTTGGTCTAGTGGTAGAGTGCTTGCCTAGCACACCCAAAGACTGGGGTTCAATCCCTTGGTACCATATACATAGAAAAGAAGGAAGTGGTGCTGTGGCTCAAGTGGTAGGGCGCTAGCTGTGAAGAAAACTCAAGGAAAGTTCTCAGGCTCTGAGTTCAAGCCCTTGGACTGGCAAAAAAAAAAGGTGGGGGAAGGCATGGCTTAGTGGTAGAGTACCTACCTAGCAAGCAAGAAGCCACGAGTTCAAATTTCAGTACTGCCACAAAACTGAATTGATTGAAAATAAAATAAAGTCAATCCTATAGCTATGTGGCCACATTCTAAGGGTCCAGTGGCTATATGTGGCCAGTGGCAAACACAGAGAACCTGTGTGTGTGTGTGTGTGTGTGTGTGTGTGTGTGTGTGTGTGTGTGTGTGTGTGTGTGTACGTGTTCTGGCTTGAAGTCAAGACACCTCAAGTTCTCACTTGGTTTTTTTTTTTTTTTCAGCTCAAGGCTGGCCCCTCTACTTCTGGCTTTTTACTGGTTATATGAAGATACGAATCTTGGAGATTTTTCTGCCTAGGCTGGCTTTGAACTGTAATCTTCAGATCTCAGTAGCTAGATTATAGGTATGAGACAGGTATGAGACATTAGCACCCAGCTAGGTGTATAGTGAAACAGATTAAAATAAGTATAATGTTATTAAAAAATTTTATGTATGTTGAGAGTAATTTGTCTATGTGAACCTTCATTTTCAATTGTGATTGTGTGTGTGTGTGTGCTGGTCCTGGGTCTTGAATCCAGAAGCCTGGTTGTTGTCCCTGAGCTTTTACTCAAGCATAGCACTCTATCACTTAAGCCATAGCTTTACTTCTTCTGCCTTTTTTAGTAGTTTACTGGAGATAAGTTTCATGGATTTTTCTGCCCAGGCTGGCTTTGAACTGTGATCCTCAGATCTTAGTCTCCTAAGAAACTGGGCTTACATGTGTGAGCCACTGGTGCCACACTTGACTTATTTTTTTCTAGTGCTGGATATTGGACCTGTTTGCATGCCATGCAAATTCTCTACCACAGAGCTCGAGCTCCAGTTCCAGCTCCTCATTGTAACTCTGACAAAATCCAGATACAGCTCAGGCAGTTCCAGAGAAACTGAATGTCTGAACGGAAATCTGCTAGATAGAAGTGCATAAATAAGGGGAACAAAAAAGTAAGATCTGACATTACTGATTACATGATGAAATGGTATTTTGGAACTACTAGGTCAAATATATTGGGGGAATTAATCTCACTTGGTTTTTACTTCTTCAGCATAGCTACTAGACGGTTTAGAACAAAGCATGTGGTTTCCATGCTGTTTCTGCCTTAGATACAAGTTTAGAGAAGGCTGTGGAGGAGGTGGCCAGCCAACTCAGGCCCTGATGAATTTCAGCCCTGAGGATCCTCAGGGCCTTAAAATAATTATGCGAGGAGGGGTGGGGGAAGTCCAGTTGCCTCAGCCATTCACCCAAACTGTGAAAATCCCCAAGCTGCAGCATGCCAACCGTGGAGTGGGCAGGATACACAATGATTAAGTTAGGCTAGAAAAAAAGAGACCCAAATGGGGGAACAATATTGCCAATGACTTGGAAAGCCCCTGGGGATTGCTAACCAGTGCAGACCTTCTCACTCAGGAGACTAGCACCAGCCACCACTTCTTTTCATTCTCCTAAATTAAAATACTGGCAACCCACCTGCCCACGTAGGCATGGTGGAAGCTTAAGCTTGGAGGCTCCAGGTAAGGATGGCACAAGAGTGAGCAGGGAAGGGCTGCTTTAGGAAGGGATTCCACATCTGCCTGTAACTCTAGAAAAGGAGGGAAAGCATATTAACAAAGGGTCTCCAACACAGCCTGGGCTGAACACTGGGCGTCTGCAGGCTGTTTAAGTCGACTTGGTGCTCTACCTACCACATCCCTGGGCTTATGTCCAAACTCTGAGCTCCATATATAGTTGGGCTGGACCTTACCTGGCTCCACTGTCTCCACTACTCGACTGGAGAGTGCCCAACCCTGTCTGCCCTTTGCCCTTTTTGGAATGTGCCTTCCATCACTCTGTTGGCATCCTTGAGATTGGAATTAAAAAACCCATGGGTCAGTTATTTCTATGTATTGCTAAGGAAATAAGGGAGGGACCAATTTGAGGTGTGAGTCTGTGTGTGTGTGTGTGTGTGTGTGTGTGTGTGTGTAATGGGACTTGAACTCAAGGCCTGGGTGCTGTCCCTGAGCATTTTCTTTGCTCAAGGCTGGTGTTCTACCACTTGAGCCACAGCTCCACTTCCACTTCTTGGCGGTTAACTGGAGATAAGAATCACAGATTTTCCTGCCCAGGGTCACTTTGAACCTCCACCTTCAGATCTCAGCCTCCTGAGTTGCTAGGATGACAGGCCGGAGCCAATGCACCTGGCTGAGGTTTTAAAGTCTGTAGCCCAATATGATCTTCAAGGCAGATCCTCCTCTCCCCAGGAGAGCAAACCAGGCCTCCCTCAGCCAGGCTGGGAGAAAGTCACCGCTCTGCGGGGAGCTTGGAATCCAGGTGGAGTTACTCACCAAACGCTGGTCTCCAGCCATTCGGCAGCCGGCCCCTTATGCACACACGCATAGAATGCATGCACCTGCAGCATCTAACGTCATACACCATTAAATGATCGCTGGCATAACCTGAGATCCCACAGCATTTGATATCACTACGGACGAGTTCTTGCAAAGCAAGCGACAATCCCACACCCCTCCGCCACCCAATCCCCCTCCACCTGCCCGGCCCTAGACCTGGCCGACCTTCCGCACATTCCTGTCCCAGCCAGGCGGAAGCCAGCGCCGCCACGCCGCCCCGCAGCCAGCAGGCGCGCGTCTCCGAGGGTGTGGAGGGGCGGGACCAGCGTGCGCGGCGCGCGTCTCCGGGACACGCGAGCGCGCCCGGCGCGCCCCCGAGCGTCCAGCGTGCGCGTGACACGCCTCGCCGGCGTACGGCCCGGCGCGGATACTCACCGTGTGGCTGGGCGCCCAGGCCGCGGCAGGCCCGGTGTGCAGGTCCCGGCGGCTGCCAGCTTGGTTGTACTCCTTGCGGCGCGGGGACCCTAAACAGGCCCGGGCCGGGTTTGTGATCGCCGTCCGGAGTAGCCAGCTGGCGGCTGCGCGGCGCCCGAGCGTCCACATGCTGCTCCGGGTCTGCGGCCGCTCCGCCTCACCGTCCTCCGCCCTCCCCCCTTCCCCCTCCCACCCGCCGCACGTCGATGCGGCAGCGACCTCTGGTGGCCGCGGTCTGCAAGCGCAGATCCTGCTCGTCTAATCCAAGGGGCGGGTGGGGACCGAGCCCCAGGACTGCTCTCTCCCCCTCCTCCCCGAAAAATAAAAGAAAAAGAGAATGCTAGTGGATAGGAGGAGCCCAAGGGAGAGAAAGGCAGAAAAAGTTCAGCCATTTACCTTCCTTAGCGTGCTCTGTTGATGTGTCCTCTAGTCTGCATGGGTTTTCCACCATTCATGGGATGGAAATGCCATCCCAGAGCAACAAGGTGGGCAGATGAGGCCTTCTGGGTGGGGGTTCTGTCCTCACACAGGCCTCATGGCTACAGGAAAATGGCAGGAGGGAGCTGGATCTCTTCTTGCTCTTCTGTCTCTGCCACAGAAGCCCTCAGCAGATCAGAGACTTGCTCATGATCATGCCAGGCCTCTGAGAAACTTCCTGGACTATGAGAAACAAGTGCATATGTGTGTGTGTGTGTGTGTGTGTGTGTGTGTGTGTGTGTGTGTGTGTTCTTTATGATGACCTCCCCTGCAGTATTCTCTTTTAGCAGCACAAAATGACCGAAGACAACATCCTAATCCAGAATGCACTCTTAGCACTCTATCTGCAGGTAGAATTGCTGCTAGGGCCCAGGATCAGGACTCTAAAGCCACATTATGAGCATTTGCACTGTGTTTGCTTACTGTAAAGCAGATTTCGTTCACTTGAGGCATTTTTATTCTGAGCTTCTTACTCATTAGGAAGGCTTTTCTGCAGCTTCCTTGGTTATTTTGCTTCCTTGTGATTTCCCCAAACAGCAGCATCGTTAGGGCTCTGCAATTAGGGACATTCATCAGGTGGTATAACCACAGTGACTGTTTCAAGTTTTCACCACTCCTTTTTGCTGAGTCCATTCTCACCTCTCTGATGCAGGACAAGGGAATGCCAGCAGAATAGCTCCCTAGGTTTCACGGAAGGAGAAACTTTGTGAGCTCCCATTGTTTGGTTGCAACGCTGCCTTTTTTTCCCCTTTTTTCTTTCCCCCTGCCAAAATGTGGCTTTGCCCCAAGGGGTGCTGCTCTGGATTCTAAAAGAAAAGGAACCTGTGGAGAAAAGAGCTATGTGTGGCCTCATACAGGAAATGCATCTCTAGAGTCTGGGACTGTTTGTTATGATGGCAGAGTGAAGGCTAACTAATGTACCAGAGCATTTGGGAATGTCTCTAGGATCAGTTGGTCAGAATCTGTCATTGAGTCTTTTCTCAGGACTGAAACTTTCAATTTTCTTCCTTTTTTTTTCTTTAAAATCAAGAGCCTTGGTATATTTAAGATTTCCAAAATGGGACATGCTTGGGTTATGTCTGTTCAGCCCAAGGCTACTGAGCCACGTCCCATTACCAGTTTTCTAGAGGTTAATTGGAGATAAGAGTCTCTGGTCCTTTTGTGCCCAGGCTGGCTTTGAATCTTGGTCCTCAGATCTCAGCCTCCTGAGTAGCTAGCATTACAGGCTCCAGCCACCTTGCCCAGCTCTTTTTAATATTTTAAGCAAAAATAAAAAAGAGAAAGAAACTCCATGTGCATTGGCAATCACTTTCCATGCCTGCCAGTCACAGGCAATCACCGTATGTTTTCTGTCTCCATAAATTTTCTATTTTTAGAAATGTCACATATATGGAATCCTATCATTCATGTCCTCCCTCCTTTTTAATTTTTTTTTTTTTGGCCAGTCATGGGGCTTGAACTCAGGGCCTGAGCGCTGTCCTTGGACTTTTCTCAAGTTAGACTCTACCACTTGAGCCTCAGCACCACTTCCAGCTTTTTTTCTATGTATGTGGTACTGAGGAATCGAATCTAGGTCTTCGTGCATGCTAGGCAAGCACTGTACCACTAGGCCAAACTCCCTGGGCCCTCCCTCCTTTTTTTTTTTAAACCAGTTTCTTTCATTTTAATATTTCAAAGGTTATCATCTTTTTAATTTTCAAATTTTTCTTTGTATTAATTTTTTAAATTAATTGTACAAAATTATGAGCTTCATTGTGACTTTTTCATACAGGCATATTTTGTGCTTTGATCATGTTTGGGTTCTTTCTTTTCTTTTCTTTTTTTTTTTTTTTTGCCAGCCCTGGGCTTGAGCTCAGGGACTGAGCACTGTCCTTGGACTTTCTCAAGGATAGAGCTCTACCACTTGAGCCTCAGCACCACTTCCAGCTTTTTTCAGTGTGTGTGGTACCAAGGAATTGAATCTGGATCTTTGTGCATGCTAGGCAAGCATTCTACCACTAGGCCAAACTCCCGACCCATGGGTTATTTCTTTTTAATTAATAAGAATGTTATGATCTGTGAATATAGCTCAGTTTGAGAATCAGCAACACACACACACACACACACACACACACACTCGTGTAAAGACTAAATCACTGAAACCAATGCATGACCATAATTGAGAACAAAATATTTTATTTCCTTCAATAAAACTATAGTTTACAGTTGTATTTACTAAATAAATTATATAATTTCTCTTTTACAAGCAATAAACTAAATCACAAATATTTCAAAGACAACGTATATACACGACGTAAGGCCTTTTATAAATAGCTTTGCTTTTCTCGTTTCACTGGTAAATGGTGAAAAGCCTTTATAGAAGAAGCTAGATTTCTATAAAGTAGAGGCAGATCTAGGACTCTGATCTTCCAAAGAAATTAACTTAAACTTTCAATGACATGGGCTATGATTCTAATTTTGAAAAAAAATTATACTTTATCATGGTGTCTGGATGGATTTAAAAAAATATCAAAGCAGGTTCCTTAGGTTGGTATGTGCAGTCACTGGATACATGCGAAATGAAAGTGCAAGTGTCCATAGGAAAATAGCACTTCCGTAAAGTGACTGGCAATGGTCTAGAAAGCAGGTCAAGAGAGTTCATGCAGCTCTTCGAAGTCAGCAAGCAACAGCAAATGACAGAAGAGTGTGGTGGTTTCACATCCCATTCACAACTCAGCCTATGGACCAGGGCTCCCTCAACATGGAGCAGACTCTTAAGTCTAGTTGATTTTTACTCTGTGTCTATTGGGATTCAGCCAAGTTCCTGTGGAGAATTCTGGAATGGACAGATTTCCTTCTTACAACTGCATTCATGTCTCATCGTCGTCGTGCTTACTGGCGTGGGGGATGGGAAAGAGGAAGAGAGCAGATGTGAGATGCAGATCTGGCATTAAATTATAACCCCTGCCCATACATGGACATCACATTCATTATTTCTCCCAGTGTGGCATCTGGAAAAGACGCAGGTAGAAATGGGCTGCATGAAGCTTGAGATTCTTCTGCAATGATCAGCATTGCATCTGCCCTGGGGGACCCAATGTTTACCAAGACCAAGTACCAATTCCATCCCAGTACTACACTGAGGAAACAGTGCTGATAAGACATACCAGTCCCTCTCTGCACAGGGATAAGGAGACTCCTGAGCCATGCTAGACCTGGAGTTGAAAGAACAATTCAAGCACAATCATAAGCTGGGTGCTGGTGGCTCATGCCTGTAATCCTAGCTACTTAGGAGGCTGAAATCTGAGGGTCACAGTTTGAAGTCAGTCCAGGCAGAAAAGTTCCCATGAGACTTTTTACCTCCAATAAGCTACTCAAAAAAGCTGGAAGTGGAGCTATGGCGCAAGTGGTAGAGCACTGGCCTTTTGTGCAAGAAGGGGCTCAGGGATAGCATCCAGGCCCTGAGTTCAAGCCCCAGGACTAGAAAAAAAAACCATAACAGTCATTGTGGACTATACCAGGTCCCTCTCCATGTTATCTTCCTACATGCCAGTATTGTAGGATGGGTGCTGTATAAACGTAAGCAGGTCGATAGGAATTGCAGATTAGGTGTTAATTCATTCTGACTGATTTAATTCATCTGTTAATTCAACCTGATTTCTTTTTCTTTTTTTTTTGCCAGTCCTGGGATTGAGCTCAGGGTCTGAGCATTGGACTTTCTCAAGGCTAGAGCTTTACCACTTGAGCCTCAGTACGACTTCTGGCTTTTTTTTTTTAATATGTGGTACCAAGGAATCGAACCCAGGTCTTCGTGCATGCTAGGCAAGCACTCTGCCACTAGGCCAAACTCCCAGCCCCTCATCCTGATTTCTTTGGGGAAGGTAGACATAGACTCTCACAGAGGAAACATACTTGGCACAGAAACAGGAGAAGATGGCTGTTTCTAAGCTGAGGAGAAAGTTCTGTGACAGATCCTTCTCTCACCATTCTCAGAAGGCATCAACCCTGCTGGCACCATAATCTTGAACTTCCAGCTTTCAGAACTGTGTGGGAAGGGTTCTGTCATAGTAGGCCTAGTAAATGAATGCAGTAGTCAGTACGTACCACTGGAATTTAAAAAGTCTATCTTTTTGTTTTCTGAATTTTTTGTTTTGTCGGTTGTGGGTCCTGAACTCTTGGCCTGGGCACTGTCCCTGAGCTCTTCAGCTCAAGTACCACTTAAGCCACAGAGCCACTTCCGGTTTTCTGGTGGTTAATTGGAGATAAGAGTCTCATGGACTTTAATGCTGGGTCTGGCTTTGAACCTCAATCCTCAGATCTCAGCCACTGGACTAGCTAGGATTACAGACATGAGCCACCTGTTTGTTTTTAAAGACTCTTATCTCTCTCTCTCTTTCTTTCCTTCTTTTCTTTCTTTCTTTTCTTTCCTTCTTTCCTTCTTTTCTTTCTTTCTTTCTTTCTTTCTTTCTTTCTTTCTTTCTTTCTTTCTTTCTTTCTTCTCAGTCATGGGTCATGGAACTGAGGTCTGGGCACTGTTCCTGAGCTTTTTCTGTTCAAAGAAAGTGCTGTACTACTTTGAGTCACAGCTTAAAGCTGTACTTCTGGTTTTCTAGTGGTTAACTGGACTTAAAGAGTCTCCTGGACTTTCCTGCTCCATCTGGCTTTGAATGTCGATCCTCAGATCTCAGCCTCCTGAGTAAGGAGGATTATAGGTGTAAGCCACCAGCACCTGGGATTTTGCTTTTTACTATATTTAATGTACTCCCTCTTGAGAATTACTTCAAAAGCCACAATCACCTAGGAGCGTGGGGACAATAAATGAAGACCTGTCACATAATGTAAGACAGGAGAGCCTTTATCCACTATGTGTTTGTTGAGGCCACTGAAGTTGCTGTTTCAGCAGTAGAAGCTTTCCTATGTGGAATCGCCAAACTACCAAGGGGCCCCTTTTGAAGAGACTCAAGTGGAGCTGGGCTTAATAGATCAGAAGGGGTGTGCTATGGTCTGAGAGTAAATTAGCATCTTCACAGTGCATCATTATAATTGTAGTCTCCAGGTCAACTTGAAAGGTGGTAGTTGCTGGGCCTGTCAGGGTGATTTGTCTTTTGAAAGCCAAAGGACATGCCTCCCTGTTGAACTTGCACGAGCAGTGCTTGGAGGCTACAATAAAGTGCATAGTCCTTTGAGCACTGAACTCCTAATTAGGTTCCAATTCTCTCTCTAGCCTCCATGAGCAGTATTGCCTTTCTACCAATAGGTGGCAGCAGAGGGACTGCAGAAAGAAGGTGGATGATGGCAAGCTCTGGGCAGCAGCAGTATATCATCATAGAGGTTCACTGTACTTTTGCTTCTCCATCAGAGGAAAAGTGTACTTGGTTCTACTTGCCAATTCCATTACGATGGAGACCCTGGGAGAGTGGCACAAGTCGTTCCTACATTAATGTAGAAGACTTACAGAATGCTCAGAGGTGAAGGGAAGGGCCCTGTGAATAAGCTCAGAGGAAACTTGTAAAATTACCAAAGATTCCCAGCCCCTTCCCCAGCACTTGACTTCTAACACATATGCCTCCAACAGAGTCTGTTAATACAGTCACTGGATAACATTGTTGTTGTTTTTAAAGTCAAGAAATAACTTGTTTCCATTTCCTGGAGTTTGTCTCGACAAATATTATTTTATAGAATCAGATCCACATAGGCACTCTGCCTTTGCCGGATTCTTCTTTGGTCTGTCTCACTGTGTGTGAATGCCTAGCATCCTCTATAATTTAGCATGTTCCAGTATTTTTGATCTAACATGAGAGATTGCACCCACCATATATATCTCTAAGCTTGGCTTTTCTCATTGAACATAATTTGCTCTAGTTCCATCCATCTCCTTGCAAGTGACATAATATTATTCTTTGTAATGGCTATGTAAAAGTCTATTGTGTCTAAGTACCACATTTCTTTGGACCCACTCATTTATTGAAGCGCATCACAGCTGTTTCTACAGCTTGGCTATTGTGAATCGTGAGGCAAGGAACTTGGAAGTGCAGGTGTCTTTATCATATCCTGACTTGTGATGTTCTGCGTAGATGCCCAGGAGTGGCATGGCTGGGTTGCAGGGAAGGTCTATGTTTAGTTTTCTGAGGACCTTCCAGACTGCTGTGCAGTTTACATTGCCACCGACAGTTCAGTGGGGTCCCTGACAACCTTTTCACGAGCAATTGAAAATCATTTGGAACTATCTACCCAGCCTCACAACGAAGCCAGGGAGAAGTGGGGAATGGATGAGAAAAACGAGTCTCTGCAAGTTATGGAGGCACAACACCTCCAGTAAGGCCGAGTGGTGGAATTTTCAGTTCTCCTGACAATTCCTATTCACTTGCTAAGAAAGCAATCAGTCATATGCAGTAGGGCAGGCCCTGAAGCCATGACTGCTGTCCTAAGAAGAAGAGAGGACAGACAGAGCTCAGAGAACCACAGGAAGAAGGTCGTGTGAACCAGGAAGCAGAGAGAACATTTGTAAAGAACACCAAGGAAGGTGCAATGCCTGGAAAGGCTGGAAATGGCAGGCAGGGACCCTCGCCTACAGCTGTCACAGAGACCAAGGCACTGCGGACACCTTCATTTCAGGCCTCTAGAATCAGAAGACAACAAATCGTCCTTGTTTAAGCCATTCAGTTTGAGGTACTTGGCTTTAGTAACTAGAGGAGATGAGCACAGGAGAAACTGAGGATCTCACATCCCAGCTACTAAGCCCTCCTCACACAGGGCTTACACTCAGTAGGCTTCATTTATTTGTTTGTTTATTTTTGTGCTGGCCTTGGGACTTGAACTCAATGCCTGAGTGCTGTTGTTGAGTTTTATTTTGTTTTCTTCAAGGCTGGATCTCTATCACTTGATCAGGCCCAGAGTTCAAGCACCAAAACTGACAACAAAAAAAAACCAAACTTTCATGAACTTTTGTGCCCAGGCTGACTTTGAACCATGATCCTCAGATCTCAGCCTCCTGAGTAGCTAGGATAACAGGGATGAGACCCTGGCGCCTGACAACACTGGTCTTTTATGACAAGGAAGAGGAGTCCAGAAAGGGAATCCAGAGAGACTGGAGAGGAGAGGAAAGAGAGACTAATTTTAGGAGACAAAGGAAGGAAAATGGCAGAATAGCCCATGGACAGCTTGGGGGGTAGTGGGGGAGGGGGGCCTGGAGCCCTCTACCACTTTGAGCCACAGCACCACTTCCAGGTTTTGGATTAGTTCATTGGGGATAAGGGTCTCATGGGACTTTTCTGCCTGGGCTGGTTTTGAACTGTGATCTTTAGATCTCAGCCTCCTGAGGAGCTAGGATTCCAGGCATGAGCTATCAGAGCTCCCTAAGAGGTCTTTGTAGCTTTTATTCTTTTTCTCCCCCCAGAGCAAGTGCTTTTCACTGAGCTAAAACATCAATCTCTAAGCTAATCCTTAAACAGCAATTAGTATTATTAAAAAAAATAAAATGTTTCTATAAGAGATTTCATAATCTGACTGGCAGGTCACTTCATTAAACTGAAGCATATGTCACTTTTAGTTAAAAAATACGAATACCTTGTAGATGCCAAAGGGGTCAGGAATGACACTGATTTATTATTACTATTATTATATTTAGATTTTAATGCATCTCAGGAATGTTATTTGATTAATAACTTAAGGAGTAAAGGGTCCTAGTTTATCCTTTCTGAAATCTCTAATGCCCACCAATGGATCTTTTGGTGAAGGAAAGGCATTCTGGTTGAAAGGCTTAGGAGCCAATGGTGTGTTTCTATGGTTGTTTGCTGTTGCCAGACTCATCAACCACTGGAGTGGTGCCTTTGATTAGTGAGGAATCCAGCCTTCTCATTTGAAGCCATGAAATGGCCACTGTCTCAAACAGACATCTTCCTACAGCAACCAATAGTGGCTTCCCAGGAAATCACCGAAGAGACCCACACTGTATGAAAAAGCCACTAACTTCAACACCACGGGTTCGAATCCCAAACAGATTCTCTTGCCAAAAAGTTGTCTCAGGCTCCCATGAGCTCCATGAAAGTACTTCTCTTCCTAATTTTTAATTCCTCTGGTTCTCCCCGTACACAACAGTACACTAAGCTGTTAATTCAGTCCTTTTCATTTCTTCCTCACCCTTCCCCTTCATCATTAACTACCCTTAAAACACACTCAATAATTAGAGTAGCTCAGAACTGCTTATCAGACCATGAATCTCTGAAGGTTTAACCCTTTCTTTTTCCTTCATGCACAGCTAATTCATTTTTTATAACACATTTGTGGGTGAAAGGATGGTCATGTGAAGGAACAGGGCATACTTTAGGGGTAGAAGAATAGAAGCAAAAAAAAAAAAGGGCTCTGTCCTGTACCAGCCATCTTTTAAACTCCTCCACTATGAAAAACACAGGCCATCAGTTCCCACCCATTTTGGGGGGGGGGCATGCTCACTCATCCCACCTTCCCCTGAACACCAAATTGCATTCTCTGTTAGGCAAAGCAAAGCTGCCTTCATAGCAGCGATGGGTCAGTGTAAGTGCCTCTGGCTCTACCTGAGACTGTTCACAAGGGGAAATTCATGAAGAACATCACGTGATTGCTACTTTACCTCAAAGCAGTCTACTTAATTTCTTGCATTCCTTTACATACCCTCCTCTGTTCAGGTTTATCAGTCCAACTATGTCTCTTTAAGTTTGTTCCTCCTCTACATAGATTTTCTTGTCATATTATTTTGTCTGATTTTGGGTAAGTTGCTTGACATCTAGATTTACTTTTGGTTTTGGTCCTGAGGATTGAGCTCAGTGCCTGGGCTCTGTGCCTAAGCCCCTCCTTGTTCAAGGCTAGTGCTCTACTATTTGAGCTGCAGTACCACTTCCAGCTTTTTCTGTTTATTTGGTACTGAAGAGTTGAACCCAGGGCTTCATGCATACTAGGCAAGCACTCTATCACTAAGCCATATTCCCAGCCCCCTCACCTTTGTTTTTGAGGGGGGACTATGTTTATGGATCAAACCAGGGCCTGGTGCATGCTAGGCAAAGATTCTACTGAAAGCTATGTCTCTGGTTTTCTGGGTTTAATTCACTGCTTGGCAGTTCAGAGTGCTAGTTTTCAGTTAGTCTGTACTGGTTTGAATCTGACCCTTACTGATTCTTGAGGGCAGACTGTGTAGCATCCATGTGCCTTATCTATAAAGTGATCACACCTCCCTCAGAGGGATGCTGTAAGATGAAGTGACTTAGTCCCCTATAAAGTACAGAGGACAGCTCGGATTGCTGCGAATATTCAAAAAAGCTTCATGGCTTGATTTTAGCTGCAACTGTAAGATTTGGATAGATCAAATTTTCTCTAATCTTGGTGAGAAAAATTTCTCCAACCTGCTACTTTTCCCTTTCTCCCTCACCTCTGAACCATATTGTAGTAGAAGACTCACCATTTGACCACCCTGCCTGCCTGCCTGCTTGCCTTCCTTCCATGACTGGGATTTGAACTCTTGATCTGATGCTTTCATTCATTGGCTGCAGCTCTACAACCTGAGCTAAGTTTCCAGTTGCATTATTTTGTGGGTTAATTGAAGATGAGTCTTACACACTTTCCTTCCTGAGCTGGTTTTGAACAGTTTCCAGATCCCGGCGCCTCCTGAGTTGCTAGGTATGAACTACCAGGTTTCTATAAAACTTGTTTTATAAAACTTGTTTTCAGGTATTATAAACCAGTGCTTTGCTTGATCCATTCATTATCCAAAAGAGGAGGAAGGAAACTGGACTTACTAAATAGACATCCAGCACGGAGGCATTATCATCCTGCATTTCCAGAGCTCGTGGCTCAGCAGTCAAGTAGATGGTCCCCTCCTCCAGGGTAAAAGTGGAACTGGAAGGGAAACCTTTACTGGAAAAACAAAGACAAACAATGAGCACATGACCATTAAAACAGTTTAACCCCGACACCCCCCAGATAAGCGGCTAATGTGGCGGCTCTGGCAATGAAACTTTTCTCGAGAGCTATGCCTTAGACATAAGTACATTTTTTTCTTTTTTATTGTAATTAATAGAAGGGTTGCAGTTATATTTGCCAGATAGAAGGTGTATTACTTCTCACACATTGATACCCCTTCTCATGTTTTTGTCCCCATTTTCCTCCCCCACCCCAACATTTGGGTTTTAAGCATGTGGATTTTTTTTTTTTTTTTGCCAGGCCTGGGCTTGAGCTCAGGGCCTGAGCACTATCCTTGGACTTTCTCAAGGCTAGCACTCTACCACTTGAGCCTCAGCACCACTTCTGGCTTTTTGCTATGTATATGGGGTACCGAGGAATCGAACCTGGGTCTTTGTGCATGCTAGGCAAGCACTCTACCACTAGGCCAAACTCCCGGCCCTTAAGTATGTGGTTTTGCATGCAGCACACTTTGTTTTTATATCTTCTATGCATGAGACATCTTATGGGGGGGGGGTCTCAGTTATTGGGAAGGGAGTGTGCTGTGAATTACAGGAGCTTACACTGTCTTTGGCTTCTACTTCTCTTTTTCTTCTCTTTCTCTGCTTTCCTTCCTTTTTCTTTCTTAGTCAATTTAATGTTTCTCTTGTTTTCTCTTTTTTCTCCTCTTTGGCTCTGAAGAGTCCATGGTGTGTGTACATCAGAATGGTTCTGATGTGTATTCCTGACTATAATGCAATTCCTGGGTCTTGTCTACCAGTGTTTTGGATTTTGAGGGTTTGGCTGGTGAATTTGCATTTGTGGCAAGCTCTCAGGTGACACTGTGGCTGCTGGGCTAAGGACCAGTGACAAGTGACATAAGCACAGAGCCTACACAGACCTTTAGGAATAGCAACAATAGGCAAAGCAGTGCATTGATGAAGCATATAAAGAGAAGCCACTGTATTCTGTTTTTATTTGATAATCAGTATTAATTGTTAGAGTATGAATGAACCATTTCATTTTATTAGTATTTAAATCGATATCAGTGGGATATACAATTTCTCCCCCTATAGAAATACAAGTTAGTTTTCATTTGTGGAAATTTACCACAGGAAGGTCTTCCAGAAATGGAAATAACTCTAAGCATTGACTGCCTGTAAAATATTTGGGAACTAAGAATTCTGAATGGTGAAAAACATTTTCAAAAGGATTCTGAGGGGTAACACTGAGCAAGATAGATTGTATTCATAAATTGCTTTGGTAAGTGGCAACTCTTTTGTACAACTACTTAAAGATAATAAAAAATTAAAAGGGGATTCAATTAAATATTAAGAAAGGGAATCCTATGATTTTCAATGAAGCCATTTATATTTTCACTGATAATAAAAAATAATATAAAAAAGCTAAAACAGGCTGGAATTATAGCTTAGTCATTGGGTGTTTGCTAAAGTATGTGTGAGGCCCCAAGTTCTATTCCTACCACTACAAAAAATGGGTTGAAGCTGGGTAAGGTGGCTCATGCCTGTAATCCTAGCTACTCAGGAGGCTGAGATCTGAGGATCAAGATTCAAAGCCAGCTTGGGTACTATAAAGCTGTGAGACTCTTATCTCCAATTAATCATTAGAAAACAGAAAGTGGGGCTGTGGATCAAGGGGTAGGGTGGCAGCCTTGAGCTGAAGAGATCAGGGACAGTGCCCAGGCTCAGAGTTCAAGTCCCACGACTCACAAAAGAAATGGGTTGATACATTTTCTTTTCTCTGAAAGTCTGCACATGTTAAAGAAAATAAATCAAAGTTCCCCTTTCTTTTCAAAGTGCTACAATGGGTTATGAACTGTACCAATGCATCTTCCAGGACAGGCTGACTGTGATTTCTTTCCTTCAAGCTGTTAAATTTTAATATCAACCCCTTTCAGTTTTTAAGGGCTGATACTTTAAGAGCCATGAATGGGGGCTGGGAGTTTGGCCTAGTGGTGGAGTGCTTGCCTAGCATGCACAAAGACCCAGGTTTGATTCCTTGGTACCACATGCATAAAAAAAAAAGCCAGAAGTGGTGCTGAGGCTCAAGTGGTAGAGCTCTAGCCTTGAGAAAGTCCAAGGACAGTGCTCAGGCCCTGAGCGCAAGCCCAGGACTGGCAAAAAAAAAAAAAAAAAAAAAAAAGCCGTGAATGGTAATGAACAGTGATTAGGTTATTCTTGTGGATCAAAGACAAAGATGAAATAATGGTTGTTGGTTGATTTTTGCCCTCCAACCATTAAAATGTGGCTCCTATCTCTTATGACTTGTGCGAGAAACAATGGGCTCAGAAAATATGGAATTGTGAAACAATATCCCAATTTTATTTGATTTTTTTCGGGGGGGGATTCAATTTTTCATATAACTAAAGAAATTGTCTAATGACTTCTGGGTTATTTTGTAAACATAATTTACTCAAGAAGGTTCAAAACAGAAGTTTCCTCTTTCTTTCTGAGTTATTTATGATTTAAAAAGTTCATTTGCCTCTTAAAGCTATTTGTTACACAAACACACACACATACACATACACACACACACGAACAAATTCTGGAGGAAGTACTTTCTCTTTCTCAAATTTTATTTGTTTTTAAATTTAACTCTTAAAATATTTGTTAAAAAATGTATGAGTCAGGTGCTGGTGGCTCATGACTGTTCTAATCCTAGCTACTCAGGAGGCTAAGAATTGAGAACTGTGGTTCAAGGCCAGTCTGGGCAGGAAAGTTCTTGAGACTAATTTCCAGTAAACTATCAAAAATAAAGAAAGAAAAATCTGAGAGTAGAGCTGTGGCTCAAGTGGTAGAACACTAGCCTTAAGAGAAATGAGGTCAGGGACAGTGGCCAGGCCCTGAGTTTTAAGCTCTAGGACCAGAACATATGCACAACAATTTATTAGGTTTTTATTTATTTAGTAGCTTTTTTTTTTGCGGGGGAGGGGGGGTAGGATGGTGTTGCTGGAGATTGAATCCAGAGACCTGTAAACCTCAAGTATGAGTTGTGTGACTGTGTTACACTGCAGGCCAGGTTTTTTTTTTTTTTTTTTTTTTGTGCCAGTCCTGGGCTTGAGCTCAGAGCCTGAGCACTGTCCTTGGACTTTCTCAAGGCTAGTGCTCTACCACTTGAGCCTCAGCATCACTTATGGCTTTTTCCAAGTATGTGGTACCAAGGAATTGAACCCAGGTCTTCGTGCATGCTAGGCAAGCACTCTACCAGTAGGCCAAACTCCCGGCCCCTGCAGGCCAGTTTTTATTTTTATTGATTTTGAAACTGAAGGAAAAAATAGTAAGTATACTTGAAAGAATTCCACCCTACCTTCCCTTAATTGCTACCATTTAGCCATATATTTTATCACTATTTTTCTGTAAATCAACATTAGCATCTTTTGTAGAACTATTTTAAGGAGAGCAAGTTGGACACAAAACATCCCTGCCCTCCCCACCGAACCCATTCCTGTGAATTTTCTAAAAACAAGAACATTCTGTCATATAATACAATGCAATTATCAAACTCAGGAAACTTGGACGGACATAATACTGTGACCTCATCTACAGTCCATATTCAAATTCTGTCAACATTTTATTTTTAAAAAATGACCTTATATTCATACAGTGTGAAATATAGTGAAGTAATTCTGTCTCCTTGTGATTTCAGAGAGTTCTTGCCAAGGCAAACCCATTGTGGAGCTATTTTTCAATTTTATATTAATCATGGACTTTTTGGCTGCTAGCAAAAACATCATGTATATATATATATATATACATACGTGTATGTGTATATAAAATGCTATTTTATTATTATTATCATATTTTTGTCAGTTGTGGGGCTTGAACTCTGGACCTGGGCACTGTCCCTGAGCTCTTCAGCTCAAGGTTACTGCCATACACTGGGCCTGGGCATTGTCGCTGAGCTCTTCAGCTCAAGGCTTCTGCTCAACTCCTTGAGTCACAGTGCCACTTCCAGTTTTCTGGTGGTTTATTGGATATAAGAGTCTCATGGACTTTAGTTCCCTGGGCGGGCTTTGAACCTTGATCCTCAGATCTCAGCCTCCTGAGTAGCTAAGATTACAGGTGTGAGCCACTGCATCCTGCATAAAATGTTATTCATAATAGCTCAAATGGCAGTGCTCCAAATATCCACTAACTGATGGATGGATAATTCATAAAATGCAAAATTATTTGGCAATAAAAATGAAATGCCAATACAGGTAACAGCGGGGGTTCACTTCAGAAAAACTATGCTAGCCACGTGCCAGTGGCTCACACTTGTAATCCTAGCTACACAGGAGGCTGAGATCTGAGGATCGAGGTTCAAAGCCACCATGGACAGACAAGTCCATGAGACTCTTATCTCCAATTAACCACAAAAACCGGTAAGTGTAGCCGTGGTTCAGAGACAGTGCCCAGGCCTAGAGTTAAAGCCCCAGGACCGGAAAAAAAATTACACAAAGTGAAAGAAGCTGGTTATAAAAGAGCACATATAATATGACCTCACTTATGCAGAATGTCTTCAATAGGCAAATCTATATGGACCGAAAGCAGATTCATTGTTGTCAGCTACAAGGGAAAAGAAAGGAACAGAAAAAGCTGCAAATAGGTCCTGGATTTCTCCTTGAGGAGCTGAAAATGTTCTATAGTTAGATTCTGGTGTTAAGCCCCAACTCTGTGGATTCATGAAAACCTGCTGAATGGTCACTTTAAGTGGATGAATTGTAAGGTATTGCAGTAAAACAACGAACGAGGCTTAAGAGGAACCTAACAGTCACAATTCTAAACTTGATCTTTTAACACACAGCATGGGAAATGTCACAAGCTCCATACTTCAGGTCAGATGCATGTCAGGATGACTTTGAATAATTCTCCAATTTATTCACCGGCTATTCAAAAATACCTTTTTTTTTTTTTTTTTTTTTTTTTGCCAGTCCTGGGCTTGAGCTCAGGGCCTGAGCACTGTCCTTGGACTTTCTCAAGGCTAGAGCTCTACCACTTGAGCCTCAGCACCACTTCCGGCTTTTTTCTATGTATGTGGTACCGAGGAATCAAACCCGGGTCTTCATGCATGCTAGGCAAGCACTTTAACCACTAGGCCAAACTCCTGGCCATAAATACCTTCTTTTTAATTACAGACAAAGATAATACATACTTGAGCTGGCAATAGAAAGGAGTTGGGTTCTGGAATTGGAATCTGATGATGAGGAGACTAGGATGGCAGCTCTTAGATTCCCTGGGGAACCATCTCTAAGGTCCCAGGACCTTACTGATGGACAGTGAGCATGGACTAATGGCCAGGTTGCCTGTACATCTGGGCTGGATGGAAGAAGTATGTTTTGAGGGAGGGATTTTTTTTTAAATCTCTTGATTTTAAACCTCTTGATTTAAATTTCTGAATTATTGCTCAAGTAAGAAACAGGAAATTGCCATAAAACTCTCTGAGAAACCAAGGAAGATGCCAACTGTGGCTCAAGTGGTAGAGCTCCAACCTTGAATAGAAAACCTGGGCATGTCCTCTGCAGGACTCCAGGTTCTGGCCACTGCCTTCTGCAGCCAGCATCATCCCTCCTTGGGTTCGTTGGCCCAGATTAGGGCTGGATGTGGTGAACTGCAGCACGATGCTGGAGGTTGCTCAGAAGTTAACAGAGTTGAAGTCTGGACTAGTTTTCTGTGGATTGCCTTTCCTAAGGTTATCACTATTGACATTTTAGAAATTTGTCATTGCAGAACAAGAGGGCTCAGGCAGATGTGGTTGGAAGCATGCACAATAACCACATCTTACGAAAAGAAACAAACGGTGCAGGATGTCCGATGTGAGCGGTGTCAATCTTTTCTCTCTTGGGGTGAGTAGCAATAAACAGAAAGGTTTGAGGAAAAGAAAGAAGGTAAAAAAGGCTTTACGAAGCAACCTGTGAAACAATAATGAGCACATTTAGCAAACACAACAACGCTATTTAGGCTTCCAACAGCTTTTAAGTTAAAAAGCAAAATAAGTAATTAAAAATATTGAATGAAAAGAACACAATAAATTTTGAGCCCTTTATAAATAACAATTTAAAAACAAACAAACAAACAAGGATCTCATTATGTAGTCCAGATTGTACTTAAACTGGAGATCTTCCTGCTCAGTCTTCTGTTTCAGCGGGGATTATAAACCCAGGTCACCACACCTGGATAATAATCGGACACTTTATAGTTAAATTGTGTGTTCTGAGGGATCTGACTTACTGTCTGGCAGTGAGTGAAAGCTTCTAGTTATTATCCTCACTAGCCATATACACAGAGGGAGCCACGAGGAATGTATTGCTCCTCCAACAATTTTAGATGAGAAATCTATACAACGTGTGAGCCAGGAGAAGATATAAGCCCATTTTAGGGAAACCTGAAACCTGAGCCGGTGCAGCCTGTACAGGCTGAGTTGAAACTTTGGGAACAGAGAGATTTGGCTTTGGGGGGTCTGGCTCTTCCACTTAGTTGTGTGTGATACAGCTTGAGTTCTTAACTCTCGTGAGCTCCAGGTTCCTGTATGCAAAATAAGGAGAGAACTACTGAATAGGCAGGATTAATGGAATGATTAGTGATGGTGAACGTGTGAGGTGAACATCCAGTGAGCATCCCTGCCGGTTCTAGAGCCAGGATTCCGTCAGTGAGCCGAATAAAGTCTCTCTGCTCCTAGAAGTCACCCAGGATCAAGGAAGATGGACAATGAGATGAAGAGATGAAGTCCTGATTATGGTCTGGGGATGGAGCTCAGTGGCGGGGCCAGCGTGAGTGAGGCCCTGCGTTTGATCCGCAACACCACAGAGGAAAACTGATCGTGTTGGTCAAAACTGGGAAGGAAAAAGAAAGACAGAAAGGAATAGGAAGTGAGTGAGTGACAGGTTGGAGGTCAATTCCAAATAGCAAGTTCCCCTTGCTTTGCCACTGTCATCCTTATGGAACTCAGGTACTCCACAGAACAAATATCAAGCCCTTAAAAAATGGCAGCACTATAATTTGGAGACAACTTTTCTGACAGAATGCAGAATTTTCTCATTCTGTTCATTGTGTGTTCATATCACAATTTAACAGTCTACCTTTGCTAGACATTTTGGTTGTCGCTGTTCTATTGCTAATAAAAGCAGTACCGCAATGGCTAAAAAAAAAAAAATGAAGTTCTGCTGGAAGCAGTGGCTGTAATCCTAGCTACTCAGGAGGCTGCGAGCTGAGGATCGAGGTTCAAAGGCAGCTGGGTCACTATTGAGACTCTTATCTCCAATTAATCACTAGAAAACAAGAAGTGGGGCTGTGGATCAAGGTGTTGGGCAGTAGCCTTGAGCTCAGGGACAACGCCCAGGCCCAGAGTTCAAGTCCCACAATCGACCTACACAAAAGAAGAGGTGAAGTTTTGCGGGGCACTGGTGGTTCACACCTGTAATCCTAGCTACTCAGGAGGCTGAGATCTGAGGATCATGGAAGCCGGTCTATGTAGAAAGTCTGTGAGACATTAGTTTCCAGAAAACCAGAAGTGCCCAGGCTCAAAGTTCAAGCTCTAGGACAGGCAAAAGAAAAAAAAAATGGGAAAGTTCCTTTTGCTGGGCTGGGGCAAATGTTCTACACACTCATAGTTCTCTCTAGCGAGAGGATTCTGGGAAGATGTCGGAGGTTCAGGGTGAGTCTTTCTGAGTTCTCGCCAAGATACCAGCTTTAGTTGCTAACTCCTTCCTTGGCCTCTCTAACCTCTTTTAAAGGCTGGAGGTGGGCCGTTGGCTAAGGGTTGCAAAACTGGTGTCTGACCACTTCCTTTACAAGGATGACATGTTCATACTTGCTTTTGTGATGGGCCTGTCATAAATGATACTAAAAATACTTCCTTCTAACATCAGTATGCTATTTTTAGCGAAAGACAGCCTAGCAAAGTTTACAAAGATTATTGGAGATAAAGGTGAATCTTTCTCATTAAGAAAGGTTTCACATAGGACAAGTATTACATTGGCTATTGAATAAATATGTATGTATATGTACACTGTTACTGAAATAAAAAATATAATTACTGAGGGCTGGGTGCAGTAGCTAACACTTATAGTCAAGTGAGGATTGTGGTAAAAACAGGGAAAAACTGAGAACCTAGCTCAAAGTTCAAACTTGTAATTGTACCTACATGTAAAGCCCTAGGCAGGAGGGTTTTGACTTGATGCTGGTCCCAGCAAAAATTCAAGATCCAATCCTAAAAAAAACTAAACTAAAGCAAAAAGGGCTGGGCTGTGGCTCAAGTGATAGAGTGCCTACCTAGCAAGCATGAGAATTTGAGTTCAACCCTAGTACTGAGGAAATGGGGCAAGAAGAAAAAAAGAAATGTAATTATAAAGAAAAAATAAGGAAAGCCAGGAGCTGGTAGCTCACATTTGTAATCCTAACTACTTAGGAGGCTTAGATCTGAGGATTATAGTTTGAAACCAGCTCAGGCTGTAAAGTCTGTGAGACTCTTATCTCCAATTAACCACTAGAAAACCAGAAGTAGAACAGTGGCTCAAAGTGGTAGAGCACTAGCTTTCAGCAAAAAAAAAAAAAACAAAACTCAGGGACAGTGCCTAGGCCTTGAGTTCAACACCCACAACTAACTCCCAAATCAGTAAGGAAATAAGATAGAAATAAACTATCTAATCCAAATGCATAGGTTCATAAACTATAGCAAATTTCTCTGTCCTTGAAGATATCCTATATAGAAAGTGAAAGATACCCTAAAATGCCTTTGGTATTAACTGAATATCCAGTTCTCTTCAGTTCTGCTACTGGGCAATATTCTTGTTTGTGTCATGTTTGCTTATGGTACTATTAAAATGGACCCCCTAATTCTCCACTAATGTGTTTCCCAGGGGGACACTGGAAGCAGGGGTGGGGATGGTGTAAGATCTCCCCTAGGGACACACACTCTCAAACTGCAGCAGGGGTGCTGTGTTCTATACCCTTCCTCAAACTCAGCTGGGAAAGATCCATTTTTGGAAGCCACACTAGGTGACTGGGTTTAAGAGCTTGGCAACCTGCCTAGCTTCTGCACCACTGGGTTTGGCTACAGTTCCTACACTTCTGATTGTCCTGGGGCTAATCTTGTCTAATTTGCAACAAGCCTCCCAGGAAACTGCTAATCTGCTTGGTTCTGTTCTCTCTTCCTGGGGTACAGGAGCTGCCAGCGTTCCCCCCCTACCCCCGCTCTGATCTCCTGGCTCTGCAAACTTCTTCTAAGTGAGAATTGTGCAGTGCAGGGGGATTTCACCTCCTTGCTGAAACCATCCTAGCTCATTTTGCAGCCTGGAACATTGATTTCTGGTTTGTAGAACTAATGAGGGTTTTATAGCTCATTATCCTGGGGACATGTTCAGAGGAACATATGGTTTCCTGCCTTTTAAAAGTCATTCTCTCGCTGCCTCAACTATTCTTTTTAAATCAAATAAATAACATCATTATATATCACATGGCACAGATGACTGGGGATGAAAAACAAATTTTTCCTGACCTTCCATCCAACCCCTCATTTAAGGGGGGGCTCTGGGCTTTGCTCTCACTTGACACATGGCTGGTGTCACAAACAGCATCTATAGATTTACTTGGAAGGACATTTACCACTGCTGTAATGTATTTCCTTCCAACATTGGCTCTGTATTAAAAAAATTTTTATTTATTCTGTAACCATCAATAAACTACTTCACCACTTTTTTTAGTCTATCAACTACACACCATTTGCCTTTTTTCATCTTTGTTTTACCTTTCTCTTTGTATTTAGAAACATTAAAAATGCCTCTAATTTTTCATAGCTAATAACATTTATATTATACAACCAAATCTCTCCTGCTTTGCTTTGGCTTTAAAATTAGAAAATCAATACACAGAGTTTATATTATGATGACTAAGTAAATACTGTTGACTGCCTGGCCAATGGTGTTAAAGTTATGTCTTCCTCTTTGGGCTCAAAGTCTTGCCAAGAAAAATGTTTCCAATATCAAGGTTCAGTGGAATTTCCCTTCCCCCCTCCCTCCTTCCTTTTCTTCTTTTCTTTCTCTCTTTTTTCTTTCTTTCTCCTCCCTCCTGTCTTCTGTCTGTCTCTTCCCTCCCTCTCTCTTTCCTCCTTCCCTTTCTCTCCCCTCCTCCCCCGAGGTCATTCATTCTTTTACTTAAATTCACACCACACTGTAACTACCCCTGGTTGGAGAGTTTCCCCCTTCAGATGCTTGCTGCCATAAGGGACAAAGCACCATATGGCGAGTCTAACATCGTGCTGAGCCGCAAGTCCTGTTTCTCTGGTCATTAGGTAGAACGCTGGGCAAATCACCACTTGAACACAAAGGACAACTTCTGCCTAGTTCATCTCATACAGTCACTGGATGACACGAGTGTAAGGGAGAAAGGCCGACAAAGAAAAGTAGCAGCATGGCTTTTACCCCTAGAAGGCTGTCAGGGATCAGGGGCCTTTGATGAGGGCTGTTAGCATAGACACATTTATCCTAAGTCCTTGGAAAGAATTCCTTTCCTGCTATTCTAAGCTTTGCTACCGGAACACTAACCGATAAGAAATGTTTCCTTGTAGAGAAAGTCCACAAATATAGTCCTGTCTCACTTAATGGCTGCACGTCCTTTCTCACTGCTAGAGGCACGAACGCTGGGCAAGCCAGATCCTGCAGCCCGCGGGCATGCGGAGATGCTCAGAGACACCTCATGACCAGCTCCAAAAGCTCACTTTTGTCTGGGGTGGGGGTGAGGAGAAGCTGCTCACAGGATGTGGAAATCCTTGAGGACTGGCACTAGACTTGGCATCGGAAGCCTGCATGGAGTCAATGTACAGGAAACCCCGACCCTTGCCAGATAGCGCATCTCTGACAAACTGGGCTCTTTGGCTAATGGAGTAGATGTGTCTACACAATGACTCAATATGGAACTAGAGAGGTAGGAAGGCCTCCATCCAGACTGCCTACCTTCCTAACCTCTCCTTCAAAATAAGTCTCTTTGAAGCCTTCACTTATTTCAGTCTTTCTCCTTTCCAGACATGAACATGTCTGCTGCTCTTCCTCATATTTCTACTTTGGATATATTTTGACCATCTCCTCCTTCCTTCCTTCCTTCCTTCTTTCCTTCCTTGTTTCCTTTTTATCAGTCATGGGGCTTGAACTCAGGGCCTGAACTTTTTTTGCTCAAGGGTAGTGCTCACTTTGAGCCATAGCAGCATTTCCAGTTTTCTGGTGGTTAATTGGTTAATCCAAGATAAGAGTCTCACAGACTTTCCTGTCCAGGCTGGCTTCAAATTGGGATCCTCAGATCTCAGCCACCTGAGTGGCTAGGATATAGGTGTGAGTCACCAACCCCTGTCTGACCAGGAAAGCTTACACAGTAGTGGGCACTCTGTTCCTCCCCTTTATAAATGAACACCCCTGGCACAGAGCCTGCTGCAGATAGAGAATAAAGAACACATTTTGGAACTGACAGGCAAAAAAGGAAGGCGGTATGTTCCCAGGATTAATAGTTCTGGGGATAGAAGCCACAGTTGCTCAAAGTGGTGGAAGCAACTGAGTTCTACCAGCAGAAGTCGTGGAAGCAGGAGAGGGCCTCCTATTTGCTGAGAGGAGTGTGTGGGTCATGGCTGGAGGAAAACCTTTGTTCAAGGACCCTTGTCTTCATCTAGCTCTGTTTGTTGTTTTTTTTTCCCCAGAAGTATACAGATGTCTGTCTGTCTGTCTCTGTCTGTCTCTCTGTCTCTGTCTCTGTCTCTCTCTCACACACACACACACATACACACACACACACACACACAAACAATTAAAGCAAGCAGCTATCACTGGTCACCTGTGTTTATACTATGAGGATTATAGTATACATATTATTTCATATCACCATTAAAGATAGCCCATTCACGCTAGGTCTTTTGCTATGTCTTTTCTATATCTGAATATTGTGGCCAATTGGTCTCAACACAGGTGACACTTGGATTTGTACACAGAGATCCTGGAGCCATATCTGTCCTATACATATTTGCCTTATGGTGTCCAATCACAGATAAGAATTAGCTTTTTCCTGTGGTTCTAAGGCAGTTCTATCAATAGCAGTTCATAAAGAGGCTGGGTATTGGTGGCTCAGGTCTGAAATCCTACTTACCCAGAAGGCTAAGATCTGAGGATTATGGTTGGAGGCAAGCCTGGGACATAAAGTTTTGAGACCTTAACCTCCAATTAACCATCAAATATTTGGAAGTGGAGCTGTGGCTCAAGTAGTAGAGTACTAGCCTTGAGCACAAAAGCTCAGGGACAGCTCTCAGACCCAGAGTTTACAACCCAGGATCAGAAAAAGAAAGGACAGATGACATAGACCCATTTCTAAATGACAAATCTATTGGTAGACACAGTATTTATTTATTTTTGTCTCCATCAAAAGGATGAGAAACAGCTGAGTGCTGGAGGCTCACACCTGAATTACACCTACTTAGGAGGCTAAGATCTGGAGGATCATAGCTTGAAGCCAGTCCAAGGAGAAAAGTTTGGGAGACTCCATCTCCAAACAGTCAGCAGAAAGCTGGGCTAAAACTGTGGCTCACAGAGGAGGGTCACTGGCTTATACCTGTATTCCTAGCTACTCAGAAGACTAAGATCCAAGGATCTTGTCCAGGCAGGAAAGTCTGTGAGACTTTTAGCTCCAATTCACTACCCAAAGCCAGAAATGGAACCATGATTCAAGTGCAGAGCACTAGCCTTGAGCAAAAGTTCAGGTATAGCACTCAGGCCCTAAGTTCAAGCCCTAGTACCAACTCTCTCCCTCTCTCTCCCTCCCTCCCTCCCTCCCTCCCTCCCTCCCTCTCTCTCTCTCTCTCTCTCTCTCTCTCTCTCTCTCTCTCACACACACACACACACACACACACACACACACACACACACAAAATGTGTCTCGTGTTAGGACACTAGCTGAGCAAGCCATCTGGAGCTAGCACGAAGCCTTGAGTTCAAATCCTAATGCTATCAGAAACTAGAGGAGCAGGAATAGTACTGAAAAGAAAGAGAAACCTTTAAACACTTAAAGATAATAATAATAATGATGATAATAATAATAATAGAAAAGAAGTATTTAAAATCCTAATCTCATGCCACATACAGAAGTTAATTTGTGATAGTTCATAGATAAAAGTGAAAGTTAAACTACTAAGTTTCCAGAAAAAAATAGTCCTTTTGTCCATGGGGTCATGCTAAGGAAGGAGCAGAAAGGAACATTCTGGTGAACTGGAAGAATTTCTTTACTTAGATGATTCTTGTAGACCCATTTGTCAAAATTCATGGGATCATTCATTTACCATTTTTGCATTTTGTTATATATAAGTTATGCTTCAACAATGAACGATTGACATAAGAACCAGTATCTGGTTTTCTACTAAAAAAAAACCCTCACAAACCATCCCTTCAAATATGACTACTTTATTTCAGGCACTGTGGTAAAAGCAAAATATGTTAATAAGTTGTTTGTACATGAGTAGGCCACTAACTTAGGAAGCAGCCAAAAAACTGAAGCAACAACTCAAGTGTCCATTGACAAATGAATTGTTAAAGAAAACACACACAGACACATGTACACCACACACACACACACACACACACACACACACACACACTCTCTCTCTCTCTCTCTCTCTCTCTCTAGAGCATTATTAACCCTTCAGGAGAAAAATCCTGCCATTTGTGGCAACATACCATGTAAAATATTATGCTCAGAGAACTAAGTCTGACACAGAAGGAGCAATACCACAGGAGCTCACAAAGATGTGAAATCTGAAAATCAAGTTCACTAAAGCATGAAAACAGATACTAGAAAGGTGGATATCAAAGGTGGTTATGGGTGTCAGGGGGTGGGGAGGGGAAAGAGACTGGCAAGATGTTGATGAAAGGTCACAAACGTTTGGTTATAGAAGATGAGTAAGCCCTAGAGATCTACTGTATTGCGCTTGAATTTAGGGCCTGGGCACTGTCCCTAGCTTTTCTGCTCAAGGCTAAGCTCTACCATTTGAGCTCCAGCTTCCCTTTTGATTTTTGTTGGTTAATTGGAGATAGGGGTCTCGCAGACTCTCCTGTCCAGGCTGGGTGGGTGCCAGTGGCTCACATCTGTAATCCTAGTTACTTTGGGGACTGAGATCTGTGGATTGTGATTCAAAGCCAGCCGGGGCCGGAAAGTTCATGTGACTCTAATCTACAATCAAGCATCAGAAAACCAGAAAGGACACTGTGTCTTACAGTGGTTGACTGCTAGCCCTGAGTGGAAAAGCTCAGTAACAGCACCTAGGCTCTGAGTAACCCCCCCACCCAAAAATAATGATGAGGGTTATGTTAAGTCTACTTTACTTCAAGATGACTGGCGACCTTATAAAAGAGAGAAATTTATAAATTGCCATGTGAAGACAAAAGCAAAGGGCTATATGAAAAGGATGTAAAATACTGTCAACAGACCATGAATAGCTTTGAGAAGCATGCAAAATCCTTCCTCTTAGCCTCTAGAAGGAATTGACTTTCTGATACCTTGACCTGGGCCTTCTGGCTCCAGGACAGTAGGCAATACATTTCTGTCATTTAAGCCATCCAGTCTGTAATATTGCATAACACCAGCCTAGCAAATCAACACACATAGTTAAAGAAAAACCTGACCATGGCCAATAGAAGGACTTGAGAATTTTCTTTCCTTTTCCTTAGTTCATAACACTATTTCAGTGGAAAACAATCTCTTATTGACATGAATTCACTAAGGAAAGCATTATCATCTAAAACATTGGTATTAAGTACCAAGAAAAGTGCAATTTCTTATTTTTGCTAAGCACTACATTTTCTGACCTTAAAAATTTAAAGTCTTGGAGAGTGCTGGTGACTCCTGCCTATAATCTTAAGTAATTTAGGAGGCTGAGTTCTGAGGATCTCAGTTTGAAGCCATCCCTGGCAGGAAAGCCCTTGAGGTCTTATCATTTGAAGTTAATCTCCTGAAAATTGGAAGTAAAGCTATGGCTCAAGGTGGTAGAGCATTATACTTAAGCAAAAAAGCTCAGGGACAGTACCCAGGCTCTGAGTTTAAGCCCCACGATTGACAAAACCAAAACCAAAACCACAAACAAACAAACAACAAAAAAAGCAGTCTTCAGATTAGCCAACACAATTTTTATGTTTTTGTGTTTGTGCCTTAGATTTCAAACTTTGCTCACTATATCAATACACTAAAAACTCATGGGGTTGAAATCACCACCCCTAACATGTAAGTGACATTTAAATAAAATCCAAATTACTATTTAGACTACAGAAGCTTTTGGGGAAAAAAAATCACATGAGAACAGATTAGAAGGGCAGTTTAGCTTTCCTACATGTACATTTATAATTATACCTGTCCAGAACTATTGGAAAACCATAAGCAGAATTGATTTCTAGTGTGTCTGCTGGCTTTAAAGAAGTTCAGCATGACAGGAAAGTTTCTCATCCATGGCTAGGTTAACAACAAACTTGTTATGAGCTCTGATTGGAGTAATTGGAAAATGTCACAGTAATTACGTGGGTCTGCTGTACTAGTCTCTGTTATTCAGGTCAACACTCTGTCCTGAATCATTAGGGACATACACAGTTTAGGGGTAAATCAAACAGAGCCCCAAAGAACACAGAGCAAATGGCCCCTGCTGGTACTTTCAGGGCTGAAACACTTTGGGATGTGAGCAGAATTGGGGCCTCTGTGGAGAATTGCTGAGTCTTACTCTGGGCTTTAAATCATGGTTCCACTTTAATAATCTCCGTACTGGTACTTATAATACCAAAGTCCTTTCTGTAAAGTCAAAGATCATAACTCAGCAAGTCAGAATCAAATATGTGGAGCATTTGTAATGGATGCTTCTCTACAGCATGGCCTTAGGCAGTTTTCTATTTAGGTATATGCTCTTGAAAGGTTTGGTTTTTACTTCCTGTGTGTCCCTTCCAATTGGTGCCATTCAGCTGGGACAGAGGAAGTTATTCCATTTGAGCTTTTCCAATATCCGTGTAGCTTTGTAATTAATGGGGATACAGATCACCTGTTGCTCTGGTTAGGTTGAGGGCCAGTATGTTAAATAGTTGGTCCCAGGATTGTGCTAATTAGGAGATTCGGGCACTGCTGATGAGATAGACCCTAATGAAAGGTCTTTAGACCACTGAGGTGGGGGGTGTGACCTTGAAGAGGCCTGGGTTGTCATTCCTATCCACTTCCCCTCCCCCCTTTTGTTTCCTAGCTGGTCACATAAGTTGTTTTGTTTTCCCATACCCTCTCTGCCTTTGCTCTCCGGTCAGTCCACTGAAAGCATGGGTCTGACTGATCTTGGACTGGTACCACCAAAACTGTGAGACAAAACAACCCTTTTTTCTTGATAATTTAATCAGCTCAGGTATTTCACTATAGTAATGGAAAGCTGCCTAATTCACAATGCAGATTATGTCACAGGAGCAAGCGTCTGCTGTGCTCGTTGCTCTTGAGAGGTACTCATTCTGTATTTTCTTGTCTACTTCATGTTAGAGGTACCCAAAGTTACCTTCCTCATGTTCTCCTTGTCTGAGGCATTTGTGAAGGCTCAGTGAGGTCACTCTTATGTCTGTCACTTGTGTTCAATACATTATTAGCTATTATTAGTGTTGTCATTGAAGACTATTATATAAAGAAAAAAAACATTCCATAGATTTGAGTGGCTCAAAAGTCAGCTTATTGTTAAATGTTTAATAATTAGCATTCTGGAAAAAATTCATAAGCTTACATTTTGGTACAGAATTTTTTTTTGCCAGTCCTGAGATCTGAACTCAGGGCCTGAGTACTGTCATTGGGCTTTTTCAAGGTTAGAGTTCTACCACCTGAGCCACAGCATCACTTCTGACTTTTTCAATGTATGTGGTACCACAGAATCAAACCCAGGGCTTCGTGCATGCTAGGCAAGCACTCTACCACTAGGCCACACTCCTGGCTCCTCCCACATTTGTTTTCTTATTAGCATTAATAATTGTGCAAGAGGATTTTGTTTTGGCATGTCCATATAGGTATGCAAGGTACCTTGATCATATTCACCTTTCCTGTCACTTTTCCTCATTCCCTTCCCATGTATATAAGATTATTGAAATGAATTCTGCTAACCAAGAAAGTATGGCAAATAATGAAAACATACAGGTTTTTAAAAAAATATTATAAATTCCATGTAACTAGCAGATTGTCACAGACTGGTTTTTTTTTTTTTTTTTGGCCAGACCTGGGGCTGAATTCAGGGCCTGGTCACTGTCCCTGATCCTGTATGTGCTCAGGCTAGCACTCTACCACTCGAGCCACAGCTCTACTTCTGGCTTTTTTATGTTTATGTGATACTGAGGAATCGAATGCAGGGCTTCAGGCATGATAGACAAGCACTCTAACACTTAGCCACATTGCTAGCCGGATGCTTTACTTTTAATAAGATAAAAATAGACACCTGCTGGAACTTCACTTTTGGGCTCAAATATGACTCACTCATTGGTTAGTGACTCTGTGGCTGAATGGAAGCGTCATTTTCAAGTCACTGGAAGATTATTACTTCAGTTTGTGGGTGCTGTTGACAAAACCAGAGCTGCAGCTACAATGTACTTTTAAGTTAAAACAATAACACATAATCACCCAAACAATAAATCTAGCCTTGACTTAAAGTGTTTCTTAAGTGTTGAGGAATAAGTACTTGTTTAATGACCCAATTTTGTATTCTTGAAAGAAATGTACAGTAACCATGATTCTATATTCTTTCTACTATGCAGATAAATGTAACCAAATCATCTTAAAAGCAAAAGTACTACGAATAGAATTGTTAAAAAGAGGTCCGTTTTGAACATTATTTTCTAAAAAGTCTATGTAATTTAATTGTTAATATTGTGGTGGGGCTCAATGTGAGTAAACTTTAGTGTACAACTGTATGAAAGCAAAAGGAAAACACTAAGAGCCAATTAAAGTCACTCTACAGAATTTGTGGATGCTGTTGGCATCACTGTGGTTATTGGCAAAA